>NC_064926.1:46318750-46932500 GCF_023897955.1 Schistocerca gregaria
GTGTTTCCAGTGAGTTACAATTTACCAAATCACCATTAAATACAGATACAGCAGATAACGTTTTAAAGGCAAGCCACTGTGATCTGGGCAGAAAGCCTTACTCGCAAGGAATGGCAATAAATTAAGAATTAGTTAAAACTCGCTGCAACTTACAAATTACAGGTATTGAAATATTAAAGGCAAGTCGCCACAAACAGGGTAGAAGGCATCAGACGCCAGGAATGGCAGTAAATAAGGTTATAAGGCTTACTGCTAAAATAGAAATACCAAATTAGAATTTGAAGGCAAATGACCACAATCAAGGCTGAAGGCCTTATAAGCCAGGAAAGGCAATAATATAAAAATTTAGAAATCTGCTTTAAAACGGCAAATACGCGTAGCAAAGGTTAATTAAAAGCAACTGATTACCAAACGGGTGTAGTAAGACTATGGTAAAATTTGAAACACGAGCCTTAACATCGACTGAACACTACACTGTTAGATTTATCCCAGAAGGCGACCCGAACTATTAACTAGACATATATAACCTTTAATGTAGGCATTACAACGTATTGTAATAAATAATACAATAATAAAACACAAGGACCAGTACATAAGTTCCCTAAAGGGTACTGAGGCAGATTATACCCGCAGAAGGCGTGGGTTGAGGGACCGTTACACTGAACTACTGGCCATCAGACCTCCTTTTAAAACACACATGTTTTACAAGAACCAAGGGGCCACAGACGGTGCTCCAGGAATTGACCTCTTAGAAGGTCAGGCAACAAGCGTTTTCGCGAGCGATGAGATAGGCAGCCAAGAGTTGCACTGACTTCACAAGATGGTAGCTCAGAATAGTGGTAGTCTAACGAATGACTAATGATAATCTTGCTGAAGCTACCTGACGTCCGGTAGACCAAATGCAACGATGGAACAGTACGCCAAAGCCGAAGCCGGCGGTTTCCACTGCGTCCCCAGAAATCTGTGTTTAGAGCGCCCGGAAGGAGAAAGGAATCACTACCACCAGAGTAGAAGAATCACCAACCAGCCTACAAAGCTGCCAAAACTATACGCCTTACCGGACAGCAGTGGCAAGGCGAGGAAACGTACACTGCGGTTACATAAACTAACCTCCAGGGCAGGTAACTGGGGCATTAGCGGCCACCAGGCAAGAAAAATTACCACTGGTTGAGCTTAACAAATTGTAACAAGTTGAACTTAGTAAATAGTGATAAGAAGTCGAGAAAAGCTAGTCAGATCCACCGTCCCCAAGCACTCCACTCGCTGCTCTTCGCCTCGGCGACACTACGAGCAGCAACACGAACCCAAATCGCTGGAGAATCGCGAGATATCACAATGGTAGAGGTTTCTCCACTTGGACTGAAATGCACTCACCTTAAAGCTTGCTGGATCCGGTTTACGGCGAGGTCGTGCACCCTCGTGACCACAGCCCTTCCATCCGGCAGTTCACGCGTGCCGCCAGGGGCCCCGGCGTGTTCTGGCAGTCAGACCTGGCTCATCCGGAGTCCCTAATCGAACTGGCCCACTCACACTGCCCGGAAAGACAACGACGTCGCCCCAAAGATATCACAACAGTTACTACATATCGACAACTGCTGCTGCTTCCACTAGCAGACAGACAACGGTTGTGAAACCGAGTGGCGCCAGTCAACACGAGAAACAGACAAACAACCGCAACCAAGCCAACTAAACGATACCGCCTGGCCTCCAGCAGAGGGCGGAAACCTACAAACAGCGCCAAGGCGAGCCACAGCACGGCACAAAAATACTGAGATAGGTGCAGAGCTGAACAGATTGCAAAGTCTTCTCATCAGTGGCTGAGAGGTTGGCAGCTCACAGTGACCAGGTACAGCTGACTGTACAGGCAGGCGGAAGTCATATTGGCGGACGGCAGCAGTGCATCACAGGTTTCGCCTCGTAGCTGGTGTACTGCAATGGTATTCGTGTGAAGGCTCAGAAGCCGCAGTATTTATTCCTGTTCATCTGAGACAAGGGCGTTATACCTGGCCGGCGATGACTTATGGACTACTTCTCCAGGCCAATCAGCAAGAGTAACTCGCACGGCTTCAACTTGTTATGTTTCCACCATATAAGCAGGTTACTAGGTGTTCTTGTGAAACTTGAGAAAAGCTGTGCTGTCAGAATAACGTTATGTCTTTTCCTCATTCTGGTCATGTTGCCATCAGGTCTCCCGCTGAGACAGTATCTTCCGTGTTTTCTGCCTGTTTGTTATTCTGATTGCGACACGGGATATGGCTCGGCTTGCATTTCCTTGGTGCTGGTTGGAGAGGACTTCGTGGAAATTTTACAATTTTCTGTAATTGCATAACATTGTTACACCAGCAGTAACTCGACAATCGTTCCTCTCGAGCGGCAAGTAACGACTGCAAAGTCAGAAGTGCAGTATTCTAAATGCAAATCCCGGAATTCGCGAACTCTGTAACTGAAGGGACTCTAGCTATTGCTGGCGCTGCAGGAAGTGTCTTGAGTGTCGGTAGCATGTCTTTCTTTGTTCCTGTTGGTGAAAGGATGTCCATTTGTGCCACTGTTAGGTGGAAGCAAAATAGTCCTCGGTTGATAACGCTCTCTCTGGTGGTTGGAAACACTATCGGCTTATGAATTTGACGCGTCGGTTGAGGTGAGACGAAAGCAGAAGGTAGTCCTAGCAGCGTGCGTAATGTGGCGGTTGATACTCGGAAATGGAAAGGCACCTGGCGTTTGGTCGTACCTGTGTGGTTGCGACTTCTCGTAATTTTGCTCAGTACCTCTTTTCCATGTACAATGCATTATAGCTTCGTTAACCTAGTCTTTAACGTCATGACATATCAAAATCAACATCCAAGCCAGTGGCCCATGAAAATGATACTTCTCCAACGTTTAAACTGTCCACAGCTATGGCTTTATGCAAAGGTCAAAGTTGATTGGTGTGGAGGTATCATTTATCGTATTCATATTTGCCTCACCTTCCCGCCTCTCTAAGATGAAATATTCGCTGATCGACTTTGCAGGACATGTCACACCTATGTGACGCAAGAAGCCACAGTATAGGATCAGTTAGGGTTTCTTCAGTGAGATGCTATAAGAGGATTAGCTGACACTATATAAACCGCTCCAAGAAGTTAAATTACTACACAGATTTGGCTGTGAAGCTGCCAACACAACTGAAAAGATGGGGCAATGTCGTCATGGCTACTTAACGGTCACACCTTGTCCCTCAGTTCTATTGACTTACAGGGCAGAAACACTAACGTTTCTGGAACAACAGCAGACCAATGTTGCATATCTATCGCGACTTTTAGACAATCTTCATTGGTCGCTGCCATCAGGTAGCTACGATAGGAGGTCTATACCAGTCTGGTGTTGAGAGCTTGTTGTTCCATTTCAACAATCAGTTTCTGTCTTTAGTAACTGTGGCCTCCTGTCCGCACTAACGAGGGGACAGCGCCTACTTGTCACCGCCGGTTAGGTGCAGATTTATGGCATTCGCGAGGTTTGGCTTGATATGAAAGTGACAGAAGTTGGAACTCCCAACAGCCAAGTGATTAGGAGAAAATAACTCGTTTGCGCGGGTCGCGCGAGGCATGAAGTATTTCAAGATGGAGGAGCATTGCCATCTTGCCCACGTGCCCACCCTTCTCACTTCCCCGACACATGCACTACGCTAGTGCAAGCCTGCGATGTCTGTTTTATAAGAAGTTTAACAGTTGGACCAGAAAGCTTCTGCACTACTATTACTTTGTAGAGAGAGAAAAATAAATCACACCCCGAGAAGCCTGAACTAAAACACATTCCGCCGCACATGACCATCCAACATCGTCAGCACTTGGCGAACTAATATGAATGTGTGGTGTGTGTTCTTCCGACAGAACAGATACCACGCACAATCCGCCGCAGCTATGATGCGTTACGTGTAGACTGATGGTGGAGGGGAGAAGAAAGCAAAGGAAACGGAGGGGGCGACTGTTGTCAGCTGCACTAGGACATCACGTGGAACGTCCGAAAGGACAGACACCACACGTATAGCTAATTCGCCTAGCTGGGAAATGGATCCATCTTCTTCAGTGCGGATGCACAAATACGTCCGACCTCCTGTGGGAATCTTAGAGTAGCGAACACGGAGGAATTGGACAGGGATTGCGTATAGGTGGCGCTCGATGGTAGTGTGAAACGGCTGAGATTTTTCCGTGCTGTTCCTTTTTTTTCTTGCTAGTTTTACGGAAAGTCAGTTGTTCTTCAGCCATGTTTAAATTTTTATTTCATATGGCAATTGTTTCATGTGAACTGTGGGTTATAAAAACATACAAATGCCTCGTAATTTAAGCTGTAGTAAGTTACAATTGTCACTTAGAGATGGTTTTGAGGTATATTAAGTAATCGTAATGTAAGCAGAGTTGTCGCTTACAGATTGTTCTCAGGTATATTAAGTATTATACATGAGCAGACACTCAGTCAGAGAAGTTGAGTCAGAGCAAGAAGTATTATTGTAGTATTTCATTTAACTGTTCTTCTTCTCGTTGAAAACACAGAGTTACAGTTTAGGAAACGTTGTGAGCTTGAGAGATGTCGGACCCCTTTTGCCTTGTCCTCTCTCATTAATTTACTTTAATCACGTATCAAGGGATACAGCTACTCAGATATTATTTTGCAAGCTGTGTTGGTGGACATTCTGTGTGGGACAGGCACGCAGGACCGAGGAGTACCGGCCGGTGTGGCCGAGCGGTTCTAGGCGCTACAGTCTGGAACCGCGCGACCGCTACGGACGCAGGTTCGAATCCTGCCTCGGGCATTGATGTGTGTCATATCCTTAGGTTAGTTAGGTTTAAGTTCTAGGGGACTGATGACCTCAGATGTTGATAGTGCTCAGAGGAGTTGTATGCGACTACCTCCACCGAGATACAAGAAGGTTGAGGCCAGGTGACTATGGATGTGATCAGAGACGGTCTCTTTCAAAACTGTCCTCGGCAGACCGGCAACATCGGCTTTTTCTCAGCTGGTTGAAAGGCATTGAGGCTCGTGTAGACCGTTGAGTATGCCAACAAGGCGCCACGCTAATAGGTTTACAACCGCTGGCTGGCATCGAACCAGCCGTCCTGACGCTGTGGCGCCTCAAAGAGTTGTCTCACAACCTGACGCCTTACGTGGGCACAGTATTTTGCTACGTCAGTTATACTTCCCAGACTGCTATCTTCCCGCGCGCACTTTAAGGGAGCAAGCTGATTGGCAGACAGTCAGTGACATTGCTGACGTAAGAAGGTGCGCTAATTCTAATGGAATACGATTTTTCGTGGTGTTCTGGAGCGGTGGTTGCGTGGCAGTTCGTATACGAATGATCTCCGCTAAGATCCTCGACTGGCCTCCTTTGGCAGCCATGTGGCTTGCTCGGGTCGGCACATCTTCATTTTTTGGTGTTTGTATAGAGAGCTGAATTTTCTCGGGGACTCTGCTCCGAATTGGAGAAGAGACCAGAGATCCAGTCGAGATAACAATCTTCATTGTCTCTTTAGCCTGGCTACTGCTTTGTAAGTGCTGATCTGGACCACTGGTCAGCATAACTCAGGTTCTATGCCATGACTTTTTTTTGGGGTCATCAGTCTACTGACTGGTTTGATGCGGGCCGCCACGAATTCCTCCCCTATGCTAACCTCTTCATCTCAGAGTAGCACTTGCAACCTACGTCCTCAATTATTTGCTTGATGTATTCCAATCTCTGTCTTCCTCTACAGTTTTTGCCCTCTACAGCCCTCTAGTACCATGAAAGTCATTCCCTCATGTCTTAGCAGATGTCCTATCATCCTGTCCCTTCTCATTATCAGTGTTTTCCACATATTCCTTGCCTGTCTGATTCTGCGTAGAACCTCCTCATTCCTTACCTTATTAGTCCACCTAATTTTCAACATTCGTCTATAGCACCACATCTCAAATGCTTCGATTCTCTTCTGTTCCGGTTTTCCCACAGCCCATGTTTCACTACCATACAATGCTGTACTCCAGACGTACATCCTCAGAAATTTCTTCCTCAAATTAAGGCCGGTGTTTGATATTTGTAGACGTCTCTTGGCCAGAAATGCCTTTTTTGCCATAGCGAGTCTGCTTTTGATGTCTTCCTTGCTCCATCCGTCATTGGTTATTTTACTGCCTAGGTAGCAGAATTCCTTAACTTCATTGACTTCGTGACCATCAATCCTGATGTTAAGTTTCTCGCTGTTCTCATTTCTACTACTTCTCATTACCTCCGTCTTTCTCCCATTTACTCTCAAACCATACTGTGTACTCATTAGACTGTTCATTCCGTTCAGCACATCATTTAATTCTTCTTCACTTTCACTCAGGATAGCAATGTCATCAGCGAATCTATCATTGATATCCTTTCACCTTGTATTTTAATTCCACTCCTGAACCTTTCTTTTATTTCCATCATTGCTTCCTCGATGTACAGATTGAAGAGTGGGGGCGAAAGGCTACAGCCTTGTCTTACTCCCTTCTTAATACGAGCACTTCGTTCTTGATCGTCCACTTTTATTATTCCCTTTTGGTTGTCGTACATATTGTATATGACCCGTCTCGCCCTATAGCTTACCCCTACTTTTTTCAGAATCTCGAACAGCTTGCACCATTTTATATTGTCGAACGCTTTTTCCAGGTCGACAAATCATATGAACGTGTCTTGATTTTTCTTTAGCCTTGCTTCCATTATTACCCGTAACGTCAGAATTGTCTCTCTCGTGCCTTCACTTTTCCTAAAGCCAAACTGATCGGCACCTAGCGCATTCTCAATTTTCCTTTCCATTCTTCTGTATATTATTCTTGTAAGCAGCTTCGATGCATGAGCTGTTAAGCTGATTGTGCGATAATTCTCGCACTTGTCAGCTCTAGCCGTCTTTGGAATTGTGTGTATGATGCTTTTCCGAAAGTCAGATGGTATGTCGCCAGACTCATATATTCTACACACCAACGTGAATAGTCGTTTTGTTGCCACTTCCCCTAATGATTTTAGAAATTCTGATGCAATGTTATCTATCCCTTCTGCCTTATTTGACCGTAAGTCCTCCAAAGCTCTTTTAAATTCCGATTCTATTACTGGATCCCCTATCTCTTCTAAATCGACTCCTGTTTCTTCTTCTATCACATCAGACAAATCTTCACTCTCATAGAGGCTTTCAATGTATTCTTTCCACGTATCTGCTCTCTCCTCTGCATTTAACAGTGGAATTCCCGTTGCACTCTTAATGTTACCACCGTCGCTTTTAATGTCACCAAAGGTTGTTTTGACTTTCTTGTATGCTGAGTCTGTCCTTCCGACAATCATATCTTTTTCGATGTCTTCACATTTTTCCTGCAGCCATTTCGTCTTAGCTTCCCTGCACTTCCTATTTATTTCATTCCTCAGCGACTTGATTTCTGTATTCCTGATTTTCCCGGAACATGTTTGTACTTCCTCCTTTCATCAATCAGCTGAAGTATTTCTTCTGTTACCCATGGTTTCTTCGCAGCTACCTTCTTTGTACCTATGTCTTCCATCCCAACTTCTGTGATGGCCCTTTTTAGAGACGTCCATTCCTCTTCAACTGTGATGCCTACTGCGCTATTCCTTATTGCTGTATCTATAGCGTTAGAGAACTTCAAACGTATCTCGTCATTCCTTAGAACTTCGGTATCCCACTTCTTTGCGTATTAATTCTTCCTGTCTAATGTCTTGAACTTCAGCCTACTCTTCATCACTACTATATTGTGATCTGAGTCTATATCTGCTCCTGGGTACGCCTTACAATCCAGTATCTTATTTCGGAATCTCTGTCTGACCATGATGTAATTTAATTGAAATCTTCCCGTATCTCCCGGCCTTTTCCAAGTATACCTCCTCCTCTTGTGATTCTTGAACAGGGTATTCGCTGTTACTAGCTGAAAGTTGTTACAGAACTCAATTAGTCTTTCTCCTCTTTCATTCCTTGTCCCAAGCCCATATTCTCTGTAACCTTTTTTTCTACTCCTTCTCCTACAACTGCATTCCAGTCGCCCATGACTATTAGATTTTCGTCCCCCTTTACATACTGCATTACTCTTTCAATATCCTCATACACTTTCTCTATCTGTTCATCTTCAGCTTGCGACGTCGGCATGTATACCTGAAATATCGTTGTCGGTGTTGGTCTGCTGTCGACTCTGATTAGAACAACCCGGTCACTGAACTGTTCACAGTAACACACCCTCTGCCCTACCTTCCTATTCATAACGAATCCTACACCTGTTATACCATTTCTGCTGCTGTTGATATTACCCGATACTCATCTGACGAGAAATCCTAGTCTTCCTTCCACTTCACTTCACTGACCCCTTCTATATCTAGATTGAGCCTTTGCATTTCCCTTTTCAGATTTTCTAGTTTCCCTACCACGTTCAAGCTTCTGACATTCCACGCCCCGACTCGTAGAACATTATCCTTTCGTTGATTATTCAATCTTTTTCTCATGGTAACCTCCCCCTTGGCAGTCCCCTCCCGGAGATCCGAATGGGGGACTATTCCGGAATCTTTTGCCAATGGAGAGATCATCATGACACTTCTTCAACTACAGGCCACATGTCCTGTGGATACACGTTACGTGTCTTTAATGCAGTGGTTTCTATTGCCTTCTGCATCTTCATGTCGTTGATCATTGCTGATTCTTCCGCCTTTAGGGGCAATTTCCCACCCCTAGGACAAGAGAGTGCCCTGAACCTCTATCCGCTCCTCCGCCCTCTTTGACAAGGCCGTTGGCAGAATGAGGCTGACTTCTTATGCCGGAAGTCTTCGGCCGGCAATGCTTATCGAAACAATATCCCTGGCTGCAAGTCGTTGGGGAGGTCGGCGTCCTTTGTGCAGCCTCCAGCGCAGCTCATCGCTGCAGATGACTCCTCTCGAATTGACAACGGTGTTTGGTAAAGTATTTGTAAGCTCTGGCAAAGTAGGGACTCAGTATTTTGACCCCCTAGTACCACTGCCCCATGCCCCCCCCCCCCCCCCCCCTCTTCCACACTCTATGTCTACTGCGGCTCTATACAGCGTGTGGGATTCTATAGGTGAGTTCTGCTACTCGATCACTTTTACCCAAGTTAGCGAATCAGCAATCGGTAGTTCCCTTCCATCTACTGTGAGTGGGCTGATTACCTGAACAGTCATTTGATATCCCCCACTTCAACTTTGCCAATTAATTATTCATCGAAGCTTGTTGTGCTTGTTATGTATTAAGAATAGCCACGTATTGCCATAATATCTGAAGACTCGATTTATCTGTACTTTAAATTAGCAAATCTCATCATACTAAACCCTACTATTATTTCAGTAATTATAGAACCTCATTAGAATACCCTCCATTTAAACACATGTTTTGCGGGCATTATTAATAAATGAAATGATAATTAAATCAATAGATTATAGATTATATAATGGTAAGACAGAGATTTAGGAACCAGGTTTTAAATTGTAAGACATTTCCAGGGGCAGATGTGGACTCTGACCACAATCTATTGGTTATGACCTGTAGATTAAAACTGAAGAAACTGCAAAAAGTTGGGAATTTAAGGAGATGGGACATGGATAAACTAAAAGACCCAGAGGTTGTACAGAGTTTCAGGGAGAGCATAAGGGAGCAATTGACAGGAATGGGGGAAAGAAATACAGTAGAAGAAGAATGGGTAGCTTTGAGTGATGAAGTTGTGAAGGCAGCAGAGGATCAAGTAGGTAAAAAGACGAGGGCTAGTAGAAATCCGTGGGTAACAGAAGAAATATTGAATTTAATTGATGAAAGAAGAAAATATAAAAATGCAGTAAATGAAGCAGGCAAAAAGGAATACAGACGTCTCAAAAATGAGATCGACAGGAAGTGCAAAATGGCTAAGCAGGGATGGCTAGAGGACAAATGTAAGGATGTAGAGGCTTATCTCACTAGGGGTAAGATATATACTGCCTACAGTAAAATTAAAGAGACCTTTGGAGATAAGAGAACAACTTGTATGAACATCAAGAGCTCAGTTCTAAGCAAAGAAGGGAAGGCAGAAAGGTGGAAGGAGTATATAGAGGGTCTATACAAGGGCGATGTACTAGAGGACAATATTATGGAAATGGAAGAGGATGTAGATGAAGACGAAATGTGAGATACGATACTGCGTGAAGAGTTTGACAGAGCACTGAAAGACCTGAGTCGAAAGAAGGCCCCCGGAGTAGACAACATTCCATTAGAACTACTGACGGCCTTGGGAGAGCCAGTCATGACAAAACTCTACCAGCTGGTGAGCAAGATGTATGAGACAGGCGAAATACCCTCAGACTTGAAGAAGAATATAATAATTCCAATCCCAAAGAAAGCAGGTGTTGACAGATGTGAAAATTATCGAACTATCAGTTTAATAAGTCACAGCTGCAAAATACTAACGCGTATTCTTTACAGACGAATGGAAAAACTAGTAGAAGCCGACCTCGGGGAAGATCAGTTTGGATTCCGTAGAAATGTTGGAACACCTGAGGCAATACTAACCCTACGACTTATCTTAGAAGCTAGATTACGGAAGGGCAAACCTACGTTTCTAGCATTAGTAGACTTAGAGAAAGCTTTTGACAATGTTGACTGGAATACTCTCTTTCAAATTCTGAAGGTGGCAGGGGTAGAATATAGGGAGCGAAAGGCAGTTATAAGAGTCGAGGGACATGACAGGGAAGCAGTGGTTGGGAAGGGAGTGAGACAGGGTTATAGTCTCTCCCCGATGTTATTCAATCTGTATATTGAGCAAGCAGTAAAGGAAACAAAAGAAAAATCTGGAGTAGGTATTAAAATCCATGGAGAAGAAATAAAAATGTTGAGGTTCGCCGATGACATCGTAATTCTGTCAGAGACAGCAAAGGACTTGGAAGAGCAGTTGAACGGAATGGACAGTGTCTTGAAGGATGATATAAGATGAACATTAACAAAAGCAAAGCGAGGATAATGGAATGTGGTCGAATAAAGTCGGGTGATGCTGAGGGAACTAGATTAGGAAATGAGACACTTAAGGTAATAAAAGAGTTTTGCTATTTGGGGAGCAAAATAACTGATTATGGTCGAAGTAGAGAGGATATAAAATGTAGACTGGCAATGGCAAGGAAAGCGTTTCTGAAGAAGAGAAATTTGTTAACATCGAGTATAGATTTAAGTGTCAGGAAGTCTTTTCTGAAAGTATTTGTATGGAGTGTAGCCATGTGTGGAAGTGAAATGTGGACGATAAATAGATTATACAAGAAGAGAATAGAAGATTTCGAAATGTGGTACTACAGAAGAATGCTGAAGATTAGATGGGTAGATCACATAACTAATGAGGAAGTATTGAATAGGATTGGGGAGAAGAGAAGTTTGTGGCAAAACTTGACCAGAAGAAGGGATCGGTTGGTAGGACATGTTCTGAGGCATCAAGGAATGACCAATTTAGTATTGGAGGGCAGCGTAGAGGGTAAAAATCATAGAGGGAGACCAAGAGACGACTACGCTAAGCAGATTCAGAAGGATGTGGGTTGCAGTGGGTTCTGGGAGATGAAGAAGCTTGCACAGGATAGAGTAGCATGGAGAGATGCATCAAACCAGTCTCAGGACTGAAGACCACAACAACAACAATTAAATCAAGACCCTAAGCTGTCGACAGGTGTTGATATACATCAACGGGAATAGTTGAAAATGTGTGCCCCGACCGCGGCTCGAACCCAGGATCTTCTGCTTACATGGCAGACGCTCTAACCATCTGAGCCACCAAGGGCGCAGAGGATAGTGCGACTGCAGGGATTTATCCCTTGCACGCGCCGCCTGAGACCCACATTCCCAACTTAATGTCCACACACTACGTTCGTAGTGCCCCTGCCCATTACACTCAATACTCGCGGCAGAGAATCTTACCGAATCCCCCCCATGAAGCATGGACCTTGCCGTTGGTGGGGAGGCTTGCGTGCCTCAGCGATACAGATGGCCGTAACGTAGGTGCAACCACAACGGAGGGGTATCTGTTGAGAGGCCAGACAAACGTGTGGTTCCTGAAAAGGGGCAGCAGCCTTTTCAGTAGTTGCAGGGGCAACAGTCTGGATGATTGACTGATCTGGCCTTGTAACATTAACCAAAACGGCCTTGCTGTGCTGGTATTGCGAACGCCTGCAAGCAAGGGGAAACTACAGCCGTAAATTTTCCCAAGGGTATGCAGCTTTACTGTATGATTAAATGATGATGGCGTCCTCTTGAGTAAAATATTACGGAGGTAAAATAGTCCCCCATTCGGATATCCGAGCGAGGACTACTCAAGAGGACGTCGTTATCAGGAGAAAGAAAACTGGCGTTCTACGGATCGGAGCGTGGAATATCAGATCCCGTAATCGGGCAGGTAGGTTAGAAAATTTAAAAAGGGAAATGGATAGGTTAAAGTTAGATATAGTGGGAATTAGTGAAGTTCGGTGGCAGGAGGAACAAGACTTCTGGTCAGATGACTACAGGGTTATAAACACAAAATCAAATAGGGGTAATTGCAAAAATGGTTCAAATGGCTCTGAGCACTATGGGACTTAACATCTTAGGTCATCAACAAACAAACCTAAGGACATCACATACATCCAAGCCCGAGGCAGGATTCGAACCTGCGAACGTAGCGGTCACGCAGTTCCAAACTGTAGCGCCTAGAACCGCTCGGCCACCGCGGCCGGCTCGAATAGCTGACAAATTTTCTTTATGAAAAGGATATTGCCAGGTATGACGTTAACAACTTCCCAACACTAAGATTTTTAACTTGACATTATACATATACGGATCACAATTGAAAAAATCTCTTTTAAATAGTTGGCAAATTTTCTCTATGGAAAGGATATTGCAAGGTATGACGTTAACAACTTCCTAATAATAAGATTTTAAACTTGTTATATCTATAAGAGAACAATTCCCTAAATAAACACCTTTAAGTAGCTAGTTTGTACTAAGGCTAAAGACCCTAAATCACCCAATCGAGGTGTGAATGAAACGGCCCGACCAAGAAGCAATTACCACAATCCCGCGGACAGACCAACGAAAACTGTGGTTGGAAGACCACAACAAAACCAATGGTGAAGAAACTCATACACTTCAGTTGAATAACCCCTTTATATATGGTCTGTTACATAAAAACAGTACTCAACTTCTCACACTCCACCACAGCGCCAGGAATACGTTGCACTTCCAAATGCTCGTCAGAGCCAACCGCTGCCACTGGTTTCAACGGCCGATAAGAAGACATATGTTCCCACGCGCTGATCTCCTGCTCCACGGCTTCTAAACTTTATAAGCCACGTACATGCGGGTAAGGCAGACTTAGCACCTAAGGTCGGCCAAAGCAAGTGTTAGCAGTTGGAGGGGGGGGGGGGGGGGGGAAGGAGACGAAACAGCGAGGTCATCGGTTTCATCGGATTAGGGAAGGAAGTCGGCCGTGCCCTTTCAAAAGGACCATCCCGGCATTTACCTGGAGCGATTTAGGGAAATCACGGAAAACCTAAATCAGTATGGCCAACGCGGGACCCGACAACAGGGCTCCGCTCGCCCCACCACCTCTCGGTCACCGCCCGGTACGTACTCCCCAGATCGTGATGCGGCCGTACACTTGCTCCACTTTCCGGCAGAGGGCGATAGCGATCCAAACAGCGCGCCAAACCGAAAGCGCCACCGCTAACACTAGACGCGAAGCGAAAGCACTCCGCCTGGCGCCATTTTCGAAGAGCCGGACACAACTACGGCTCACACAGCAACCACACATTTCCTACATACGTAGCTCTAATCGCGCTACGATATTGTAGTGCCTATGTTATTCCGAATTACGATTCTAACTTCCTTCGAGCATGGTTGACGACACATGGGAATTTAGGTCGGGCTGAGAGTCGTGGGCGGGTAGCTTATGATAAGGCGACCGATAACGGTAAGTGGGAAACCCAGTTTCGAGTCCTGCCCCTGCACAATTTTTCGTTGTACTCATTCCATTCTGGATCTGGTGGTTGCTCATATTCGCAACTGCCAATACATTTAATGTACTTCATAGCGGCTGTAGCCGCCATGGTGCCTCTTCCTTCCGACATGCATGCAGACCCGAGTAATTCGGAATAAGACAGGCAGTGCAATAGTGTATTTCTCTGCTGACACTGGGCAAGCGACTTTCAGTTAAAGTGTTTCCCCTGTACGGAAATATACGTAACGGGTGTAGGAGTACAGGCTGCAGACAAACGGTTGACGACATATTGAAGTTTGGGTATGGCAGTGAGTCGTTGTCGGATAGCCTAATGGAACCAAGGCGTCGCTTCTGTGCGGTCGTGTTAGTGGACTGCAGAGCGGGAGTTCCGTCTTCAAATCTTCCTCGTGTTCCATTTAGCCGGCACGGCAGCTCAGCTTGTTCGGTCAGAGAGCTGGTTGCTCTTTGTAACAAAAAAAACTGTGTGAAGGGATTAGCGATGAACTTCAACGGGTGTCATGTGACGACCAAAAGCAACGAACAAAATGCAAAAAAGAAAGAAAAGAAAAGAAAAGAAAAGAAAAAGAAATGATAAGGTGACCGCTAGCGAGAAGCGACATATCCGGTTTCGAGATACCGCCCGTCATTCCACTATGCAGCTGTTGGTTGTTCACATTCGCAACTCCGAATACATTTAATGTATTATGTATGTTAAGACAGGTTTCCGATTTTCACCCGCTTTCAGTTGGCATATTACACTTACATCATCAGCTGGATGTGGAATACTTGAGAAAAAAGATAAAAAAAGCTTGTGGACACTAATCCTGGACGAAATACGGCCGTTACCAACACTTGAAAAGCCATGTCTCCGCAATATTCTTTCTTTTAGGTGTGCTATTTCTGCAAGATTCGCAGGAGAGCTTCTGTAAAGCTTAGAAGGTAGGAGACGAGGTACTGACAGAAGTAAACCTATGAGGACGGGGCGGGAGTTGTGCTTGATTAGCTCAGTTGGTAGAGCACTTGCCCGCGAAAGGCAAAGGTCCCGAGTTCGAGCCTGGGTCCAGAAAAAAATATGTGTGAAATCTTATGGGACTTAACTGCTAAGGTCATCAGTCCCTAAGCTTACACACTCCTTAACCTAAATTATCCTAGACAAACACACACACCCATGACCGAGGGAGGACTCGAATCTCCGCCGGGACCAGCCGCACAGTCCATAACTGCAGCGCCTGAGACCGCTCGGCTAATCCCGCGCGGCGAGTCTCGGCAACACCGACTCAAAGAAAGGCCTCGCCGCTTGTTCGTGACGTCACGTCAGCTAACACGGCGAACGCCAGGTCTGTTGCAGGCAGAAACGCCTGGGCGCGCTCATCACTATAAATCTCTTATTTTTGGACAAAATGTTTGGTATTGTTTTGGATTCTGCAGTTTTATGTAGATGAAAGATTTTTTTACTATGGTAAAGCTACAAATGAAGATCATAGTTCTGTATTACTGAATCCTGTCGAAACAAACGTAGATCAATTTGAAAAGATGCTTTGCCCCATTGCAAGCTTCGGAAATTTTACATTCAAGTAACTATATTTACTTTATCCATTTTGGTATCGAAACTTACCCCAACCCCCTTACAATGAACTCGTTTCTTTTACTTATTTATTTATTTATTTATTTTTGTTTGACATCGTCACTGGAAATGTGAACTAATTTACATGTGTAAATGTCCAACTGTTGCCAGTCATTAGATTACAGTCGTTTTCAACGAAAGGAATTCTAAACAGGAAACAAAATAGCTTCATACATCGAAAATACTGCTGAGCTTAAACTTTTATAAGCATGCACATTAGAAAAGATAAATATTCCCCTCTTGCAACTGAAAGGAGAATATAAGATAAAAAAATTTTATTTGATAAAACAAGTATCTCTCTTTTGCCTCCTCTTCTGTCCCCCACCCCCTCCCCCAACGTGTACAATCGCAAGATATTTCATTAAGATTCAGTGCTCCTCACCCCATAGTCAACCAAGATACCTAAAGAAGAGCACCAATATGTTCACAGTTTGTTGTAAAAGCAAACCAGTACAAACATAACTTCCTCAGATTTACAAATAAGGTAAAGAAGCACGAATTCTGTTGTTGCTGGACCATGAAGTTGTTTTTGTACGTCAATCCTTAAAACAGGTGGAAATTTAAGTTTAGGAGTACACTATTTGCTAAGAAGTGTAATGAATTGCGCAATTAATTGATTGCAGAAATCTCTCAGAACAATGTGTGTTGGTCAACTACCGCCAATAATTTCACATTTTCCTGTGCCAGAGAGGGAGACACCATCATTAGAGTATGCCTGCAACAGACCTGGCGTTCGCCGTGCCTAGCTGACGTGACGTCACCAACAAGCGCCGAGGACTTCCTTTGAGCCGGTGTTGGTCTCGGTCGGGCACACAGTTTTAATCTGCCAGGAAGTTTCACATGAAAATGTGTTACATCGTATTAGCGTGATGTCCCTTGGAGATGACGAATATGTCATCCTATTCTCGTATCACCGTGTGATGATGATGTTTTGTGCTTTTCCATAATTCCAGACACTGCAAAACTGACAAAAAAGCTATGAAAGGGGTCAGAACGCCGTGCCAGGCTCCGAAACAAGTTTAGTAATAAGGCAGGGACGGGGAAATCTTGGAGCACGTGTCGTACAAGGAGCGACAAAGCAACGGAGTAGAGGAGGAGGCGGCGGCTGGAGAATGAGTTGTTTGACTGGTGGCCGTTGTGTCGGCGGCAACAGTCGCTCGCCGATGTGCCGCGCCACGCTTTGACGCGGCGGCGTCCGCTGCTCGGAACTTCCGTGCGAGTGCACCGGGTTAAGGGGCTGGCTGCCGGCTGCCGGCACAGCAGGCGAGCACTGCAGCCCCGCAGTCAGGGCGGCGGCAGGAGGTGCCACGTGTGTGCGGGACCGAGCGGGCAGGTGTACTGCGCAGCGCAGAAGCGAGACAGCGTACAGGGCGTGGGCGGTCTTACCAGCATGGGGACGGACGTCAAAGGACGCGTGCCACGTCGTGCCTGCAGAGTAAAATCGTCAGCAGTCGCCTACACTCCGTAACAGGTGGAAAAGCTTTATAGTCTGGCAGTACGTGAAATTCTAGATCGTTTTCCTAAAATTTATATGTCGCTTTCGGGTGTGAATGAAATATACTGTGGGAATAGTTAAACCAGCAGCCGATCGTAGCCGGCCGAGGTGGCCGAGCGGTTCTAGGCGCTCCAGTCCGGAACCGCGCGACTGCTACGGTCCCAGGTTCAAAATGTTCAAATGTGTGTGAAATCTTATGGAACTTAACTGCTAAGGTCATCAGTCCCTAAGCTACACACTACTTAACCTAAATAATCCTAAGGACAAACACACACATCCCCATGGCCGAGGGAGGACTCGAACCTCCGCCGGGACCAGCCACACAGTCCATGACTGCAGCGCCTTAAACCGCTCGGCTAATCCCGAGCGGCGGTCTCAGGTTCGAATCCTGCCTCGGGCATGGATGTGTGTCATGTCCTTAGGTTACATCGGTTTAAGTAGTTCTAGAGGACAGATAGCCTCAGACGTTAAGTCCATAGTGCTCAGAGCCATTTGAACCGATCGCAGTGTGTTACCCATGGTACAACGCGTGTCTTTGAAGTTACTCTCAGTATCAAGTTACCTGTCTTCGTTTAGGGATGTGTATTTCTTTGATTGGAAACAAAAAAAAAATTCTGTAAGCTTTAATTCTCAGTACATTATTTTATATGGTGGGTAAATCTTACCCTCATAGGATAGTTTGGATCAAAACGTATTCTTACCAATTATTGGATTACAGTGATAGGATGTTACATTTTGCTGCGGCATAGGGTGATAATTGTGGAATTGCATCTTACAGTTTCATTTGAAGGAACAGTTTCATTTGAAAACCACCGCATAACACATGGCAGCAGGTGCTTCGTTGAATGCAATCCGCGTGCGAAGTGGGGGAGATACACTTATGGCAAAAACTTAAGGACGAGATTAACTGCCAATTAACATAGATCGATGAGACGTGGACCATACATAGAAGGAACTGCTACAGTACAGTGCAGAAGGTAAGTGAAGCAAATACGCATAGAGAAGGAACAGAAATAACAAAATGGTTCAAATGGCTCTGAGCACTATGGGACTTAACATCTCAGGTCATCAGTCCCTTAGATCTTAGAACTACTTAAACCTAACTAACCTAAGGACATCACACACATCCTTGCCCGAGGCAGGATTCCAACCTGCGACCGTAGCGGTCCCACGGTTCCAGACTGAAGCGCCTAGAACCGCTCGGTCACTATGGCCGGCCGGAAATAACACTTCCATTGAAAGACAATAGTTACACGAAAATCGCCGCGATTATTGTAGATGTTACAAAAAACGGAACTTGGTTGGTAAGGCGGTGTATGATCACGACAGAGGGTAATGCATTCTCTGCAACGTGCTCTCATACTGGCCTCAAGGTTGGCAAGTATTTCCCTGCCTCCTTTATCGACATTGACGCCGCTGGCTGGTAGAGGACGTGCTACAATACTACTCACCAAAGCGTCTCACACGCGCTCGATGTGACTTTTGCCGAGTTAATCCACAGGTCGTTCTATTCGCCAAGTATTGCCTTGCCATCAGTCGCGTATTGTCATCAGTTATAATGTCACGGTCAAGTGCACACCTAAGACAAAGGAAAACGCACATGTGAAGCGAGTACAGTATCACAACAACACTACGGTGTTCAGAGAACTGGCGGTCAGTATGCCCGAGGAAAATTAACCTTCTCGATCTATAACAACTTAACTCCCAACACGATCACGTTCGACAGCGTTCCTGGGTGCGTTACGTGTCCCCATCTCTTGTGTGTCAGAACTCTCCATTACATTGATTAAATATTACAGCGAGTATCGAAAACAATATAGCCAACTTAAGGCTGTTCTTTGCATTGTGTAAGCACACAGATATCGATAGTAACAATCTGAGGGCGAAACAGGGGAGCGCGATTCTGAGCATTGTATTGAGACGAGTCAGTAGTGTTGGTCGACAGCTTGGAGACAGAAGACGGTCACGCTGCCATGACGTAGGTGATGGCAGACCTTACCTCACTCAAGGCCTGATTTCATTTATATGGCCAGGATAGATTTAAATGGCTTAACTACTCTTGAAGATGGAATTCGTGGTAAAATTCGCAAGCATAGCGTAAAGCGAAATTTCAGGGTTAGGCTCGTGATTGTTAGTCCAAATTTGCAATAATCCCACGTTTTGCTTGTCAGTTAAAGAAACCACCTTACTCTCCAAATAACAATAATTATTCTCCACAGCTAATTCATAAAAGCCATGGTTATTAAATGTTAATCTGACTTTGAGATTGAAATAATTTGTTAATCGGGGACTCATCCATTATTGATACTTATGTCATTGCCAGGCATTTCGCCATTGAAATGAAATGATCGTATGGTTTGCTGGCTGGGAGGTCCCATAAGGGGGGAGCTCGGCCGCCGTATTGCAAGTCCTTTTTAGTGGACGCCACTTCGGCGACTTGCGGGTCGATGATGATGAAAATGATGATGGACACACAACACCCAGCCCCTGCCGGGAATCCAACCAGGACCTCCTGCGTGGTATGCGGAAACGCTACCGCTGCGCTACGGAGGCGGACAGTTGCCATTATTGTTACTAAGAATGAATTTAATAAAAAGGAGGTTGCTTGGGTCCTCTTAACTACTAAATAACTTGTAAGAAGGGATTTCATAAATTATGTCTATTTAAAAACTTCAGAAATCATCATGACCAATAATAGTTTGGCAAGTTTTTCGCCATTATTAATACTTGTCAAACTATTATTGGTCATGATGATTTCTGAAGTTTTTAAATAGACTTAATTTATGAAATCTCTTATTACAACTTATTTAGTAGTTGACAGGGCCCGAGCAACCTCTTTTTTATTAAATTCATTCTTAGTAACAATAAGCTTTAGCTGCTGCTGCTGCATGCTGCTGCGAATTGCTGAAAACCAATTGGAAAAAGGCAGTCATCTAAAGAGACGATTGCAAAACTTAGGGCCAAAACAGACACACTGGCACACCACAACATGTAATGTACTTTAATACAGTAAATTCCGTGAAACAAGCAAGGTTGCGTATCGCTTGTAAATTCATTGTCAAATACGCAGTCAGATAGATTATCCAAATGTTAGTTTTAAGTTTGTCATGTAACGATCTGTTGAGGGCTTAAATGACCGTGAAACTGACATTCATACAACACGCACACATTTTTATGCAGGTTATATTCCTAGCACTGATAGCTCAGGTTACTTGTCGAGTCCTTTTTCACAGACCAACATAAGCTATATTTGTCGTAGGTACGTTACACTCTTGCCGTAAGAGGGGTACAACAAAAATCACTACTCCGAGTGAATCTGTTTTCATCCGAGAAGAGAACTTGATCCTACACTTCGTACCAACGCAATAGGTGCGGCCGATGTGCGGGAGTCAACGGAATACAACGCACAGATCGTCGGGCAAAAGGACCAACCTCAAGCAGTCGCCCTGCCTATGTGTATTTACGTGTCTTGTACTCCTCTTAAATGTGTTTGTAATACCAACCACTTTTTGACGTGGATCCCTTGTTGTTTGTTGCACACTGAGCGGCTGTCTGCAGCTATAGTTGACCATGGCCGATCGCCTCCTTCCCTTCAGATAGTAGCGCATGTACTCCGGAGCGCTCCTCCAAACAATCCTGAGAGCAATGCCAAACTCACAGGCTACACTCGTCACACTTAGTCCTTGTCGCTCGGGGAAGAGTAATGGAGAAACTGGAGTGTCATGCAAATGTTGTCTCCTTACCATACGATGATGATGAACACCACCACAGAGCTGCGTAAAAGCTCTATAATTGACACACACAGTCTTTCCCCGTTCCTTCAACTACATCGTGTTGCGCAGCCAGCCAAGTTTGCCGCTATAGTCACACAGACCTCGCGACATATAGCGTCCAGCTTTCTGTGCACGAGTAAAAGTCCTCTGCAACATTTCCCGCGCTTTTCAGCTGGTTGTTAATACGGTGCGTTCGCTATCTTTCTTATCATTAAAGTTTTTCCGAGCAGTGTATTATATTTTGCGAGCCTTCTAGCGCACTAAAAACTCATCCTTTGTTACTCAAATACCTAGGCCAGAAACATCGTGGAAGAAGCTAAGTATTTTGTAACCTCTTTGTAAATCGTTATTGCATTAAATTACTTTTCACCTGTACGATTGTCGAATTGGTAGCAGTTCTCATGTTCACTGGTCGTATTCTTCTTATAATAATGACCGGGCTACAGTAAAAGTTATCATTCAGTAGTTTCCCAGTCATTAGTGCTACATATTCTATTAATAACGGTGGCCGGCAGGAGTGGCCGAGCGGTTCTAGGCGCTACAGTCTGGAACCGAGCGACCGCTACGGTCGCCGGTCCTAATCCTGCCTCGGGCATGGATGTGTGTGATGTCCTTAGGTTAATTAGGTATAAGTGGTTCTAAGTTCTAGGGGACTGATGATCTCAGAGCCATTTGAAGCCAATAACAGTGAAAGAAAAGTTTCAAGTAAAGTTTCAATATACACAACACATTAGACTTCATTAACATAGGTATGTGTCACGATACTTCTGAATTCATTATAATATACTAGCCACTAGGATTTCTAGCTGCTACACGAACATTACTGAAACCAGAATTCTGCCTACCATACACACAACTCTGTGCTGTACCTGTTTAATTATAAAGTTAGCTTGGCTGGTGGAAAATTATTCATTTACATACCATAATACATTACTACATGAATTTAAATGGGGGAATTTATTACAGAAAATATCTTCGATAGTAACCTGAATTGACCTACCACTTAATTACGCTGAACGCTTGCTTAAAAAGAATTGAACGGGCCCAGCTGAGGAGAAATTAATGAAATCTTGATATACCTTGATAGTTATTAATTAATTCTGTTGGAGAATCAGCTTTGCAAGTGCTCTTACACTGAAGCGCCAAAGAAACTGGTTAAAATATAGAGGTACACTATGTGATCAAAAGTATCTGCACACTTACCTGAAAATGACGTACAAGTTTGTAGCGCCTTCCTTCGGTCATGCTGGAATTCAGGATGATGTTGGCCCACCCTTCGCTTTTATGACAGCTTACACTCTCCCAGGCATACGTTCAATGAGGGAATGGCAGCCCATTCTTCACGGAGTGCTCCACTGACGAGAAGTATCGATGTCGGTCGGTGACGCCTGGCACGATGTAGGCGTTCCAAAACATTCCAGAGGGATTCTCTACGATTCAGGTCAGAACTTTGTGCAGGCCAGTCCATTACAGGGATGTTATTGTCGTACAACCACTCGGCCACAGGCCGTGCATTGAGGACACCTGCTCGATCGCGTTGAAAGATGCAGTCGCCATCCCCGAATTGCTCTTCAGCAGTGGGAAACAAGAAGGTGCTTGTGGGGTGCTGTAATAGTGCCACGAAAAACAACAAGGAGTGCAAGCCACTCTCCATGAAAAACACGACCACAGCATGACAGCAACGCTTCCGAATTTTACTGTTGGCACTACACATGACGTTCACCGGCATTCGCCATACCCACACCCAGCCATCGGATCGCCACATTGTGTACCGTGATTCGTCAGTGCACACACAGTTTCTCCACTGTTCAATCGTCCGATGTTTACGCGACTTGCAACAAGTGAGGTGTCATTTGGCATTTACCGGCGTGATGTGTTGCTTATGAGCAGCCGCTCTACCATGAAATCCAGTTTTTCTCACCTCCCGCATAACTGTGATATTACTTGAAGTGGATCCTGATGCAGTTGGAAATTTCTGTGTGATGGTCTGGATAGATGTCTGCCTATTACACATTACGACCCTCCTCAACTGTCTGCAGTCTCTGTCAGTCAACAGACGAGGTCGGCCTGTACGTTCTTGTTCTGTGCGTGTCGCTTCACGTTTCCACTTCACTATCGCATAGGAAATAGCGGACCAAGGGATGTTTAAATGTGTGGAAATCTCGCGTTCAGGCAGGTTTCAGTATTGGGCCATCAAGAGTGTCAGCCTGCGAACCATTCAACGAAACATCATCGATATAGTGTTTCGGAGCCGCCTCGCCAGGGCCCGTCACCGACATTGGACTGTTTGCAGACATGTAGACTAGTCGGATGAGTGTCTTTTCAAATAGTATCGAGCGGGTGGACGTGTACGTGTACGAAGACAACCTCATGAATCTGTGGACCCTGCGTGTCAACAGCCGACTGTTCGAGCTGGTGGAGGCTCTGTAATGCTGTGGGGCGTGCGCAGTTGGAGTGATATGGGACCCCTGATACGCCTAGGTACAACTCTCACAGGTGACACGTACGTAAGCATCCTGTCTGCATCCACTCATTTCCATTGTACATTCCGATGGACTTGGGCAATTAGAGCAGGACACTGCGACACACGTCCAGAATTGCTACAGAGTGGCTCCAGGAGCACACTTCTGAGTTTAAACACTTCCGCTGGCCACCAAACTCCCCAGACATGGACATTGCTGAATATATCTGGGATGCCTTGCAACTTGGTGTTCAGAAGAGATCTCCAACCCCTCGTAATCTTACGGGTCTATGGTCAGCCCATCACTACCTCAGTCGTTAGTCGAGTGCATGCCACGTCGTGCTGCGGCACTTCTGCGTGCTCGCGGGGGCCCTACACTGTATTAGGCAGGTGTAGCAGTTTCTTTGGCTCTTCGGTGTAAATATGCTAATAATCGCACGTGTGTGAGCTGGCCTGGACGGACCTTGACAGGAAATTGGACAGATTGTGGCTGCGTTACTGAACATCAGGAACGCTTTTTACTTTGCATTTATTTCAGGCTTAATTCTTTGAAAGGTAAGCACATGAACAAACGTACGTTGACAGCAAAACGTTTGCGTAGCATGGAGGGTTGGTGCTGAATGCTTGAATGACACGATTATTTGAAATAGTGCTGCGGGAAAGGCGGATTACACACGCATACATTCAGACTAACGATTCATCACAGAAAAAGAAGTTGTACAATAATTTAACAAACAAAGCAAGAACGAACAATGGTTAGAGAGACACTAGCCTCAATGGTCGAGTATTTTAATCGAAAATTATTCCCAGATTTATAACAAATTGCGTGAGACTGCATTTAAGAACAGTGAATAGGAACTACGTTCATGTGAACAATTCTTTCGAAAGGTAGGTACCACCAACTACAGAGAAAAATCAATTTTTCAAGAGAAGAAAGATCGCGAAATCGAATAATAAATTTGCAGGCATAATATACTAAAGCACAATTTTACGAAGAAAACATGTGGTAACGCTTGCCAACCATGCACAAAGAAAAGTCACTCAAACCTGCGCAAAACACAAAAGCCTATTTTTTTAAATGACAACCGAACGTTAAAATCATACCCACTGTTCATAATCAGTTACACAATTTACTCAGGAAAGTAGTCACAGTCATAGATCCATGTGGGCTCAATCCTCACAATCTCAAAGTTACAGAGTACAAAGAGAACACTGAAATAAATTCCAAATTCGTGAAATTATTCTCAATTCCTGCATATATGGATATCCTGAGTTATTCTAGAAGAGCTGAAACTTTTTAAGAAATGAATTTAGGACTTTGTTAAGCTGAAACTTAGAGGTGAAAATTTGTGAATGTGTAAGAAGTAAAACCTAATGTTGCTTCTTTGACGATTCCCAGCAGAGTGAGGCTGCTCTATCCACCTACAGTCGCTGCCGCGGACCGGAAGCTGGCGCACAGGCAACACGCATACACTACCTGTGGCACCTTAAGAAACACAATTGATCGTCAGTCGCCGGAGTCTCTCTGACAAAGAATAATTCTACTCTGCTATACAGAAAAGTTAGCTAATCTGTCCCTACATTAAGAGAAACTTACTCCAAGTCCAAAGACACATCGACCCTTCAGCAAGCGACAAACATACTTCCAAGCAGAAAACCAGAGGAATGAAACAAGAAAAACGTAAGCTGACAATGTAAAATATGATTTTTTTTCTGCATAAATTAAACTCTTAAAATATATCTAGAAATTATTTAGGTATGAAACGTAATTCAGATATAGTAATCTAGTACTGAAGTATCACAATGGCTCCATGTCTGCTAGATATAGCACTCAGCTGATCATCTTTCTGGCAGTTTGAATGTTTGAAGTTATGGAAGCACCGACGCCTAAGTGATGCTGTTCAGAAATTTAAAAGAGGGTATCGACACAGAAAATCATTTAAACGACTTATATAGAGACGCTTCAAGACATTTCCGTCGCTAATTCTCCAGTTCTTCCAGCCACATGAAATAATCAAACCTAAATAATTCTCAATATTGTTTCGTCTCTCTCCTGTTAAAACGTATAGATGTGCCAGACCAGCCAGTATCAAAGGAGACGAGGAGTACTGCGCTGTCAGCAGGAAAGCAGTAACAGTAGATGTGTCACTTCAGAGCTCTCGGTGACTCCCAGAGTGGCCTAGTTATTGGATGTAACCTCAGTAACAAATCACAGGGACCTTTGAACCGTTTCAAAGCTACGCAGGTCGACGTTTGGGGATGTGATTGTGGAGTGGAAACGCGTAGGAACCACGCCAGCTGAACAAAGACAAGTGAGACCTCCTGTACTGACGGACAGGAACCGGCGATCACTGAGAAAGGTGGCTGTAGAAGATAGTAAGAAACCTCACTCGCGACTTCCAGGGCGCAACCACCAGCAGTCCTCTGTCACGACTTCGCTTAAGGCGTTAAAGACAGTGGGGCACAGTCGACCAGCACCTCCTCGTAAGTCACACGTTTCTGTAGTGAGTGCTGAAGGACGACTGAGGTGTTGGAGAAGAGCGAGGCCACTGGACGGTTGGTGACTGGAGGCGAGTCATTTGGAGCGATGAATCACGCTACGTCCCGTAGGATTCAAGTGTTTGTATTTGGCGAATATCGGGACCTGCCATCACGTGTCACAGTTATCACCGCTTACACGGGCAAAATAATCACAATGAACACGTTTGCCTAAATAATCTTGTTCCGGGACTCGAGCTAAGCTACGTGCAATTTGTGCGTAGACACGGTGGCACTTGGGGGTTCGGATCGGTTTTAGATGTGAGCTTGCACAGCCTTATTTGAGTTTCGAACGCCGAGCGGGAAGGTTCTCGTAAGTTTCACTTGCCGCGACGTCGCTTGTGCGAAGTTTTCCTCGTTAGTGTTGTTCTGTCTGCCGAGTGAGTCGTAGCGCCACCCCTCTGCTTTACTGCCTGTGTTCGTCTACTTGCAGTGGCTTCGGCCGCTCCGCCATGGTTACTGTTGTTTCCACGTGTATTCCACTAAAAGGGACAGTGACGGGCTCTGAGCACTATGGGACCTAACATCTATGGTCATCAGTCCCCTAGAACTTAGAACTACTTAAACCTAACCAACCTAAGGACATCACACAACACCCAGCCATCACGAGGCAGAGAAATTCCCTGACCCCGCCGGGAATCGAACCCGGGAACCCGGGTGGAGGAAGCGAGGACGCTAACGCACGACCACGAGATGCGGGCAGGGACAGTGAGCTTTACTTTCGATAAAACGACGCGACACGCGCAGCCCGGGTCTCTAGAAATCCACGATTGGCTTATCGATGCAATTCATGTGAACTCTGATCAGGTTCAGACCGCTTACTTTGATGCAGGCTGTGGTGTCACCGCCAGACACCACACTTGCTAGGTGGTAGCCAGTATCCGAACTATTGATATTGTGAATCATGTACCATAAAGAGCGACGCTCTCCATGAATGGATTAACGTTAAGTATTCCACCAGCTACGTCCGTTTTCCTCAATTCTAATTCCCTTGTCATGTTCCAGACCTCACGCCAGCCTGCGTGAGCTAGAACGCGTGTATTTCGGCCTCCTTTGGAAAAAGAACGGTTGGCTCTCCTGCCAACCACAACAGAAGGTTTCCTGCATTTTTCGCCCGCAGAAACTCCCGAGGAGAATAAAATTAGCGACCAAGTACCACCTGTTGCATTGGCAGTTCCACAGAACGCTTCCGCCTTAGTGACTGGATCTGCATTAAGTGACCCTTGTTATGAGGGGCGGAAAGCTGTGCCTTTGACCCCTCCCCCATCTCTACCTGCAAAGGGCGCCGTGCTACGTAGCCGACAGAAAAGGCATATACAACGTGACCGTGCAGTGGCACTTATGAAATCTAAGAAAAAAGGTTGCGATGACGGGTGTTCTGATCCCCCATGTCTGATACCTCTCTGAATTCCGCAACGGACTCTCAGCTGTCCAATTCTGCTCAGACGTTACGTACATCCCTGTATACGTGCGATCAATGACCCAAGCCTACAATTTCCTTTCCTTAAATGTTAATCCTGTGGAATCGGAATTGCGATTGGCTTCGATGCGTCAGTTCATTTATGATTCATGTACGCGAGGTGTTATTTAGGCATTTCTCCTTACCTTCTACGGGGACCGCCTTATTCTGTCGAGAAGGCATTCCTATTGCTGAGGTAGAAATGTTGGATTATGGCAGAGGCGTAGGTTGTCACCTTTTTAATCTTAGCTTTGTTCTTTTATATGCTCCCTCTGGCACTGCTCATGCAGTGTGTCGTTCGCGTCTTTACATAGAGGTTATTTTTTACCTGTTGCGTAAGACTCCTCCGGGTATTCTGCTGGGTGGTGATTTTAACTGTGTGTTGCGTCCTGCAGATCAATCTCCAAATTTTAATTTCCGTCGCGAATTACATGAATTGTTCCGCTCCTTACGCCTGCATGACGTCTGTATATGTAACTACCCGACGTTAAATTCACCCACTTTACTGTGACTTCTAGTAGCAGGTTATAAAGGCTTTACTTATCAGACTGGCTTTGCGATTGTATTCTTAATGTCGAAATCATCCCAGCTTCCTTTACGGATCACTGTGCTGTGACTACAACCCTCAATGTAGAACAGCAACCAGTCAAATTGTTTATCACTTCGTGGATGTTAAGCGTCGGTCACCTACCTCACCCCTCTCTCGTACTCTACGGTCCACTGGGTACTCTTCCATCCAAAACCGAGACTCAGGCAAACCTTGACACTTTTCTGTGCTGCCAAAGCGCGAGACTTTCGGAGAACTTACGAACATTACTATTTCATCCTGCGTGAACTTTATTATGCTACGGATCACGCACCTCTGCGAATTGCGGATGTTACGCGTGTAAAGGCAAATTGTTGATCTTGAAAAGAACACAAATGGAAGGGTTGAAAATGCGACCCAAGCCACTATCATTGGTGACGCAAGAACTGCCTTCCTTATATCATTTGCTTCGGCATCAAACCCGTAGCCAACGCGCTTGTATTCATTCTCTCACAACAAATAATGGACGTTTCGTATCGTAACAAGCTGATAAAGCGCGTGTCTTACGCCAATACTATGTAGACATCTATGACATGGATGAGTCCATTGTAACCCTTTACGACCCACTAGTCAGTATGTTGGATACAGAAATTATACGTGAACATAATGAAACGCTCTCAGCTGCATACCAGCCAGAGGAAGTTTACAAAGTTATAAAACAATAAAGTGGTAGCCAAGATCGCAGGATTTCTTTTTATTCCATGATTACCGGTTTCAGCGAAACTAAAGCCGCATTCGTCGGATCTTAGGACATATACAGGTTACAACTTCAAGCGAAACAAAGGTGATATTAATAGTTGCATATAACACGCAGGCCTTACAAAATTGTCGTAAGTAGCACACAGGCGTCTAAGAGAGATGACATTATAAATGTAGTAGCAGGGTAGTACCTATCTTTCGCTTGTATGTGATGGACACACTTAACATTTATGATGTCATCTCTCTTGGACGCCTATGTGCTACTTACAATTTTGTAAGGCCTGCGTGTTATAGGCAACTATTAATGCCACCATTGTCTGTCTTGATGTTGTAACATGTATGTGTCCTAAGATCCGATTATGGCGGCTTTAGTTTCGCCGAAACCAGTAATCATGGAATAAAAAGAATTCCTGTGATCTTGCCTACCAGTTATTGTCTCACAAGCATCTAGATCGCTCCCACCTGAGCACAATGTACTCCCTACAAAATACATTACAAACTTATTGTGGGATCGCCTTCTCAAAAGTCTCCGGGTCTGGATGTGCTTCCCAAGGAATTGTACGTGCGCTTTTGGTCGCTGTTGGGTGCTACCTTTACGTGTTACAGGGTAGAGTAGTGCCGACTTCATTCAAAGTGGAAGAAATAGTTTTAATCCCGAAACGCTCTAGGCTGGCTTCCCCTGATAGCTTTCACCCAATTACTTTGTTAGTCTTTGATCATAAGATTGTGGAGAGGGCAGTTAATAGTAGGATGTCGGCTCTGCTGTAGATGATTGTTGCAAAACATCAAAGTTGCTTACCTGGTCGTACCATTCTTACCCCTATAGGCGAGTGTCGTGACGTGGTTTCGGTTGCTGCTGTAACGTCCGTCCCTTGTGCCCTTGCTTTCCTAGACTTTGATGAGTCATTTAATAGTGTTAATCACGACTTTTTGCTTCGGATTCTGGAGTCAGTTCATTTAACTGTCGACACACGGCGAGCGCTCTAAAATCTGTTACGGGTATTTTAGCGTCAATGGTTGTTAATGGCCATCTGACGCCCCCGACAAATATCCGTCGGGGAGTGCCTCAAGGAAGCTCGCTCTCAATGACTTTGTTTGTGTTGTTTCTGGAGCCCCTACTTCGGATGCTAGCATCCCAGCTGAAAGGTTGGACGCTTTCAGGAGGGACTTTAGCTGTTCGCGCATACGCGGTTTGACGTGATGGTTCTGCTCCGCAATTCTGCGGAGACACCACGACTGAAGGCTGTCATCGATTATTGTTGTCGGAGTTCAGGTGCACTGCTTAATGGAAGTAAATGCAGGCTTCTTCCCTTGCGAGGTTTTGATGACAGGGTTGTTTCACGGGCTACTGCAGTGGATCGGCATACGTCTCTTGGTGTCATTATTGATCGTTGTCCACTCAAAACGGCGACGCTCAACTGGAAGTCTGTTGCAGAAAAAGTTCAGGGAATTTATTACGTGGCCCAAGTTTATTCGCTTCCCTCGATGATGACGAAGAAACTACAGCAATTGCCTGGTCGTTTCTTACGGAAAAGACGTATCTTTCGCTTATGGTATGAGGTGGTCAAGAAGCCTCGTTCCTTTGGCGGGGAGGGGGGGGGGGGGGGGGAGGGTGCTATAACTTCGACGCACTGTTTTGATGATGACTCAAGAAACTCACACAGTCAAGTCTCGTTTCTTTCTCTGTGCCCGTCCTGCCAGTCCTGAACCCCCTATAGATGTTGGTCGCACAAATTGTAAGCTAAAACACATTCGTGACTTCTGCCTTGCGGTGAGCTATGTAGGAGCTGACATTTTATGGAGACCCGTCGTCACAATGAAATTCCTACAGACTTTTTGGAAAGCAGTGCGTTGTCTAAAACTCGCTGAAAGAGGATCACCGGAAGCAAACTGGGCGACAGTTTGGTGCAATAATATTAGTCTTCCGATTTTGACTATGCGCGTCTCGTCCTCTTGGTATAAGGTAGTCAATAACTTGATTCTAACGAACGGTGACTTTTCCGTATTGGACATTGCGACATGGATTTGTGTAGTCGTTGTACGTCTACAGAAACGATACGACATCTCTTTACTTATGGATGCCATATGGCAAACTCGTCTTGGATTAGGATACAATTGGCCTTCCTTACTCGATCTTCTGATGCTTTATACACTACGGACATTATATTGCGCCCTCATTCTTCCTTCTTTCCGTGGTCGAAAACCCATACCCTTACGTGGTTGTTGGGACGCTTCGTTCATTATGTCGTAGAAGGCGAGGGGGGAGATCACACGAACTTCATGCAGTACATGATCACGGCCTATTGGACATGCCTGCGAATGCTTCGATATCGAGACCTCTTTGCCAGCATTTTGAATCTCGTTTTCCATTGACAAGGTGTTGGTTAATTTCATTTTTCTGATGACGGGTGTTTTCTTTGTTAAGTATGTTTCACATCTGGTTTGCTTCGGCTTGTTCTCTCCTAGGTTACATGATTGTTGTGTTTTGTGTTATGATTCCGTATCCCTCCAGATCTACTGCGAAACTTGTATAGATGAAGTATATATACACTTGAGCATATACAATCCTTGAAATCAGATTGGAATTTTTCTTTGTTTGCTATTTCGAATATAATGTGATCCCGTTGTCTTTCTGCTTTCAGATTCTACATAAAAACTAAAATAAAGACAAATTTAAATAAACTAAATAAATATTTTAAAAAACCTATATAAAACTTTTTTACACACATGATTAGAGCTTGGTGGCGGTTTTTCGGCTATGTTCTCGGTTTCTTTTCCTTTCTCTTTTAATTATTGTTTCGTTATCATAATTAACTTTTTCTTAGATTTGTAGCTTATATTACATGATGATTTGACTATGGTGTACTGAAGTTTCATGACAGTACCAAGTCACTCTGATTAAAAACAAAAAGAAAAAGAGATGATTAAGGCGAGCGCTTGCAATAAGCGGGAGACCCGGGTTCGATTCCCGGTCCGGCACAAATTTTCATGTGTCCCCAATAGGTATGATTCCCTTGCCTAATACAGCTGATGTCAAAAATATGGGCATTTGCAACAAAACTTCGTAAAAGTGTACAGAGCTTGTTGGAGGGTAACTCACGCCGATAATGCGGATTACCTCATCCAAGTAATCTGCCACGTAAACACACTATCACCTTATACGCATGTAACACTGCTTCTTATCTGCTTTTTCGTCTGTGTTATTATTTGTCTAATGCCGTTTGTTGTACTTACTGATTCTGTACGAGCATAACTTTATTGCTTTGTTGCTTTGTATCAGAAGAAATGTGTAGAAATTGCATGAAAGAGAATGTAATTATCGAAGAGTGTATAGGGTCATCCTTGTTGGGTTGATAGTTTATAAATCTTTAGATGTGTCTACCGCACAGGGGGTTTCCTGCTTCTTACGTCCTGAGGCACGCTGCACGTTGACGTGTGCGTAAAAAAGCTCAGTTCGAAGCAGTTCGTAGTGGTGCGCGCTCCAGGAAAGGAACAGTTGTTCTGTACTGTGTGGAGGCAAGGCAAACCTTAGGATAGTCAAAATGATGGTGCATTCTCACGGAGATAGTGGTAATTAGCCTCAGATCGATAATTTGTAATAAGAACAGCTGACGGAATAATGACTGCACCTCAAGAAGTATACAAGGAAAAAGAACGAGCAAATGGTACATGCGCTGTACCGTGGGACGCAACATGTCTGATCACCAAAGAACTGTGCGTAAATCTCACCACAAAAGACTAGAGTTGTAATTTGTTTCAAATTAATTTTGTAGTAGGTTGGCGATTAGTACTCCTCTACAGTTTCATAATATATCGCGGAGCAAGTTCAGCTTGTTTAATTGGCTGCAAAATACCCTGATATAACATGTATCCTATTTTGTATGAATAAATCGATTAAGCATTTGTTTCATTAACGGTATAGGGAGATTCAAAACTACATGTGCTGCATCAGAGGTATGATGTTCAATGTGCACAGCTAAGGCTGCTGTCTAGGTCTCCTCTTGCTGAGTAAGAGGTTAAGGGCCTGCACGGAATTTATGATGTCAGAACAACGTGTGCTTGTAGTATAAGGAATCAGTTCCAAAACGCACGATTACGTCTTTGCAGTCTGTACTGGTACTAAATGGACCGTTCATGATTACTCAGGGCCCAGTCAAAAAAGTCAACATTAGGGTTGAAAACAGCTTAAAGTTTTCACTACTGAGTTTCTATAGCATTTATAGAAATACGAAACTTTCACGTGAACTGTCTTATAGTAAATAATGGCTTCTGTCTTAATCTGCCCTGCCACAAAACTGTGTTGATCTTAAAGGATGCTAAGCAGGTAGGAAGTAATATAAAAATCCCTGTAACTGCTCTAATCTCTCTTAACCCAAAATATTGATACCTACACACGTATACGGTGTCGCCAGTAGAATGTCCTCCCTTTCTTTGATACGAATATTTTCATTCGTCACCAAAGAGTGATTTTTGTGATAATGAGGCAGGCTCAAATGGCTCTGAGCACTATGGGACTCAACTGCTGTGGTCATAAAAGTCCCCTAGAACTTAGAACTACTTAAACCTATCTAACCAACTACACCACACACATCCATTCCCGAGGCAGGATTCGAACCTGCGACCGTAGCAGTCGCGCGGTTCCGGACTGAGCGCCTAGAACCACTAGACCACCGCGGCCGTCAATGAGGCAGGGATGTGAGCGAGGGAGATAACTGAGGAACAGCATGGCCCATATTTGGAGCCACATGGCTGTTTGTCGCGTGACGGGCGAAATTTTCAACTACGGCTGCTTCTAGGGACGGGAAGTTTGTGAGAGAAGACAAAGAGAATGTCAAGCATAGGAACATAGCAGTTAGTCTCAGTCCCATTAGCTTTTTGTTATTCTTGCATATCCGAATTTCGGCTATCAGTGTCCTCCTGCCTGTGCACCAATAAAGTCGTACGGTGCCGTGTACTTCTGCGAATTTGTTGGAGAATAACTCACTCAAATTCACCGAAGATGGCTGTTTCTAGCTAGAATCTGGACACGCGAGAATAACAAAAAAAGCTGTGGAATAGAGACAGATTGTTGTGTACCTATCCTGCTTTATAATAACATAAGTTACACTCTCTGTGCGCAACGGCTTCGTATTGGGTCAAAGCTGACTGTCAGTCAAAGGCCTCGTGCGTCGTGAAAATTAACGCAAACCATAACAGATAAAAACTGTGCTATTCCTGTTGCAGAAAGCAAGAGGTCACTTCTAGGTGGCCAGTGTCAGGGAAAAGACGTCCCACATATAAATGAGCCTCTCTCTGCATCTGATTCTTGTGCCACGCGCCACACGCCACGCGCGAACCACGTTGCAGTATGAAGATAAGATTCTCTGTGCACAGCAAATTCCTGATGCAGTTGTTCCTTTGCTTTCTCCCAGACTCATTGGATTTCTACATGTTCAAACCGCAGTAGCTTGAACATTGCATGTGCATAACTAATACGAGTCTATTCGGAGAGTAAGGAGCGTTCTGTCGCGAAATGGAAGCCAAAAATCCGATGAAGCTTTGCACAGATGGGTGGGATAGTGTTTCTAATACATCCGTAGACAGCGTCATGTCCCTCTTCTCATTTCCGAGCTCACAGTGAGCGCGTAAGGATGCCTAGAAAATAGCGTCTCTCGCCAAGTGCGCATGCCTGCCGACAGATTTCGCTTGATTCTACGCAGCCCCACTCAAAGTAACTGTCATCCATTTCCTTCTTCATGACAGTTCCCACTCCTGCAGCGTTTTCGATGATTCCACCTCTGCTCAAATGAACTGCTGGCTATGACGACAGTATTTTGGCACAGACAACTAGCTGCAGTCCATTGTAGAAAATTGTCGGAATACACAGATGCCTTACATAACAAGGGTGCTGATACAACGCTACGGCAGTTGTCCAAGTCGGAGCGGCGACCATATGGGAAGTAGCTCGAAGGTAACTTACTACTGCGGATAAAACGGTTTTGAATCTCATCGTGGTTTCCATTTCGTTACCGATCGTTCCTCACTTTCAGAAGAGCCGTCGTTTCGAAGTCGGAAAAAAAAAATTCGTGCACAGTAATATTGGCAAACCTGCTTATGTCATTTGCCCCAGTCGCTCATATTGCAAGTTGGATTGCCTGTCTTAAAGTACAAGAAATATTCTGCAGGCCAGTTTCATTTTACCCATCCTGCATAATTATGATGCGTCACCAGTATTCGTGTGTTTACAAACTCTTTTACTTGATGAGCTCAAATAACACACTGTTTGCTGCTGTCCTCATCGATTTTGGGGCTCTGGAACCAATACATGGCCCATTATTGCTGTCTGGACCAGTGCCCTTTGACCCATAGTATTTATATTTCGACTAACATTATTCTGGCAACAGTATGTCATTCCGTTGTTTCAGATAGTCATAACGGTCATAGTCGACCGAAGTAAAAAAATGAACCAGGTGACAACTGACAGACGCATATCACATCACGATCCTGGTGGTGCAGCTCTGTATGTCTGCTGTTATGTCCAACTGAAAAGGACTCTATTCTAAAATTGGTCACACCAGCGTCTTGTGTGCAATTTTCTTTATTGGGAACAACACTACAAAAGATTACGCCCTTATGACGATCGCTACAGAGCTGGTCAGCGATAGAAGATTCTTCAGCTTTCAAAACACAAACACTAGGTGGAGGAAAACAGAAGATGAACTTCGCCAAAGAAATGTTTTTGCTTTCACACTATTTAACCTATACCCCAGCGATCAACTACGTACGTGTACCTCATTAATTTATGCTGACGATCTGGACCCCTCTGTCCAGTAAAAGACAATTGGAGGCGTCACAGGACAGTTTTGGTCTGATCCTGACGACGTGAAAGAATATCACTGACATTCTCATATACCCTACTTTCGGTTTTTTAATGTCAATAGGCAGCATTCCATTTAAAAAATACACGTTTGCACAAAAAGTACACTTTATACACTATGTGATCCAAAGTATGTGGACAACCCCAAAAATCTATGTTTTTCATGGTAGTTGCATTGTGCTGCCACCTACTGCCAGGTACTCCCTACCAGCAACCTCAGTAGTCATTAGATATCGTGAGAGAGCACAATGGGTCGCTCCGCGGAACTCACGGACTTCGAACGTGGTCAGGTTATTGGGTGTCACTTGTGTCATACGCCTGCATGCAAGAAGTCCACACTCCTAAACATCCCGAGGCGCACTGTTTCCGAAGTGAAAGTGAAGTGGAAACGTGAAGAGACACGTAATAGGCAGACATCCATCCAAACCATCACAAAGGAATTCCAAACTGCATCAGGATCCACTGCAAGTACTATGACAATTAGGCGGGAGGTTCGAAAACTTGGATTTCATCGTCGAGCGACTGCTCATAAACCACACATCACACCGGTAAATGCCAAACCACGTCTTGCTTGGTGTAAGGAGCGTAAACATTGGACGATTGAACAATGGAAAAACGTTGTGTGGAGTGACGGGACACAATTTGGCGATCCTATGGCAGAGTGTGGGTATGGCGAATGCTCGGTGAACGTGAAACGTCCCCTTAGGAAAATTATACATGACTGTGCTTAAACTGACACACAATATTTTTAGCGCAATTCGATCTGACTTTCAATAATCCCTACAAAAGAATGGCCCTGACTAACATTAACCTATACCTTTCACAAATCATTTACCTCACCAAAAACCTTCGTTACTCGAACTACTGAAATACAGCGAGCGCCACTACTGCCAGCTAAATAAAAGATTCAAACTACAGAAGTCACTAACTACTGATAGGCACAGTTAGCAAATGAAAGATTTTAATAGAGAACAAACAATGTATTTACCTTAATATATATATATATATATATATATATATATATATATCAGTTCATGACATCCATTCTTACAAATTTCAAAACTCCGCCATCTCTCTCCCCACGTCCACCACTGCTGGCGGCTCACCTCCAACTGCGCAACGCTACGCGCTGTTCACATCCATCTGCCCAACGCTACAATGGCAGACAACAATGCAAACCAGCCACAGACTGCACACAGCACAGCCAGCGATTTTCATACAGTGCGCTACGTGGCGTTACCAATAAGAAAACCTAAACAGCCTACTTACATAGCCCCCATGCTCCCCACAAAAAAAATTACAAATTGTTTTGGGCAGTGGCCAATACAGATTTGAAATTTTTTTCATAATTACAATAACAAAGAAATGAAATGCACACACTTATCGATACAATGTTGGTCAAAAGCTAAAATTTTCTCACAGTCCATAAAGACAGTCCTGATCGTTCATCACTGTAAAATTGCAGTGTTTTTCTCAAAGTCTGAGCAATAAAAGAAAATGCACACAGAAGTAGTGGATTTCCATGCAGTCTTGAAGAAGTAGTGTTGTCCTTCCAACGGAAAGACAGTGCTGACTCTTGACATGCAGACAGGTAATGGGTCACAACAGAGCAAACCCACAGCAGAGTCAGTTGAAGTTTTGAAGAATATTGGTAGGTAGGTCAACACAAAGTAGACCCATTGTAGTCCTGGTAGAGATTAAGATATTGGTGGACCACCAGAGGTGCAGACCCACTGTCCTTGTAGAAATAATGGTATTGGTGAGTCATCAAAGGTGTAGACCCACTTCAGTCCTTGTAGATATAGCCAGAAGCCATCTGTTGCGACTATGCAGGTGCACAATCACCATCGAAGTCTTGCGGAGAATATGGCAAGTCCATAAACCACCACTTGTGCATGCACAAAGTTTTTGGAATTGTCCTTAGAACCAGTAATGCTGTTAACCAGTCCCTTGCTGAATTGTTAACACACGTGCAAACACTATCAGTCCCTACTTCTCACATATTGTCCATATACTATGACCAACAAAAACGTGTGCAGTAAAGTGATACTTAATTTGAAGAACTGTTGTCTATACAATTATAAATTTAAAACATACAAATACAATTACCAAGGCAGAAAATACATCATTAAAGAACATAACCATACAGATAACATTTGTAGTAAAAGGGGCTTTACAAAATAATAGAAATAAACATATACATCAGTGTTACAGGAATTATGATATAAGTAAATACATAAACGATCAGGATAGTTATTGAAACATCAACTTCACACATGAGCATTAAAACAGAACAGAATAAATAATGTCTAAACATCTTTACAAAGTAAATAACATGTTATTAATGCAAATTATATTTGAGGATAGCAGTATTCCTCATTATAGTGAATGTAGCTTAGTATTAGAAGAGAAAAAATTCTATGAAACACTACACAGAAACAGGAAGAAAACAAATACACAAGGGTACACAAACACATAGTGGGATAACACAAGAGGAAAGGGCAGGGTTTGTTTTCAGTGTAACATTTGGTACTGCAGTCCAACCAAAAAATTTCATTCCATAGATCGTCCCTCTTATTTCAACATTTGATCCAGCCAAAAAAAAAAAAAAAACATATTCAAGCATGCTTTCTCTATTCTGTTCACATCCTCTTTCAAAAATAGTTTTTCTCCACTGTACACAACTTTTTTGGCTAAACCATTTTCTCTTCCAATTCATCATAGTTAGTTTCTTATATAGTCTACCCCCTCTTAAGCTAACTTAAAATGTACTGAGCTCAGATACTAAACTAAGGGATGAGGCAATGCAGTAGGCCAAAACACTTAATACAAACAGCAATGAAAAAAACGGAAGTTGCCAAAGCAAGCAGCAATATTAAAACTAATATCAGGCAATGCGCAGCAAACAAGAAAAATAAATCTGTAGTAAAACTGGCTTAACAGAGTAATACAAAGTCAAATTCAGTAACATTATGCCTGGCAAGCAGCAGCAGCAAATGCAATAACTTATATCTAGACATGACAAAGCTGAAGCAGAAAAAATATTACAGTAAAAATGTTTAATACCTATGTCACATCTTAACACTAGAGTGATGCATCACGAGAAAATACGCTAGCAGGTAAGTTACCAAATCGTAAAAAAATTATTTTCGCGCTTCCTGTGAAGGGAAATGTCTATTTGTGCTCTCTTTTCTAAGAAAGTACATCATAAAATGATTCTTTACTGGGTCTGTGGACAGAAAATAGTGATATTAGTACATCTATTAAATTTTATTTTAACCAATGCTGCAGTGTAGATAGAAACTGGATATTAAACAAAATGAGCAATCTCTCAGCTAGAAAGACAATAGATATAAAATGTTTCTCATCATTTCATTTCAGTAAATATCATAAAATAAGAGCTTCGCAGTGTAATCATATGTTTTCAAGTTTGGACGTGTCGTATTTCCGATGCTTTCTACAAAGGAATGACAATAGCGAGGTTAATGGCCTCCGTTTTTCTCCACCTGTGCCTCTGAAAGGCACACACTAATGACTTTTTCTCAAGGCGGCTGGCACACCTGGACGCTCACAACGCATTACGTCACGGTCACTTACCTTTCATACCAAAATATTTACGACAGCAGTTTCCGCTACAGTGACAGTCTCATATAAAAATATTTTCACAGGTTCAGAATTTGCGTTACAAATGTGTAGAAAATAAAATCCTATAAATATAACAGTGTCCAAAAAATTTTCGTCGGCATTGTAACACATTCACGCATTTACATACATTTCATAACTCTTAAAGTACGATTCTCGGTTTCCAAACATCCTTTTTCACAAACCAGAGTCCATAACCACTACTCATTATTCCTTACCTTATTACACATATACATATTCGTCGACACTTCTTCAATATTTCATCACAACAGATACGTAGCACAACCAAATAACTCATATAGCATCAGCTTAAACATACCTCAGCAGCATAATTCACATCGTCGTCGTAATAATAACATCATAACACCTCAGTCAAATCTCAAAAACATCATAGCTTTCTGCAATAATTTCAAAACCTAAAACAATTCTCTGCTCATGTCAAAAGTGTCATCTGCCTCAAACGTATTTTAACAATCATGATCCCGTACCAAACACTTCATTCAAAGCTCTCATAGTATCACAATGGTTCTGAAAAAATATGAACATTTCACAAAGTACAGACAGAATACAATTTCACTAGTTTGAAGTTATCCAACGGTGTAATTACGTAAACATCTGTCACTGATGTAGTAAAATAAATGTTTGTCTCTCTCAGTTAAATGATCAGATAGCTGTGTAATTTATGTGTTAGAGAAATATGGTACCAATGTGTAAAGTCGTATAAGCAAATACCATATTAGCTAGGGCTCCTTGTATTCGCCAAACACATGGTACACAAAGTAAGCATGTACCCCCCTGAGGATTAATGTAATTATATCCTCAGGTGTTCCAGATAACAACAATGGAATGAAATGTATCACGAAAAACCTTTGTATCATTGTACTTCAAATATCTTTAAAAATAAATGTTTAAAGTACAAAATTAATCACTCAACTACGTGTACTGTAGCTCTAAACTGTGCGTCGTGTTGTAAGATAATCTCTGTGGAAGTGTCGTAGTTATCGTCCTCCGAAAGCTAAGTTCTGCAGAAGTCAATGTACTTACCTCATGATAAACAAAAGTGAAATGCTTTGCGTATATATATCTTAGTTATTACATACCTTATCGTGATCAAGAAAGTACTACAATGTAACGTATTGTTGTGCTACGGAAAAGGCTGTCTCATTGTAACTATACCACATAAGTTACTACTAAAACATGTTTTACTTTCCAGAATAATACAGAAAAAGTGTGCAGATATAAAACAGATACAGTGCAAAAGCAATAATATAAATTGTGTCACTCATTAGTAACGTCGTGATATAATCATGTAGATCTCAAATAAACTAACCACTGTGTCATCTGATATCTCTCAGAAAGTACTTTAAATCCAGAACGTATTTTCAAGTAAACCAAAATGTTGCAGTAAAATCTCATTAGCAGTATATGTTCTAAGTATGTAAGCCTTATGGTCGTTACGTAATCGTGCAATTAACACGCAAGAATGTACACACACAATAACACTGTGCCATCTGTTCGCTGCAACAATGCATTCGTAATTTCTGTTTAGATAAGTTCTTAACTTCAAATATTGTTGCATGTTAACAGATTATAAGTCTGACAAAGCATACTAGTAATGTCAAGTGAAATGTTTTATGGGAAAGACAAAGTTAAAAAGCAGATTATCTTTCAATAAACGGTTTTACATGTGAAATGTGGTGTAAACCTTTTACCCTTTATAGTACTCAGAGTTTGAACTTGAATGCAATTATCATGCGGTATACGTCGGTAAAGAATACTGGCATTTTTCTCAAGGGTATAGCTCCTATGTTATTTTCCTCTGAGCCAGCCGGCGCACGCGGCTGCCTGCGGTGCGGGTCATTGTCTGTCTCTTTGTTGGCGCGCGCCGTTATTGGGATTAGGAGACCTAACTTCTACAAATTCTCCTTGACGATAAGGCCCTGACCTGTTTGAAGCTCGCCAGTTCTGATGGAATTCAGCTCTGTCGTTTTGTCTGTAGTTTACATAGTTTCTTGTTTGTCGGTCATGTGGTGGAGAATTTCTCCCGGAATCGTAACTGCGCGCTGAACTGTTTCGTCTGAAATAATTCTGTCTCCCTGTTTACCATATTGTCTGCTTCTATGGTTGTCTCTGTGATAGTCATTACTATGGAAATGCGGTCTTTCTCTGTAACTATTACTCTGCCAGTGGTTGTCATACGGGTGGTGTCTGTTTTGATCACAATTTGTGTTGTGAGAATAGCGGTTCCATCTCAAAATTCGGTGTACCTTGCCAATTTCTTTCATAATTTTCGAAGTGCCTTGTGTTAATATTTTGTGGCTGTTCCGTATTTTTATGTCCCCCTGCCCTTATTGGAGCGCGAGTGTCCTCTGAAATACGTAATTCTTGTATTACCTGTGTCAGCTGATCTTGTACTTCCCGGATTTCTCTTTGGTGTTGCGTATTAATTTGATTCTGATCTTGTTTGAATTTCCTAATTTGTTCGCACTCTTCTGTGTCATTCAGATCATCATCTACCTTTGCAGATAAGTTAATGAACTGATCCGAAAGTTCGGCTACTTTTTCTGGTAGTGTATTTATTTGCTCAGTGTGTTTTTCTGAACCAAATTTCAGAGTGTCCATTTGTGTTGAAATCGTATCTACTGTAAGTTTCCTGAGTTTTTGCAAGTTGCGTAACCGAATCGGTAAATGCAACTGAGTCAATTTTGGCTTGCAATGTCTCATAATTTTCATGAACAATAGTTTGCAGTTCTTTTATGGCTGCTTCGTGATTCTGTAATGCATTTTCATGCCGCGAAAAAATAGGTTGAAAATGGTTTTATGTCATTACAGACTTTTTGACATTTCGATTCAATGTTATGTAACTCATTAGTTAAATCTTCACATGTTTGTTCAAGCGTGGTGTCTAACTTTTGAAGCTTTCCTTCCATTGTGTCTAACTTTTGAGGCTTTCCTTCCATTGTGTCTAACTTTTGAACATTTTGTTCCATTGTGTCTAACTTTTGAAGATTTTGTTCCATTGTGTCTAACTTTTGAAGCTTTTGCTGTGTTTGTCTCTGATTTTGTTCCATTGTGTCTAACTTTTGAAGCTTTTGTCCCATTTGTTGCATTAACTGTAGTAACAATGCACTGGTGTCTGAAACATGGTCCTCTGTGCTTTTCGGCAGTGAAGTTGCACTGGCAACATTCACATTTTGACAAGAAGAAAATGTGTCTTGACTTATTTTAGAAAACGGTGAGGACCCAAATCCTGACTCTGCAGTATTTGCAAGATTGTGTCCTGTCATTCCCGATTCCTGAGGCAAGCTGTTGCCGATCGATAATGCTTCCCTGTTCACTACCTGTTTCACTGTCTACACCATTATTTGACGCCCGCTCCATTTCCCTATGCATAGTTACCAAATTACTACTTAGAATGTCTGTTAATTCATTACACAGTGGTGCTGGTAAGCTACGCTCGTCGTCACTATTATTTCTCAGTTTACTTCGGAGCCTAGTGTTACGTTTTTCACACGCCATTATTGTCACAATATTTCACACGACAACACAGAAAACCACAATTTGTAGAGCAAAATAAGAGAACACATTAACATAGCACTGAAAATAATATCTAGTTAATTGCAAGTGTAGCTGCGAAATACTTGGTGCAAATCTACATGCATGCCACAACTGTTTTACTGTACAACAATGAAAAACTACAACTACAGAGGAAATTCTCTCTACAATTACAACTACAAGAAAAAACTACAAGAAAAAAATCAGAAGATTCCAGTGACGTATCCTCGGCTAAGGGTCGACATTTGAAACATCCCCTTAGAAAAATTATACATGACTATGCTTAAACTGACATACAATATTTTTAGCGCAACGCAATCTGACTTTCAATAATCCCTACAAAAGAATGGCCCTGACTAACATTAACCTATACCTTTCACAAATCACTTACCTCACCAAAAATCTTCGTTACTCGAACTACTGCAATACAGCGAGCGCCACTACTGCCAGCTAAATAAAAGATTCAAACTACAGAAGTCACTAACTACTGATAGGCACAGTTAGCAAATGAAAGATTTTAATAGAGAACAAACAATGTATTTACCTTAATAGTCATAATATATATATCAGTTCACGACATCCATTCTTACAAATTTCAAAACTCCGCCATCTCTCTCCCCACGTCCACCACTGCTGGCGGCTCACCTCCAACTGCGCAACGCTACGCGCTGTTCACATCCATCTGCCCAACGCTACAATGGCAGACAACAATGCAAACCAGCCACAGACTGCACACAGCACATCCTGCGATTTTCATACAGAGCGCTACGTGGCGTTAGCAATAAGAAAACCTAAACAGCCTAATTACAAACGTCATGTGCCAGCGTGTGTAGTGCCGACAGTAAAATTCGGAGGCGGTGGTGTTATGCTGTGTTCGTGTTTTTCATTGAGGGGGCTTGCATCCGTTGTTGTTTTGCGTGGCGCTGTCGCAGCACTGCCCTACTTTGATGCTTTAAGCACCTTCTTGCTTCACATAGGTCGAAGAGTAATTCGGAGATGGCGATTGCATCTTTCAATATGATCGAGCACCTGCACATAATGCACGACCTGTGGGGAAGTGGTTACATGGCAATAACATCCCTGCAATGCACTGGCCTGCACAGAGTCCTTACCTGAATCCTATAGAACACCTTTTAGGATGTTTTGGAGTGCGGATTTCTTGTCAGGCCGCACCGACCAACATTGATGCATCTCAGTTCAGCGCTCCGTGAGGAATGGGTTTCCATTCCCCAAGAAACCCTCCAGCACCTGACTGAACGTATGCCTGCGAGAGGGAAAGCTGTCATCAAGGCTAAGAGTGGACTAACACCATACTGAATTTCAAATTACCGATGAAGGGCGCCACGAACTTGTAAGTCATTTTCAGCCAGGTGCTCGGATACTTTTGATCAGATAGTGTAACTATTACTACAATCTGTTTGTTGGCTAACAGCAGACTACCAATCCATTCTGTAGAAACCGCAAATCAATAGCACTTTCCATTTCTACAATATTTGCGGTGATAAGCTCTGATTATATATATAGTGCGAGTTTTAACAGTGCTCTATGTAGCTGGATCGTGAATCAAATATTTTAACAAAAATCTACTATATAGATGTATTATTAATTAAAGTTTGCACAAAATGTCGATTCATTTGAACTTCTAATTTAGGTCCCATATTTGGATTTCGGTAATCTGGCTGCCCTGCTTTAGTCTGACATCCTAGAGGAAGGAAGGATCATTGGTTTGGCGAATTATTATTTCATAGGATGAAGGGATGAACTGAGCGTGGTGGAAATGTTTGTGTAAGTAAAATAAGGTGAGGTGAACTGTGAAACTACAGTGTCTACAAAAAGTATTCCTTCAGTTGTAATTTTTTTTTCAAAAAGTAAGTATATGTCTCGTGAAAGGAGGGGAACATAAAATCTGAACATCCAGTCATGTGCAAGGAACCTTGGTAAGTCATTTTTATTGATGGACATGGAAATAAATACATCTATAGCGATAACAATTTTGACAAAATGGAGAATTTATTCAAGTGCTGCTTCAAAAGCTATTCTTCCGCTCATATATTGTAAATTTACAATCTGAAAATATGATTTCAATTACAAAAATTAATATTTAGTGGGCTCTCCCTTGGCAGCTATTACTGCTCGTAGTCGCCTGGACATCTACTGGACCAAGTTCGCTGTTAGAGAGGCTTCTTGCAGGTCTCTCTTGTTAGAAATGTGTCTTCTCCTTATGCTATCTTCCAGTACTTTCCAAAGATGTTCAAATAGGATTAATGTCTGGGCTCTGAGGAGGGGTTATCAGTTGTACAGGAGTCACAGCCTTGTATTTAGAGCCGTATACTTTGGGTCGTTATTTTGCTGAAAAATGTAATTTCCTTGCAGACCTAATTTTTCTGCGCTAGGATTTAGATTGTCCTTTAAAATGTTGATATACATGTGGTGATCCACTGTACCTTATATGAAATCTAATTTTCCCAACACCTGCTGCACTCATACAGCCCCACCCCATCAGGGAGCCACCACTGTGTTTAACCGTTGGCACAAGATTGCGTGGCAACATCTCCGCATTCTCCTTACGCCACACAATTCGCCTGCCATCCGACCCGAATGCATTGTATTTACTCTCATCAGAAAATATTACCCTGTTCCAGAAATCTTCCTGTTTGAATCTATGTTCTATCGCAAAATGAAGGCGTTTCTTTCGATTCTGTTCACTGACCCAAACTTTCTTGCGCGCTACCCGGACGTGATACCCACACGTTTTGAAGGTATTTCTGATTGTGTTGGTACATACCTTCTTTCTGCTAAAGTCTAACTCCCCAGCCAACTTAGGAGCTCTGATTTTAGGTTTCTTCTTCATTTCCCTCATGATAAATGTCACGACTTGGGAGCTCTGATTTTAGGTTTCTTCTTCAGTTCCCTCATGATAAATGTCACGTCTTGATCAATCAACGTGTGGGGGCGTCCGGTACATGGTTGGTTTCTTAATGACTTTGTTGCGCAAAATCGATCTATTACCGACTGAACCGTCGATGTAGATCTACCGAGTACTTTGGCCACCCCGTAAGAAGATTTGCACTCATTATGTAAGCGCAGATTAAGTTTCAATCAGCGTCGTCTCACTACCTTTATGTTCCATGGCGCTAATTGCAATGTATCGGCGCCGTTCAGAACCACAACACGCGATAGAGTGGGGCCGCACACAGTTGACTCTAGAGTGCGCCGTGGGTCAGCGTTATAGTTTAATCACTGCACGCAGAATTTCGGCTTGTCAGATGGAGAACAGATACCTTATGAACTAGCTCTTGTATTACATTTTCTATTTTGCTAACCTTGTTGTCGATATGGATGTATTTCTTTCGTTACTTTTCAACAAAAATGACTCACCGAAGTACTTCTTACCTGACTGGCTCTTCAGATTTTGTATACAGGGTGAGTCGCGTAAGACGTGACACCCCCTTTATTCCGGGGTCGATTGCACTTGTCGGGATGCGGTTTTCGGCGAATCATAGCGGACTATGGGGCACATACGTTGATACATGCACGATAATGACAACGTTTATATTGACCGAGATAATGAGGCATGAGGCTAGTACATGTTTTTTAAATGGGACGGTATACTTTTTTTACCATCATTCGAACGCTCTGGAACAGACGCGCATAGTGATGTAACGCATGTTGCTATTGCGATTCAAACTTTGCTGAAAAGAGGGCGGATGAGGATTCACCTGCGTAGCGTAGGCCGTGCATGCTGCATAGAGAACGGCAGCTCGGCCTGCGGGTCGGGGGAGGCGTGTTCACGGTCTGCAGCCACTTCCGACCACCTCGTCCTTCAATCGTACAATATTTACCAGCGTCTTTTAAGCGAAGTTTGAATCACAATAGGAACTTGCGTTGCATCACTATACGCGTCTTTTCCAGAGCGTTCGAATGATAGTAAAAAAAAGTATAGCGTCCCATTTAAAAAACATGTACAGTAGAGCGTCGATTACCCGAAAGTCGGTGAACCGAACGACCGCTTAACCGAACTGCGTACTCGCCCGCACCTGTTACTCTCCATCATCCCCCTCACTCCCAAACCAAGTTTCCCACAGTAGTTGCCGCAGTGGGCCACTGCTGGCGGAACATTGCTTCTAATGGGGCCTTCACAAGGAGCTGCATTGCAGGCCGAGCCGCCAGTCGCTGTGTTTCAACAATCAGCACACTTCTGTCGGCTCGGCACTGGCAGTAGAAGTAGCGGCAGTATCAAAGCTGTTCACAGCAACAGCTGCGCCAGCTTAAAGATGAGGCGTGCTGCTCCGCGCAGTTTGAAGGATTGGCGCCCCCAAGAAGAGCTTCTCACGGTGCAGTCATCTTCTGTTCTCTGTTACGGCCACTTGTGTGCTGCTGCGTGACGAAGTGAACTTGACGATACAGAATGCTAAAACGTTAACGTGTTGTCCTTTCTATGAGGGACAAGTACGAGATTATTACTATATATTGCTACTGAAGTTGCCTTTGTATGTTACTTTGTAATACTAAAAGAGATGCCTGTTTTTATGAATAAATTTACTGTACAGTACTTCTTTTTGGCAAACAAACATGTACAGCTTGATTATGGGAACAAACCAGTTTTCCGAACACCCATGTCCCCCAATTACTTCGGATAATCTACGCTCTACTGTACTTGCCTTGTCATCTTTGTCAATATAAATTTTGTTGTGCATGTACCAAAGTATGTGCCCCATAGTCGGCTATGATTCGCCGAACACCGCTTGTTGGACGTGCAATCGCCAACGGAATAATAGGACTGTTACGTCTTACGCGACTCACCCTGTATAGTTCTTTTCTTGTTACACAGTCTTTGTTTTCTAAAAGATATGCAGACCGACGAGTACTGTTTTGGTTTCACTGTATTCGAGGGGCCGTCGTAACGCAGACTACTTGACCTGGCGCGCTAGTCTGGACCCGGCTGTCGTGGCAGCAAGGGACGAGTGCTTTGTCCTGTCCTGTCCTGTCCTGTTCTGTCCCCTCCCGCGGCCTGAACGTGGCTGTCAGGTGGCGGCGCCCTTGTGGCCAGGAGGAACGCTTTGGCGCCCTCTGCGGCCGCGCAGCCAGCTTTTCCTCTCAAAGCGCCGCCTGTGTTAACATCACCAGGCCAGGGTCGGGTTGCCCTGCGCGCCTTCTCATAAACACCGACATTCAACACCCTGCGCTGAGCGCTGGAGCTGCGACTAGAAAAATCTAACGTTACACCGCGGACGAGAGTTTCGCTACGTCAGCGCACACGTGGTAAGGTAATCGGCACGGCTTTCGAATACATTAACCTAAAAACCAGGCTTTGTAGTCTCTGAATCATAGATCAAGAAAATACTCTCATACTGTAACAGATTTTATCCGTTCTGAATTTCACTGCCAGAAAAACAATCCCCCTCTACCATCCTCCACACTTACAAATCCTTAATCCGTCCCATCCTGTGTTATGCCAGTCCTGGCTGGATATGCGCCCCCCCCCCCCCCCCCCCCAAATTCTATTAGTCCCTCCCGATCCCGGAACGCCTTGCACTCCGCCTCGCCTTCCGTATACGCCTCCCGTCCCCCACGCGGATTCCTTTCCCCCATCCTCTACACCTCCCGCCACCTCGATCTCCCTCACCCCCTGGTTGCCCCTTTCCTCTCTAACACTGCCATGCTTTCACTATTGTGTCCCCCGTACCCTCCATCTCCACACCCTTCATCTCTATCCCAAGGTGGCTTCCATCAACTCCCCCTGTGGTGTCACTGCCAGACACCACACTTGCAAGGTGGTAGCCTTTAAATCGGCCGCGGTCCGGTAGTATACGTCGGACCCGCGTGTCGCCACTATCAGTGATTGCAGACCGAGCGCCACCACACGGCAGGTCTAGAGAGACTTCCTAGCATTCGCCCCAGTTGTGCGACCGACTTTGCTAGCGATGATCCGCTGACTTCTATGCTCCCATTTGCCGAGACGATAGTTAGCATAGCCTTCAGCTACGTTATTTGCTACGACCTAGCAAGGCGCCAGTATCCGTACTATTGATATTGTGAATCACGTACCATAATGAGTGACATTCGTCGTTAATGGATTAAAGTTAAGTATTCCACCAGCTACGTCCGTTTTTCTCAATTCTAATTCCCTTGTCATGTTCCAGACCTCACGTCAGCCTGCGTGCATTTCGGCCTCCTTTAGTAAAACGGTGTTGGCTCTCCTGCCAACCACAACACCCCCTCCCGGATAATGCCCTCTCTCCCTCCATTTATCCCTCCTATCAACTCTGATCCTCACCCCTCCATCCTTTTCCCAGACTACCTTTTCCCTCCCCCCCTTCCATCCTGTTTTCTCCCCACCTAACCTCTCTCTGCCCCCCCCCCCCCCAAGTCCTTTTGTATACCCCTCCTCTGCCTTTCCCCACTCCCTCTCGCATCTGCCCAGCACCCGTGCCCCTCTTATGGGTCCTCGTCCTCCATCAGCTCCTTTCCCCCCTTCCCCCACTTCGGTTTTTCCTCTCCCTTCCCCCCATTTACTTTTCTGTCATCTGTGCAGGTTCCCCCCATCTGCCCTCGGCTGTGGTGCATCATATTTGAGCCAATTTTTTTCTGCAGTGTTCAAGTGACTGTTCAGTGTTGTTCGTCTTTCCAAAGTGTTGCAAACAGAAATCATGCTGTCGTTGGGTGTGAATTTTATATCTCTTCTGAACAGAAAGCAGATTGTCGCCGTGTTTTTTTTAATTTTCTGTCTATTATTTTATCTGTCTGCTTCATATGTATTTTATTAGCATCATCAACCCTTTGTTCTATGATTTAAGTTCCACGATTTTCCGCCATGTTACCATTTAAGTCTCCGATTTTATCGCCTGTTTTTATTATTTATTCATTTATTCTCTTGATCTGTGTAAAACAAATTCTGTAGGCTGAAGAGCGGCTGCCAGCACTCCTCCTTCAGGGGGAATGGAAACTCAATCACGGAAAAAAAGAAGAAAAAAACAATCAGTACGCCCTTTTGAATCAACAGCACAAGCGGGTCTTAGATACCAGGTATCGATCCATGCTGAAACATTCATTTAGTATTTGGTGTATCCTCGACGGGCAGCAATGCAGCCAACCAGTCGATCGTACAGACGACGAATGCTGTCCTGGGATACGTTATGCCGCGCCTGTTCGACCCATTCACGTAGTTCTGTAAGAGTTGTTGGTTGACGAACAGCACGAGTCACTTCTCGTCCCATCATATCCCACATGTGCTCGATTAGAGACTCGTCTTTAGATTGTGTGGCCAAGGAAGTTCCCGTACGTCTTTCAGAGCACGTTGAGTTTCACAGGCAGTGTGTGGGCGAGCATTATCCAGTTGGAACAACACATCACCTTTCTCTTGCAAGAATAGCAAAAGAAAGGCGCTAATAACATTCTGCACGTAACGAGCGCTGGTTGGCTTCCCCTCCAGAAACACTAAAGGTGACTGCGAGTTGTAGCTTATCTCACCTCAGACCATAAGGCCTGAGATGTAGTCAGTGTAACTTGGACGAATGCACCCAACTTGACAGTCTATGATTGTAGCGGGACCACAGTTTAAGATAGGGAAGTTAGATTTGGTGCAATATTTCGGAGTGCACAAGTTACAGTGTGGATCGGGCCGGATTGTAGTAAGTTATGCTGACCAGTGGTTGTGAAGTGGAATTGAGGCCACAGGGGCCATCGAACCGTTGAAAAGTGCAAACGCAGCGGTTTGCATGTCGCAAGTTACAGGAAGAAGAGGCCCACTGACGTAACTGGGGTGTTGCGTCAGTGGAGCGATGCGTTAGCGAAACAGAGGCGTGCAGCTGAGTATAAATAGGTGTTGTTTTCTATCGTGATTCATTCAAGTGTGGCAGCTCTCCTGGACGGCGGGGCATGTCACTCCGCCAGGCTACACGGAGCAACAGATGGTGTGACAGTGTTCCAGTCCACGTCGGGTCGATGGTTCGACCCTCTGAGGCCGACGCAGGGTCTGCACCCTGCCAGCGTGGGACACTCTTCGGCTCGCTACTGCAGACAGTAATCTCGGCTCCTGACACACGCCAGAGACTTTCGTGGCGGGGGGCCACAGATTCCGACGCCAGATCGCGGGTGGTCGTCGCTGCCGTGTTCCCAGCTACGCCAGCCGAGGAAGAGGCAGCAGCGGGGCCGGCCTACGGCTCCTGGCGGAGCAGCGTGGAGTCAACAGGGATGGTGGCCACTGAGTTGGCTGCTGGCGCAGCTATCCTGACGTAATCATAACTCTACAGCTGGCGAACAAAGCCGGCACAACACAGTGTTGCGTTGCACAGGTCGCTGTGGCAGTGGCCTCAGCATTGCAGGGCCTGTAATGCGAACTGAGGTCAACGAAGCACTGTATTGGACACGTATAAATCATTTGGAAAGCTCTGCCGAGTTTTAATACGGCACCTCCTGGCATCCATCCACTACACTGACCATCACCTGCAAACAGGCAGAATCTGCTCTCATCGCTGAGGACCACGCCGCGCCTTTCCACCTTCCAAGCGATCCTCTGATGACAACAATCGAGCCGTGCACGTCGACGCTGTGGCGTGAGCGGAAGACAGGCTAGAGGTGTGCGTGCCCGTAGTCCCATCTGCTAATTAGCGGTTCGCGACAGGTCATGCTGACACGTCTGGGCTCACGAGCCCTCTTACCTGTGCTGTGGCGGCTGTACGATCTGCCACTGCTGCCCTTAAAATATGACGATCCTGTGCCCCGGGGAAGTCCAGAATCTTGTCTACGGCTGTTCACAGGGTCACTGATGACAGCATAATTGCCCAACTGACGCAGCACTTCCAGCTTGTGTGGCAGTACTTCGAAAGAACCATCCCGCTACTCAGATGGCCACAATTTGACCTCTTTAAAACTCACTTAGTTGACTGCAGGAGCACGAGTACGTCTCTGTGGTGTGTTCGACTGCTTGTTTCATACATTTGCACTTCACTGAGCCCTCTATCTTTCAGGACTTCCCTAATAAGGGGTGGACACAGATAGCGCTCTGACAATGTCACTAAGCTTTCTGTTAGTGGACGACGTTGAAACAGTACATTTACTGTGAGACCTGAGTTTCTCCTGGCGTATAAAACTTTCAGATAACTTCCGGGAATTCAGCCAGGTAGCACTTTCAGGGAGCGCCAATATTTCGGCGGGAGAACACCCTTGAAAATGGTTGGGTGTTGCCTGGCTCGATTCCCGGAAGCTATTTGAAAATACGTTTACTAATGCCCATGTATTCTGTGCAGTTATCGCATCAAATTTTTCATTTTCTGGCAGCATATTCGCACTATATATCCATATCCTTCAGCATTTTAACATACTGTGTCCACCAGAAGACACGGGACGCAATCACATGGAAGAGCGCCCAGTTGCGTGCCACTCATGTGCAACATATAGTGGTCAAAATAATGTTGCATATTGCCGAAGCTTTAATACTAAACACTATTATCAAGATACATAAGTATCCATACATTTGTTTGTAATGTAATTCTAGAGGAAACAGTCCATGTTTCTAAGTGAGGGGACAAAATGGTTGAAATTGCTCTGAGCACTATGGGACATCTTCTGAGGTCATCAGTCCCCTAGAATTTAGAACTACTTAAACCTGACTAACCTAAGGACATTATACACATCCATGCCCGAAGCAGGATTTGAACCTGCGACCGAAGCGTTCGCGCGGTTCCACACTGTAGCGCCTAGAACCTCTCGGCCACTCCGGCCTGCGTAAGGGGACAGTATGTGCAGTTTATGCCAACCATGTCACTTACAAACATTGGAGTACTTGTACTGTGTGTCGTTAAATGAAGTGCGTTGCTTCAAGGTAGTTCGGACAGCGACAACATACCATTGGAGGTTTCTTATAGACATCTTAATGGAGCAGGGAATGAGACGTTGACTCACAGTGACGTACGCTGCGATGTCCCAGTGATGTCTGTAGAACCTCGAACAAGCTTCTAGCGACAGGATCTGTTGAGTATCGTCAGAGAAGTGGCCGCGGAAGAAAAGCAGGTGTACAGAACCGATATCTGAGTACAACAGCAATCACAAATCCGCACTTCCAGCTACAGGAGTAGAGATGTTAATACAAAAGATACTAAATAGACTCCATGAGCAGGGATTACATACCAGAAGACATCTCAAGGCTTCTGTAAATCGGCTTCGACGAACCATGGACCTTGCAGTTGGTGGGCTAGCTTGCGTGCTTCAGTGATAATAGACAGCTGCACCGTATGTGCAACCACAACAGAGAGGCATCTGTTGAGAGTCCAGACAAACGTGTGTTCCCTGAAGAGGGGCAGCAGGCTTTTCAGTATTTGCAGGGGCAGCAGTCTGGTTGATTGACCCATCTGGCATCTAACATAGCCAAAACGGCCTTTCTGCGGTGGTACTGAAAGACTGAAAGCAAGGGGACACTATAGCCGTCATTTTTCTTGAAGGCATGCAACTCTACTGTGTGGTTAAATGATGACGTCATCCTATTGGGTAAAATATTCCGCAGGTAAAATAGTCCCTCATTCGTACGTCCAGACGGGGGCTGCTCACGGGGAGCTAATCACCAGTAGAAACAAAAGTGGACCGATGACCGTAGCAGCCTGGTCCCTTTAATCCCACAAACAAAAGTGGCATTCCATGAATCGGAGCATGTACTTTTAGATCCCTAAATCTCCCAGATAGATTAGAAAATTTAGAAAGGGCAACGGGTAGGTTAGTTAGATATACTGGAAATTAGTGAATTTGGGTGGCAGAAGGAACAGGACTTCAGGTCAGATGAATATAAGGTTATACATACAAAGTAATTGAGGAGTAATGCAGGAGTGGGTTTAATAACAAATAAGAAAATAGGAATGTGGATAAGCTACTGGGAACGGCATAGTGAACACGTTATTGTAGCCAAGATCGACACGAAGGCCACACCTACCTCAGTAGTACAAGTTACATTCCAAGTAGCTCAGAAGATGATGAAATGAAAGGAAGTATCCATGCAGTTAAAGAAGATGAAAATTTGGGATGGGGGACTGGCATTCAATACTAGGAAGAGGCAGAAGATAGTTCGCGAACATGGATTGAGGGAAACGAATGAAACAAGAAGCTGCCCGTTATAATATTGCACAGAGGATAATTTAATCATTGTGAACACTTGGTTACGAATCATAAAAGAAGCTTGTATATATGGAAGAGATCTGGAGACACCGGAAGACTTCAAATTGATTATATAACGGTTAGACAGTGATTTATGAACCAGATTTTAAGTTGTAAGACATTTGCAATGGCAGAGTGGACTTTGACCACAATTTATTAGTTATATTCACATACTGAAGAAATTGCCAAAATTCGGAGGTGGCCGAGCGGTTCTAGGCGCTTCCGTCCAGAACCGCGCTGCTGCTACGGTCGCAGGTTGGAATCCTGCCTCGGGCATGGGTGTATGTGATGTTCTTAGGTTAGTTAGGTTTAAGTAGTTCTAAATCTAGGGGGCTGATGACCTCAGATGTTAAGTCAGAGCCATTTGAACCATTTTGTGGCAAATTAAGGAAATGGACCCAGATAAGTGTAAAGAACCAGAGCTTGTTGACAGTTTCAGAGGGACCGCTAGGCAACGGTTAAGTAGAGCAGGGGAAAGGAATGAGGTAGAAGACAAATGGGTCGCTTTACGAGATGAAAGGGTGAAACCAGCAGAGGATCAAATAGGTGAAATGACAAGGCCTACTAGAAATCCTTGGATGTAGTGCGCGCAAAATGCCATGGCCGCTAGATGCCCAGTCAGCTGGGGAAAAGTGGGGAGAGCGTCAGTGGTGTGGAGCTCGTCAGAGCGCTGTAGGGGAAATGCTGAGTGCTGGAGGAGAAATGACGATCTAAAATGGAGAGTACGCATATATTTTTGTAAATATTATGTGGAACCTGTCCTCGCCCACACTTAGATGGTGACCGTGCAGTAAGATCTACTATCGCCTCTGCTTCGATTAGTGTGTGTGAAACCTTATGGGACTTAACTGCAAAGGTCGTAAGTCCCTAAGCTTACACACTGCTTAACCTAAATTATCCTAATGACAAACACACACACCCATGCCCGAACCTCCGCCGGAACCAGCCGCACAGTCCATGACTGCAGCGCCCTAGGCCGCTCGGCTAATCCCGCGTGGCGCTTCGGTTATTATCTAAAAATATTCGCCTCGGGTGGGTAACTGCGATGTGATCCTTGTTTCTCGATCCAATCACCCACTTACATGGCACCATGTCCCCTTATTCCTCTTTTTTCCTGGAAAAGAGAGAACGTCAGAACTAGTGGCAACTATTTTTTCTACCTCTTTCTTTGCTCTTCTCATCATTCGAACACCAGTAGCAACCTGAACTCTTTCCGGCACACTCTTTGACGGGATTTTTATTACATCTTTTGCATCTCCCGACATAAAATTAATTAGATTGTACACAATCTCTCGTGCCGGGCTATGCAGAACCCTTCCTGCGTCCGCGTACTTGAAGACTACGATGCTTCGCTGTGTGCGTGGTACGAGCACCAGACGTACACTCGACGATAGACGGCTCTGGTCTGAAGCGGCCTGCCCTTCCAAAGAAGCGAAAGAACTCACCCAGCGCTTTGGACGAAAATTCGTCACTGCGCGTCGCCCACCTTATCCTGCGCGTGCCATAACACACCACTGTATGGGATTTGATTGATGAAAGAAGAAAATTTAAAAACGCAGAAAATGAATCAGGTGAACTGACAGTTACAAGAAATGCAAAATGGTTAAGCAGGAATGGCTAGAGGACAAATGCAGTAATTAGAATCATATTTCACCTTGGAAAGATAGGCCTACCGCCTACTTGAAAATTAGAGACTATTGGAGAACAGAGAAGCAGTTGTATGATCACAAAGAGCTCAGATGAGAAAACAATCCTAAGGAAAGAATGGGAAGTTGAAAAGTGGAAGGAATATACAGAGGCAATATTATAGAAAGGGAAGTGGATGAAGATGAGATGGGAGATATGATACCGCAAGAAGAATTTGACAGAGCTCTGAAAGATCTAAGTGGAAATAAGGCACCGGGAGTATGGTATGCAAAATGAAAGAGACAGGTGAAATACTCTCAGACTTCAAGAAGAATGTAATAATCCCAATTCCAAAGAAAGCAGGTGGTGACAGGTGCGAAAATTAGCGAACTATTAGTTTAACAAGTCATTGTTGCAAAATACTAACACGAATTCTTTATAGAAGAATGGAAAAACTAATGGAAGCTAACCTTGGGGAAGATGAGCATTGATTCGGTAGGAACACTTGGGGCAATACTGGCCCTACGACTTCTCATAGAAGATAGCGTAAGGAAAGACAAACCTGTGTTTATAGCATTTGTAGACTTAGAGATTACTTTTGACAATGTTGAGTGGAATACTCTCTTTGAAATTTTGAAGGTAGCACGGGTTAAACAGGGGAAGCCAAAGGCTATTTACAACTTCTACAGAAACCAGACGACAGTTGGTTTGAAGGGGAAGGAGTGGTTGACAAGGGAGTGAGACAGGGTTTTAGTCTATCCCCAGTGTCATTCAGTCTGTACTTTGAACAAACAGTAAACGAAACTAAAGAAAAACTGAGTTGGAAATAAAGCTCAGAGAGAAAAAATTAAAACTTCAATGTTGGCCAGTGACACTGTAATTCTGTCAGAGACAGCAAAGGACCTGGAAGAGTAGTTGAATGGAGCTCAGAGGAGGGTTTACGATGAAGATCAACAAAAGCAAAACAAGAAGACTGGACTGTAGTCCAATTAAATCAGGTGATGCTAAGGGAAATAGATTAGAAAACGAGAGCTTTAAGTGGTAGGCGACTTTTGTTATTTGGGCAGCTAAATAACTGATGATGGATGAAATAGAGAGGATATCAAATGTAGACTGGCAATGGCAAAAAAGCATTCTTGAAAAAGAGAAATTTGTTAACATAGACTATAGATTTAAGTGTTAGGCAGTGTTTTTTGCAGGTATTTGTCTGGAGCGTAGCCGTGTATGGAACTGAAAAATGGATGATAAACAGTTCAGACAAGAGGAGAATAAGGGGATTCTGTCTCATGGTCACAATACCGTGGACTACACAGCAGTTGCACCCAACACTCTTTTCTGATGAGACCAGTGTGTCAACCACGACGATACTAATATTGATGTGTGAAGGCCAGAAGGAAAACGTTTACATTCTAACTGTATCGTAGACGATCACCCTTGGGAAGGCAGTTCTGTGATATTTTTGGGCGGAATCTTGTTAAGGGATGACTACTAGCATTCGGAGAACGCTGACCATAGCGCACTTTTGATATCAAATTGGCATGCAAATTAATTAAACTGATCAAATAATCCATTGCCCTACATCCCCTTAATCTATTGTTATGCTAATTGATTTGTGACCCTCTTGGGGGTTGGTTTATGATCCCTGGGCATAATCCGACCTTCTGTGAATCACCCACCCACCACCTAAGCCTACTCTTCCCCCACCCTTCTGTGAACAAGGACACTTTTTTGTCACCCTCCTCACCTCTTTTCTCCCTCCAGGGTAATCCCCACTACCTCTCCCTCCCCCCACTTCCCTCCTCCCCATATGGAAAACTGTAAAAAAGAGACTGAGTCTGTGCTGGGGAGGAAGGATGTAATGACATGAAATTCAAATCAAAGGCGTCAATACATATTCAGTTCAGTTTGCATATTTATTTTATCAGTTTGCTGGAGACCCAGGGCTCCTCCCTCTTTGGTAGGGGTTCACATGTGCACGCCCCTCCCCCACTTTCCATGATGTAATTACTGTAAGCACTGAGCAATGGAATGAAGAGCAGTATTTGGCGGCCATTTTGTCTCTCCCGTGCGTATGTCTGTCGTCCAGGCGCCGCCACAGAGATCGAAAACAGCCCAATGTCGTAATTACAGGCCACGGTACTAAATACCACTGACCGTGGACCGGAAGACCGCGCGTCCTTTGATGTTCGATGCGGTGAAAACCACTTCCACGCTCTATCTCTCAAGTGGTTACTTCCTGTTTGTGTAAGCACATACATGAACCAAAGCTGTCCATAAACGCATACAGCGATTTCCATCCCTCCTCAGAACGTGTTCCTGTTGTCTGCAGCTGGGACAAAGCTAGAGCTGACGCAATTGCGGTATCAAAAATGGTGGGAAATCGTTCATTTGCACTACCCTACCAAATTAATTGTTAAACAATTTACAGGAGTCAGATAGATGGCTTAAAAACTCACTACCACTCTACAGTGATTCTTCTACGCATTACAAGGCTTTGTCAATGTTTAATAACTTGATATGCAAAATGTTTGTGTGTGATTCCCAAATCTCCGCCTCACCAAATATACAAGAGGTATGTAGCGACGTTTGAGGACACAAGCACCCTCCTCCACTACAGTGTTCCCCCTTGCACTAAACATACGTGGCGATAAGGACCTTCCGAGCGCTCAGACTCGCGATCAAAAAGCGTGCAGCATGTGCCGAGCACCGCGGTGCCACGGCTATGCCCACCACGTCGGCAGTTGCGACACGATCTCCAGGTATCCACACGCTGGCCGTGCCAGACGTTCAGGGCCTGGAGGATAGTCACCATGGACCCTGTGGGGCGGCGAAGAAGTCGTCGAATGAGTTGTTTGAATGTTCATTTCACGTAACAGACTATTGCCGATGCAACATATGTGGGACGGCGAAGAAGTCGTTGTTTAATGTTGAATGAAAGTTGAACATTGCCATCTTAAATCACGTGAGCCTGGCAACTAATTTGGTGGCCAGTCAGAAAGCGAAGGGAAACTTACTGACCTTAGTTCCCAGTCTGCACGGCCACATTCCTGTACAGCCCAGCTAAACGAAAAATATCCATAGTTCTTCACGGGATTAGGGCTGCTTCAATAACAAGATTTTATTATCTTAAAGGCTCACACAAATTACTCGAAACTTCTGAAAATGCTAAAGACATTAAATATTGTTAATTCAGCCAATCGTTTAATAGTTCAGAGGCGACTTCTACAGCAAATTCCTCCCGAATAGTTCATTACTCTAATTAACGGTGCTCTATTAATAGTTCGCAATAATGTTAAAAAAAAAAGATTAATGCTCGCCTTAAAAGTGGAGTTAGTCACCACTTGCCACGCGGAATTATACTTCACACGGACGGCACAATAACAGTTTGTTACCGAAGTCTAAACGATCCAGGACGGTGTACAGTCCTCGCGATTTTCAATGTCCGTTTACATTGCTAAGTACGCGCATGTCACAGCCCGCTATGACGTCACCCGAGGCGAGGCGCGATCGGACGTTAAGCTCGCGTGGACTAGGCGTTGGTCTAATGCGGAGTGAGCTTACTACTGCCTCTGCCGCTCTTTTTATATAGCTCCGGCGCGTACCGCCAAGAGAGCATCTGTTCTTTCCGTTCCTATGCAGATGCCTGCAGCCTCCAAATGATCGCTATCTCAGGCACATAATCTTAAATATCACATTTAATAATAGCTTTACAAACTTCTCAATTTTTGTATACATACATCTGAGCAGTACAGAAGCACGTAGAAAATCTCAGCCCGCTAAAATTAAAACTTTACTCTCTAGAATGTTTACAATGGAACTAACGGTAGATTGTTACCTCTGAACCATAGCTTTATCAAGACTTGTATCAGCTGTTAATTATGCTACAAGACTAAAACTTGGTGTAGCTTTGTTAATTGTCCTATCTGATCATTGGTCTTAAAGAATTTGTTTTATCATTAAAATTTAAAGTACTTAATCTATAATGCTTATGTACATTTTACTCACAAAAGTAGTTTTTACTAAATTACTAAAAAACTAGAAGAGGTAACTGATTGTGGTATTTCCATTATTATTATTAGGGTGAACTGAAGCATCCTACCAATTTTCAATATTGTAGCTCTATTATTTCGCGCCTCTGATTTTTCCGAAAAACGCGGATTCTGGAGTCAATTTTAGTTTTATGGTTTTGGAAACCAGCACCACTCATTAATGACTTCTTACTGCACCTTCTCACCAAATTTTGGCTTCCTAGCGTCATTATTTAGCGCCTCCTATTTTTCTTTCAAAACGTGAATTTTACGTAAACTACTAATTTTATAACATTAAGATTTGTTACCTGAAACATTATTACATAGAACTATACTTTAACAAAGTTTTACACACAAATCTTAATTTTTACTTTTATGTTAAATGTGGTGCAATACTATATGCAGGCGCGTTACGATGACGTGACGCTACTAGCAGTGAACTAGGGTAAGTCACGTGCACTCGCTCGCCTCTGTATCTTATACATGATACAGCGCTTGCTTTGCTTCAACCCCCAGGCGTCAACCGATCAATTTACATGTGGGGAACAATCTTCCAGCGCAAACAGTCACCATATTGAATTTTCTCAAATTTGCACGTAAAAGTGAGAGAATACACGCAACCCAAACGCCCGCTTCTGTCGCCTCTCTACCAGCGTTCTCCCTAGCCTCCTGTTCAGCCACAGTGCAGGCGTTATCAGTGGCCCTCACTCGGCGGCTGCGCGCGACATACACTCCTGGAAATTGAAATAAGAACACCGTGAATTCATTGTCCCAGGAAGGGGAAACTTTATTGACACATTCCTGGGGTCAGATACATCACATGATCACACTGACAGAACCACAGGCACATAGACACAGGCAACAGAGCATGCACAATGTCGGCACTAGTACAGTGTATATCCACCTTTCGCAGCAATGCAGGCTGCTATTCTCCCATGGAGACGATCGTAGAGATGCTGGATGTAGTCCTGTGGAACGGCTTGCCATGCCATTTCCACTTGGCGCCTCAGTTGGACCAGCGTTCGTGCTGGAAGTGCAGACCGCGTGAGACGACGCTTCATCCAGTCCTAAACATGCTCAATGGGGGACAGATCCGGAGATCTTGCTGGCCAGGGTAGTTGACTTACACCTTCTAGAGCACGTTGGGTGGCACGGGATACATGCGGACGTGCATTGTCCTGTTGGAACAGCAAGTTCCCTTGCCGGTCTAGGAATGGTAGAACGATGGGTTCGATGACGGTTTGGATGTACCGTACACTATTCAGTGTCCCCTCGACGATCACCAGAGGTGTACGGCCAGTGTAGGAGATCGCTCCTCACACCATGATGCCGGGTGTTGGCCCTGTGTGCCTCGGTCGTATGCAGTCCTGATTGTGGCGCTCACCTGCACGGCGCCAAACACGCATACGACCATCATTGGCACCAAGGCAGAAGCGACTCTCATCGCTAAGGACGACACGTCTGCATTCGTCCCTCCATTCACGCCTGTCGCGACACCACTGGAGGCGGGCTGCACGATGTTGGGGCGTGAGCGGAAGACGGCCTAACGGTGTGCGGGACCGTAGCCCAGCTTCATGGAGACGGTTGCGAATGGTTCTCGCTGATACCCCAGGAGCAACAGTGTCCCTAATTTGCTGAGAAGTGGCGGTGCGGTCCCCTACGGCACTGCGTAGGATCCTACGGTCTTGGCGTGCATCTATGCGTCGCTGGGGTCCGGTCCCAGGTCGACGGGCACGTGCACCTTCCGCCGACCACTGGCGACAACATCGATGTACTGTGGAGACCTCACGCCCCACGTGTTGAGCAATTCGGCGGTACATCCACCCGGCCTCCCGCATGCCCACTATACGCCCTCGCTCAAAGTCCGTCAACTGCACATACGGTTCACGTCCACGCTGTCGCGGCATGCTACCAGTGTTAAAGACTGCGATGGAGCTCCGTATGCCACGGCAAACTGGCTGACACTGACGGCGGCGGTGCACAAATGCTGCGAAGCTAGCGCCATTCGACGGCCAACACCGCGGTTCCTGGTGTGTCCGCTGTGCCGTGCGTGTGATCATTGCTTGTACAGCCCTCTCGCAGTGTCTGGAGCAAGTATGGTGGGTCTGACACACCGGTGTCAATGTGTTCTTTTTTCCATTTCCAGGAGTGTAGATTAGAGTGAACCGTCATTTCTACCCACCAGTCACTCGAGCCTAAGCAGCTGCTTCCAGTCGGTCGCTGGCCACGCACGCTGCTAGACAATGAGGCACAGCTTCAGCATATGGATAGAACTGCAGTTCAGCACCGACATAGACTCACCAGCTTAAAAAAAAAGCACTAATATGGTCTGAAACAGGGATGTTGTTGTCCATATACCTCGAAATTCTCAAGCGAAATGTAGATTATTTCGATTTATACGAATTGTTTTTCACAGCGCTAAAGAATCGTCACTTGTTGTAAAAATCCAGCACAACAATGTGGCAAAGGTTTTATTTCCTCCATGCATTCAGGTGAAACAGATGTGTTCTTATCACCTTAATATCTGTTACGTACTAAGATATTAAACTCATTTTTGGCTCATGATGAATGCTAAGAGCATGTTCTAGTAGCACGTTAATACACTACTGGCCATTAAAATTGCTACACCACGAAGATGACGTGCTAGAGGCACTACAGATGTTGTGATATGCAAATGATTAGCTTTCCAGAGCATTCAGACAAGGCTGGCACCGGTGGCGACACCTACAACGAGCTGACATGAGGAAATCCAACCGATTTCTCATACACAAACAGCAGTTCACTGGCGTTGCTTGGTGAAACGTTGTTGTGATGCCTCGTGTAAGGAGGAGAAATGCATACTACCACGTTTCCGACTTTGATGAAGGTCGGATTGTAGCCTACCGCGATTGCAGTTTATCGTATCGTGGCATTGCAGCAGCATCGTTTATCAGCTCGGAGACCATGGCCGCGGCTACCCTTGACGCTGCGTCACAGACAGGAGCGCCTGCGATGCTGTACTCAACGACGAACCTGCCATTGTTTACCTATTGTTGGCATTGACGGCACTTTGAACAGTGGACGTTACATTTCAGATGTGTTACGACCCGTGGCTCTACTCTTCATTAGATCCCTGCGAAACCCTAAATTTCAGCAGGGTAATGCACGGCCGCATGTTGAAGGTCTTGTACGGACCTATCTGGATACAGAAAATGTTCGACTGCTGCTCTGTCCAGCACATTCTCTAGATGTCTCACAAATTGTAAACGTCTGGTCAATGCAGGCCGAGCAACTGGCTCGTCACAATACGCCAGTCACTACTCTTGATGAAATGTGGTGTCGCGTTGAAGCTGCATGGGCAGCTGTACCTGTACACTGTTTGACTCAGTGCCCAGGCGTATCAATATCGTTATAACGGCCAGAGGTGGTTGTTCTGTGTACTGACTTTTCAGGATCTATGCACCCAAATTGCGTGAAAATGTAATCACATGTCCGTTCTAGTGTAATATATTTGTCCAATGAATACCCGTTAATCATCTGCATTTATTCTCGGTGTAGCAATTTTAATGGCCAGTAGTGTATTACATATCACTTGATAAATACGGTAATACAGCTGATATTATTAAAATCACCATCTTTCTCTGTGTAGGTTGGAAATTGAAATTTCGTTAAAAGACTTCGTCGCAACGAAAAGACGTCCACTTGCCACTCCTATTCTGGAATCATATCCATCGTACTCTCGCCTTCGCTTTCACCCGCCTAGTGGCACGCCGTTGATGCAATATTGACTGACTAATTACTTAAATCGATCATAGTCTCTTTGCATGGGGAGTAATTTTTTTCCTGCAGTGGATTACACTCGCCAGATAAATCAAACGAGGATCCCTAGAGGGAAGGCGATGTTCTTTTCGAGGAGCCCATAACGTTCCGGCAGCACTTTTCCATTAGTGAGAAGACTGCCCAATCCTCCACCCGTCACTGACTGAGTAGGCAGCTATCAGAACGAGAAAAATAGCACACAAATTCAGTAGCATGACACCTATAGTTCATTGATATCCAACAACTATTTATTAACATCCTCCTGAGTATGTCTCTATCTCAGTTTTGATATTCGCATGATTACTCCGCGAGAAATACGACTGTGTAATGGTTTCATATAAGTACGAAACGAGGGCTGCCTTGCCGTCAGGTGCATAGTTTAAACTATTTTTCAAGGTCATACAACTACCCACTACCTGCAATCAAAATAAATTCACATATATCATCCGAATAGCGAAATTCTTTGGGTTTTTATTAGGTTTGCAAATAAGATAAGCAAATATTCTCATAAAAAATTATTAATCTCTCCATACGTATTTACATGCAGAAAACAAATCTGTCTTTATTTTTGGCTGCTGTGGTTTTAATAACATCAACCTTAAATTTTACCTTATAATTTACATTGGACTCTTCTAATTCTTTCTCCAGCTAGTTATTTGACAGGTATAAAGAAGGTATGTTTTCGAATTCCAAAACATATGTAATTTTATGAATGGTAGGCTCCATGTTGTTCCCAAGTCGCGCAGCGACCGTAAACCATAAAATTACCAAATATCTAGCAACCAGTCGCCAAATCATGTTTTATTTATTCACTTTCGCAAGTCGATGATGACTGTGAATCAGCTGAAATCGATTCATCTAGACTGCGGAGTTTGAAACCGACGAAATAGTAACATGTAAGCGGTGTTCTGTTGCTAAACGCACAAAATTCAGTTCAGCACTCTTAGAGACAATATAAACATCGTTTTTAGGCAGATCCAGGTGAGAATGGAGCTTCATAAACTGATTTTTCATGTGTCTTTTAATGAAGTCAACGTGCTCTAATCCATTCTTTTTATACAGGACTCCAATATATGGCAAATTACCACTGCTATTGATAGTAAACGCAGGTATTTTATATTCTCTAGTGGTAGCCAGATTTCGTCACATACCATTTTTAAACCAATAAGTAACCCTTGACTGCGCATTTGCAATAGCCTCTTCTTTTTCCTATTTCAATTTATATTATTTCTTTACGGCAGTTGTCTTCGCTATATGCACCAGTTTTGGTTTTTTGGCTGCGATCTCTTGCACATATATTACTAGTTTTCTTTTTCGTACACACACCACATTAACTGCACAAAAATGAGCAATTTTGTAAATTCAGGATGGCTTAAGTCTTTCTGAGATATTCAATGTTTTTCTTAGGACTTGTGGAAAAACACTGTTTGTGAGTATCAGTCCTGATTCGATGATATCTGTATCTGGCAGTATATTATGGAGAACAATGTTCTGGATAGAAAGAAACATGTTTCTACTGCTTTAATACAGCACTTCTGTGTAATAATTACATCACCTTTCTTGGATTTAAGAATCTCCACATAGTTTACAGGTGGATAATTAAAACTGTATGTAGATAGTGCAAAACTTTCAAGCTCTCCTCGGTCTCGAGAGACTGTCATACTTACTTCCACACCAGTCAATTTTCGAGTATTGTCATTCCCCAGTAGACAAACTGCAGAACGTCGTTAAACACCACACAGCAGCTGTTCTGCAGGTTATTAGTTTGCTGACACAGGGATGTGATTTGTACAGAGTACTCGTAAGTAATATGACACAGACATGGACTACATTTATCATGAATTTACATATGATAGCTAAGCATCATAATCAGTATGTGTAAGAAAGACGATTTAAGATTCTTCTGATAGACTGAATAAGAGAGTCTAATAGTGTTCTTCATGAAGAAGTAATTGAAGTTTTTAAATAATATCAGCATAGATGTAAATATTCATACAAACGCGATCTTGAACATTACTGCAAATATAAAAACGAGTTTTCACATTTATATTAACAAGAATATAATCATAAATACAAACATAATCGGCAACATTACGCTGTTCTTTGCTTGCTGTTTAGAATGATGTAAGAGAAACTGAACGAAACATTTCGTGCATGTTATTAAACAACCCATACCTAAACACTATCACATCAAGAAGACGGTCAACCAGCTACTGATTTTTTTGTTGTTGAACAAGTTAAATGTTTGATTGAACGTATAGGTGAAAACTTACAAACTAAATTTTAATTCAGTTGAGAGTATGCGACAGTTCTTATTTTATCCATAATAATTAGTTTAAAAACGTATTTTCATCACTATCTGCGATGTCATTGACGAAAATATTATTTCGATTTGATGGTTTTAGTGTGTCAGTAATCCTTCAAGCTATATCTGCTAATTTGAAGATTTTATAGAGAGTTATTAAAGGAAACAAGATTGAGGCAAAAGCTTTTCCTTATTCTTTCTAACTACATACAAAGTACCAATTACATCTGAAAATCTAACTGAACGAAGAAATATAACTTCCAGAACAGGCTTTTAAAAAAATGTGTGTGAAATCTTATGGGTCATCAGTCTCTAAGTTTACCTACTACTTAACCTAAATTATCTTAAGGACAAACACACACACACTCATGCCCGAGGGAGGACTCGAACCTCCGCCGGGAGCAGCCGCACAGTCCATGACTGCAGCGCCTCAGACCGCTAGGCTAATCCCGAGTAAAGTAACGTGAAAGGAGGTAGGAGCATTCGCATAATAGTGACTCATGGCTGTTCTGAAGGGGTTAGGGATGTTATTACTAAACACACTGCTAGAGCAATTATCCAAGTATTCTTTAAAACAATACAGTAGAAAATTAAAAATGTGCTATTAAAATCCTTAAGTGTTGAAAAATTATGTGGAGAAGTATTTAACAAAAACAGCGACATATCAATTGAATATACATATATGAAAGATTTTAGAGATTTATTATTCGTGGAGAAAAGAGAGGTGGAAGTGAAAATTCTTAAACTTAAATTGAAAAAGTAGCAAACATTCTGATAAAGAGCTTGTCTTTAGACGTTCCATGTATACTGTAGAAGAATCTAAAAGATGCGAAAGATTAGTCAGCTGGGTCTTATACAGCTGAGCAGTGTATGAGGTTCACGTTTCTGGTTGTCATTTCCACAGTAATTTTGCGAAACCTGACGAGATTCTTGGGAAAGCCAACGATCATAGAAATATTCCACCTGTTATCCAAATATTCAAATATGAGAAACAGGAAATACGCGAAGACTTCAAGAATAATATAATAATTCCAATTACAGAAAAACAGACGCTGCCTGATGTGAATATAAAAAAAAAATTAGTTTAAGAAATAATTACTGCAGAATACTTACATACATTAATTAGAAAAGAGTATAAAATCTGGTGGAGGCCATGAGGAAGATGAGTTTGGATTTAAGAGAAATGTAAAAATATGCGAGGTGATACTAACCCTTCGATTTATCTTAGAATATAGGTTAAAGAAAGACAAATCAACGTTTACGGCACTTGTAGATTTACAGAAAATTTTAGGCAACGTCGACAGTAAATTCTGAGCATAGCTTGTATAAAATACAGGAAGCGTTATGTACAGATTGTACAGGAACAAGACTGCAGTTACAAGTGTTGAAGGACGTGAAAAGGAAGCAGTAGTTAATACTGGCGTGAGACAGAGCTGTAACCTATCCCAAACGCTATTCAACATGTAAATTGAGAAATGTCTGAAGGAAACCCAGGAGAAATTTGAAACAGGAATTAAAGTGCACGGAAAAGAAATAAAAATTTGCGCATTAATTGTAGTTTGGTAAAAGACGACGTTTTACTGGAAAGAGCACTTGAACAGAATGGATAATGTCTCTAAAAGAAACCAAAAGTAAAAGAAGGGTCATGGAATGTTGTCTAATTAAATTAGGACCGGCTGCGGAAATGAGACATTGAAAGTAGCCGCCGATTTTTCTGTTGGGCGAGAAAACAATGGGTTGTGAATAAAAGAGAATGGCCATAAGAAGAATAGGGAAATACGTTAAGATTGAATATAAAACGACGTATTAGTGTTTTTTGAAGCATTTGTGTGAAGTGAAGCATTACACGGCAGTGAAATGTGGGCGATCAGGAGTTCAGACGGGAAGAGAGCAGAATCATCTGAAATGTGGTACTTGTAATAATGTTGGAGTTTTGATGGGTGGATCGAATGAGAACGTGCTGAATTAAACTGGGGAAATGCATTTCTTAAGCTGATTAAAAGAAAATGTCTATTGATAACAATCATCCTGGAGGCATTAAGAAATATTCGATTTGGTACTAATGGGATGATGAAGCTGAATGCAGACTAACTGAAAATTCCTAATGAAGTAAAAAGTTGAGCAATGAAGAGGCCGTGGTAGGAGTAGATGAAAGGTGGAACAGGATTTGAAAAGCCATTAAAGATGCTGCAGAGGAAATAATATGCATAGAAGGAACAGAAGAACCCAGCAGTGGTTTGATGAAGATTGCAGGTCAGAAGTAGAGGGAAATAACAGGGCAAGAACAGAAATGCTACAGAGAGAAACGAGAAATAATGTGGATCAATATATAGAATTAAGGAGAAGAGCTAACAGACTGTGCAAGAGAAAGAAAAGAGAGTGGACAAAGAAGAAATTTGAAGAACTGGAAGAGTTAAAGGAACAGAGTGAAATAAGAAACTTCTATGACGCTTTAGGGAAATTGAAGAATAGAGTCCAGCCAAAAACAATGGCCTCTTCCAGTAAATATGGGAAAATGATAAGGGTGGAAGAACAGATAGTGGGAAGATGGGCAGAGTAGTTCAAAGTTACACTAAGCACCAGCCTAGAAGATGAAGAGACAGCTGAACAGGACGAATGAGTGGAGCCGGAAATAGACAATGATAACAATGAGGCAACAAAGCCAGTACTACAAGAGGTCTCCCAGGCTGTGCACAAGTCCAAAAACAATCGAGCCCCTGCATAAGACAGCATCATCATTTTCCTGGCCCTTTGTCCCACTTCAACACGGGGTCGGCCCTGTTACTATGGATTTGGCGATGTTAGTGGTTAGAGGGTGGCCAGATACCCTGCGTGTCGCCACCCCCTCCCCCTCCCCCCCCCCCCCCCATCCCGAGATGGAAATAGTTTACCCAAGCTGTCTGAGTCTAGTGTAGGCCATGAAATAGAGCAGACGTTTTCAAATGTCTTTGAGGCGTTTAACTCAGGTAGGACATGGGGACCAGCCCACTATTCATCTAGTGCGATGTGAAAAAACGTCTAAAAACCACATCCAGGCTGGCCGATCCAGGCTGGCCGGCACTCCGGCCCTCGTCGTTAAACAGCAGGGTGGATCCGATCCAGGGCCGTCCGCCTACCTGAGTCCAGGAACCAGCGCATTAGTGCTCTCGGCTAACCTGGAGGGTCTCTTTGGGTAAGACAGCATAATCCCTGAATTAATAAAAACTTGTGGTGAGGCTGTAATAAAGGAATTAGACACATTAGTATCTGATATATGGGGAACAGAAACCGTGCCAAATAAATGGGAAATTGGATTAATAGCTCCCATTTACAATAAAGGGGCAGAACAGCATAGAAGTATAACACTCCTAAGCGCGGCTTATAAGATCTTCACAAATATATTAAACGAAAGTAGGCATACTAGGGAAATATCAGTTTGGCTTTAAACCAGACAGAGGAACAACTACTCAAATATTTCTGATAAAACAAACGATGGTTGGTTGGTTGGTTTGGGGAAGGAGACCAGATAGCGTGGTCATCGGTCTCATCGGATTAGGGAAGGATGGGGAAGGAAGTCGGCCGTGCCCTTTCAGTGGAACCATCCCGGCATTTGCCTGGAGTGATTTAGGGAAATCACGGAAAACCTAAATCAGGATGGCCGGACGCGGGATTGAACCGTCGTCCTCCCGAATGCGAGTCCAGTGTCTAACCACTGCGCCACCTCGCTCGGTGACAAACGGTGGAAAAATTCTATAAATATGATGTAGATCTGCTCTTACTGTCCATCGACTCCAAACAAGCCTTTGACAGCATAAACCTGCAAGAACTACACCGAGTACTGGAAGAAGTTGGTACATGTGCTGAACTGGTAAGTCTAATTAGAATGACAGTGACAGAGACCAGAGCAAAAGCAGAGATCCTTAGTAGAACAAGTGACTTTAACAAAGCCGTGAAGAAAGGTGATAGTCTCTCCAATATCCTATTCAATATGGTCCTGCATAGAGTACTAAATAAAATCCTCAAAAGAAGCACCATATTTATGAAAATTAGCCAGATATGTGCATACGCTGCTGACGTTGCTTTTGTAGGAAGAAATATCGATACAATCCAAAAAACATACCGGGCAATGGAAACAGAAGCCTTAAAAACTGGCCTCACAGTAAACGAAAACAAAACAAAATATATAGTAATGTCACAACCTGAGGCCAGATGAACCCCTAAAAACCTAAAACTCAATGGGAAATGCTTCAAAGGAATGTCCTCTTTTAACGACATGGGAGCCCTGATACCAAATGATAACAGTATTGGAAAGGCTATAAGGCAAAGAGTACTAACAGGAAACAGAGCTTGCTTGCCAAATACGCAGCTTTTCAGAAATAGTCTTGTTACAAGAAAAACAAAACTATTATATTGTTCCCTAACCGCCCAGCTGTCACATACGGGTCAGAGGTATGGACGTTGACTGACCATGATAAAAATGCACTAAGAACGTTTGAGCGGAAAATACTACGCAAAATCTACGGGCCAATAAGGCATGAAGAAGCTTGGAGAATACGCTACAATGCCGAATTACAAAATACAAGGTAGGGACATAGTAAAATTTGTGAAATCACAGCGAATACGATGGCTAGGACACTTGGAGAGAATGGCAGACGATAGAACTCCAAAGAAAATGATGAAAGGTGTGATCCATTTAGCTAGGCGGAAAGGGAGGCCTAGAAGAAGATGGACTGACGACTTAACAGTGGATCTCGCCAGTATGGGAGTCCGTGGGTGGAAAAGAGCAGCAAACAACCGAGAAGTGCGGAGGAAGGCCGCTGAAGAAGCCAAGGCTCACCACGGACTGTAGCGCTACTGACGAAAAAGATGTAACGAGAGGTGTGGTGAGTCAAAATTTTGAAGTGAGTCGAAGACTCCGATTCTTGCGGATGTAACATGGAATGATGCATCAAACCAACCTCTAGACTGAACACAACAGCAAGGAGGAAACGTTAACTTATGGCGACAAATGTGTCTACAGAAAGTTAGCATTTGATAAAGAGATCATAATGAGTTGGAACATGAAGCTGAAGCAGTTAAATAATTTCATTCAGCAGATAAAAAGAAAGAATGAACAGTACATATGCTTCCACTGGTCCGTGTGTCACCAGAGTAGGGGATACGGAACGGAGAAAACGAAATTATTTTGTTCCAGTCCTGAATAGAAGAAGTGAACCTGTTACGTAGACGAGTTACTACCTAAGTTACGCAAAAAAATCTCATTGTGACTTACTACTGTTGCGTGGCAGAATAATTTTACTGTACAAGTTAAAAATTGCTGAGGGGGTTAGCTCTGGGTTGGAGTGCCAATAGGGAACTCAACAAGGCCTACCACCAATGTGACAGATGTTAGGGCGAGAGGTTAGCATTGTCACACAACCTCAGAGCAAGGAAGGCAAAACACGAACTTTGCCGTGTAACATGACAGGGCACTGTAACACTCCAGATTCCAAAGCCTGAACATCCGTGCTAAACCAAATGTACGCGGAAAGAACTGAGCTCAGTGGTCCAAAATAATCACTGAGTTACCACAGCAAGGCAAGGCGCGCAGATGGGCTCGGTAATCGAGGGCAAATGCTCTCATATACACAGAGCCGTTGCATCTCTCGTGCAGGCTTGGTCCTTAGAATAACGATCTCCAAGACACATTCGGTTAAGCTGCCATTCTCTCTCTGTGTCAGTGGAACCAGGGAGGATGATACTCTGTTGAGTTTCATTGTAACCACAGCAAGCTAACCGATGATGGCCTGCATGCTACCTGTTCAAATGTTTAAATGTGTGTGAAATCTTATCGGACTTAACTGCTAATGTCATCAGCCCCTAAGCTTGCACACTATTTAACCTAAATTATCCTAAGGACAAACACACACACCAACGCCAGAGGGAGGATTCGAACCTCCGCCGGGACCAGCGCATACTACCTGCTTGCTTGCTGACTTCGAGACGCAGCAAACCTGGTGCTTACCGCAGCATACTGGGCCATGACAAATGGGAAGACTGGTGTTCTCTTCCACTGCGCGTCATCGCAGATGATCTGAAACCTGCCGTCTCCACATTGACCAGATGTGGCGAGTTAGCACCTCCTCCTGGACGACTGGTAAGCGTCTGCTGTAGCCTCGGTCAATCCGTGGTGTGTGACCGGGACAACAGTTGACAGTCTCCACCCGAGCGCACAATGTTTGCCTTCTAGAGTGCTGCAAAGACTGTCGCACTGTATTGCGGAACATTCAGCAGGCGTCACTTCCTCCCCCAATGCTGCCAACACAGGACGCTGCCTTGGCACTGACCCGTGGGGCAATGTCACGACTTACTGACGAGGCATCGGCACTTCCTGGCAGACCCCGTTGGAGGTTCGAGTCCTCCCTCGGGCATGGGTGTTTGTGTCGTCCTTAGCGTAAGTTAGTTTACTTAGAGTGTGATTCTAGGGACCGATGACTGCAGGTGTTTGGTCCCATAGCCCTTACCACCAATTTCCAATTTTTTTTTTCCCTCCCTGGCAGCACGCGCATTTACGCCCGGCTGCTGACTGCCACTCTGAAGACACTTGCAGCTCTGTACACTTTATACGATAAACAAATGTTACTCAAAACATCACTGTATCACTGACGCCTACAGGCGTGATCTGGACCACTCTCTGACACTCGGTGGTCGGCTTTCTGTTCACAGCGCGAACTCAGGTTCCCAGTTAAGAGCACTGTAAAGTAGAAACCGACCATGGTACTATTCGTGTGACCCAAAGCTGAGAAATACACTAAAAAATACCGTTGCACAACTTTCACTGTATTTCCCTTAGGCGGAATTTGAAATCTGTGAAAAAATGTGTTTCCTGTTAAAGACTGTGAGCCATGCACGGCTCGAGTGCATCCCATTAACTGCCTGTCACCTTCTATTACGGTAGTGCCGCCTCGTTTTCTTATTCAATTTACTGGCGTCACTAACTTCCTGCGTTACTTGCCCGTGAGTCGCGGAAGGACCAGCAGTCCATTTGATCGGTTGGCGTGGAGCAGCGAGCAAGCAAGCCCCCGTCGCGCGGAGTCGGGCTGGAGCCGCTGGCGGTGTGCACGCACCGTTGAAGTGTGAGGTGCTGCTTGCGAGTGCTGCAAAGTGTACCGATCTTGGACATGAAAGCTGAGTCCTCACTTAACTTTCCATCGAGCGTCAACTGTTTACACTTCTTCGTTTGATCCTGGTTGTCGCTTTTGGGACATTCCCGCGAGCGTGTGTGTAAGATTCCAGCCGTCTTCCTGTGAAATTCAACTTAATTTATTTCCTGCAATGGAAGTTCACCAGTTCTTCTGCCTTGTGGCCATTGATGTTCTGGTTATCTGCCCTGGTCGTTGACGTAATTTTAGGCATCGTATTTTCCTCGTCATTTTGTTGCTGTCCAGCGCGGCGTGTAGTTCGACAGCTCAGATACTGCTGGTCGTTGTGGGATCCAATATTCTGTGTGTCGTGTATTGAAATCTTGTGGTCGTTTTGCCGGCAGCGTGGAGCGGAAGTGATTTGGTCGACTGGTCGGCCTGCTGTCTGTCGGTTGGGCTGCCTCCAGATTAAGAAGTCGTTGGGTGGGCTGCCTGTCTCACCTAAACGGGCGTCAGTGTAACTATCCCAGGCCGAATCTTGGAAACTTCTGAGCGCCGTTCCTTGTGTGTTCTGTACTAATTTCCCTGTTTGGGTTTTAGTTATTTGGTTGATGTGAGGCTTTCAGCTGATTATCAATATCTCTTAAATTAATGTTCTTGTCTTGCCCTTAAGGCATAGGATTGTTATATTTTTATATGGGGCCTTCAGCGGAATTTTACTGCAGAGGTTTTAAGGTAAGGCCTTCTGCCTTTTAGATTGGAACTCTTTCTAGGCCTTAAGCTGTTAATCATATTTTGTTAATATGTGGCCTTCAGCCGAGTATTAATATCTCTTAAATTAATGTACTTGTCTTGCCCTTCAGGCATGCCATTCTTATACTTTATTTTATATGAAATGTCATTTAAAACTGAAATTCTTCTTTTAGGGCTTAAGCCGCTAAATTATTTGTTGGTGAGCGGCCTCCAGCCAAGTTTTAATATCTCTTAAATTAATCTTCTTCTCTTGCTTTAAGGCATAAGATCGTTATGCTTTTTAATGGGGCTTTCAGCCCAATTTGCGTGAAATGTTTCAAGGTAAGGCCTTCTGCTTGTTGATTGAAACTCCTCTTATTGCTTAATATACGACCTCCAACCTAGTCCCATTAAAATTAAATTGCTAAAGCCTTCAGCCGATTAAACTGAAGATTTAGAAAATATTCTTGGGTGAAACCTCCAGAAGAACCTTGTATTTCAATTTGTTTAAGCCTTGTGTCTTGGTTTTTGGATGTGGCCTTCACCCGATATAAAGTTAAAGGAGAGCGATTAAAGTTTTGAGTGTTTGCATCCTTGTTGTAATATTGTGTGTTGATAAATAAAGTTTGTAAGTTGAGTGTATCTGACAGGAACTCATTTTGTCCCCTTTCCACAACCTAATCCACTCTGTCCTCCTAGCCCAGGCATTTCAGACTGATACGTCTAATAGTACCAGTACAGAAGCTTTTACTATGGAATGTTCAGGAAAGTAGGTCAGAATTTCGGAAAAATTTGAGGTTGTCACTTAAGTAAGCTCCCAAATATTACATTCGCCGCACGTAAAGTCAGTGAAGAACTAGATTGTACTTACAGGAAGATGGTTGTTGTTGTTGAGTTCTTCAGTCCCGAAACTGGTTTGATGCAGCTCTCCACCCAACCCAATCCTGTGAAAGTTTCTTCATCTCCCAGTATTTACCGCAATCTACGTCCTTCTGCTTAGTGTATTCATCTCTTGGTCTCCCTCTACGATTTTTACCCTCCACGCTGCCCTCCAATGCTAAATTTGTGATCCCTTGATGCCTCAGAACATGACCTACCAACCGGACCATCATCAGTTATTTTGCTCCCCAAATAGCAAAACTCCTTTACTACTTTAAGTGACTCATTTCCTAATGTAATTCCCTCAGCATCACCCGACTAAATTCGACTGCATTCCATTATCCTCGTTTTGCTTTTGATGATGTTCATCTTATATCCTCCTTTCAAGACACTGTCCATTCCGTTCAACTCCTCTTCCAAGTCCTTTGCTGTTTCTGACAGAATTACAATGTCACCGGCGAACCTCAATGTTTTTATTTCTTCTCCATGGATTTTAATACCTACGCCAAATTTTTCTTTTGTTTCCTTTACTGTTTGCTCAATATACAGATTGAATAGCATCGGGGAGAGGCTACAACCCTGTCTCAGTCCCTGCCCAACCACTGCTTCCCTTTCATGCCCCTCGACTCTTATAACTGCCATCTGGTTTCTGTACAAATTGTACATAGCCTTTTGCTCCCTGTATTTTACCCCTGCCACCTTTAGAATTTGAAAGAGAGTATTCCAGTCAACGTTGTCAAAAGCTTTCTCTAAGTCTACAAATGCTAGAAACGTAGGTTTCTAAGATAAGTCGTAAGGTTATTATTGCCTCACGTGTTCCAATATTTCTACGGAATCCAAACTGATCTTCCCCGAGGTCGGCTTCTACCAGTTTTTCCATTCGTCTGTAAAGAATTCGTTTTAGTATTTTGCAGCTGTGACTTATTAAACTGATAGTTCAGTAATTTTCACATCTGTCAACTCCTGCTTTCTTTGGGGTTGGAATTATTATTTTGTTCTTGAAGTGTGAGGATATTTCTGCTGTCTCATACATCTCGCTTACCAGATGGTAGAGTTTTGTCAGGACTGGCTCTCCTAAGGCCGTTAGTAGTTCTAATGGAATATAGTCTACTGCCGGAGCCTTGTTTCGGCTCAGGTCTTTCATTGCTCTGTCAAACTCTTCACGAAGATGGTATTTGTCCTAAATAATGCAGATATAATTAAATTTTCTTCTCCATGGAATAGGCTCTGTCTTACAGAACAGTGCACAACAGTATTTTGAGAGAGTGATTCACTACAGAGTGTGAGATGAGTAAATCTGTTTGAGCGGGTCTGCATGACGAGTGCCGCCAAAGACGCGTGTGCGCCCGGCTTTGACCCGGGCGGGGCCACCGGCCTGCGCTATATCAGTCAGCTGTCGCGCTGTAAGCCTGGGGCCTGCCGAACGGGCGCCGTCACCGAGATCCCGCCGTCGCCATATGCCACGCCTAAGGCAAAACAAAGCCACCACACGACGAGCCACGCCGCTCTGCGACGCCGGCGGCGGTGCAGCTTAACGCCTGCGTGCTGCGGAACGATGAGGTTTACAAACTTCCAAGGGTGGTAAAGCGCTTAGAAATGAAATGATTTCTGCATGAAACTGAATTATTAAACTCCACTAATGCTGCGAAACGCTTGTAATGGTACTTGAATTATGTTACCATTACGGCACCTCACCTCAACCTCCCGATACCAGCAATATTCTACTGTTTTTCTGTAAAATAGTTAACATATTTCTGTGGCAACATTCAGATTAGATTTTATCAATGTAGAGGTACTTTGATACATAGATATGTTTGTATTGCAACGATTTTATTCTTATGTGTATTCTTTCTCGTCTCACTATGATCTTTGACGTACTTGTAACACTGATTTTTGGGCGCGTAAGCAGTTATTAGAGAGTCAAATTGTAGTCAGTTTATAAATTGTAAACTTTAATAGTGAGGAAGATATTTTCAAGTATGTTTTATATTGTGAAGTGATGTTGCAACGAAAGTAATAAAAAAGAAGTTTAACTTAAATTCGGAGTGCTGAATACTTTTCTTACAACACCATTGTCTTAACCTGCAAAAGTTTAATCTTCAAGAATGGTTTATGAAACACATCTATAAAACTTCTGAATATCGCAGAATAACACCTAGGCCTCTTTGCATCCGAGCTTGGAATCATCACTACCTAGGTTTTCGACGACTGAGCCACGAGTTCAGAACCAGACCAGCGTGTGAAACACGAAAAGATGAGTGCCTAGTTTATCCATTATTTCAAGAAATGACTTTATTAACTGTGCTCTAATGACACCTGCCACATAATATAACTTTGTTGTTGCCATTATTTCAAGAAATGACTTTATTAACTGTGCTCTAATGACACCTGCCACATAATATAACTTTGTTGTTGCCAGAAAATGCAATATTTAGCAGCGTGAGCAACACTACAATCATAATTAATTTTTGACCTTCGTTGTGTTAGGGTTGTTAGACACTCAGTTGCTGATCTCTCGATTTTCATTTATTCACCCGACAATTTTCAATGTTTTTTGACCATTAGGCCACAACCGTTGCAGAAACTGACATCGCGCACCGTCTGTTGCTAATGATAGTTATCCGTATCTTAGACGTGAAGATGGCTAACTGGCCGAAACATACCACAGTAAGAAAAATACACACCGTGCAATGTGGTTTGCGTACGTTTTTCAAAATTATAAAAGAAATTCAGTAACTCGTCATTTACAAAAATACGGCATTATGTCATCATTATTAAAAAACAGTGAGGGAAGCTTCGACGGTAGTTCATAATTACACAACATTAATCCACCATTTAACAAGAAATTTTGCCATAGTGCTAAGAAATAAGCATTTTTATTTCTCAATTTTTAGCTTCCACTTCTCCTGAACTTTCTTCTAGTTTATTATCTCATAGCATTCTCGCGCTACCATCTTCCCGATAAATCTTATACGCTGACGGGAAAGAATCGCAACACCAAAGAATAATTAATGGCCAAACATCCATATTTCCAAATCCGCACAACTTTAAATCGACCGGTGTTGATTCTGAAAGGGGAGGATCGCTGCTTCTTATGTTCTTCCTCGTCTTCATGATGTCTAGCCTTCTTCATCGCTATTGATTCAAATATCGAAGAAATGCAGTTGCCAGCTTATTGTCAAAGATCACTAATTTTGTTTGTGTCTGTGCAGTCTACACATCATGTCAGATTAAATGTCTTACTGTTTTCACTTTCTGGTAAGCCTGGATGATTGCTTTCACCATTGAGGAAGGGGTGGAGGGGAGGTAGGGGAGGTAGGTAAGGGAGGGGAAGTTGCGTCGCTTCTATTGTCATCATTTGCTTTAAAACTGCAAACAACTTCATTAGCCCTCCATTTTCTATTACGTACTGAGTTCACTTTTGCCCACAGTTTGTACTCCTGCTTTGCCCCTATTGAACAGTCTAAGTTCCTATTTCCTATCGTTCCATTGTCGACTTCATTCCTACCTTTGCATTGTGTATAAACTATCATTTCTGTCTCTGATCTCATAACCGTGAACTACAATAAAAGCTTAGCACTTGTGTTGCTGAAAAATAAGCAAAAACAAAAGTCCTCTCATTTCTCCCCAGAGGAAAACTAGAAAATAATCAATATAATGCAGGCACATCATGACGAGACGAGACCATTTACCCACACACACACCAATCTGAGTTGAAGCAACATTTGAAATGACATTTATTATAAAAAAGCATTCAATCGTTATGTAATGTGGGCAAAATAAAACTCGCCCAGCAAATGTTTCATCTGCACCCAGGGTGATGGTGCAAGGTGGGTTGTCTATCTTAAGGCTCATGAAATATTTCGCCGGTCTGTTTTATTTTGCGTATCCTGTGTTTATTTAGTCTAGTACGTATAAGCTAGTGTATTTGACGGGTCTTTACTGCCTCATTATGCAACTGCCGCTTTATTTATTTATTTATTTTTTGCGCGTCAGCATAAGTGTTGACCAGGGTCATTTTCCAGTGTGGGGTAAAGCACAAGCGAACTTCCTGCTTGCATCAAGAGGACTGCTACGTTAGAGGTGTTGCAGCCCCACCACAACAGCATGCGAGCATTGGGAATTGAAACTTCGATATTCAACTTCCGATTAAGTTACTGAATTGGTAGCATTCGTCTGTGTGCAGAGCTGTCGTAGGCGGGCAGTGGGCTGCCACTTGGATCTAGGACTCGTCTGTCTTATGTGGCCCGATGGCAAGGGAGATTCCCCCTTCAGTGGCAGCAATGGGACGCGGCTATTAGTGTGTTACCGAGGATGGAGCTGTGACGGACTTCTCCACTGCTCTGGTTACAATGAACTTTGCCACAGTGGAAGGAGTGGTATCTACAGTATGGCGTCAAAGACATATTCATTCCCAGCACGTCTCTTATGAGCAGACTGATACTTAGGGTGACGTCAGAAGGGAATTGTCTAAACTTTGGACTGCTGGACTTTAATTGGAGTAGGGAGTGTCTAGCATCAGGGGAAGAACCCAGTGGACATTTTGAATTCTGTACTTAGAACACTTGATGCGACTGCCATGACTGCACGTCCCTGCACGTCTGTGTGAATAATAGCCTGAGGAAAACATGTTAAGTGGATTTTCATGTTGATGAAAGTAAGCCAGCAAAGTGGTTATCATCTGTCAGGTGAAAAATATCTTTCTGTATCCATAAGGACTGCATCCTCCGTCTAACAGGTAGGTTTGGGACTGCAGGGGGAACAAACACCTTATGTTCTAAAACTGGTGCATGGGGGAGGGTGGTGACTTGGTCTTTCTCACAGAACCACATTGATAATAATATTATTTTTTCAGTCGTGAGTCTTCTGACTGTTTTAATGGGGCCCGACACGAATTCCTGTGCTGTGCCAACCTCTCCATTTCAAAGTAGCACTTGCGCCCTATGTCCGCAATTACTTGTTGGGTGTATTCAAACACCTGTCTTCCGCTTGAGTTTTTACGCTCTACAATTCTCTTGTGCCAAGTCTTAACACATGTTCTGTCACCCTGCCCCGTCATCATGTCAGTATTATCCGTATGTTCCTTTCTTTGACGATCCTGCGGAGAATCTCCTTATTCCTTATAGTGTCAGTCCATTTAAAATCCTTCTGTACGGCTATATCTCAGACACTGCGTTTCTCTTCGTTTCCGGTTTTCCGACAGTCTGTGGATCATTACCGTCCTATACTGTGCGCCAGATTCACATTCTCAGAAATTTCGACCTCAAATTGAGGCCTATCGTTGATACTAGTAAACATGTCTTGGCCATGGATGCCCTCTTTGCCTGTGCTAATCTGCTTCTGTATCCGTCTCGCTTCATTCGTCATTTGTTGTTTTACTTGTAAGGTAGCATAATTCCGTACTTCCGTTTACTTCACGATCTCCAGTTTCAATGTTAAGTCTATTTCTAATCTCATTTCTGCTACGCAGCAGGTGATATCCCCCTGGTACTATTTTAATAACCAGAGATAGGAAGACAGGCATCTACAGTGTGTTTTCCTCATAATTCAGGAACGTAATACGAAGTGCATTGTTGTCAGATTTTCTCCTTCCCCATGGCGTTATTTTCCTAACAGTCCAGTTGCGCTATGAATAAAACTGCAGAATATTCAAAAATAGGCGAGAAATTCAAAATATCCATGTCATGTTGCAGTATTCCTCTTTTGTCCAAAGTAGTAGTTCGCAGTAAATCCAAAAATCCAAGATTGTTTTGCTGGTGGAAGTGGGTCAGTGTGGTATGTACAGAATTCAAGATGGCTGACCTGGAATATAGGTGCGGCGCTATGATTACAGAAACCCTATGTTGACTGACCTAAAATACTTACGCAGTCTGCATTGACCCCAAATTTCCTGGGTTTCCCCTACAGTCGCTGAATGCGACAGATGCATTTCATATTGCTTGTTGTACGTCTCCAAATATTTTGAAACTGAGTCAGGACCAATACTTCGCACAATGTGTTAATTTTATGAATCAATAGAAACCAGTATTATGAGAAGTAGCATGTAACATCGCAACTGCAATTATGTGACGAGACCTTTTCAGTATTTTTTGTTCCATTTCTGTTCGAAAACGTTTGTTAAACTTTGTGATGCATTAAAATTTCAATAACTGTAAGGTGTCAGGCAAATCCAACACCTTCCATGAAAACCCTGACGTGATAAGCAAATCCAGTAGTATGTCACATAGCTCCGAATAAATCGTAGCAGCCCGCAGCTCGTGGTCGTGCGGTAGCGTTCTCGCTTCCCAGGCCGGGGTTCCGGTTTCGATTCCTGGCGGGGTCAGGGATATTCTGTGCGTCGTGATGGCTGGGTGTTGTGTGATGTCCTTAGGTTAGTTAGGTTTAAGTAGTTCTAAGTTCTAGGGGACTGATGACCATAGATGTTAAGTCCCATAGTGCTCAGAGCCATTTGAACCATTTTTAAATCGTGACATTAAATTAACCAAAGTAATACGAGTAACGAGTGAGCAAATGGAATACCAAGGACTAACACAAGAATTCCTAAATTCATGTCATACCTTCCCACCATGACACAGAAGCAGTTCCGAGGGGAGAAACGAGAACAGAAGCCGAGAGCAGAACCGTGTTAAGCTAGAAGGCCCTACGATAAGGGACGGACTGGACACCCACGTCGCCAGCTAACCATTAGGACGAAACCACCTGCAAGTTTTAGCGTGAGACTTTTTCGCGTCTCTTTTACGTTGCAAACTTTAAAAACATTGCCCCACCACGAAAAGTATAACGTTTCTCATTGGATATACAAAATTTTTGTAGGCGGAGCTTAAGGTTAACATTGAGACCCTGACTGGTCAGATGAAAACACAGCCAGATAGTTTTTTTAAACCAACTTCGGTAAATGGTAGTAAGGAGAAGTTAGTTCCGAGACGGCGAGCTGGATGGCTGCTGCGCCGGCCGCTGCCCCCCTGAAGCTGCCTAACCAACGACAAGGTAATGAACGCACGCGATGCCTCATAACAGCGCATAAACTTCACTCAGAACTGCAGAAGTCTCATCTGTTACACCCCCTTTTGCGTAATACTAGTGTCGATCGTCAATTAAAGCTTATGGTGTTCACATTTGCCACTTTAAGTAAAAATCTGAAACGCGATGATTTTTATGTTATATAGTTATTGAGAAGCCACATCAGCCACTGTAATTTACGACAAGTTAGATAAGTAATTAAAGATAATTGAGGGTCACTGTAGACCATTTTGATAGTTTTCTCTTTTGTGAAACTTAATTTAAACCTAGATTATAGATGTGATATGGCATAGGTCATCCTTCGATCCATTGTAGAACTTGGAAACCCATTCAGGGAATATTCGTTCACATTTTTGTTGAACGCAGTTGGTTTTTACCATCCTGTATTAAAACACTTCCTTTTATGAATAGTGCAATTTATAAAGAATGTTTTGTGAGTAGAATAAAATTTCCAATGGTAAACTTAACTGCTTTTTCGACGTTATTTTACCAGCTAACTAGAAATAGGAAAGCCTTGAACCCCTTCCACTAAATTTAGTTAGTATAAGATTCTTTTACAGGGAGTGCAGTGGAGCTGACGCTGAAATCATTAAATATTTGGTTATATCATCGCTAGTCTCACTGAGCTCTTCTGAATTCTACATGTAATTGGTGGTCTGGCGTCTCCTTATCAGCAACAGGTCCCAGGTTCAAACTGGTTAATTCCCTAAAAAACACGCTCAGAGCGTCGTATTTTTTGTTCCATTTCTGTTCGAAAATGTTTGTTAAACTTTGTGATGCATTAAAATATTCATAACAACATGTCATATACTGTACAAATTCCGAAAATTTTTAAATGGAAGCAGATATGATCGTCAATGAGTTAAATTTCATCAATAAAGGTAGCTCACTATTAAGAAGGTCAAACAACGAGTCCTATCAACGTTTTGAGCTGGAATAGAAAAGAACAAGATGATTGACTGTATCTGACATGTTCACCAGATATTTTTTTCGGATATTTGCTTTCTCGAAATGAATACTGATTTCATTACCTGAGCGACTTAGCAATTCACGTTTCCTGTTGTATGCTGAAGTACAACAATTTCATGAAAGTCGAATCGAATCCGTTGGAGTGCTGAGACCTCTTCGAGTACCGCATTGCCTTTTTTTCCCCTTCCTCCCCTCTCTCTTCAGTGAATCTCGCAAATTGTGCCGCGACCTATGACCGGCTGTTCTCCTCGGAGAGTCTGCCATTCGCATGGCGGATCGTTATCTGGCCGTTTCATTTCCGCCGACTCGCCGTACATCGACGCCCACACAAAGGCAATACCTGGCAATGCCAGCGCGGCGCGGCCTGCTTTCAGCTCTTGAGAAGCGCCGCCTCCATTTCGTTAACTTTTACGAAAATAAAGTCCCCGGCAGGTAGCAGCGATCGATCTGCAGTCAACGCGAATAATTGTCCGCAGCAGCGACGGGAATGAATCAAAGGCTGGTTGCTCCGAGTTGAACGAGCTATTGTGTCCTGGCCGCTACTAAGAGATTACGACTGCGAAGCGCTCCAAAATTGCGTTTCACAGTATCCATTATCAAATCGAATTTGTGTGTGTATTGACCTGTGAGGCATCTGTTGGTCTGGAATTGCTGAAAAATCCTGTACATCTCGTTAGCAGTACTATTCCCTTTTACTAAGGTGAAATTGTGATTAACCGAGTTTTGACTTTCAGTCTTCATTATGATACCGAAGACAGAGAAATAACGAGTTCACAGGGCATTCCGAGATTATTTTCTGTGTTATAACTTGTTCAGTCCCAAGATCTCGTGTAAGATATCCAGAAGTTTCTATTTTTTTATTTTTTATTATTTATTTTTTTTCGGTCACGCGGCTGACATTTTCTTGCATCTGCTATTAAGTACGATACACATTCTGTAAATATATTAACATTGCTGTTTAAGATCTATTAAGATTAAACTGTATTCTCTTACCTACGATTGCGTTAAAAGAAATAGCCCTAACAGCACTAAATAGCGGTTTGTGACGCGGTTATTGTTGTAAGGCGGTTATCATTTCGCACCTTACAAGCACTCTCTAAACATTCATGGTGGTGTCTGTTTGTTTTATATCGTGTCTCCCTACCACTTTCGCGCAACGACGCTCTGAGCGTGTTTTTTAGGGAATTAACTAGCTTGAACCTGGGACCTGTTGCTGGTAAGGAGACGCCAGACCACACATGACATGTAGAATTCAGAAGAGTTCAGTGAGAATAGCGATGATATAATCAAATGTTTAATGACCTCAGCGTCAGCTCCACTGCACTCCCTGTAAAAGAATCTTAATACTAACTACACTCCTGGAAATGGAAAAAAGAACACATTGACACCGGTGTGTCAGACCCACCATACTTGCTCCGGACACTGCGAGAGGGCTGTACAAGCAATGATCACACGCAGGGCACAGAGGACACACCAGGAACCGCGGTGTTGGCCGTCGAATGGCGCTAGCTGCGCAGCATTTGTGCACCGCCGCCGTCAGTGTCAGCCAGTTTGCCGTGGCATACGGAGCTCCATCGCAGTCTTTAACACTGGTAGCATGCCGCGACAGCGTGGACGTGAACCGTGTGTGCAGTTGACGGACTTTGAACGAGGGCGTATAGTGGGCATGCGGGAGGCCGGGTGGACGTACCGCCGAATTGCTCAACACGTGGGGCGTGAGGTCTCCACAGTACATCGATGTTGTCGCCAGTGGTCGGCGGAAGGTGTACGTGCCCGTCGACCTGGGACCGGACCGCAGCGACGCACGGATGCACGCCAAGACCGTAGGATCCTACGCAGTGCCGTAGGGGACCGCACCGCCACTTCCCAGCAAATTAGGGACACTGTTGCTCCTGGGGTATCGGCGAGGACCATTCGCAACCGTCTCCATGAAGCTTGGCTACGGTCCCGCACACCGTTAGGCCGTCTTCCACTCACGCCCCAACATCGTGCAGCCCGCCACCAGTGGTGTCGCGACAGGCGTGAATGGAGGGACGAATGGAGACGTGTCGTCTTCAGCGATGAGAGTCGCTTCTGCCTTGGTGCCAATGATGGTCGTATGCGTGTTTGGCGCCGTGCAGGTGAGCGCCACAATCAGGACTGCATACGACCGAGGCACACAGGGCCAACACCCGGCATCATGGTGTGGGGAGCGATCTCCTACACTGGTCGTACACCTCTGGTGATCGTCGAGGGGACACTGAATAGTGCACGGTACATCCAAACCGTCATCGAACCCATCGTTCTCCCATTCCTAGACCGCCAACGGAACTTGCTGTTCCAACAGAACAATGCACGTCCGCATGTATCCCGTGCCACCCAACGTGCTCTAGAAGGTGTAAGTCAACTACCCTGGCCAGCAAGATCTCCGGATCTGTCCCCCATTGAGTATGTTTGGGACTGGATGAAGCGTCGTCTCACGCGGTCTGCACGTCCACCGCGAACGCTGGTCCAACTGAGGCGCCAGGTGGAAATGGCATGGCAAGCCGTTCCACAGGACTACATCCAGCATCTCTACGATCGTCTCCATGGGAGAATAGCAGCCTGCATTGCTGCGAAAGGTGGATATACACTGTACTAGTGCCGACATTGTGCATGCTCTGTTGCCTGTGTCTATGTGCCTGTGGTTCTGTCAGTGTGATCATGTGATGTATCTGACCCCAGGAATGTGTCAATAAAGTTTCACCTTCCTGGGACAATGAATTCACGGTGTTCTTATTTCAATTTCCAGGAGTGTAAATTTAGTGGAAAGGGTTCAAGGCTTTCCTATTTTTAGTTAGCTGGTAAAATAACGTCGAAAAAGGAAGTGTTTTAATACAGGATGGTAAAAACCAACTGCGTTCAACAAAAATGTGAACGAATATTACCTAAATGGGTTTCCAAGTTCTACAATCGATCGAAGGATGACCTATGCCATATCACATCTATAATCTCGGTTTAATTTAAGTTTCACAAAAGAGAAAACTATCAAAATGGTCTACAACTATAAAAATGGTCTACAGTCACCCTCAATTATCTTTAATTACTTATTTAACTTGTCGTAAATTAACGTGGCTGATGTGGCTTCTCAATAACTATAAAAATAGAAAAATTATCGCGTTTCAGATTTTTACTTCAAGTGGCAAATGTGAACACCATGAGTTTTAATTAACGATCGACACTAGTATTACGCAAAAAGGGGGTATAACAGATGAGACTTCTGCAGTTCTGAGTGAAGCCTTAGGCGCTCAAAAATGCGGCATCGCGTGCGTTCTTTACCGTGTCGGTGTTTAGGCAGCGCCTGGGCGATAGCGGCCGGCGCACCAGCCATTCAGCTCGCCATCACGGAACTCACTCTCCCTAACTTCTCCTTACTACAATTTTCCGAAGAAGATTTAAACAAGCTATCTGGCTGTGTTTTCATCTGACCAATCAGGGTCTCAATGTTAACCTTAAGCTCCGCCTACAAAAATTTTGTATATCCAATGAGAAACGTTATACTTTTCGTGGTGGGGCAATGTTTTTAAAGTTTGCAACGTAACAGAGACGCTAAAAAGTCTCACGCTAAAACCTGCAGCTAGTGTGGGTAGTCGTACAGGTAGGCTGGCGGCGTGGGTGTCCAGCCCCTCCCTTATCGTAGGGTCTTCTAGCTTAACACGGTTCTGCTCGCGGCTTCTGTTCTCGTTTCTCCCCTCGGAACTGCGTCTGTCTCACGGTGGGAAGGTACGACATGCATTTAGGCATTCTTGTGTTAGTCTGTGGTATTCCATTTGCTCACTCGTTACTCGTATTACTTTGGTTAATTTAATGTCACGATTTATTCGGAGCTATGTGACATACTTCTGGATTTGCTTATCATGTCAGGGTTTTTATGTAAGGTGTTGGATTTGCCTGACACCTTACAACTCATCTACATACTTTGCCATGATTTACAACCGGAATTAAGTATCATTTGGTAAGTTGTACAATATATATATATATATATATATATATATATATATATATATATATATATATAGGCGACTGACAGTGTCACATAGACCTTGTAAATAGTTGTTAACGCTTATTACATGAAAGGTGACGCAGTGTCTTCATTATCAAAACGGCGTAATGAATGACTGCCTATACTAGTAGAGGTTGAAACGCCAGTGGAAATGTAATGGCAGGCAAACTCAAGCCCTGGGTGGGAAAGCCCACACAGGTGTGTTGATCCTGCTTGACACAGGAAGTAGCCAAGACGGACGGTACGGTTGGGGCACTTGAGCGCTGAAGCACAATACAGCGACGGCCGGCCGGTGTTGTAGCGGGGGCCGGAAGGATACCCTGATAATACTTTGGAAACTCTGAAAATCTTGCACGATGAAGAGAATAATGAGTAAGCGTTACCTCGGAAATCGCAGGCTGAGTTATTTCCGAGGATTTTTTCTCTGAGAAGTCTACCATTGTATGAGTATAGGTATTTCCTCGCAAACTTTCCGCGCTGGACGACAAAAGACTAAAATATGGTTGGTCGGCGTTCGGAAGAATCTGTAGAGAGGGAGAATAATCCGTGGGTTCGAGAATATGATTCGCCTTCTTAGTTACGAGGGAGGGAAGCCGAGCTTTGCCGGGAAGGCAGTGGTGGAGAGAAGTCTTGAATGCCCAGGTTTGACGGCCGCTCGGTATCAGCTTTTGCTGGTACGGACGGACTTGCTGTCTTTGCTCTGACGAAACTTTACAGTTAGAACAGTTAGGCACTGTACTGTTGTGAACTTATACGATTCTGGACTTCGCCTCCGGGTTAGAAGTCGTCGTTGAGTACGCAGCGTTCAGTGATTGAGAGCACTTCTCCTGCCTATACTCACGTTGAGACGTTATCTAAACTCCATTCTTGTGGCTGGGAGTTCACGTTTCTCGTCTGTAGAACACAGAGGGGAGAAGACAGTATTAGATTATACTAGTCAGAGGACCTTCTTCTGCCGTCCTGGTGTTAGAACGAGATTCTATTTTGTGGCTGTATAATGCCACTTCCTCGGACGAGAAACGAAAATAAAAAATTAGCTCCAAAATTCCCAAAGATTTCCCCAAAACATGTTCCAAATTCCATGAAAAATGAGCAAGCAAACAAATTTTCAGTTAACACCATTATTTGGATCGCTTGTACATGAAGTTACTGTTACAGTATAGTTATAGAGCCCAGTCAGTCAACTGCGTATTCTGCGGTGGGAAAGAGCAGTGATAAATAGCCTTCGCTATATCAGTTTACTGAAACTGGTGTTCCACAGAGGTATAGTTTCTGGTTGTCGACTAAGTGTAAGGGCTCTGAGTCAGATGTCACTTTTGCAACGTTGAAATATGTGTCTACCTTGTTGAAGTGGATACTACAGTTAGGATACTTACTCGAAAATGTCAACTTTGACCGCGTAGAATGAGTCAATTGCAACGGAGAACGGTCACTTGAGATAGGTAACGTCTACCAGTGAGAATGATGGCGACATTTAACAAACGGCATTAACATCCTCTGCCTTTCAAAGTGATGTTTACTGCCAGTTTTAGCATTTTATAAGCGACGTTGCTAAGCACAGGTAAATAGTGCAAGTAGTGCAAGGTACTTTCTATTATGAACTAATGTCTTCATCAATTACTATAATTCAGTATAATCTACGAATAATTAGATATTAACTTGGAAAGTATTCCCTAGACGTGGCAAGAACTAAATAAACACTTGTAACGGTCCACTTGCCACAGAGCACCGCAACCATTTGCTGCGAACTACATATTTACATGTGTTTGGGCAGCCCCTTCTAAAGATGACCAAGAAGTACCAAATGCTTCTTTCAAGCACGTGTGTAACAGCAGCAGAATGAGGACGTTAACAGTGAGAATGGCTGTATTAATCGAAGTATTTGATAACTTCATACTCTGCAGTGGTACTTCTCGATCCAAGAAATTTCTTAAAATAGTGAAAATTTATAAATAACTTAGAATCGAAACAATGATGACTAAAAGAGTCTTTACGTCCCTCCGACATGAGACTAGCAGAATTTCCGTATCGGAAGCCTACTGATAATGAACCAGTTAATTGAGAACTGAATGTTTTTCATAGTGTTTAATTTGTAAAATAAGCGCATCGTACGTTACGACACAAACACGAGTGAGGCAAATGTCGGCTTCCGTGGTCTCGTGGATTGATCCTAGTTTTTTGGTTGCGAGGTATGGGTCCGATTTTCCCTTCCGTCCTGTATTTTAACAACATTATGAGATCCTCTTCACGTCTAGTAATGACAAATAAAGAACGTCACGTTGTACTATAATTCAAAATCCGCTTTTTAAGCATCATAGTCCTTCGCTACCAACTGGGGAAGAGCCGTTGTAGGTTGGGCCATAGAAGAGGCGGAAGTTGCGGCAAACAGAAACTCTGTCGCCACTCTGCTGCCTCACACCAGAAACTTTATTTTATTCAATGAGCCAGTGGTCACTTCGGGTCACACTGCTCTTATTTTATTTGAACTAGAGACGTTGAAAAACTTGCTGCTGGACTGGAATTCGAATCTCGTCTTTCGTGCTATGTGACCCACACGGAAAGATACAGTTCGATCATTTCGTTGTTTTCTCCAAGATTGAACACGTCTGTAGGTCTGCTCAAAAGGCATGAATATGAGTTAGACTCCTGGTCCAGCACAAAAATATTTATGTTTTCATTCCATAACGCATGCACAAAGACCTACTAATGATAATTTTTATTTTCAGAGTCTGTTCTTGTGCTGTCAAGAATAACGATACGTGCCGTTATTTCTAGTCAAATATGAACACATCTCACTAGTGTGAGCAAACATTTCGCGGATAGAAAACAACGGTCGTAGGTGCTGGGTTCAATTTTCGATGAGGCAAAATAATTGTATCGTCATTTCAGATTCAAATATCTCGCTGCTGGTGAAAAATTTCGATATCTATCATCTGATTTTACTTAGTTACAGTCTGATTCGAACTGGGCTTGAGTCCCCATCACAGAACTTTACAAAATGGCACTTCGTTTTAAGCACGTGCAAACTTCGTTACTTGAAATTATAGTAAACATTTTCCATGGTTAGTTAAGAGGGAGATAAGAGTGTTGGCAGGATTACCGACAGAGCACAAAACATTTGAGGTTCAGATTTGTTAATTAACAGTGTTGAAAACTTTGAAACTTCACGAATTTTTATGTATAGCCTCCAGTTATCTTGGAGATAACACAGACTAGATGATACGCATGTGTAGTGGAATGTTCAAGGTAGAAGATACATCACAATATGGTTTCAAGATAAAGATATGGCAGTTTCAACGGCCAAGATTAAAGTTTTCGTGTCGCAAATTGTCTCACTAACATTTAGATCTAACGAAAGACATAAAAATCCGTTGCGGAAATATGCATTTAAGTATTAACACACAAAATTTCAGTGCCAATAACACAGAAGTAAACACGTTACACTTGGCTTTCAATGACAGAATTTTGACAAACTGAACCACTATGAACAGTTATAACAAACTGGGCACGTTACAAAATGATGCTGAAAATACTGCTGTGCAGAATCCTTCAGTAAATTTTTTGTCGTTCTGTATGATTCAAAACATCAGTGGATATCAATAAAAAAAAACAGTTACGTGGTTTCTCCACGCTGTAATTTGAAAACGTTCGGGAATACCATCAGATGCACTTCTCCGAAAATAAGCGTGCTTCACTCTGATGCGCTACAATAGGCTTACCTAACGCTGTCGTTAATCTGCACTCCTGTGTAGCTTTAGAGGAAGCAACGTCGCCTCTGAACAGTTCAGCACTTTTGGGGATGGACGTCCGTCAAGCGGAGAGTCGAACTGGACAGCAGAGAGTGACACAAAGTGATTTACAGTCGTGTCGAAGCGGGCCCGCAGCTGTCGCTCGTCGGTCCCTTCATCTTTTATTTTTCTGGCGTGTCATACAGTGCTGACGTCCTCCACCCACACACGATAACGCCTCGTACTTACTGTAACTCGTTACAGCGTTCAGAAGCAACAGAGTACACAAAAGCAAACATTTCCGAACTGTATCCTTCCTGTGCCCACATTTGCAATAGTATAAATAGCGTGTCATCTCGAAAGTACCTTAATATCCAAGTAAATAGACGCGTATTTCTCCATTGTATGTTAAAAATCGTCACAAAACCTACTTCTGCATCTACATCCACATTTAAATGCCTATCAGAGGGTTATCGAACCACCTTCACAATTCTCTGTTATTCCAATTTCGTATAGCGCGCGGAAAGAACGAACACCTATATCATTCCGTACGAGCTCTTATTTCCCTTATTTTATCACCGCTCAGTTTCCGCATTACGACAACGACTACACTGTTTGCCGTGTCCCCCCGACATGCTTTATGTACCCCTAATTGGTAGTGCGGCCACCTGTTAGTTATTGCACTTTGGTGTCAAACGTAGGCGGTGGTCATATTAATGTGACTGGTCCGTGTATAACCATTTAGAATCGTATCCAATCCGGAGGTGTATCTGAACATCTGAATGCCGCACTACCTATGATCCTTGTTGTTACGGTGTGGCAGCTCTCGAAAATGTAAATAAGGCAATAACAGAGAGAAATAATCCAATAATATCTGATATATAAATGTCTTATTCATGTCACATCGTACAAGTACTTACAGGTAATTCTCAGAAGAGATATGAAATGGAAGGATCACGAAGAATAAGATTCGGGAAGGCGAATAATGACCTAGTATTAGTTAGAAGGGTTCTGGAAAGATAGAACGCGTCCGTAAACGATGTCGCACATTAGGTGGTGTTGCAAACAATTCTAGAGTGTTTATGCAGTATTTCGCAGTTCTTATCGAGGAGGGGAGGAGAAGAGACGTTGAACGTATTCAAAGACGCGTTGCTAGCATCGTAACAGCTTGGTGTAGTCCATATGGATGTGTCACAGAAATCCTCGGGCAGCTTAAAGGTGTATTTGAAGAAGACTGCTACCATTCTGCTGCCACCGGCGTATCTCACTTGTACAGAGCGCGACAATAACATGACAGAGCGCAGGAATCGCGAAGACCTATACAGACTCTCCGTTCTGCCTCGCTCAGTACGTCAGTGGAGTAGAAGAGAAAAGGTAATATTCGTATGATGTACATTCTACCATGCACTCCACAATGGCTTACGCGGAATATTTATGTAGATGTAAATACTCCTTCATTTGGTCCATCAAACTCACCTACGTACTCATACAGCACAATCTTGAGTGAACTGTGCTTTGCGAATCATGGTGTCACGTACATACCGTACCAATAATTTGAAAATAATTATATGCTGTAGAAGAAATACACTAAGGTGACAAAAGTCATGGGCAACCTCCTGTGTCTTATCTCGTTCTGCACAGTGTAGTACAGCAACAACCCGTGGCCTGGACTCGACAAGTTGTTGGAAGTCCATTGCACAAATACTGAACTATGCTGCCTCTGTAGCCGTCCATTAACTGCGGAAGTGCCACCGATGCAGAATTTCGTGCATGAACTGACCTCTCGATTATATCGAGTAGGTGTTCGGTATGATTCCTGTCGGGCGCTCCGATTTTCACAATATTCTTCAAACTAATCGCGAACAATTAATAGCCCGGTGACATGGTGTATCGTTGTTAGGGAACATGAAGCCCATAGATGCCTGCAAATTGTCTCCAAGTGGCCGAACATAACAATTTCCAGCTAATTATCTGCTCACTAGTGCCAGAGAACCCACTCCATTCCATGTAAACAGAGCCCACACCATCAGGGACAAGCCATCAGCTTGCACAGAGCCTTGTTGACAACCTGGGTCCATAGCGTCTCCACCAAACTCGAACCCTACCATCTGCTCTCACCATCGGAAATCAGCACTCATTTGATGCGGCCACGGTTTTCCAGTCAGCTATGGTCCAATCGTTATGTTCAAAAGCCTCGGACAGTCGCTGCCGGCGATGTCATGCTATCAGCGAAGGACTTCCATCGGTCATCTACTGCAATAGTCCATTAACACCAAATTGTGCCACATCATCCTAATGGAGATGTTCTTCGTACATCCTAGATTCATTTCTGCGTTATTTCATGCAGTGTTGCTTGTCTGTTGGCACTGACAACTTTACGGAAACACCACAGATCTCGGTCGTTATGTGAAAGCCGTCGGCCACTACGTTGTCCGTGGTGAGAGATAATGCCAGCACACCCTTGACACTGTGAATCTAGGAATAATGAATTTCCTATCTATGGAGTGTACCATGCATTTAGCGCCAACTACCATTCCGGATTCAAAGTCTGTTAATACCCGTCGTGCGTCCGCAATCACGTCGGAAACCTTTTCACACGAATTACCTGAGAACAGGTGGCAGCTCCTACAATGTGCTGCCCTTTTATATTTCGTGTACGCGATACTACAGCCGTCTGAATATGTGCAAATCGCAATGTACCTCAATGTACGAAGCGATAGGACTAGATGCTGGTTTCTAGAGTTCGCTTTAATTGTATTGGAATTTGTGATTTTTCTGTACATGAATACTTCCGTGAATCATTACTGAAGCGAATCATCTATTAGTTTATTATTTCATACGAAATGCTAATTGCCACGTAGAGACGTTTCCGGGCCACGCTTAACCCTTAACTACATTAGTGGGATAATTCGTTACCGCACGCGTCACTCTTTCTGTTACAGTCCTGTTCCCACTGCAACGTTGCCATTCTAGTTCTATGCAATCTTACTACCGACTATTCTTTTGTTTTCTACAGGAGCATGCTAAAGAGCGACTATTATTTTTATAGGTACGTATCAGTTGGGATCGATAGCGCACAAAGGTATAAAACGCACCTCACAAATGGTTTTTACTTGTTTCAGACAGAACTGAGCGACGTGCGAAAAATGATCAAATTTCTGAGTTCTTGTTAGCTAGTTAAGATTGCTAAATCATTGGATACACCAGATTCTTCTCAAGATGGTGCCGACTTTAGTGAAAGTGAATCAGAAATATCGAATCATGAAACTGACGGTGAAATAGAGGACGATGAAGAGGCAGAACAAAAGAAAGTTCGCGAAGAAAATCAGACAACTGCGAGACAATCTGGATCTTTTTATGGGAAACACTCTTCTAAATAAGTGCAGTAAGACAGTGCATCGATATATTATAAAACGGCTCTGCAATGCATTGATGAAAGCAAATATGAAAGAAATGAAAATGAATTTAAAAACTTTTTCTAGGGACTTGCGGACTGCAATGGAAAAAGTTCCTAACAAAAATTTTGAAAATTATAGCAGTGTTGGCCAGTCTGTAGAGCAAGTCCAAGCGGGACCGAGTCAGCCAAAAATGTCAAAGATGTCACGATACCACACATGCCCACACCTTAGAGACACAAAAACTACCGTAACATGACATAAATATCGAAAATGGTGCGCAAAATCCATTCCATTGTCAAAAACAAATGTCTTGATTGCGAAGAAAGAAAATAAGTGCCTAGATGATTCGTTCATGTAGCTGAAGTCATGTTTTTTGAAAATAATTATTTATTTTTTCTTTGTAGTTTACTTAATTGATAATCATTTGCTCTCAAAACGTGTTACTGGTGGTTATTAAATAAAATTTTCTTTGTTATTGAAGTCAATTCCAAAAACTCTTTGTAAGAGGCTGGTGTTAATATAAGATCCTTAATTGTTGGCAGGCAAACTAAAAAAAAGCTGCTATATTAGTGCCACCTATATTTCAGCGGTATTAGTAATGTAGAACTGTTGTATTTAATTGAAAGCTATACTTCGTTTAGCTGCTAAACGGATGACAGAGAGACTGTGTTCGTTCCATAGTGGAACTCCGTGCTCAATTAAAAGTACATGCGTTGTACGACACCCTATTAAACGAATGACGAATAGCTACTTTTGGTTACGACGATGAATACACGTCGTGAATACCAATTACTGTAAAACTATTGCGATTGCGACGGTTCGTTAGTCAAAAGCAATTTTTCTGAAAGGAAAAAAGTAACGAATATTCACCACGAAAGAATTATCCAAATGAGACGGACAATGGTAGGTGTCACATACATGTACAGACAAAGGAATGATTACAATCTAAGAAAAAATTATTCAGGAGGAAAAGCTTTACAAGTTAATAACGTGTTGATCTACCTCCGGCCCTTGGTATTGACTGATAGAGTTGTTGCAGGGATATCGTGAGTAGTGGAGTGATGGGGCATGAGGACAGGTTTCATATAAAATTGATTCGAAAATTCACAAATTGACAAATCAATTACCCCACCCCACCCCCACCCTGATGGGTTTTCCCCAGCCGACACGTCGTCCCGACACACGCCCCCAGCCGTTCCTCCCCCTCCTCCACCTGCCATGTTAGCGGGAATTTTGCATTTTGGTGAGAATTTCGGATTTTAGAGGGAATTTTGAATTTTGGTGTGTTGTTAAAGAAATGTTGGGAATTTTAAAAATGTCGGGAGATTTTTTGTCCCAAGGCTTTGCTGACAACCACCTCACCCCCCACCCGGGAATTGGCAGGAAATACAAAACAGCTTTCCAGGACTCGAACCCTGATCCTTCTGGGTCGTACACAGGGAAACTGTCCAGATGTAGGAGAGGTAGGTTAGGATAGTGTAGTTTGCTTATTTTGGATGGGAAAATGAAGTAAAGATCGGTTCTAATTACCTAATTGGTCATAAAGATCAGTCATAATTAAACGTCTACATGCATAGCATACATAAGGAAAGCTTAAACTCGCAATACATATCAAAAATAGACGATGTCATACAACTGAGGTTAGGCCACTGGGAAAACAGAATACCACTCGGCTCTAGCGGCAGATGTATTAAAAATCAACTTACGTAAGATGATCCATTCACTTACAAGCTGGCGGGAAAAGCCTGGATTGGGAGGTATTAGCTTCATTTCTAGCGCAAAAACTGAAAAGATGATGGTGTTGGACAGAGGGAAGTTCATTTAGTGTATTAAAATAAGCATACAGCTGAGCGTCCGACAAAATGAGTGGAAGAGATGAGAATGGACGTGCGCAGAGGGAATACTTTTGAACAAATGCCGGTGTTGCAGCACGATGGGCCGAAGATGCATTTCACAACTCATAGAGACTATTGAATGTACTGGAGCTGTTTGTGTTTCTGAAATGGCTTGTCAGTCCCCAGAGCAGGAGACAACTTTTTGCAGCCATCACTTCTCCGCTCTACAGTTTGAAGTCGTAGTTCGCTACAGACGCCTCCTGCTCCATGGCTCAACAATCACCCTTCAGCACTGGTGCTCAGAGTTCATGAAGGCCACTACACGCCACCACAACTGATGGAAAATGCTTCACTGTAATTGCACAATGAAATTGTCATAAAGAAACCAGCACATGCACTGGGGATTGAGAAAACCATCGCAATAACACAACTACCGCAAAAATCAATCCTAAAAATTCACGCCACAGTGACAAGTAGCAGCTGTCCAGTTTCCGCCAAGGCTTTTTCCATCTCAAACAAGTGGTGCCAATCATTATGTGGTAATCAACAACATACCAGTAGACGGGTAAGGTAGAAAGGATACCGTCAATCTTAGCATTTTACCAGTTTTTCTGTAATTTCATCACCAGCCAATGACACAGCAGAATGCCATACTATTGCTAAACCACCCCTTCATTACTTTGAGAGTACCATATACTAGACTGAAAATGGAGATAGATGACTGTGCAGTATGTCCATTAGGTCATCTACGCCAAAGTATACCAGACAGCGTCCTTTACCAATGTCGTTAGGTCATGTAATTTGGTGAGAGCCTTCCTTGTGGGGACCAGTCTCCTGGTGCAAGTCTTTTTAGTTGACGGCACTTCAGCAACTTGTGTGTCCATGAGAATGATATGATATGATAATGACAACATGACATCCATGTGGACTGATGCCACACATTCTGCCATAATAGTGTGAGAGGTGTGTACTCTAGAAATGTGGTATTAGGAAAAAAATGATAATTTATCCTACATATCAGCAGTATTACATGACATCTGATCATGACTTCTGTGTGCAAGAGGCCTGTGGTCATGCTAGCAGTAAGACTGTTAAATCTCCGATGGTCACTGGATCGAATCGTTTTAATATCGGTTTAGTACCTGCCTGACGTAGACCCCAAAGTGGTGGTGGAAGAAAATGTATGGTGGTGTAAAAAGCTGTAGTTGCAGCAAATAATAGGATATGGTCTTCTTCCAGTCGAGCTGACAAATCTTTACATGGGCCTGTGTAAGCAATTTCGATCACTGGCAGCCTGCTCCAATGGAGCCAAACGTGTATATGGAATACGATGAATGTCAACATGCAGACGGTATTTCTTTTTCGATACATCTGAAGAAGAGAGATGAGGTAAAATCTTGTAGTGTGACGTTATGAGATCTATTACAGGGTGTGGTATGACTGATTAAAATTTGGATGAAGATCGTTTGTCGGTTTCTTTGCGTACTCTGTATGTTACAAAAGAACGATGAGGAGTGCTCTTGAACGTGGTAAATGACTGTATAAGTGCTGATCTATATCGGTATTTCATATGTCTCAATGAATGTAAGGCCCTCATGCATGACGCTTTGTAATTTCAATGCTCTCAAACTAAACTGATTTTGCTCATAAAAGAGAGAAATCGACTGAATCTACTTTCATAGAATCATGACTGTTTTGTTTATTATCGCCACAGTTGTGTGTTTAAAAACATATGGTACTGGACGTCCAGGCTTATTTTATACTTCATAACCTCTAGACATAAAGTAACGACCAATTGAATTATAGCTCGTTATGGAACCTAGAAATGATAGTGTCTTTTCCCAACATGTGATTAGATGGTGTGAAACAGGCTGTTCTGTGCTGACCAAATTGCTTACAAAACTACAACCCAACAATCTGATGCTATTGCGAATGGTGGTCTGCTGGGTGACATTAACTTTACGCACGAGTCTGTAGAGGCGAGCTATGGAGAAAAAATGTCACATGTCTGCACGCAGATGGTATTTGATTTCGATGTATCCTGGGAATCTTATAGGGTTCTCTACTGTATAACATTCTCTCATGATATGTTTTTTACGTTTCTTAAATGCCAGCACAATATACAGTGTATTGGGAGAACAGGACTTGTGATAGTGTACAAAGCAACAGCATCCTCTTGCTAGGTGTGGTTTTTCCGTCATGTGAGCAAATAGCGTGAAACGTTTATTTCAGGTGTCTGCAATGTTTGTAATGCCCATGTCTATGACAATTAATTTACAGACACTATTTTGAATGCCATGGGACACTCTCAAACCATGTAATTTTGTTCAACAAACTGAAAGAAAATGCTTGATATAGATTGTTTTTCTCCGGAGTTTAAATTCTCGCTTTTTCTTCACTCTGATGAAAGTTTCGAAAGAACGAGGACATTCAGCAGTGATCAGTAATTTTTTCATCAAAACAGTGGAAGTTTTTATCGATTTTACGCAGGATTGACATTTATAGAACATGTGAGATAATACATGTCTAAAAAGTATCACTATAGAGGCAGCCGAGTTGGCCGAGAGGTTCTAGGCGCTACCGTCTGTGACCGTGCGACCTCTACAGTCGCAAGTTGGAATCCTGCTTCGGGCATGGATGTGTGTGATGTCCTTACGTTGGTTAGGTTTAAGTTCTAGGGGACTAATGACCACAGCAGTTAAGTCCCATAGGACTCAGAGCCATTTGAACCATCACTATACAGTCGCAAGTTGGAATCCTGCTTCGGGCATGGATGTGTGTTATGTCCTTATGTTGGTTAGGTTTAAGCAGTTCTAAGTTCTAGGGGACTGATTACCACAGCAGTTAAGTCCCATAGGGCTTAGAGCCATTTGAACCATCACTATAGAGCTCCGACCCTTGCTGGTTGGTCATCTGTAATCGACTGCAGTCCTGTAGTTTTTTTCAGTTTCTTGGATGTCACAAAATAATGGGAGGCATGAGAAGAGATGTGAATTGCATCCTGTCTGCAGTCGAACGCAAAATAATGACTGTATAGATGCCATTCTATACTGATAATTCAGTCATTTGAAAAGAATGTAATACCTTTGTGCATGACAATTTAAGATACAATTTATAATTTGAACATGATGAACGCTCTCAAACTATACCGATTCTGCTCATAAAACTATAAGAAACTGGACTACTCGTATTTTCACGGAAACAGGACTGTTTGTTGTTGTTGTCACGATAGTGTTTTTTTAACTAGAAGCTCGCTTATAAGAGATAGGTTGACGTTAAATACATTTGTTACGGTGACATGTCTTGCTCTAGGATTACTGTGCAGTTGTGAGCGGTGCTGCTAGGGGAGAGCATATTCCATAGGGAGTCGCAGGTGCACTTCTAGGCAGACAACATGTGGTTGGCACAGTAGCCATGTATATCTCTTTCTTCTGTGGCTCACCAGCGTCATGGCCTGTTGTGTGTATAGCTTTAGTCAGCAGTCGATAGCACTGACCGTCTGGAGTGCCTCGTGTGTATGTGTAGCTTTTCTTGGCATCGATAGCACTGAACCTCCATTTCGCTTCGTATTCCACTGGGTGGTGGTGGCAACTGCCTGTTTCCTAACAAGTGGACGTTTGAAAGAGCGATCTGGAGAGTTCTCAAAAATGTTCAAACGTATGTGAAATCTTATGGGACTTAACTTCTAAGGTCATCAGTCCCTAAGCTCACACACTACTTAACGTAAATTATTCTAAGGACAAACACAAACAGCCATGCCCGAGGGAGGACTCGAACCTCCTCCGGGACCCGCCTCACAGTCCATGACTGCAGCGCATGAGACCTCTCGGCTAATCCCGCATAGTTGGAGAGTTCTCTAGAATTTATTTGTTGTTCCAGGGGTGTGGGGGAAGGGGGTCCAGTCTTTCCGAGAAATACGTTTAACAGCGTGCAGGAAGTGTCTTGTATTTTTTGTCACTCGATGATTGATTTCCATAGACCGGACGCAGTATATCTCTTTGTGGACCAGCGGCGACAGGGTAGAAGAAGCCTGTATCCCAGCCTGCGGTGAGGAGAGGGAGGGATGAGGGGTGGTGGGCGCGGGAGGAAAGACTGGCTCTAAGTTAGTTAGTTTTGTGACAACAGATTAAGAAGAAAACAATTGCAACTGCCGCCCCTCTATCCTGGTGTGATTTTTTGGGATCTGTTTTTGCAGTAGTTGTGGTACTATAATAATTTTCTTAATCCCCGGTATATGTGTTGCATTATGACCTGTTGTTTACAAGTTCTGTTTTCTTCCCAACAATTTCGATATGCAATTAGAACACTGAAACATTTTCCATCAGTTGTGGTAGTTCCTGAATTTTGAGCCCCCTCCTGCCGGAGGTTCGAGTCCTCCCCCGGACATGGATATGTGTGTGTTGTTCTTAGCATACGTTAGTTTAAGTTAGTATAAGCAGTGTGTAATTCTAGAGACCGATGACCTCAGCAGTTTGGTCTCTTAGGTATTCACACACATCTGAACATTGTGAATTATGAGCACCAGGTCTGCAGGGTGATTGTCAAGCCATGCAGCAGAAGGAGTCTGTGCCGAACTCCGATTTCAAACAGTGGGACACACATGCAGTCAGTAAAAGGGAGAAGTGATGACTGCAAAACGTTTTTTCCTGCATTGTGAACTGATGAGCCATTTCAGAAACACAAACAGCTCCAGTACATTCAATAGTCTCTATGAGTTCTGAAATGCATCGTCAGGCCATCCTGCTGCATCAGCACCATTTGTTCAAAAGGATTTCCTTTATGCTCATCCATTATCACCTCCTCTGTTCCTTGTGTAGGATGTTTAGCTGTATGCTTACGGTAACACATTTCTCAGCCCAACGCCATCATGTAGTCAGTTGAACACACTTCCGCCAAAAATGTAGATAGTACCTTCCAGACCAGGCTTTTTTTCCGCCAGCTTGTGAGTGAAGGGATCATCCTATGTAGAGTTGATTTTCAATACGTCTGCTGCTAGGTTCTAGTGGTATTGAGAATTTTTTTGCCAGTGGAATAACGTAATTTGTATGGAATCGTCAATTTTTAGTTGTATTGCGATTCTGGAAGCCCCTTTTGTAGCGCTGTGCATATAGATTTGTAATTAGGCTGATCTTTATGATTAATTAGTAATTGGGACTGGTCTTTGCTTCAGTTACACAACTAAAATAAATAAACTAACCTTACTTTCCTCTCTTGCAGTGGGACAATTTGAATGTGCAAGAGGGTTGGCTTGGGTTTAGTTTCCAGAAGGATCAATGTTGAAGTTCCAGAAAGGACATTCTATATTTTGAATTTCTCTCCAATTCCCCGTTCGGGGCTGTAGTGGGACGTCATAAAAGCCTTGGGATGAAGAAATTCTCACATTTAAAAAAAAAATCCCTTTAAAATTCGAAAATACAGCCAAATTTCGAAAATCCAGCCAAAATTCTAAATTCCCAGCAATGGGGCATTTGGGAGGTGGAATGGGTGGTGATCAACATGACAGCTAGGGATAGCCCATGACATGATCTGGGGATGGAATTTGGGTGTAATTAATTGATAAATTTAATTAATTTGCACATCAAGTGCCCCAGCACTGCCATCCTCTCGCTACTGTCGTGCCAAATTGTGTCAAAGTCCAGATCTGGTCGGAGGGCCCTGCCGATAATGCTCCTCATTTCCAATTCTGGAGAGATCTGGCGACCTTGATGGCCAAGGCAGGGTTTGGCGAGCACGGACACAAGCAGTATAAATTCCCACCGTGTGCAGGCAGGCATTATCTTTCTGAAATTTAAGCCATGAAGGGTCAGAAGGAAAGGGGTCGTGCTATGAAAAATAATGGCACCTCGGAACATTGCATCAGATTGTCGGGCTGTATGGTGGGCCACAGTCCGATCGGTATCATAGCGATTGCTGGGATTTCTTGAGACACGGGCAAGGTAGCTCGGGGTTTTGACGCTCTAACGCCCCATTTGGCACTATACTCTACAGGAGTACATATAAAATTATCAACCAATGGCGAATAACCGCTTGCATAAGAGCCAGACGCCAGAGGTAGAGAAAGGCATGATTGACTTGCCTGTTTGTGAAGCCTTTTCTGTTGAATAAATCCACCAGTTTTTCTGCAGTTGTAATGATTTGTTTATGTGTACATGTACATCACGTCTACCGACTTACTTCCCATTCGCACAATTCCTTCGTGATGTGTCTTATTTAATGTCCTAGAGGGTAGATGCATAGATAAAAGCTATAAAATTTGAACGTCTGTGCACGTACAGCAAACTTGGATTTGTGACTTTTTCTATTCTCTAAAGAAAAATTAGCGCCAACATTCCGAACGCTCATTCTGTCAGTCTGATTTCCAATTTGCGAGTTGAATAAAAACTGACGTTCTTGACGTTCTGTAAATGCGACGCCAAGTAATATTGGATAAGATGTCGATGACCAGAGATGCGAGTATAATAATCAGAGAGCTGTACAGCGAGAAAACCACTCATGACAGATGGTAAAACCTCTTATGTATTCATCTAAATAGAACTACCACACTCATCAGATGTAAAAGAAATAAAAACTAACAGTGCAAAAGTAATTGCCATTAATGACGCAAATCAGTAGTGAAGGCTTCCAGTAAATATCGACATAAATTATAGTTGGTGTTGAAAGACATATAAAGAAAATTTGAATTCAGAGATATATTTTCTCACAATTCACGTGTATATATCACAGTAATTTCGAATTTTCTTTGTGTGGGTTATTTGTTGACTAACAATGATAGATAACTTGTGGAATACTGTTCTGCAACAAGAATTCTAAAATTTCCATTAGCTTACAGAAAAAGTGTTAAAATTCTCCAGGTGCGCAGAACCTTTGAAGTGCGAACGTGTTGTTAGCAAGCTACAGAGAGTATATTTCACTAATTTTCTTTTCTTGATAATGTAGATAAAGAGTTAAATTAGTAAGAAACAAACTTTGAAGTAATTCTACATATAAGTAATGACCTGACACCTTCTGGTCATGTTGTGCGTGAGGCGTGGAATTTCGCATTTGGAATATACAGTATTAACTTGCAACCACAAAATGATACCAGCCCGAAACTTAGTGGGAACATAGTGAACACGACAAAGATTCGTACTTTCTTTCTCGTTTCGTTTTTTATCTATTTTGAGGGCATAGAAATTTGACTGCGCGATTTGCAAAAATCTTGCGCTGCGTATTCGGTTACAATTCACTAAATGTAAACATAGTGTCTAAATACGCCTGTTGCCTGTTGAATAATGAGATGTTGCGCACGAGTTCACCACACCACACCGCACGCTTTCGCTGGTCAGAATGGCTTGTTGGTGAAACGCCTTGAGTGTGCAGTGGTTCACTTACGTCAGGAGGCTACTAAGTGCGTATTCGGCGGTTACAAAGTATAGCGGGAGGCTCTTAAGGGCGATAATTTGTCGTTGTGCGGTTTGAAGATGCCTTTAGCAGAGTAACGACCCGTGAGCAGGCTCGGAAAGCACGTAACGGCGCAGCACATAAAATGTGCAGGGCGCGCTCACGTCGTGTGTCCGCGATGAAGGCGCCTTATCTGTAAGGGAACCAGGCCGTCGGGCCAGCGCCACCTCGTTGCCCGGTTACGACCGCTGAAAACATACTGCCCACTACGTAGGCAGAGCCGTCGTTGCGGCTACTGCCATTTCCGTGGCGAGCAATAGACTATTTTGTCATATTCGAGGGGGCATTCAGTAAGTAGCGCTACATACACTACTGGCCATTAAAATTGCTACACCAACAAGAAATGCAGATGATAAACGGGTATTCATTGGCCAATGTATTATACTAGAACTGAGATGTGGTTACATTTTCATGCAATTTGGGTGCATAGACCCTGAGAAATCAGTACCCAGCCACCTCTGGCCGTAATAACGGCCTTGATACGCCTGGCCATTGAGTGAAACAGCTTGGATGGCGTGTACAGGTACAGCTGCAGGTGCAGCTTCAAGACGATACCACATTTCATCGAGAGTAGTGACTGGCGTATTGTGACGAGCCAGTTGCTCGATCACCATTGACCAGACGTTTTGAAATTGGTGAGAGATCTGGAGAATGTGCTGGCCGGGGCAACAGTCGAACATTTTCTGTATTCATAAAGGCCCTTACAGGACCTGCAACATGAGGTCGTGCATCATCCTGCTGAAATGTAGGGTTTCGCAGTGATCGAATGAAGGGTAGAGCCACGGGTCGTAGCACATTTGAAATGTAACGTCCACTGTTCAAAGTGCCGTCAATGCCAACAAGAGGTGACCGAGACATGTAAACAATGGCACCCCATACCATCACGCCGGGTGATACGCCAGTATGGCGATGACGAATACACGCTTCCAATGTGCGTTCACCGCGATGTCGCCGAACACGGATGCGACGATGATGATGTTGTAAACAGAACCTGGATTCATCCAAAAAAATGTTTTGCCATTCGTGCACCCAGGTTCGTCGTTGAGTACACCATCGCTGTCGCTCCTGTCTGTGAAGCAGCGTCAAGGGTAATCGCAGCAATGGTCCTCCAAGTGATTGTCCATGCTGCTGGAAACGTCGTCGAACTGTTCGTGCAGATGGTTGTTGTCTTGCAAACGTCCCCATCTGTTGACACAGGGATCGAGACGTGGCTGCACGATCCGTTACAGACATGCGGATAAGATGCCTGTCATCTCGACTGCTAGTGGTACGAGGCCGTTGGGATCCAGCACGACATTCTGTATTACCCTCCTGAACCCAGCGATGCCGTATTCTGCTAACAGTAATTGGATCTCGACCAACGCGAGTAGCAATGTCGCTATACGATAAACTGCAATCGCGATAGGCTACAATACGACCTTTATCAAAGTCGAAAACGTGACGGTACGCATTTCTCTTCCTTACACGAAGCATCACAACAACGTTTCACCAGGCAACGCCGGTCATCTGCTGTTTGTGTATGAGAAATCGTTTGGAAACTTTCCTCAAGTCAGCATGTTGTAGGTGTCGCCATCGACGCCAACCTTGTGTGAATGCTCTGAAAATCTAATCATTTGCATATCACAGCATCGTCTTCCTGTCGGTTAAATTTCGCGTCTGTAGCACGTCATCTTCGTGGTGTAGCAATTTTAACGGCCAGTATTGTATTTTTTTCTCGGCCTATTTCGGTTCAATAAAATGTAGTTTTATTTGCAACGTACTTAAACATTCCCACATCGTCTCATATATTTCCAGTAACTCCCGGTTTATGGCAGCGCTATAACTATTCTTCAAAATGACTTCTGCAACTGGGGGGTCATTCCAAGCAAACAGCAGTTACTAAATTTCTTTTTGCGAAAATCAGACAATTGCAAATATTCAAAGGCGTTTAAAGAATGTTCGCTGACACCGGACAGTGGATAAAAGCACAAAAAGTCTCTGGGCGAAGTGTTTGTCGTCAACAGAACGAGGAGGACAAAATTTGTATCATTTCCAAAGCGCAGGCCGGCCGCACTCAATTGTGACACCTACAGTGTTCCAATGTGCGGACACATTTATTCGCGGTGATCGACGAATGACAGTCAAGCAACTCAATGTTTAACTTGAAAAATTTTTTTTTTACTGTTGACACACTCGTCCGCCAGTTAGCGCATTCAAAGTTTTGCGTCCGCTGGGTTGCTCGAAGCCTAACTGAAGAACATAAAGGGCAATGAAGGAACGTCTGTGCCGCGTTGATTTCTTGTTATGAGGCTGTTGGTGACGATTTCTAGTCGAACATTGTCTCACCCGGTGAAATATGAATTCTTTTGACCTCGAAATAAAAGTGCAATCCATGGAGTGGCAACACAGAACGTCTCCTTCGAAAAAATTTTCGAAATTGTTCCCTAAGCTAGTAAAGCCATGCCTACAGTCCTCTGGGACTATGATGGGGTAATTTTGTTGGATGTCCGGTGTCGTGGTCAATCAGTCAACTTCGAAGTCTACTGTGTGACTCTTAGGAAACTAAGGAACAGTTACGGCATGTTCGTGGTTACGAAAATGAGAACGCACTCTCCCTTCTCCGTGATAATACAAGGTCACACACAACTCTGCAAATTCGAGAGGAGACCACAAAACTCGGCGATCTATTCTCCTCACCCCACATTCCCCTCTCCCCACCCTCGTCCGATCTCGCACCTTCTGACTTCCATCTCTTCGTCCCACTGGTGAATGGACTACGTGGAAAGCACGGAGAAGTTAGCGAAGCACAAGAACTTGGCTGAGACTCAGCTCAGCAAAGTGGTTCCACGATAGCATACAGGCTTTCAAATTAAGGTGGAGTAAGCCAATAGAATTTAAATAGATTTCCATCACGTAAGATTTGGGGAAAATATGGTGCGTTCAAAAAGTAAATTAAACCATCCTGCTCTGAGAAAAGAAAAGTGTTTCACTACTTACTGAACGATCACCGAAAGTCAACATTGCTGCTGCTTCTGCTGACCTCGTATTGCAAAATACAAGCTTTCCACATCTTTCATATTTCTTATGAAGTGACATGTGACATGGCGTCCGGTAAAGTCATTCCAAATGAGAATAAAATCTTTACCATCCAAGTCGCATAGAGCCTTTGCTCAGCTTCTAATGATCTCGCCGTCGACGTGTTGATAAGAATTTTATTGGGTGCCCAGTGAAAGATTATTTCTTTGAAACCTTTTTTCTCCTTTTTTCAGTTTCACGAACTACCACTGAAGCAGTATTTCTCCCAGTACCTATTCAGTCCGTGGACAGCAATTTAAGATTGTGACATTAGAAGTGACCAATTACGTCAACGTATTGTCCCATAGTTCTCCTAAATTTTTTTGCGCTCTGTTTAAGCGATCATTCGCAAAAACTGACACTGCTCTGCTTCACCGCCAACAACGTTTAGGGTTACGTTAAACATCAAGGACATAGATGGCTAGATTGGAGGGCTTTTGCTAGTGAGCACAAACTAGAAATTAACAGAATAGGCTGTGAAACTGTGCGCACACACACCCGCACACACAAACAAACACACACACACACACACACACACACACACACACACACACACACACACGGTGATTGGCACCATTCCTCTTCAATACAGGTGGTATTACTTTACATATGGTCTCCCAGTTACACCTTTTCCACCTGTGCAAATAATCATTTACACACACATGGCTCTGAGCACTGTGGGACTTAACATCTATGGTCATCAGTCCCCTAGAACTTAGAACTACTTAAACCTAACTAACCTAAGGACATCACACAACACCCAGTCATCACGAGGCACAGAAAAAAGGTGGCAATGTGCATTCTTTTAGGCCTGACTCTGACATAGGAAGCATATCACAACGATTCAGATATTCACTATCAAACATATTTTCATGGGTACGTGAGGTTGAGATAGCATAATCATGCAACTTTCCTTCAGATTGTTTTTTCATCGTCTAACTTACAATGAACGCAACGCCGTATCTCCAGTAGTTACCTTGTATTATTAAGTAAAGGCACAACCACTGCTTTGGATCTTCGACACAGTACATTATTCTCCATTGCTACACTGTAGTATTAATTTCTTCCCACTCGTTGTTTTAAATAACAGTTCATGTTTTCGATGGCAGTTAGAAAGTGTTGGAAATGTATAAGCACTTTTGCTTTTTTTTAAAATTTAGGATTACACCTTGAGCAAAACGCATTTATTTTACTGCAAAAGAAATGTGACACTGGACCAATGCAGTACGGACATGTGGACTTACGGCAGTCAGTTTCACTGTCAGCTTTTTCAGCACATACGAGTATACCATAGCCACTCATATAACATTCAGCAGCATATACAACTTAGCCATACATTTGACAGCTAGTGTATAAAGTTTACTTGTATACGCAAAAAGGAGAACAAGAAAAAACAAGGATTTTACTAAAAGAAAGATATGTTGTTTACGCAAACATGAACGTTATAGCGAGTCTCCTGGGGCAAAGTATCGAGGTGACTTATACACGAGGTTATTGTAAGCAACTGTTACGAAATACTCTATACACATAATTAAAATCATTCCATGTACTTTCTTAAAAGACCATTAGATAACCCCTTCCTAATTGTTTTTTAGTTTAGAAAAATTGTGTTAAAATGAAGAGACAGAGCACTTTATTGCTGTTTACTTTCGATAATTCTCCTAACCAAGATCTGAATAATAGCAAATTTTCTGTACTCAGATTTGATCACACTACCATAATATCTTGTCCATTACATTAGAAGACGTTACTGACAAGTGTAAAAGTAATATTGTATTCTGTAAAACTACATTACGTTCTGTCATAGTATTTGACATAGCAAAAGCGGCAAAAATGTCGGTTCATGTTGTAGCACAATGCTGTCAGAAATCAGAAGAATTGTAGGGAATCCGGCAAATGATCACTCTTAGCAAAATAAACGAAAAGAAATAGATCGACGATGTAGCTAATTCAGAGAATCTTTTAGTGCAAACATGGTACATTGCGTGGCATAAAACATAGCTCTAACGCTAACATGGGTTTCTTTTTTAATTTTAAATATGGGTGGTTTAAGACAGTACGCAAATCGGTAGGTGTCTTAAATAAAATAAGAATTGAATTTCTTTTACCGTTCTCTAAGAAAAATGCAGCAACATATTTTGGTTTACGTAAAATACATTTTTCCTCTTCTCTATTTTGCGTGAAGAAGTAAAATTTAAACACGAGTTCTCAAACGTGTTGCCAAGCTGCATATGCTGCAACTTCGTGTAAACGGAAATCGACAGCAAAATAATTAACAGGCGCCCTCGCACATGTGTATTACCATAACCTTTGAATCTATGTTAAAACACTGAAATACTCCTGAGAATGGCTACGTTGGGAAAGCTGCTGAGAGCCGTGTACCAGAGATACCAAGCGTACCTTGAGCACTATCTTCTCCTGGGAATCTCCTCTACAGGAATTACGAAATGTATCACTATTCGGCCACTTAACTGTGAGCGGCGTTTTAGTGGTAAAGGTAGGGATAGGCGCCATGTACAGAGAGGCAGCACCTGCAACTTGTTGGTTAGGAGGATGAATGTAACATCCGCTTTTCTCCCTGGTTCCTGTCTTCCACTGAAACAGAAACTGACGCTGTTGAGACTCAACGCATCTGTTGGGAATCCTGCTGTACCCTGCGTTTTAGGAGGCAAATGTAAATTGGCAGCTGTCCATTTGCTGTCGGAAGATCAAACTTATGGCGACTGAAGGTACCGTTTACAGAAAGTGCAGAAGGGGGTGAGAGAAATACTCAGTCCACTCAGTGCGTATCCTTAGAGGACTCAGTCAAGACGTTGCAGAGGCTGTTCCGGCAGCCGTCGAGATGACAGGCTGCAATCAATTGCAGATCGTGGAACAAGCAATGCTTGTCGTTACAGGCACTGAGGTCTTGACTCCAGTGGCTGGAAGATAAGATTCGCAAGACCAGCCTTGCTCATAAGGTTTCAATAAAGGTCACAATCTGCGACATTGTCCCCAAAAATTATTGTAGTCCCCTTGTTCTGATTAGAGTGGAAAGAGTGAACCAGAAAGTTCAAAGTTGTGTGACAAACTAGAAAGCGAATTTCTGGACTTGCACCATGGAGATGAGAACCGCAGGGTTTCCTTAAACAAGTTATGTGTGTCTACACATCAGAGGCTCCTACGCAGGTAGCAGCCTATGTGTAAGGAGCACACAAATTTTATTTTAGAGTGGGTGACTCTCCATCCATGCCAGATAACGACTGCTGTACGGGACCCAGAAATGTCAGTATAAGATCCAAGGAACCTCCCCTACAGGAGAGGCGAATAAAATCGTAGTCATAAACTGATGAAGCATTAACAAAGAAGTGCCAGGGTTTGAAGCGGTTCCTGAAACCAGTGGATCACACATAATACGAGGTAAATTGATTGCAGTGAGGTTTCTGGGAAAAATTTAACTGTCTCAGTAGACATGGAATACAAATGCGCCGATACAGAAATTGAAACTGCATGCTATATTGTCTGGGTAAATCACTCGTAAGAATCGTGAGGACAAGATTAGGTTATTTACAGCGTACACATAGACTTTTAAACATTCATTCTTCCCATGGAATGGAAAGCAGCGCTAATAACTGCTGCATTGGGAAGTATCCTTCGCCATCCACTTCATAGCGGTCTGGATGTAAATTAAAGATAATTAGCCATTCCTTGGCAGAACATAATTCCAACAATAACGAAAGTTTCTTGTTATTCTACAACAATTTCGGTAAACTCATTAAGCGATATTTGATTGTTGTCAGCGAGAGATAGCTGGATGCTATGATCGCCTGTAAATTAAGAATTATCAGACAGACTGATTAGGTGGTACAGGAACTGAAATTTGGTTGTGACGATGTTGTTGGCTAATATTTCATCAACAAAACTGGTTATGTTTAAGCACTTCATTTTGTTGCTGTAATGTTAAGGATCTATCATTCGTACTTTATGGCACCAAGAGGGAGGAGGGGTGGGGGAAAAATTGTAATTCATCGTTTGAAACTAGGTAGGCTTGTATCCAGTGTCATTCAGTGAGGCGACAAGTCATCAAAAATCATGAAATATGTCCAAATATCGTTTCAGACCTGCTATTGCCCAACTTAGTGCAGCAGATGAACGGTGCACGGGCTTAACAAATTGTTGGAAGTCAGCTGCAGAAGTACTGAACCATGCTGCCTCTATAACCGTCCATAATTGTCAAAGTGTCGTCGGTGCAGGATTTTACGCACGAACTGACCCTAGATCGTGTTCCATAAATGGTCGATGGGATTCATGTCGGGCGATCTGTATGGCCAGTTCATTCGCTTGAATTGTTCAGAATGTCCTTCAAATCAATCGCGGACAATTGTGGCCTGGTGACATAGTGCATTGTCATCCAAAAAAATGGTTCAAATGGCTATGAGCACTATGGGACTTAACATTTGAGGTTATCAGTCCCCTAGAACTTAGAACTACTTAAACCTAACTAGGCGCTAACTTGAGAGCCGCTCTGCCACAATAGCCGGCCATTGTCATCCATAAGCTCTTACCAACTGAAATCAGGGCTCATATAAACACGCCATGGTTTTCCAGTTGTCTAGCGTCCAATCGATATTGTCACAATCGGAAATGGAAATGGCTCTGAGCACTATGAGACTTAACATCAGTGGTCATCAGTCCCCTAGAACTTAGAACTACATAAACCTAACTAACCTAAGGACATCACACAACACCCAGTCATCACGAGGCAGAGAAAATCCCTGACCCCGCCGGGCATCGAACCCGGGAACCCTGGCTTGGGAAGCGAGAACGCTACCGCACGACCACAAGCTGCGGACGTCACAAGCCCAGGAAAGGTGGTGCAGTCGTTGTCAAGGCACTTCTCCCATATTCCATAAGTGGCAAGTTTCGCCATACTATCTCAGGGGATACTTTCCCCATCCGTCCCAAATTGATTTCTACGTTTATTTCTCGCCGTGTTGCTTGTCTATTACACTAATGGCCACTAAAATTGCTACACCACGAAGATGACGTGCTAGAGGTGCGAAATTTAACCGACTGGAAGAAGATGCTGTGATATGCAAATGATTAGCTTTACAGCGCATTCACACAACGTTGGCGCCGGTGGCGACACCTACTACATGCTGACATGAGGAAAGTTTCCAACCGATTTCTCGTACACAAACAGCAGTTGACTGGCGTTGCCTGGTGAAACGTTGTTGTGATGCCTCGTGTAAGGAGGAGAAATGTGTACCATCACGTTTCCGACTTTGATAACGGTCGTATTGTAACCTGTGGCGATTGCGGCTTATCGTATCGCGACATTGTTGCTCGCGTTGGTCGAAATCCAATGACTGTTACCAGAATATTGAATCGGTATGTTCAGGAGGGTAATACGGAACGCCGTGCTGGATCCCAACGGCCTCGTACCACTAGCAGCCGAGATGACAGGCATCTTATCCGCATGTCTGTAACGGATCGTGCAGCCACATCTCGATGCCTGAGTCAACAGATGGGGACGTTTGCAAGACAACAACCATCTCTATGAACAATTCGACTACGTTTGCAACGTACCTATACACGCCATCCAAGCTCTGTTTGACTCAATGCCCAGGCATTTCAAGGCCGTTATTACGGCTACAAGTGGTTGTTCTGGGTACTGATTTGCACCCAGCTTGCGTGAAAATGTAATTACATGTCAGATCTAGCATAATACATTTTTCCAACGAATAGCCGTTTATCATCTGCATATCTTCTTGGTGTCGCAATTTTAATGGCCAATAGTGTAGCACTTACAACGCCGCTGCTTTCGGTCGTTAAATGAAGGCCGTCGGCCACTGCGTTGTCTGTGGTGAGTGATAATGCCTTAAAGTTGGTATTTTCGGCACCGTCTTGACGCTGTTCATCTCATAATGTTGACTGCGCTAACTTTTTCGGAGATGGAATGTTCTAGGCACCTAGCTTCAAATATGATTCCGCGTTCAGAGTCTGTCAATTAGCGACTTGCGTTCATAATCACATCGGAAACTTTTTGACATGAATCACCTGAGTACAAACGACAATTCCGCCAATGTACTGCCCTTTTATACCTGTGAATGTGCATATCACTGTCCCAAGTGTTTTGTCACCTCAGTGTATGTTTTTCAGTTCCTTGGATTTCCAATGATGTTTCTGTCACGCCTTTCTGAGAGTCATGAAGAACGTCACACTATACAACGTGTGTGTTTCTTTGAGAATGATTGAATCTCACCGCTGTAGTTTCCAAGTCTAGATGAAATTGTTCTGGGATTTCAGCTTTCCCCAAGCCCACTACACTTCCAAATGTACAAGGAATGTCTGAAATCCAAAGCATTCTCTTCAAGTTGGTAAGTCATGCGTGTACTAAGTACAGTTGCAACGTGTCGAGGAATTGGGGAGTCCCCATCCGCACACCACCGCCTGTGGTGTTGTATCACACGCACAGCTCTTTGTAATCGAAATATGTGTAACAAGTTGGGCTGAAAATGATGCCGGTCCAGAGAAGTCCTAGAACACACACATACACATACATTGACACGCACACACCGCGTCTGTGCTCTCTCGTGCACTAAAGCACCAAAGAAACGGGTATAGGCTTGCGTATTCAAATACAGAGATATGTAAACAATCAAAATAGAGCGCTGCTGGCGGCAACGACTATATAACACAACAAGTGTCAGGCGCATTTGTTAGGTCGGTTTCTGGTGCTACAATGCCATGTTATCAAGATTTAAGTGAGTTTGTACGTCGTGTTACAGTCGGCGCACGAACGACGGGACACAGCATCTGCGAGGTAGCGATGAAGTGGGAACTTCCCAGTACGACCAGTTCACTAGTGTACCGAGAAAATCAATAATCCGGTAAAACATCAAATCTCCGAGATCGCCGCGGCCGGAAAAAGATCCTGCAAGAACAGGACCAACGACGATTGAAGATAATCATTCAAAGTGACAGAAGTGCAGTCCTTCCGCATATTGCTGCAGACTTCAGTGCTGGGCCATCAACACGTGTCAGCGTGCGGACCATTCAACGAAAGATCATCGATATGGGCTTTCGGAACCGAAACGCCCACTCGTGTATCCTCGACGACTGCACGACACAAAGCTTTACGCCTCGTTTGGAGGACTGTTGATGACTGGAAATATGGTGCCCGCTTGGACGAGTCTCGTTTCAAACTGTATAGAGCGGATGGACGTGTACGACTATGGAGGAAACCTTATGAATCCGTGGATCAACCATGTCAGCAGGGGACTGTTCTTGCTGGTGGTGGCTTTGTAACGGTGTAAGGCTTCTGCAGTAGAAATAATATGGCGCTCCTGATAAGTGTCGATACTACTCTGTCAGGTGACACGTACGTAAGCATCCTATCTGATCACCTGCACCCATTCATGTCCATTCTGCATTCCGACGGACTTGGGCAATTACAGCATGACAATGCGACATCCCACACGTCGAGAATTGCTACAGAGACGCTCCAGAAACACTCTTCTGCGTTCAAACCCTTCCGCTGGCCACTAAACTCCCTAGACATGAACATTATTTGGCATATCTGGGATGCTTTGCAACTAGGTGTTCATAAGAGATCTACACCCCCCCGTACTCTTACGTATTTTTAAACAGCTCTGCAGGATTCATGGTGTCAATTCCATCCAGTACTGCTTTGGAGCAACCCGTGGTCTAGGGGTACCGTCTTTGATTCATAATCAAAACGTCTTCTGCCCCGGGTTCGATCCCCGCCACTGCCTAAATTTTGATAAATAATCGCATTGGTGGCCGGAGACTTCCGGCATAAGAAGTCAGCCTCATTCTGCCAACGGCCTTGTCAAAGAGGGCGGAGGAGCCGATAGAGGTTCAGGGCACTCTCTTGTCCTAGGGGTGGGAAATTGCCCCTAAAGGCGGAAGAATCAGCAATGATCAACGACATGAGGATGCAAAAGGCAATGGAAACCAGTGCATTAAAGACACGTAACGTGTATCCACAGCACATGTGGCCTGTAGTTGAAGAAGTGTCATGATGATCTCTCCATTGGCAAAAGATTCCGGAATAGTCCCCCATTCTGATCTCTGGGAGGGGATTGCCAAGGGGGAGGTTACCATGAGAAAAAGATTCAATAATCAACGAAAGGATAATGTTCTACGAGTCGGGGCGTGGAATGTCAGAAGCTTGAACGTGGTAGGGAAACTAGAAAATCTGAAAAGGGAAATGCAAAGGCTCAATCTAGATATAGTAGGGATCAGTGAAGTGAAGTGAAGTGGAAGGAAGACAAGGATTTCTGGTCAGATCAGTATCGGGTAATATCAACAGCAGCAGAAAATGGTATAACAGGTGTAGGATTCGTTATAAGTAGGAAGGTAGGGCAGAGGGTGTGTTACTGTGAACAGTTCAGTGACCGGGTTGTTCTAATCAGAATCGACAGCAGACCAACACCGACAACGATAGTTCAGGTATACATGCCGACGTCGCAAGCTGAAGATGAACAGATAGAGAAAGTGTATGAGGATATTGAAAGGGTAATGCAGTATGTAAAGGGGGACGAAAATCTAATAGTCATGGGCGACTGGAATGCAGTTGTAGGGGAAGGAGTAGAAGAAAAGGTTACAGGAGAATATGGCCTTGGGACAAGAATGAAAGAGGAGAAAGACTAATTGAGTTCTATAAGAAGTTTCAGCTAGTAATAGCGAATACCCTGCTCAAGAATCACTAGAGGAGGAGGCATACTTGGAAAAGGCCGGGAGATACGGGAAGATTTCAATTAGATTACATCATGGTAGGACAAAGATTCCGAAATCAGATACTGGATTGTAAGGCGTACCCAGGAGCAGATATAGACTCAGACCACAATATAGTAGTGATGAAGAGTAGGCTGAAGTTCAAGATACACTCCTGGAAATGGAAAAAAGAACACATTGACACCGGTGTGTCAGACCCACCATACTTGCTCCGGACACTGCGAGAGGGCTGTACAAGCAATGATCACACGCACGGCACAGCGGACACACCAGGAACAGCGGTGTTGGCCGTCGAATGGCGCTACCTGCGCAGCATTTGTGCACCGCCGCCGTCAGTGTCAGCCAGTTTGCCGTGGCATACGGAGCTCCATCGCAGTCTTTAACACTGGTAGCATGCCGCGACAGCGTGGACGTGAACCGTATGTGCAGTTGACGGACTTTGAGCGAGAGCGTATAGTGGGCATGCGGGAGGCCGGGTGGACGTACCGCCGAATTGCTCAACACGTGGGGCGTGAGGTCTCCACAGTACATCTATGTTGTCGCCAGTGGTCGGCGGAAGGTGCACGTGCCCGTCGACCTGGGACCGGACCGCAGCGACGCACGGATGCACGCCAAGACCGTAGGATCCTACGCAGTGCCGTAGGGGACCGCACCGCCACTTCCCAGCAAATTAGGGACACTGTTGCTCCTGGGGTATCGGCGAGGACCATTCGCAACCGTCTCCATGAAGCTGGGCTACGGTCAAGCACACCGTTAGGCCGTCTTCCGCTCACGCCCCAACATCGTGCAGCCCGCCTCCAGTGGTGTCGCGACAGGCTTGAATGGAGGGACGAATGGAGACGTGTCGTCTTCACGATGAGAGTCGCTTCTGCCTTGGTGCCAATGATGGTCGTATGCGTGTTTGGCGCCGTGCAGGTGAGCGCCACAATCAGGACTGCATACGAACGAGGCACACAGGGCCAACACCCGGCATCATGGTGTGGGGAGCGATCTCCTACACTGGCCGTACACGTCTGGTGATCGTCGAGGGGACACTGAATAGTGCACGGTACATCCAAAGCGTCATCGAACCCATCGTTCTACCATTCCTAGACCGGCAAGGGAACTTGCTGTTCCAACAGGACAATGCACGTCCGCATGTATCCCGTGCCACCCAACGTGCTCTAGAAGGTGTAAGTCAACTACCCTGGCCAGCAAGATCTCCTGATCTGTCCCCCATTGTACATGTTTGGGACTGGATGAAGCGTCGTCTCACGCGGTCTGCACGTCCAGCACGAACGCTGGTCCAACTGAGGCGCCAGGTGGAAATGGCATGGCAATCCGTTCCACAGGACTACATCCAGCATCTCTACGATCGTCCCCATGGGAGAATAGCAGCCTGCATTGCTGCAAAAGGTGTATATACACTGTACTAGTGCCGACATTGTGCATGCTCTGTTGCCTGTGTCTATGTGCCTGTGGTTCTGTCAGTGTGATCATGTAATGTATCTGACCCCAGGAATGTGTCAATATAGTTTCCCCTTCCTGGGACAATGAATTCACGGTGTTCTTATTTCAATTTCCAGGAGTGTATTAGTCAGGAAGAATCAATACGCAAAGAAGTGGGATATGGAAGATCTAAGGAATGACGAGATACGTTTGAAGTTCTCGAACGCTATAGATACAGCAATAAGGAATAGCGCAGTAGGCAACACAGTTGAAGAGGAATGGACGACTCTAAAAAGAGCCATAACATAGGTACAAAGAACGTAGCTCCGAAGAAACCATGGGTAACAGAAGAAATACTTCAGTTGATTGATGAAAGGAGGAAGTACAAACACGTTCCGGGAAAATCAGGAATAGGGAAATACAAGTCGCTGAGGACTGAAATAAATAGGAGGTGCAGGGAAGCTAAGACGAAATGGCTGCAGTAAAAATGTGAAGACATAGAAAAAGATATGATTGTCGGAAGGACAGACTCAGTATACAGGAAAGTCAAAACAACCTTTGGTGACATTAAAAGCAACTTTGGTAACATTAAGAGTGCAACGGGAATTCCACTGTTAAATGCAGAGGAGAGAGCAGATAGGTGGAAAGAATACACTGAAAGCCTCTATGAGGGTGAAGATTTGTCTGATGTGATAGAAGAAGAAACAGGAGTCGATTTAGAAGAGATTGGGGATCCAGTATTAGAATCGGAATTTAAAAGAGCTTTGGAGAACCTACGGTCAAATGAGGCAGAAGGGATAGATAACATTCCATCAGAATTTCTAAAATCATTAGGGGAAGTGGCAACAAAACGACTACTCACGTTGGTGTGTAGAATATATGAGTCTGGCGACATACCATCTGACTTTCGGAAAAGCATCATCCACACAATTCTCGTATTAAGAAGGGAGTAAGGCAAGGCTGTAGCCTTTCGCCCCTGCTCTTCAATCTGTACATCGAGGAAGCAATGATGGAAATAAAAGAAAGGTTCAGGAGTGGAATTAAAATACAAGGTGAAAGGATATCAATGATACGATTCGCTGATGACATTGCTATCCTGAGTGAAAGTGAAGAAGAATTAAATGATCTGCTGAACAGAACGAACAGTCTAATGAGTACACAGTATGGTTTGAGAGTAAATCGGAGAAAGACGAAGGTAATGAGAAGTAATAGAAATGAGAACAGCGAGAAACTAAACATCAGGATTGATGGTCACGAAGTCAGTGAAGTTAAGGAATTCTGCTACCTAGGCAGTAAAATAACCAATGACGGACGGAGCAAGGAGGACATCAAAAGCAGACTCACTATGGCAAAAAAGGCATTTCTGGCCAAGAGAAGTCTACTAATATCAAATACCGGCCTTAATTTGAGGAAGAAATTTCTGAGGATGTACGTCTGGAGTACAGCATTGTATGGTAGTGAAACATGGACTGTGGGAAAACCGGAACAGAAGAGAATCGAAGCATTTGAGATGTGGTGCTATAGACGAATGTTGAAAATTTGGTGGACTGATAAGGTAAGGAATGAGGAGGTTCTATGCAGAATCGGAGAGGAAAGGAATATGTGGAAAACACTGGTAAGGAGAAGGGACAGGATGATAGGACATCTGCTAAGACATGAGGGAATGACTTCCATGGTACTAGAGGGAGCTGTAGAGGACAAGAACTGTAGAGGAAGACAGAGATTGGAATACGTCAAGCCAATAATTGAGGACGTAGGTTGCAAATGCTACTCTGAGATGAAGAGGTTAGCACAGGAAAGGAATTCGTGGCGCATCAAACCAGTCAGTAGACTGATGACAAAAAAAAAAAAAGAACTGCTTTGGACATTAGTCGAGTCCATGTCACATCGTGTTGCTGCACTTCTGCGTGATCGATATTAGGCAGGTGTACCAGTTTCTTTGGCTCTTCCTGTATTTTTACGTGTATTTTCCCACATAAGTGAGTGGAAAGACAATAGTCTGCATCGCTACGGTCTATCCTTGCAGAGAAGGATAGATCTGTGTGGCACGAGTTTTGCGTATTCCTAGTTTCAATTCTTTTTGGGAGAGGAACAGTATTTTCGAGGATGTTTTGCAGGACGCCGAAAGTACGCTGTCTTTCGTATAGCTAAGTTCTAGTCCACATTTCACAATGGGAAGGTCATTGGGATCGGAGCTCGATCGCAATCCCGTGCCCAGACACGGGTGCTTTGCTGTCTGAATTCACGGAACACGGCGGAGTGTTGACTGTGCTACTAGGCACCGCCTTTCCTCCTCCACTGCTGAACACGGTGGAGGGAAAAAGTGTTGACCCACTGGAGACCTGATAATACGGGAAAGAATTTGTAGGAAGCCTATGAACAAAAAAAGATATTTAGACGCAGCCCCGCATGACCACGAATCCCAGAAACAAACAGCTCTTAACAGCGATTCATCGTGTGTATTCCATATTAGTGATAGTAAGTGCTTGCAATCTGAACTGCATTTTTTAAGGGAAACATTGATGGCCAAAGGCTAGATTGTCTTTTCCTTACGAAATGTGTACGAGCAAAGCGGTTATACTAATAGTAAATAATAATAATAATATTAATAGAAACAAAAATTGTCATGATCATGCCCTACATTCCGGGACAGGTTACCGTTTGTGGCTACAGTAACAGACTACATAGGCAGAATACTTCGGAAGACTGATTTAATGAGTACACGTTTCACTCAGCACAGAGTAAAAGACCTCTTCAGACATAAACGGACCTGCCTTGCTGCTCCACACTGCGGGAGTGATTGAAGCGACGTGTGGTTGTGCCGAAATACGTGTCGGTGAAACTTGAAGGACAGTGAAAGGACGCATTAAAGAGTAGATAAGCCACACAGGCTTAAGACAGAAGATAAAATCGGGGTAGGGGAATACTGCGAAGACTGTGCCCAGGTTACGGATAAAGACATACGCTTACTAATCGAAGAAATTAACGTTTTACGAAAAGAAAGTCTACGAAGCAGTCGAACTACCAAAATATGGATACATGCAGGTTACAAGCTTCCTTCTTCGTGGCTACCCTGTCTCGGAAGTAAACACACAGCCACGGCGACCGAACACCATATACGGTTACTATCAAACAACCGAGGCGGTACAACAAGAACAATATTTCGATTTCCGGCCCATGTCAGAATGTGCTTTAAGTAGTTACCAATGACGTCAGCACACTAACAGAAACCTAAAGATGTTTCCCATTAGCCGCGCGGGATTAGCCAAGCGGTCTGAGGCTCTGCAGTCATGGACTGTGCGGGTGATCCTGGCGGAGGTTCGAGTCCTCCCTCGGGCATCTGTGTGTGTGTGTGTTTGCCCTTAGGATAATTTAGGTTAAGTATGTAAGCTTAGGGACTGATGACCTTAGCAGTTAAGTCCCGTAAGATTTCACACACTTTTTTCATGTTTCGCAGTAACTCCATTTCTCCGGAAAAAGTGTGAACGCGATACTATCTTAATGACAGTATTCAGTGGTGCTGAAGACAATCCCAGAAAAGGGGTCGAGACATCGAGGAGTGAAGAGGTTTGTCGAAGATTACGACCCCTCCCCCCTACGCCTACCGACTCAGAAGATTTTTGCCACCAACGACCAGCGTAATAAGCGATCCTCCGTTTCACTATAAAGAGGTTCAAAAATGGTTCAAATGGCTCTGAGCACTACGCGACTTAGCTTCTGAGGTCATCAGTCGCCTACAACTTAGAACTAATTAAACCTAACTAACCTGAGGACATCACACACATCCGTGCCCGAGGCAGGATTCGAATCTGCGACCGTAGCGGTCGCTCGGTTCCAGACTGTAGCGCCTAGAACCGCACGGCCACTCAGGCCGGCTATAAACAGACCTTTTCTTTCGTTCTTATGACCGCGAAACGCTTAGGGTGATGCGACGTCCAGTAAATGTGCCGGAAGTCGTGACCTCATTTCTGGCTGGCGTAGGAACAGGTACAAAAAACGAGACAGCCTCGGTAGGAAAGCGACGGACGACGGAGATCCCGTGACGTGAATGCTATCGGGCAATTTCCGTGCCACGGGGTAGCAAAGGCTAGCGCCGCGCGTGTGGGGCAGCTAGTCAGCCGCAAAAGATGCGTCAGGGCCGCAGAGAGCCGTGGGGCCGGCCTTCACGTAAGCCTCCGGCGACGTCCGACTCGTCGGCGAATGCCGGGAGCGCGGCGCGCGGAACGCGAAGCGGGGACCGCGGGCCGGCGATGCCGATGCGCGATGCCCGATGTCCGCTGCCCCGTGCTCGATGCTCCGGCGCAGGTGGGCCATGTCGAGGATCGCCGGGAATGCGCCGGCCGACGCAGATATTCCGCCCCGCTGCAGCCAGAGACGCGGCCTGTAGGAGGCGCCCGCTTCCGCCTCCTGCCGCGACGGTCGCTTCCTCTGCTCCACGGTCCCTGACAGATTACTTCCGGAAGCCGTTTTTCCTATATCAAAGCATTCCTACGTCTATACTCCGGTACGCGTGGAAGAGTATTTGTGGTGATAGTATCAGTTCTCTCCTTCCCTGTTCCATTCACGCGGGAAGACAAATGCCACTGTCTCCGTATGGGCTCGAATTTCTCTGAGTTTATCACAACGGCTATTTCACGTTTTCGCTCTTGTTCATTGCATCTGCTCGTGTTGGACGTCGTAAGACATCCATTGAAGTTCGTTGTTGATCAAATAACTCAGTTTTTTTATTTTTATTTTTATTTTTATTATTACAGAGTGTAGGTAACCCTCTGTCCGAACACGCTGAGCTACCCTTGCCGGCATCCATCTGAGCCACAGAGCACACGCGGGACAGAGCGACTGCAAGGACTTATTCGCAACTTGTCCAACACTATATTCTTATTCTGTTGCTGATGTGACTGCGTTACAGGCAGACGGATCCACGGTGTCTAATGCAAGTGGCACATTCGGTGGTACTGGACGATAATAGCGTAGCGACTGCAGTTCCTACGAGCCCTCAGCCGCCTATCAACTTACCATACTTCTAGCTGTTGCACAGACGATGTAGTTCCCAGGGAGATGGGAAGACAAGTGTTCAGAGATGGCGGAAAGTTCCACTTGCCACTGCTGGCGGAGACACACGTACTACACATTCAAGCAACTGCGTGTTCCAACATCTGAGGCCCAGAGATCGCATCTCCGAGCGCCAGTGTACACGACTGAGTGGGATGTTGGTGACATACACTGAAATTCCAAAGAAAAAGTGGTACAGGCATATTCAAATACAGAGATATGTAAACAGGCATTGACGTACCCTCATGAAATCCGAAACACTAACAGAAAATTTTCAATTTCAGTAATTTTACTCGTATACGAAGCACATTAGTCCTGACTAAAGTACAAATTTTTAGAAACCTGAAAATTAGGGTCACAAGAATATGCTGTTTATTACTAAAAGCCTTTTAATTATAGACAACAAAGAAAAATAAATTTAGAATGTGGAAGTGTTTATCATCAACGACTTTGCAAATGAACTATTTTGAAAAAATAAAATTTGTCTTTCAAAAGTAGAGATGCACGTTTCTCTTGAGGTATGACAAGCATCATACGATTAACTTTCACCAGTACAGAAATCTGAGGCAATCCACGCACATATCACACTTCTTCAAGTAAATGTATTTGATAAAAGCGACATTACAATCGGGAGCCTGATAAGGAATTACTGAATTAGAAAGTTTCATGTGAGAATGCTTTAATAAAATTTCGACAGTTGCTGGAATATATTCATTATAATTAGGTATTTCATTAACAGTGCAACATAAATAGACAGAGTTTTTTGGATCATTAATTGCCCCTTTTGTTTTTAATTACTTCATTTATTTCAAAATAAATGATCTGATGACTTACGGATTGCATTTGACTTCAGCTCAAAAGAAATACTTTTATTACGAGGGTCAGTCAAAAAGTAATGTTATCTACATTTTTTGCGTCTGTGAAGAATTTCAAATAAATATACTTAGATTGAAAACCAGAAGACTGATGATTAATTTATGACTTTCAAATACAATTTCTGCCAATTTCCAAAGTTTCCGTCCACCTTTTAACAAGGGCATGTATTCTGGCATGGTAAAACCACGGTTCTGCTTCCGAGGCCAGTTACACACAAACATTTTCATAACCCCCCCCCATGTCCAAAGGTTCTTTTAGCGACCGAAGCTGGTGGAAGTCTGATGGTGCCAGGTCAGGATGGAATGGGGAATGAGGCAAGACTTCCCATGCAATTTTCACTAATGAGGCAAGCCTTCGCATGCAGTTTTCACTATCTCTTCAGTGGTGTGAGGTACTGTGTTGTCAAGCAAGAGAAGAACATCAGCCATAGCTTCTGCTGGGCGAAATAGCCGAAGACTTTCTTAAGCTGTTTGAGGATCCTGAAATATTGGACAGAATCTATTGTACACCACTGCTCCAAACAATCAACCTCAATGATACCTTCCGGATCCTAGAATACTATAGCCGTAATTTTCTCTGCCGACCGCACAGTTTTGAACTTTTCCTATAACGGTGAATTTCTGTAATGCCATTCCATTGAGTGCCTATTCGACCGTGGTTAAAAAAATAAATCCATGCTTCCTTTTTGCTCGCAATTTTTCCACGAGCCTCTCTCCGTGTTTTTCTTGTCTCTTTCTTCTGGTCGATGCACGTTTCTGGTACCCAAGTTGCACAGACTTTTGATTATCCTAGTTCCTTTCTAATCGTCGTCGCACTGCCTGTATTGAGTGTGGTAATGGGAAAACAAATAATGTGCAGTCACGGCGAATGGTGTCATCGACTAGCTGAACGTTGTGCGAACACACTGCAGTCACCCACCAGCCGCTTCGCGTTTCGTCAGCCAATGGTGGTTGCCATTCGGCTTCGTTATAACGACGAACCAGTCGTCTAACAGGGATGATATCCACTGTTGCACCATCGTACACATTTTTCAGTGTTTCATGAATGCGAATGATCATTTCACCTTCTGCATTCAAAATTTTACTTCAGAACTTGTCTAAATTTGCAAGTGGCGACATTAATGGCACCTGTTGATGCAGAACGTTACTACTCCCGAGGGTTAGAGAAGAAGCTTGCGGGTTAGCGCCATATTGATATTTTTAGTTAAAAAAATTCATTTACCAGAGAGGAAAATGGGATGTGTTACTTTTTGACTGACCGTCCTAGTTTCAAGACTTATTGAATGAAGTAAATGTTATATGCGATCGCACGTATCATTAAGATTCAGGTATAAGTTAGTATCAAGAGCTTTCATAAACGTTTGTCCTGAAACTTCCTGGCAGATTAAAACTGTGTGCCGGACCGAGACTCGAACTCGGGACCTTTACCTTTCGCGGGCAAGTGCTCTACCAACTTTTTTTTTTCTTTTTACAAAGGTCAGTGATATAATGAAAAGAGTGGACATCTTGAAATGCCAGTAAGCTGATCATGTCACTCGAAGAAAAGATGACAGGAGGTCAAAACAAGTACTAGATTGGAGCCGACTTTACTAAAAAAAAGACCAAGGGGAAGACCTCCGGGCAGGTGGGACATAGACTTAAAAAAGACATGCCGACTGAACTGGCAACGGAAAGCTCAAGAATCGCAGAAATGGAAGAGCCTGCAGGGACCCTATGTTGCTCGCCGACTTAAAGAGGTGACGTCACGAAGTGATCGATCGGCCTGATATGCCTAATGCAGTACTTGTAAGTTAGTGTTTTAAAATTACCTCTCGCACTATCATGTACTTGGTTTTAAATATATGTAAAAAGTTTACTTCTTTTTTTATACTTCAGATGTTTGACTTCTTCCACTCTCAGGAGGACCATTTGATTTAGTATCTGTTGAAGGAACGTGCTGTATCTTAGTGAAATGGAAATGAGCGTTTGGCGTCATTGGCCTGAAGGCTCTTTACGGGGCAAGTCCGGCAGCCTTGGTGCTAGTCCTATTACATTCGACGCCACATTGGGCAACCTGCGCGCCGGATGGGGATGAAATGATGATGAAGACAACACAACACCCAGCCCCTGAGCGAAGAAAATCCTCGACCCAGCCGGGAATCGAACCCGGACCCCTTAGGACTGCAATCCGTCACGCTGTTTTTTTTTTTTTGAAAACACTATAGTAGGGTATAATGTGGCGGCAAGGGGGAACTCAATTTCCCTTCATGGAGGGGATCCACACACACATACTGCTGCAAAAACTGTTTGTGGACCACTACCATTATAATTCGGGTCTGGTGACCTCTGCCACTGAACTTCGGGAATGAAAGCGGAATTATGTGTAAAGCTAAAGTGTGACTTGGCGAACATCGCTCCATTCAACACAATTAAAACTATTGACTGAAAGAGATCAATTACCCTCATAGCTTTTTTTTCATTTTTTAGTTTTTCTATTTTTTCTTTATTTCTTTTTTTATAATTTTTTTGAAATTATAAATTTTTCTCTATCAACGTTTTTTTTTATATGGAAAAAGGCGTCGTTCAGTTACGAAAAAAAGGAGAATGTACATCCGTAGCAACAACAGAACAAGAGTTCCTTCTAAACTATGAAATAGAATTCGAAACTAATAGTATGATGATAGATAATAAAGAAAGAAAAATGTAACCAAATCCCGCACGCCATTCCATGTGCATGGCTCATCTGCGTACAGATTCCATGTTCCAATTTGATAAAACATGTCGCAGCGTGTGGAGCTCCATGACGGCGGCCATCCTCTGCCCGGTACTCCCCAACTGTGAGGGGGGTTATCAAGACACTGCGCAAATAGTTCGCAAATAGTTGTCGGTATCGGGAGTACACTCAAGTGTGCTATGACTGTCCTGGAGAAATTGCCAGGAATCAAGTACCATTTTCTCATCATCTCGAAAGAGGTAGCATATGGACATGCCTTTAAACCATGTGAGAGCGTGAGTCTTCGCAGGTCGGAAATAAGTATCCTCTGGACAAAGAAGGAGCCGTGGCTCAATTGTGCGAGGCGCGATTCGTAGGTAGCAGCCGAGGATCTTCTGTACTAGCAGCCATTCCTCTGACGCCGATCCACATGTTAAACGGTGTTCGTCAGTATCCACGAGGTGGCAACGTGGGCAAAGGGGGGAATCCGACATCCCAATAGCGTGCAGCCTTTGTCGTGTTACAACCTTGCCGTTCACCACCTGGTACCACGCGGCTCGTACCCGCGTGGGGAGGAACGGCTTCTGGACCGACCTCCACACTGCAGGCCATAGGGTGCTCGGGCTTTTCCTCTCAATCATATTGCGACGGATGGACCATAGCAGCCACCGGTAAACGTCTCTCGCCTTGGGAGTGCGAGTGTTGGGGAGGTCTGGGTGCACGTAACTATACTTAAGAATAAATGCCGAGAGGTACGAGAGTAAGGGAGTAATGTGCGCAATCGTGACAGGTGGCAGAAGAGACGCCGGCAGCAATTCCTCTAACAGGTGTCCCGTAAGGGAAGCATCTTTGTGGGTCCACAATTTCATCATTGTGCACAAGTATAACGCTGTAGCTCTCGCTCGTACATTTATAAGTCCCAGTCCGCCATCACGCAGGGGGAGGGTGAGTGTTTCGTAGCGGACTTTGAATAGGTGTCCGACGGTAAGGTAATATCCAAACGCTGCTTGCAGTCTGTGTGCCATCGCTGTCGATATCGGTAGGACCTGAGCCATGTGGATCATCTTAGTCGCCACGTGAAGGTTGAGGTATTCCACACGCTGTAGGAAGTCCTGTCGAAGTAGGTTCCGGCGAACATCTGTACGTATTGCCTGTAGTAATCGTGCTTAGTTCATGGCAGCCGTGCGGCGCACATCCTGTGTATATGTTATGCCGAAGAACCGGATCTTGTTGACTAGTGGGAGTGGGGCCAAAGGGTCCCCCTGTAGACCTCTCCAAATGGGCATCGCTGCCGACTTGGCCACATTCATGAGGCTGCCCGCTGCCAATCCATAGCGATTGATCCATTGTATCACCGAGCGTACCTCGTCACCAGATCGGACAAGTAACAGAAGGTCATCAGCATATATCCTGCAGTGAAATGTGTGATCCCTCAATGACATGCCCGAGAGCCTGTTTTCCAACCCTCCGACAAGTGGTTCGAGTGCGATCGCGTAAAGGATCACGGAGAGTGGGCATCCTTGGCGAACTGACCGTCGGGTCGGAAAGGGACCCGAAATCCGTCCATTCACCAGTACACGGGATGCAGCTCCACGGAAAAGGCGCTGAAAGATGTCGAGAAAGTCAGGCGGGCAGCCCATGCGCGCCACAACGGACAGGAGGAACTTGTGTCGAAGGCGTGGTCGAAATCAATGGAGATCAGAGTAGGTCGAAGGCGACAGGATGTGGCGATGGCTATTAAGTCCCTGCATTCGCTGGTTTCCGTTTGCATGTTGGCCACTCCACCCTGTGTCGTTTGCTCCATGGAGAGGAGTAGGGGCAGAACCTTCTTTAAGCGGCTGGCGAGTAGTCGGGCGAAGATTTTATAGTCCGCGTTGAGCATTGTAATTGGCCTGTAGTCCTCGACCGTCCGACCTCTGGAAGGTTTGTGTATCGGTATGAGGAGACCTTCCACGAATCCAGGTGGCACGTGGGAACCGGGGGTCATCAGTTCTTGGTACATGGTGATCCATTGGGGCATTAGTAGATCGCAAAAAGTCCGATAAAACTCGAGCGGCGGTCCGTCTGTCCCGGGAGATTTGTTGAGTGCTCCCTTGTTAAGCGCGTCCTCGATGTCGTCCCGTGTAACTCCACCTAACAGCGTCGCCGCTGCTGCATCGTCGACGGTGTGCGGCACGTGCTGCAGTATGTCGTGCCCATCCGCTTCCTCTGTATTGACCTCGTCGTAAAACCGGCGATAGTGATCTACAAAGGCTTCTGTAACCGCCACCTGAGTCATTACGACCCTACCACCTGGCAAAGTGAGGTCCGTGAACAGCTGCTGTCGGCGTCAGCGGCTGTCGAGCACGAAGTGACGCATAGACGGGTTTTCTCCTTCCGCTCGGTCTTGACGTCGCGATCGCAAGACGATCCCCTCCAAACGTTTCCTCATAAGCGACAACATTTTACCTTTAATTCGGTGGCTTTCCATTTGTCGGTTTGGAGATGGTGGTTGGCTGGCGAGTTCGCGGAGCATCGTGTAATAAAAGTCCAATGTGTGACGATGCCACGCTGCGATATCTTTTCCGAACTGTGTTAGCACATGCCGAAACGCTGGTTTAGCACATTCCACCCACCATGCTAGAGTCGAAGGGTATCGGAGAAGACGACGTTCGCAATCTATCCATGTGTTGGCGATAATCTGACGGCATTCCGGGTCTTGAAGATGTGCCACATTCAGCTTCCAGGGTCCTCGGCTGCGCCATATCCGCTGCTGCTATAGAGTGAGTGTGTATATGAAAGCGCTATGATCGGAGAAGGCAAGCGGCCAAAGTTCGGCGTCCAATACTCCCGGCGCTAGAGCTCGTGAGACATAAATGCGGTGTAGGCGACTGGCTGAGTGACTAGTAAGATATGTCGGTCCGGGACGGTCACCGTGCACTGTCTCCCACGTGTCGGTTAGAAGCATAACACGAACCAGGAGCCGAAGTTCTTGATAAGTCGAGAAATGAGGGACTTGCTCTTTGGGGTGCAGCACACAGTTAAAGTCGCCGCCGATAATATATTGATCGAAGCGACTGATAAAGAGAGGGGCGATATCCTTGGAGTATAACAGCGATCGTTCGCAGCGTTGGTCACTTCCTGATGGAGCGTAAATGTTAATGATGCGCGTGCCCAGTGCTGTGGTCGCCAGCCCCCTTCCTGACGGAAGGTAAGTCACTTCTTCTATGACAATTCCGTCGCGCACTGGTATTGCCGTACCGCTGCCATTTCGGTCCGCCGGTGACACATATGTCACATAACCGTAGAAAGCAGGGAGGGCCGCTATATACACTTCTTGCAACAGGGCAATGTCAACATCCGCAGAAGGAAGCATCTCACGCAGCAACTGGATCTTCACTGCCGTTCGTATCGTATTGAGGTTAATCGTGGCGATACGATAAGTTTGTTGCCGAACCGCAGGTGCTAAGTTAACCATGAAGACTGGAATTACGCTTCGGACTGTACTGACACCTCCGCATCCCCCCAAACCTCACCTGCAGTCCTTTCTAGAGAGCTGGCGCCAATAGCGTGGGCCCTGTTGGCGTAACTCGCATGGTGGTGTCGTCGTCGTGGTCATTCGCCCACGTCGGGGAACTCAAAGCCAGATCGGTTTCCCTAGCTTCCTCAGGACACGGCATGGGTGGTTGCACTCCAGAAGGTGGTGGGCAGCATCTGTTCTGAGTATCGGCATCCGATTTTGCCATTGTAGATACGTGTGGGTTGTCCTCAGTTCCGTTCGGTGGTGTCACACTGCAGCAAATGGCGGCTGCCTCTGTGGTAGCGTCGTCATTGAAGGAGGAGTTGTCGTCCTCTGGAGGCTGTGTCGCATCCCGTTCGGAAGTTGTTCTACGCCTCCGCTTCCGTCGCTTCGGAGAGCGTTGCTTCCTGGTGTGTCCTTGTGTGTCAGACGATTGCAAAGATTCATGACGTTCCGGCACAAAGGCAGCCGTAGGCACAATAAGCGAGTCTACGACTATGCTGTCGTCATGTGTCTTGTTATCCGTCGACGGGGACGGCTGCATCGGAGTTGAATCCGTAGCTCGTGGAACGGGTGTGTCGTCATCGCACTGTATTGGAGAATTGAGCCGCGACCCAACAGTGGATGTCGGCTGTCGTGATGAAGTGGTAGCTGTCGTGAGGGCTGCTGCATAAGTCACGGGAAGCAGCGTCGGCTGCGACCGCGGGTCCGCGGAAGCCGGCGGCAGTTAAGTGATTCGACGTTGGATACATTCGGATCTGAGGTGTCCCTTCTTCCCACAACCAGAGCAGGTCTTCGGTTGCCCGTCGTAGATGACGATGGACGGCAGCCACTGATATTCAGATATGAAGGCACATATCTTTTAAGTTCTATTCGGACCTGACGGACTCCGCTCAGCACAGGACATGTCTGGAATTGCGTCCATTTTTCCGCAATATGATCCTCCACCGTGCCGTAGGAGCGCAGCGCTGTCTCGACGTCCTCCGCCGGTAGTTCGAAAAGTCTGATCGTGCGAAGTCCCGTGCCAGAATAATCGACGTGCACAGTCCCTACACTGCCATCAGCATGGCAGAAACGGAGGCCCTGTTTCCTTTCCCGAAGGATCCGTTCACATATTGCGTCGTTGATGATCTTGACATATACGATACTGCTCACAATGGACAAGTGAATGCCGAGAATGTCGGTGGCCGGGATTTTAACTTCTCGTAGAAATCGCTCAACTTCGAGTGCTTTGGGACGTGCAAATTCGTTGCGGAACGTAAATTTTAGCGTCGATTTTCTGTACTGGTGCGCCATAGTAATCTATATGCTGAGTACGGCACGCGCGAAACGGCCAAGTACGATGTAAACAACACGAGCGCTCGCTCCGCGGCAGGAACACAAACAGCGCGTCCTCACTGCAGCACAGCCAAAGGCCAACCGCCAACTGAGCTACCTAAGCACGACTCACGCCCCGTCCTCACAGCTTTACTTCTACCAGTACCTCGCCTTCTACCTTCCAAACTTAACAGAAGTTCTTCTGCGAACCTTGCAGAACTAGCACTCCTGAAAGAAAGTTTATTGCGGAGACATGGCTTAACCATAGCCTGGGGGATGTTGCGAGAATGAGATTTTCACTCTGCAGCGGAGTGTGCGCTGATATGAAACTTCCTGGCAGATTAAAACTGTGTGCCGGACCGAGACTCGACTCGGGACCTTTGCCTTTCGCGGGTAAGTGCTCTACCAACTGAGCTACCCAAGCAAAGGTCCCGAGTTCAAGTCTCGGTCCGGCAAACGGTTTTAATCAGCCAGGAAGTTTCTATCAGCGCACACTCCGCTGCAGAGTGAAAATCTCATTCTGGAACTTTTGTTCTATAGTAATGATAGTCTACCTACCCCCAAAGAAACATGGCAGTCGTCCAATTAACTCAATACTCAGCCGCGGAGCAATTTTGGTTCCTGCGAGATTGACAACATACATGCCTGGAGGCGCGTCGCGTGTGTGTGTGTGCGGTGGTTGAGGGTGGGAGTGTGGGAAGGTGGGGGGGGGGGGGGGGCGTGTGACGACCTCCCGCCGCCGCGTGACAATTGGCGGCTCCGCTGTGGACCCTCAACCCCTCGGCCTGTGTTTGCGCGAGTCCAGCCTGTCGCTGTGTTTGCTCGTTCCCCGGCCGGCCGGACGAATTGAACGATCGCAATCGGCGTGGCGCGGCCTTGGGCCGCTGTGTGTACTGGACAGTGTTCTAACGCGCCCTGTCCGGCCCGCCTACGGCGAGACGTCGTGCCGGGACTCCTTAGCGCCACCCACACGTTCGATACCGTGCCGTGTCAACACTCGCCACGTTCCATCCTCAAACGTACAGCCACCTGCCGTTCACCTATCACAGTTACAGCGCCCGTCAAACAGATACGTACATACATTAATACTTGTTCCATGGATCATGAATACATTTCCAAATGTTGTGGAACGTGTCGCTTTAACATAATTTATATTTAGACAAAATAATTTCTTTTCTTTTTTGCAATTACTACTAAAAACTCATCTGTTAAGTAGAAGGAACTGTCATTCAGAAATTCTTTTTAATTTGTTTTTATGTGCTCATTGGCTATCTGTCAGACTTTTAATGCTATTTGCTATAGGACCAAACATCTTTGTGACAGCATAATTCAACCCTTTCTTTGCCGAAGTCAGGTTTAACCCAAAATAGTGAAGAACATCCTTTCGTCTTGTGTTGTAGCTACGCACTTCACTGTTATTTTCGAAATGGGATGCGAGCTGTTGCCTGTCGAGGTAGGTGCTAGAAAAATACAAATTACAATTTAAACAGAGCTACTCAAAGGAGATAGGAAGCTAGGGGTCTTTCCTGATGGACAAACTTGTGATTGGCACATAATTTTGATTTCCACTAAAGAACAAACTTCATTATTACGGAGTTACAAAATTGGAAAAACATAAAATTTAATGCGGACCTTTGTCCTCTTAAGAGAATTTATAACTAATTTTAACCGTCTGCCATGAATTAATATAACAAACAATATTTTAAAGATAATAATTAGATCTTATTGAAAAAGGATCACAGACAGTCAGCACGATAAGACCCAAGGTTCAAAAATTTACACAACACTAATGATTCACTTTGAGTTACTTATAAATCACCTCGTCCGTCCCGGCGGACAGGCCAAATGCTTCACTAAAGGATGGAGGCACGGCTTATACACGGTGGTACTCTGAACAAACGAGTAGAAAGCACCGCCAAGCAATTTCAAAGATGATCAGGCTCCAAACCAGGGCGGAAAACACGCAGCACACACACACACACACACACACACACACACACACACACACTATCTCAGCCTGCCCTCACCTGCCCCACATACCAGACCATTTCTGCAACAGCAAATAATTGAACTCGTGATTCAGCTTTTCAAGACCATGCAAGGCTTACTAACTACACGACTACCTGTAACATAATTGACAACCAAACTGAGACATTCGCTGAAAAAGAGAACAATTAAAATTACACTGACTTACAAAGGTCTGCCCTTAATATTAAAAGAAAATTTAAAACCAACAATGGGCGCAGAGCACATTAATTAACGTACTCCATTAAATAAACACTGCAAGCAACCTTTAAAAAAAGCAGTAAGCATCACTTGGAAGCCTTAGACCTCGTAAGTTCAGTACACCACTCTATTATTCAGAACCATCCTTAGATGATCTCCAGCAGATACAACATGTCACCATAAGTTTCACAAATCTTCACAGGTTAACAGCAGCATATGAATCATACGTAACTTAATGCTTCCGGTTAATCGATGAGAAGATGACCAGCCTGAGATGACGGACCCGCCCCGTTTCGCACGCTTGCGCGTCGACTAAGCACTGTGCTCTCGGCGCACGGCAAAACGGCGAGGAAGCGAGGCCCAGGCACGGCGGATAGAGACGAGGGCGTGCCTTCAAAACAAGTTAGCTCGTTGAACACCGACCAGCGATGAGAGCTCGGCCACACGCCAAACCGGGAAACCAAACGGAACCGTCAGAGATATAAGACCAAACGAGTGTCGATATTAGCCTACTACGCCTATTTTCATTCACTGCTTTCATATGGCATCACACTTTGGGGTAATTCTTTATTAAGAGAAAATGTATTCATTGCACAAAAGCGTGTAAGCAGAATAATAGCTGACTGTCGGGGTCGCCGAGCGGTTCTAGGCGCTTCAGTTTGGAACCGCGCGACCGCTGTGGTCGCAGGTTCGAATTCTGCTTCAGGCATGCATGTCTCTGATGTCCTTAGGTTAGTTACGTTTAAGTAGTTCTAAGTTCTAGGGGATTGACGACCTCAGCTGTTAAGTCCCAGAGAGCTCAGAGCCATTTGAATCATTAGAGTAATAGCTAGACCTCAGCCACGATCAGCTTGCAGACATTTATTTAAGGAACTGGAGATATTCACAGTACTGTGTCGCTGATGATGCAAGTGGAGCATAACTAGCGCCAGTCGCAACGGCTCAGGTTGGGTTATTAATAACAAATTTCATAAGTGAATATATGTACTGCGAAGGTACTGTGAATATCCCGAGCTCCTTAAATAAATGTCTGCAAGGTGATCGTGGCTGAGTTCCAGCCATTATTCTGCTTTCACGCTTCTGTGCAATGAATACTTTTTCTTTTAATGACGAATTACCCCAGAATACAACGCCACACGAAAGCAGTGAATGAAAATAGGCACAGAAGGCTAATTTAGTGATATGTTTATTCCAAAAATATGCAATAAACCTAATAGCATAGGTAGCTGAACGTAACCGTTTCAGCAGATCATTGTTTCTTCCAATTCAGTTTCTCATCAGTGTACACACACCCAGAAATTTTGAATATTCTGCTTTACCAACAGACTTCTGCTCATAGTCTATTTATGTCAATGGTGTTATGCCATTTACTGTACAGAATTGTATATACTGTGTTTTCTCAAAATTTAGTGAGAGTCCATTTGCAGAGAACCATTCAATAATTTTCTGAAAGACATTATTTACCATTTCTCCAACTGATTTTTGTTTGTTGGGTATGATTATTATCCTTGTATAATCAGCATAAAGAATTAGCTTTGCATCTTCATGAATATGTAGGGTGGCAAGTCATATCTATTAAGAACAATAAGAGACTCAAGACTGAATCCTGTGGGACACCATTCTTGATACCCTCCCAGTAAGAGGACTCTGCTGGTTTTTGCAGACTATTTGTACTGTTAACTTCAACCTTCTGCATTCTACCAGTTAAATATGAATTGTGCACTGTCCCCCTCACACCACAATACCTAGGAGTTTCTAGAACAATTTCATGATCCACACAATCAAAAGCCTTGGAGAGATCACAAAATATCCCAGTGGGTGATTTTTGGTTATTCAATGCGTTTAATATTTGGTCAGTCACAGCATTTATAGAATTTGCTATTGAAAAGCCCTTCTGAAAACCAAATTGACGTTTTGTTAGAACTTCACTTCTACAGATATGTGATGCTACTCTTGAATACATAACTTTTTCAAGAATTTTGGATAAAGCTGTCAAAAGTGAGATTGGGCGGTAATTGTTAGCATCAGACATACCCCTTTTTTAAGCAATGGTTTAATAGCTCTCAGTACTCCTCTGGAAATGCCATCAATTCCATGAGAGCATTTACTTTCGAGTGAATTTATTATTTTCCTAATTTCTGTAGAAGAGAGAGGTCGAATTTCAATTTTACCAAATTGCACAGGTATTGCCTCTTCCATATACTGCCTGCATTTAGAGTGCATAGTTGGACCCTGTTTTCTCAACAATACTTAAAACTGATAACTAAAACTGTTTTCAACTTCTGATTTTCTGTTAACAAACTTTTCATTGAGTCTGATAGAAATACAGTCATACAGTGCTCCCGGTTGCCCTATTCCCCTTTTAACAACATTGTTTTAATTTTATTGTCAGATGTGCAAATCTTAGATATAATGCACATATTGCTGTACCTTTTAATAATGTTTCTCTGTTTCTGGACTATTACTTTTCCTAGCTGTAAGATAGATTTCCCTTTTCTGTTTACACGATATTTTTATCTCTGTATTAAGCCACGGCTTTTTATATGGTTTCTTACAATTATATTTCGCTGTTTTCTTAGGGAAGCTGTTTTCAAATATATTCACAAAGATACCATGAAATAGGTTACGTTTTAGATTAGCATCAGGTTCCCTGTACACCTCATTTCAGTCTAACTGTTGAAAGCTTACTGTTAAATTTTCAGTCGTTAAATCGTTTATGGAACGCACTATTTTGGAAGACTGTTTTGAATTACTGTATGGAGCAATTTCATATACTGTAGCTAGTTGTGCATTCTGAGCAGACAGACAGTTCTTAACAGGAAAAGTTTTTACTTGATTAAATTTATCTTGGGCTATAAAAACATTATCTGCCAGTGTGCTGCTTCCCTGTTCTACTCGAGTAGGAAAGCCAATAACTGATGTTAAGTGATATTTCAAGGTAAGCTTTCAATCGGACTCTTTCAGAAAATCTACACACTGACACTTCTTATTATGTAACCCACCGTCTTGTTATTTCATGAACATACATTGGTATGGGCATTCCTACAGAGGACACGGCGCTGACTCACATCAGACAGGACGACTCAGCCAAGCTGTTCCCCACAGGCCCCTACCAATAGGTTCTATGCAGACGGATACCCCTTCTAATACCATGCAGAAGATTTTCTTATTCTCTTTGCAAGATCCCCTCGCTTCTACACTGATACTGTTATTACTCAGCTTAGCCGCGAGTCCGTAGAGGGTGGTATATGTGACGTGCAGTATTACTGGCCAGCATTGCCACCCGGAATTTGCGAGTGTAAGTCGGACCTTCCTCGATCCGCCTTGGTGGGTCGTGTCGTCGGATTTCCTCCTATCTGTGCGCCGTGGAGCTCTCGTAAATGTCGTCCGGTGCAGATTCCTCATTGGCGCATTGGATGTCACTGTCGGTGGAAGCTAATTATCTGAAATTGCTGTCGGTGAACTTTGGGTATCTATTTACTCGAAATTAACATTCAGAATGCCGTAATATCACTTTTATTCCTATTAGATCAATAATGAAACACTCACGTCACAAACTACTCGTAGCCGAGAGCATGGCTACCAACCAACAAGACAGGAAGAGCTCTTAACGCGGACTGCCGACTTTGGCTCGCAGTTCGTATCTCTTACTAGTTTCGTCGCCGTTCGTTGACTTCCGATTAAGTTCGTAATTACTAAGATGTGCATTTGTTAATCAACGGGTGTGAATTTTAACGAGGCAAAATTATGATAAATGGTTTTACACATCCAGAGGCCCCTCCTAGTATTCACGTTGTCATAAATGACTTTAATTATTAAATATAAATAAACAGAATCGGTGACTTTGGCGCTAAGATGGCGGTACTTCCCGCCATGTATATTTCCCTGGCTGACGCTTTTTGCTACTGTCCAGCGCCGAGCCCTACCCCACTACGCGCGGCATATGGTCGCTTCGTCACCTAGCCAGCCAGCGTGGGAAATGCTCTCCGACTCGTGGCCGGCTACGGAGTACAGCACTTCCTAACTATCGTGAATACATCTATAAGAGACAATAATTTATTAAAACTGGTAAAAATGTCTTCCTCGCGTAAGAGGCACCTTACATCTTCCTCGCTATTAGTCCTACACAAAAATGAACAGGAACTTCTTGTGGAAACTTTAATGTAGCTAAATTTTGTTCTGAGATAAGTTTCCGCTAGAGGCTGCAGTTTTCGAATTATTCGAGAAAAATATAGTGAAGAGACCTTCAATCAAGCTTTTATTGAATAGCTCTAAACCCGTGGCGTCCAGCGATAAGGCATTCCGGTACAGACTTTAACAACATTAAACTTCCTACAAGAACGTCCTGTTCATTTTTTTTTCGGTAGGACTACTAGTTTGCATGTAGCGAGCGAGAGGATATGAAAATCTCGCGTGTGGTTCCTGAAAGCATTGTGGGTTGCACAAAACCTACCGCTAGAGGCAGCTCTGTCATCCTGTGTATCCTCAGCAGTTAAAGACATCGTTATTCGGTTTTCACCTAAATGAGTTATGATGTGTCGTATTAAAGAGTGTACAGTTTTCTTTCGTGGTATGGTGATAGGATACGATACGGAAGGATGTTGGTAAAACAACATTTGCAACTAATGTGACGTCAGTCTATGCCCAGGGCAAATAGCGGCCTGTTTTTTTTTCTCCTCTCTCTCTCTCTCTCTCTCTCTCTCTCTCTCTCTCTCTCTCTCTTCCGGTTTACAACAGAGACGTGGATCCACAAATTTAGACTGTGACTGCCGTCCGGGGTGGCTGAGCGGTTCTAGGCGCCACAGTCTGGAACTGCGCGACTGCTACGGTCGCAGGTTCAAATCCTGCCTCGGGCATGGATGTGTGTGATGCCCTTAGGTTAGTTAGGTTTAATTAGTTCTAAGTTCTAGGTGACTGATGACCTCCGATGTTAAGTCGCATAGTGCTCAGAGCCATTTGAACCATTTTTTAGACTGTGACTGCACACCGTGCAGACGGCCTACTTGTCCTCAGCTGCATCAAGGCAGAACACAGAGACTCTCAGATTGTTAACCCACCTGGTGTCCTCTACATATGTCTATTTTCCTGTGTAAAAGCTGGTTAACGTTCGCTGTGCTACTAAATGAGAAGTGAGATTTCAAAGAGAGATGCTAACGACTTCTAATTGACGAATGACGTAGCACACAAAGACCTAAACTGCTAACAAATGATACGACTAAGGTTCGACTATAATGTCACATGTAACACAGTTCCAGTACGTAACATTTAGAATGTACCCGATAGCACATCGGTGTGACTAGGGCCTCCCGTCGGTTAGACCGTTCGCCGGGTCCAACGATTTAACGCCACTTCGGCGACTTGTGTGACGATGGGAACGAAACGATGATGATTAGGACAACACAACACCAAGTCTCTGAGCGGAGAAAATGTCCGACTCAGCCGGGAATCGAACAGGGGACCTTAGGATTTACATTCTGTCGCGCTGACCACTTTTTTTTTAGTCTCATTTTGTTCGTTTTCGTTCGTTGTATCTGCTCGGCAAGGACGTCGAAAGATACCATTTTCTGTTAGTTGTTGATCCATTAACTCAGTTTTTTTTTATTACACAGGGTAGCTAACCCTCTGACCGAACACATTGAGCTAGCGTGCCGGTACCACTGAAATACTGGGGGCGGACCAGCACACCGGAAATACACTGAGGTGAGAAATGTCACGGGATACTATTTAATATCCTGTTGGACTGCCTTTTGCCTGGCATAGTGAAGTAACTCAACAAGTCGTTGGAAATCCGTTACAGAATTATTGAGCCATGCTGCCTCTACAGCCGTCCATCATTGCGAACCTGTTCCTGGTCCAACATGTTGTGCACAAACTGACCTCTCTATTATAACCGATTAATCGTCGATGGGATCCATGTCGGGTGATCTGAGTGGCCAATTATTCGCTCGAATTGTCCAGAATGTAAACTAGCACGAGCAGTTTCGGTGCGGTGACAAAAGGCGCCTTTCCATACACAACAATTCCATCGATGTTTGTTAACATGAAGTCCATGAATCGCTGAAAATGGTCTCCAAGTATCCGAACGTAACGAGTTACCGCCAATGATCGGTACATTTTGACCGTAGGACCCAGTCCCCTCCATGTAAACACAGCTGACACCACTATGGAGCCACCACCAGTTTACACAGTGCCTTGACGACAGCCTGGATCCATGGCTTCGTGGTGTCTGCGCCACACGGGAACCATACCATCAGCTCTTACCAAATAAATCTGGACTCGACATAAAAGTTTTGTGGGTATGGTACCGCGTCATAACGTAAAAAACTACTGCTGCTGGGGAAAAAACCAAAGTTTCGCCACGACTGCAGCGGCCTTCTTTTGGGTCTAAGGATTGCAGAGACCTTCTTCTGGGTCTAATCCTTAGACCCAAAAGAAGGCCGCTGCAGTCGTGGCCGAAACGTTGGTTTTTCTCCAGCAGCAGTAGTTTTTTACATTATGACGCGGTACCATACCCACAAAACTTTTATGTTGACTGACTCTGGTCGCGGAAGCCTACGCAACTATATAAATCTGGACTCATCTGAACAGGCCACGGTTTTCCAGTCGTGTATGGTCCAATCGATACGGTCACGAGCCCAGGAGAGGCGCTGCTGGCGATGTCGTGTTGTCAGCAAAGTCACAAGAGTCGGTCGTCTGCTGCCGTAGCTCGTTAACGTCACATTTCGCCGCTCTGTCCTAATGAATACGTTCGTCGTACGTCTCACATCGATTTCTGCGGTTATTGTCTGTCAGTACTGACAGCTCCACGCAAACGCCACTGCTTTCTGTCGTTAAGTGAAGCCCGTAGGCTAATGATTTGTCTGTGGGGTGAGTTAATGCCTGACATGTGATATTTTTGGGACACTCTTGACATGTTGGGTCTTGAAATACTGAAATCCTTAACGATTTCCGAAATGGAATGTCCCATACGTCTAGGTCAAAGTATGTTATTCCCATCGTGCGGCCATAATTACGTCGTAATGTATCACATGAGCACAAATGACAGCTCCGTCAATACATTGTCCCTTTTTTACCTTGTGCACACGACACTACCGCCGTCTCTATATATTTGCATATTGCCATTGCATCACTTTTGTCAGTTCAGTGTATAATGTATGGCACACCTGTAACGGAAGCGGAGGACCTTATTTCTGGAGCCCACGGTGCGACTGTAACACTTGAAAGATAATCGCACATGTTACCTAATGTGCGTGAGGCTCAGCACAGACGATGCAGGCTGTGAAACTGACGTAAGAGGCACGCAGTTCGAAGCCCGCTCTTAATGAAGACAGCGCGATGTGCAACTCATGTTGGGTTTACTGACGTAATGTGGAATGCCCACCCATATCAGGCTTCGACAGTCTCAAGCACTCAAGCCATGCGTTTCGTGATTTTTCCTTTTTCTTTCTTTGGACAACCTGAATAAAGATTTGTCGGTCTTTTACTTTACTACCAGAACACTGGAAAAGCTGTTGACCGATTTGCTTCAAATATTTATACGATATCCTAGTAAATATCTGGACCGACATTGGCCAGGAAAACCGTCTTCTCATTCTTGCTCTGCCCATCATGCGTTATTTTGCTTCCAATGCAGAATTCCTTCACATATTCTACCTCGTGGTCCACAGTTTTCATAGTTTCTCCCAAATTCATTTCCGCTATTCCACATAACTTTCGTGTTCCTTCTGTTTGCCGACAACCCATATTTCCTGCTCAGTAGACTCTTCTTTCTATTTAACACGTCTTGCAATTTTTCCTTACGTCTATGAGGATGGTAATGTCATTAGTGTATCTTATCCCTGTCAGCCTTTCACCTGAATTTTAATACCACTCTCGAACTTTTCTTATATTTCCGTCGTTGCTTTTTCGTTATGCAGACTGAACAGTACGAGCAAAAGATTTCGGTTCTGTCTCACACCCTTTTGTAATCTGAGCAATTCCGTCTTTGTCTTCCATACTGTTCCCTTTTTATTCTTGTACGTATTCTATTTTATGCATCTCCTGTTTTCCTATTAATTGAGAACGCGTTTCACCGTTTTACGTTACTGAACGTTTTTTCTCAGTCGAAAAGTCCCGCAAAGCTATCTTGATTTTTCTTAAGTTTTGCTTCCATTATCGAGCGCAACGTCAGAAGTGAATTTCTTCTTCGCCAAAGCAAAACTGTTACTCATCAAGCAGATCAATAATTTCCTTTTCCAGTCTTCGGTATACGTCTCATTATAAAGCTGCCCGTGGCTTAGGCGAAATGGGTAGCTCTAAATTACACTCCTGGAAATGGAAAAAAGAACACATTGACACCGTTGTCAGACCCACCATACTTGCTCCGGACACTGCGAGAGGGCTGCACAAGCAATGATCACAGGCACGGCACAGCGGACACACCAGGAACCTCGGTGTTGGCCGTCGAATGGCGCTAGGTGCGCAGCATTTGTGCACCGCCGCCGTCAGTGTCAGCCAGTTTGCTGAGGCATACGGAGCTCCATCAAAGTCTTTAACACTGGTAGCATGCCGCGACAGCGTGGACGTGAACCGTATGTGCAGTTGACGGACTTTGAGCGAGGGCGTATAGTGGGCATGCGGGAGGCCGGGTGGACGTACCGCCGAATTGTTCAACACGTGGGGCGTGAGGTCTCCACAGTACATCGATGTTGTCGCCAGTGGTCGGCGGAAGGTGAATGTGCCCGTCGACCTGGGACCGGACTGCAGCGACGCACGGATGCACGCCAAGACCGTAGGATCCTACGCAGTGCCGTAGGGGACCGCACCGCCACTTCCCAGCAAATTAGGGACACTGTTGCTCCTGGGGTTTCGGCGAGGACCATTCGCAACCGTCTCCATGAAGCTGGGCTACGGTCCCGCACACCGTTAGGCCGTCTTCCGCTCACGCCCCAACATATTGCAGCCAGCCTCCAGTGGGGTCGCGACAGGCGTGAATGGAGGGACGAATGGAGACGTGTCGTCTTCAGCGATGAGAGTCGCTTCTGCCTTGGTGCCAATGATGGTCATATGCGTGTTTGGCGCCGTGCAGGTGAGCGCCACAATCAGGACTGCATACGACCGAGGCACACAGGGTCAACACCCGGCACCATGGTGTGGGGAGCGATCTCCTACACTGGCCGTACACCTCTGGTGATCGTCGAGGGGACACTGAATAGTGTACGGTACATCCAAACCGTCATCGAACCCATCGTTCTACAATTCCTAGACCGGCAAGGGAACTTGCTATTCCAACAGGACAATGCACGTCCGCATGTATCCCGTGCCACCCAACGTGCTCTAGAAGGTGTAAGTCAACTACCCTGGCCAGCAAGATCTCCAGATCTGTCCACCATTGAGCATGTTTGGGACTGGATGAAGCGTTGTCTCACGCGGTCTGCACGTCCAGCACGAACGCTGGTCCAACTGAGGCGCCAGGTGGAAATGGCATGGCAAGCCGTTCCACAGGACTACATCCAGCATCTCTACGATCGTCTCCATGGGAGAATAGCAGCCTGCATTGCTGCGAAAGGTGGATATACACTGTACTAGTGCCGACATTGTGCATGCTCTGTTGCCTGTGTCTATGTGCCTGTGGTTCTGTCAGTGTGATCATGTGATGTATCTGACCCCAGGAATGTGTCAATAAAGTTTCCCCTTCCTGGGACAATGAATTCACGGTGTTCTTATTTCAATTTCCAGGAGTGTAGATTCTACCATACTCAGCCTAACCACCTAATTGCCAACCACATCAACAAAATGGACGCAACCTAGCCTCACAGTACATTCACAGATTTATTTTGGCAAATCGTATGGATCAGTGATCTTCGCTAGACTCCTAAACGATATGAGCGTCCATACAGATTTTGGTAATCCGTGAACACCCGTAATGAAGTGAATTTTTGCTAGTCTACGTGATCAACCCCTTGTCATTTCTTCCTCCATTCCTCTCCAGTACGTCTTGTATTCTGCATATTTGAGTGAGCTGAATTTACCAACTACACACTGCTCTTAAGAACGGGCTACATAAAGGCCGGCCGATGTGACCGAGCGGTTATAGGCGCTTTAGTCCGACACCGCGCTGCTGCTACGGTCGCAGTTTCTAATCCTGCCTGGCGCATGGATGTCTGTGATGTGCTTAGGTTAGTTAGTTTTAAGTAGTTCTAAGTCTAGGGGACTGATAATCTCAGATGTTAAATCCCATAGTGCTTAGAGGCATCTGAGCTACATAAAGTAAAGCAGCAGTTTAAATACTTGGAATACTTGAGGGAAAACATACAAGAAAACGGTCTGGAAACAGCTGCAAACGAAAATAGCTGTCAAAAAAATGACAACTGCTTTAACATTGACACTAAATATTTATAATAAAAATATCACTTTTTGATTTCGGTAAACTTAGGCACTACAGCACTGTAATCAAACCTGAATGTCTTTAAATTTAAATAGAAATAGGAATATTGAAGAAATTTAAAATAAAGAAACAAAGAAATATTATTAGGAAGATATTGGGCGCCGAAATTACTGGTGCAGAAACTTATAGGCTGAGAAGTAATAAGCGAGTAGAAGAATATGCTGATATACATGGTGTCATGAGAAAACGAAGACTTAAATCTTGTGGTCACATTAAAAGAATGGCAGTCACTAAGTTGACAAAACAAATAGCAGAATTCTTCGAAAACGGAAGGAAGGACAAAACTGAGCCAATTAAATGGATGGCTGCGATTAAGGAGGATCTTAAAGTAGTGGGTATAACACAGGGGGACGCTACAGATAAACATTCAGGCAATAGATATTTGCTTGGACAGTTGGGCAGAGGAAAATTAGAAAACTGACTGACACACCGAGGTGTGATGAAAGGAGCGGACTTCATCCTGAAAGGATGAAACAAATTTGAGCTCAAAGGAAGGCCAACCATCAAAAGTGACATTGAAGGATTGTACCTCGCATGGTCCTATTGGGCCCATACGTGAATAATAATAAAACAGCATATAGAGTTAGTTACAGAATGTACATACAGCCACATAGGCTGCATAAAATTGTTGTCCAACTGAGCATGGTTTCGACAGTTCTAAGACGATCAGCATAAAAATTACATAGGATTTCCTAGAAAATATAATGACATGGCTCAATAACACATATAATTAATAGGATTACTACCATATACTATACAAGCAGCGTACTTAGATGTAATCACACCATAGGTGAAAAACATCAGAGCAAAAAAGCTCTTGAAATAATCACAAGAATGAAATTAAACTGTAAAAATGTGACATGTTTGTTGATTGGAATAAAGTGTTCCATCGAAATAAAATGGCAGTCACGAGATCACTTAGAGCCAAACAACTGCACCAAACCGCCGCTACCGCCAGACTACACAGATAACAGGCCGAGGCAGCCACGAGTTGGACACAAAAACAGACTCGCGCCATCTAGCGAGAAGTGGTCGAATTACAGACAATAGCAGCTTAAGGACTGTACAGACAATTTAACATTACAATCAACAACAGGACTCAATGCCTACAGTTGACGCTGAAAAATTACTGAACAATTTTACTTCTAAAGGCATTTTTTTCATTGATATTCTGATCACATACAAAGGGCCAAATGACGGTAATGATAAACTTTTTAATATGTTCAACGAGTTTCATTAAAATATTTCTTTCACCTGTGCACGCGAAAATGAGTTCCGGCAATAGAATTTTCTAGATCTCACACTTACGATAGTAGATGACAAAATCAGCTTCAATATCTCCCGCAAAGAAACCAGTTCTGATCAAATTATTCCATCCACGTCAGTACACCGACGTTCTCATAAGATGGCCTTTCGCCATTCAGCTGTTCATAGGGCCACCTCCACACCCCTTTCTTCTGAAAATCTCCGTTTTGAAATCAATCTGATTAAAACTGTGTCTGCCAATAATGGCTATGTTCCTTCTATAATAGATAGTATTTTTAGTAGGAAAACCAATAAGAGAGTCACTACCCTAGGCTTTTCTAATAACGGACCTAACGAAAAGAAAAAAAATTTCTCCATAGCATTTCTGGGTCCAATTTGTTACAGTATACAGCGTTTACTTCATAATATATATAAGTGTAGAGTATCTTTATCTACTAATAATTCTTTAAAAAGTAATACCATACATAACTTGAAACCTACGCTTTCTCCTCTGCATAATTCTGGTGTGTATAAAATTATTTGCCGCAACTGTCGTGTTTATTACATATGCCGAGCAGGCAGAGCTATTGGGACAAGATTCAAGGAACACCTTTTCGCCACAAAAGGCGCCAATGTTCACAATTCAACTTTCGCTGACCATTTGTTAATCACAGAGCGTAATGCTAAGGATGTAAAACACGTCCAGATGTTGCACTCGGAGAAGAAATGCTTTAGGATTAGAAGAGCTAGAGATTTTTAAACACCTACCTCTCAAGGACGGTCTCATTCTGAACGAACAGTTGCAATTACGCAATAAAAACTTTTTTCAAGATATAGAACCGCTAATTAAAAATGGTCTGAACGGCGATACTCTCCTCAATGTAGACTCTTAAACATCGTTTTCCTTTCCAGTTTGACATTTTTCATGTACATTTGGACAATTTCTTTTTTAAAATAAGACCGTTACGGTATGTTGTAGTTTTCATGCACTGATTCCTGTTGTTGCCTGTAATGTTAAATTGGCTGTGCAGTGCGTCGGTTGTTATTGTCTGTAATCCGATCACTTCTTGCTAGATGGCGCGAATCTATTTCCGTGGCCAACTGCCTCGGACTGTTAGCCGTATAGTCTGACGATAGCAGCGGTTTGGTGCAGTCGTCTGGCTCGAAGCGACCTCAGGACTGCCATTGTGTTTCGATGGAACATTTTATTCCAATAGAGAAACGTGTTACATTTTTACAGTTCAATTTTTATTCTTGTGATTATTTCAAACTGACAAGAACTTTTTTGCTCAGATGTTTTTCACCTTTGTTTCAAAATGGTCTTGAGCACTATGGGACTTAACTTCTGAGGTCATCAGTCCCCTAGAACACATCCATGCCCGAGGCAGGATTCGAACCTGCGACCGTAGCGGTCGCGCTGTTCTAGACTGTAGCGCCTAGAACCGCTTGGCCACCCCGCCCGGCTCACCTTTGGTGTTATTACATGTAAGCACACTGCTTGTACAGTATATGGTAGTAATCCTATTAATTATATTGTATTATTGAGCCATGTCATTATATTTTCTAGGAATCCTATGGAATTTTTATTCTGATGAAGACCGCCTTAGAGATGTCGTAACCATGGTCAATTTTACATCAATTTTACGCAGCCGATGTGGCCATATGTACATTCTGTAATTAAGTTAACGCACGGTTGCTGGACTTCAGCCTATAAAAATGTTTAGAATTTCAACATATTGACTACTTGTTGGAAATGAATGAAAGTGCTCAGCATGTTTTCAGGTCTCCCAGTCGTGTACAAAAACTTGGACGTCACGTGGCGTGAGGACAGCGTCATTGTAGTGCCAAGTGAGGCTGCTCCCGCAGCAGAAGGCAGCGGAAGGAGCGGAAGAGACAGCGTCGACCAACGGGCCGTTTCAGTGCACTGAGGTGGGCCTCTTTATTACAACGTGGGCTGGAAAGAACACCTGGGTGACTTCTCACGCGGAAGAATCATCGAGGAACTGGGAAAAGGGCGGAGCGCGCTGAGTGTATCCCACCAGTTTGCTGCTGCTCACAGGATGGAAGGCACTGCTTGCTGAAGGAGAGGAGGTGGTCGACTGAAGTCCACTGCAGCAGCGGATGACCGCTACATCGTGCAACAGGCTAGAAGGGACAACACGTGAAACAGCGGGTGTAGTTGTAGCCACATTTGACAGGACGCGAAGGTCCGTAATCCCGCGCTTGACAGCGGCAAAGGAACTGCACGGGATTCGTCCCTTTGCCAGACGACCAGTACGGTGTCTTCCGTTGACACCAGCGCACAGGCGGCACCGTTTGCGGTTGTGCTAAGAGCGTAAGGACTGCCGGGCCAACAAGGTGTGGGTTCGTGTGCTCTTCCGGGATGGGGACAGATTCAGTGCGAGCAGTGATTTTTCTCGTACCCAGATATGGCGAGACGTGGGAACACGTAACTTACCCAGGATAGTTATCAAACGTGATTGTTTTGGTGGCCCGCGTGTTACGGTTGCATGGACCTACTGACCTCCAAATCCTTGAACACTGTTAACATTATCGCGACACTGTACTCCTGCCGCACGTGTGACTTTTCAGGGGCCCATTTGGTCCTGATTCCATTTTTACGGGTGAAAAGGCGCGATCGAACAGCGCAGGTTGAGGAGCTCTTGGATCGAGAGGATATCCGTCTGGCCTGCCCCTCCTCTCGACTTAAATAACATCGTGCATGTGTGAGATGCTGGGTCGACATACTGGATCACCTCCGCAACGAACGTCAACAACGACCGAGATGGCCACACGCCCTTTTACGAACCATCATCGCTTGTTGCGACTTCAGTGTAATTATTGTTCATGAATAAAAGTGTTATTTCTGTTGGTGCTGTTCCGTATTTCTCGTAGCTACCTTCTGTACTGTATTGTAATGTAGAAGTTTTTACCATGTATCGTCGAAGCTTCTTCGAGCTATGTTATTTGGATGCGACACTGTAACGGCTCCATGTGAGCCGCTACGTGGCTTGTTACAAGAGTGACATGCTCAAAACACACCTGGGTGCCCTTCCGACACTCAGGGAATTTTAATCCGGAATTATATTATCACTCTTAGTATAGTCTGCAAATGTGAATGCGGGTCGTCTGCTGACGTATGCGTGGGCTGTCTGCTGTGGGTTTTCTGAACGTGGAGATGCATTTTAGCCAACCACTGTATCAAGTGGAGTGCATTGGACCAGAGAGTTCCCCGCGCGTTATCAGGCCCCGTTAGGTTGGCAAATAGCCGCTGTGCAGGCTCTCTGAGCCCTTACGGCCACCGTGTGTGGACCCCGGACGAGGGGACGGTTGGGCATTCCCTGGTGAGACTCTGGTGAGTACAGACTCTCTGCGTGATGGCTCCTATAGTCATCTTAGGACATATAGTCAGGCTGCATAAAATCGCTAATTTTTTTGGTATCACTGATGACAGGCCATCATTCTATATAACCGTAGCATAAATTAAAGTGAGTGATCAAGGACTTATTTTCATTATTTTATTAAATAAAATGTTGTTGTTGTATAAAATTCTTTATCTCACAGCAACTTCTTATTTCCGTTACCATTCCAATTAAGTTACTCAAAATTTCAACTTAAAGTTAACCAATAATCAGAAATTTTGTATTGATATTTGCTCATGCAAACGGCCGTAGGCGTCTTTCACTAAAGATACACGTGCCATTTTCAAGTTGAGGATGCCTGCCAAGCCTTTGCGGAAAGTAACTATCATGCAACACATGATGCGAAAGTTAGTTTCGTACTTACGTTTTGCACACCAGTCTATTTTCAGGTTTCTAGCTGTTACTCATTTACCAATTATTTTATTTTAAAGTACAGACCATGGACTATCTTGCCCATCGGCTAGTTTTGAGTCAGTAATACTGGCCGAGCCACGTTTGTGTATCACCAGCTATGTGGTAGACCGGCTGTCACAGGTGTAATTGGCCCAGCTGAAGCTCCACTTTCCGTAATGCACGCACAGAAAATCCTCGTTTGCTGCGACCGGGAAAGGGAGAAACTTGTTCTCCGTCCCTTGGCGGGATTTATGGCTCGGCCCCTCCCGTGGGAACAAGCTACTGGCGGATACGTTGCCGAGCGCTGAGCGCCAACTGCAGACTACGCTGGCGTGTCTTTCTGGCTGACTTGGTAAAAAGGTTGAATTAGTAGCTACCCATGAAAGAAAACAAATTTTAGACGGAAACATTAACGAACTTGTGGATGTCTCCCCATCTCTGCGTAACTGCAGTAATATACAGCTCCTTGAACATGCTTGCTCTGCTCATCCCTTGGTTTGCCTCCACAGTTTTTTCATTACACATTTCCCTTCATTGACGGGTCCTTGATTCCTCGGGAAGTGAGCTATCAATCGATCCCATCTTTTTGTCAGATTCTACCACAAGTCTATTCTCTCTCCGATTCTGTTTAATATCTGTTCATTAGTTATTTGATTTATCAAACTAATGTCCAGCATTCTTCTGTACATTATACTCACAAAACTTACTGTGTTTCTTTCCTGTACTGTTTGTCGCCCAGGTTTCGGTTACACATAAGGCTACAGTCTAGACAAATACTTCAAGAAAAATCATGCAAACTCTTAAATTCATCTGCTTGCGTTGATAGTGATGATATGCAATATAGGATGAAAACAAAGTCTTCCCTCAGTACAAAAAACAATCTCTAAGAAGCAGCGCTAGGTGAAGTTGTCTCGTTTGTCACAAACGGTAGATTATCTCATCAAGTTTTTTTTTTTATGGATATGCTTCGTAATGTCTATTGTAAATGGTAACTCTACTCACGAAGTTTTTGTGGGTACATGTACTCTCGTCTCCCCCCCCCCCCCCCTCTCACTCGTCTCCCTCCCTCTCTCTCTCTCCCTCTCTCTCTCTCTCTTTCTCACTGTCTCTCTCCTCTCTTCACGTTGGCGTCTATGCAGGAGAAATCAGATTTTGTTCTTTGGCTCCGTGAAGTGTGGTCGCCTATTAAGTTAAGTGGCAGTTCCGGAGTTGAGAAAAACCGCGAGATGCGAAGAATTGGATGAAAAGTTTAAAGAGATTGACAGGGTCAGTGACAAGGCAAGAAGAGACACAATTAGATTTAGTGACGACCCTATTGATGCAATGCACACAACATTTCAGTGCAGTCCCCAGTTATCGACACGTCGTATTTCCAGAGAAACGAGCAAACCTGAGAGCTCTCCGGCGAAGATTTTTCACAAACAGCGGATATCCTTGTATATCAAGAGCATCTGCTACAAGATTTGCAGCCACATAGGCGCAGATGTGCTCAGTTCGTTTGGATCACGGAGAAACGATCCGATGCAGACAGTGAGTGCGATAATAAAGTTTGTTGTAACATTGAAGCAACTATTCAATTCTCTGAGAAAGTAAAGAAACGTGTTTTATGGATATGGTGGTTGGAGACCCCCATATCGTCGTCCAACACATAGCGGACAGTCTAAAGAGAATGTGTGGTTTGTTTTAATGCAGAACACAGCTACTGGATTAGCCGAGCGGTCTTAGGCGCTGCAGTAATGGACTGTGCGGCTCATCCCGGAGGAGGTTCGAGTCCTCCCTCGGGCATGGGTGTTTGTGTTTGTCCTTAGGATAATTTAGGTTAAGTTGTGTGTAAGCTTAGGGACTGATGACCTTAGCAGTTAAGTCCCAGAAGATTTCACACACATTTGAACATTTGAACCTACTGGAATGTTCATTTCCACTGACCCTATCATAACAGAAACAGTTTATCTGAACACAAGAAGATAGAGACTGACACTTCCAGACCATACTGAATGGTTACCAGATTTCTGATAATGTCATCGCTGACGTCGTTAATGACGTCATGTGCTGTTGGAAGATTACCCATAACCACACCATCTCCAACCTGCTGTGGGATAGACCAGTTCGCCCATGTAAAAAATGGTGGGAAATTCAAAAAATTGTGAGAAATACGAAGTTTTGTGAGAAATTAAAAAATTGCCCATGTTGCTAGCGGATTTTTCACTGGCTCCTATAACATCACTGTGTGAGTAGGGCACTTATCCTAAATATAAATAGGTGTGAAATGGTCAAGGAGAGTTGTAATGCTGGTGAAAGGCGGTAACTTGAGCTAGGTACATAATTTAAGACAGCCACTGTGTTTGTCCCATCTTATGTCACTCACCTGAGACAAAGCATGTTGCCCCTGAAGGTCCAAGCATGTCTGTTAGACAAGGGGTGTTTCTCTCCTGCCATTCTAAGACTATGGATACGTATAAATATTTTTCACCCTGCTTAACATGTAATCCCCAGCTATTATTCATTGCATGGCTATTTATAGAAGAATACAGAATCCAAAATGACAACTGGCTTCCCCATCTCCCTGCCCCCTCCCCTGACCTCACACACACTGGCGGTACTAAGTTTAACTCCATTGTTTGTAAGTTAAAAAAATTCCCCTGACATAAAAGTTTAAACGTCTCTATAAATATGGATCAAACTTATCCTAAGTCTACTAGTGCTACTTTCAAACCACACAAGTCCAACGTTAAAGTTTAAACAATTTAAACCCCCACCTTAAGCTGTCCGCCCCTGGTACCTGAGTGGTATGCCGTCACGGTAATTCAGAGTGTTCGGTCAGAGAGTTAGCTACCCTCTGTAATAAAAAAAACTGAGTTAATTGGATCAACGACGAAATGAAACAGGTGTCTTGCGACATCCGCCCCGAGCACATATAACGAAAGAAAACGAAAAAAAATGAGATTAAAAAAAGGTGGACAGAACGACAAAATGTCCATCCTAAGGGCCCTGGTTCGATTCCCGGGTCATGGAATGGGTGTTGTGTTGTGCTAATCATCATTATTTCATCCCCATCGACGGGCAAGTCGCCGTAGTGGCGTCAAATCGAAAGACTTGCACCTGGCGAATGGTCTACCCAACAGGAGGCCCTAGTCAAACGATGTTTATTTACCTTAAGCTTCAAAGCACAGACATTTTAAATTTAAAATGGCGGAGAAATAAAGAAATTAATTTGTTCTCATTTTAAAATAGCAACAAATGCAAACTATTCTCACCCTATATTTAAAATGATAAGAAATAAAGAGCAGCACTTGACGGGAAACTCACTGGCTGGGAGAACTATAAGAGCCTTAACGTAACCTTAAAACTGTAGCAACCTCTATGGATGTCACATTCTGCTCTCGTGCTTGATAGGACAGGAGCAGGAGGGATTCGCACATGCTTCTTTATTTAAACGTCATGACCCACACAGCGATGTAGGCGCGCCAACGCCATCTGCAAACTGCTGGCACCTTATCTAGTACCGTGACAAGCGATTCCATAACTCGCGTCTTTGCCACATGCTGGAGGCATACACTGACGTGACAAAAGTCAGTACAATAATATGCACATATAAAGATGGCGGCAATATTGCGTACATGCGGTATAAAAGTTAGTTGCGTTGGTCGAGATGTCACTTGCACTGAGGTGATTTCTGTGGAAAGGTTCCCGACATGATCGTGGCTGCACGCTGGGAATTAACAGACTTTGAACCTGGAATGGTAGTTGGAGCTAGACGCTGGGACATTCCATTTCGGAAATCTTTAGCGAATTCAATATTTCGAGATCCGCAGTGCCAAGAGCACGCGAGATAACCAAATTTCAGGCATTACCTCTCAACAGAGACAATGCACTGACCGACAGCTTCGCTTAACGACCCCAGAACAATAGAATTTGCTAACAGAGAATCAACACTGCGTGTAGTAACCGCAGAAACTAGTAATGGGACGTGCGATGAATGTATCTGTTAGGAAAGTGCTGCGAAAATTGACTTTTATTAGCTATGGCAGTCGACGACCAACACGAGTGCCTTTGGTAACTTGATGACGTCACCTGCAATGCCACTTCCGGTCTTGTGACCATGTCAGTTGCATCATAGAGGACTGTGAAACCGTGGCCTCTACAGTCGTCCGGATTTCGGTTGGTAAGACCTGATGATAGGGTTATAATGTGGCGCAGGTCCCACGAAGCCAAGGTTTTCAACAAGGCACTGTGCAAGCTGGTGATGGCTCCATAACGGTATGGCTGAGTTTACGTCTACAGGGCTGGGTCCTCTGGCCCAACTGAACCTATGTTGACCGGAAATGATTATGTTCGGCTACTTGGAGACCATTGGCTGTCACTCAACGATGGAATTTTTATAGATAGCAATGCGCCATCCCACCGGGGCATAATAGTTGATGACTGATTTGAAGAACTTTTTGGACGATTCGAGCAAACGATTTCGCCAGCCAAATCTGACATGAACCCTTTTGAACATTAATGGGATGTAATCGAGAAATCAGTTCGTTCAAAAAATCCTGCTCCGGCAACATTTTCGTGGTTTTGGATGGCTACAGAGGAAGCATGGCTCAATACATCTGCAGGGGACTCTCAACGACCTTTTTAGATCATGCCTCGTCGAGCTGTCACACTATGTCGGCAACGGAAGGTGCGACTCGATATTAGGAAGTATCCCATAACTTTTGTTACTTCAGTATGATAGTTAAGGAATCTGAAGATGTCAGTGATAAGTGAAAAATGTTCATAAGTGACGGGATACTGGGCATTCTATGAGCAAGCTTACATAGGATTTCTAAATCACATCCCCACGAATGCCTGTGTGATTCCTCAAACATGAGCGTTAGTGCATGTTAGGATATGTGATGTGGAACGACTATGCATATGGTCTTGGGGAAATTCTGCAAGCCTACTAGGTCTGAGTACATTGAAATATGTTTAATTATAGTGAAATAGTTCTGAAAATCGTCGAACTTAGAGGTGTGCAAGGCTGGGAACAGTTGGATTTTAACAGTGCAACTCTGAAATATTTGAAAACTTTTTGGAGTTAAGAATATTCCATATAAAGCAGGGATATAAATGCCCCCCCCCCCCCCTCCACTCTGTAACAAATTACCGTAAAACTGCATCAAAATACCCAAAACTATAGACAACATGACTGACCTCAGCTCATTCTGCATGGTGAGCAATGCAAGATTGCGATCCTAAACGTATTGGTGCAGTTTATATGCTTCTAAGTTTACTTTTCAAGATGGGTATCCTACATGGAGATCCATGATGTCACTGATGTTGTCAGAATCCGTGGTGGTATCCAAGATGGTGTACCAGGCCTGCAGAACTGCTAGTACAAAATACCAGTAGTTGTTTCAGTTTCAGGGACGCTGCAGTTGTCCACCCCCACCACTCATTCTCAGTGTTCCCTCGACAGATGAGGTCACCAGATGTGCTTAATACAGAATAGTGAAAGATTAATAATCATGAAGTGTCATTAGAGATTCATCACCTCTAACAGTAAATGCATTTTTGTTGTCATGTTTTCAGATCATATATTGAACACACTTTTAATTTTTGAAATTCCACATTTTATTACATTGAAATTGGTGCTTTAACGCTATGAGTGGTATGAATTAGATCAGAATCGAGCACAAATAACTGCAGTATTCAGTGTTAAAATGACTCCAGTGCTACTGGATTGCCATATAAAATGGTGGGGAGTATCCAAACACAGTGAAAATATACAACACTGAGGAAATCACATAGAGCTGTCGATTTCAGGAGTCTACAGTTGGAAATTTAATGTGCGATAGCTCAGCCGTACATTTTGCAGTGTATGGGTGTTTTGGATGGTGGGAGTACGTGTTTGGAATTTTTGAAAAAGAGTAGCATCTGCTTGGAATGCTTACGCATCAGAACCGTTAGGTGAACTGCTTGCTACGAATTTCAGTGCATGTTATTCTTCAGTATGCAGTATGTACGGCATGTCAGCATCATCACTGCCTGAGGTTTCTAGAGAATTACCTGCATAATTGTTATTATTTGTATACTATAAGATGCTACTTCAAAAAACTAGAAAACAAATGAATATTTATCTCAGTAAAGTGTGTTTCTCTTATCAAAAACATCAACCATGTTGAAATCTATGAAAAAATACACACACAGTAAATAATAATGACAGCGATACTGTTACTATCACTACTACTACTAATAATAATAGTAATAATAACAGGAATAATAACAGTAATAACAATAACAATAGAACAATAGACATTGCGTTGCTGGAGAGGCTTTTGTGCCTAAGCGATACACATAACTATACTGTAGTTGCAACCACAATAGAGGGGTACCTGTTGAGAGGCCAGACAAAGGTGGGATTCCAAAAGAGGAACAGCGGTCTTTTCAATAGTTGTTAAGTATTCCGGAGGTAAAATAGTCCCCCTCCATGGGCAGGGATTACTCAGCATGACGTCGTTACCAGGAGACACAAAACTGGCGTTATACGGTTAGGAGCGTGGAATATCAGATTCCTTAATCGGGCAGATAGGTCAGAAAAATTGAAAAGGGAAATGGATAGGTTAAAGTTAGATATAGTGGGAATTAATGAACTTTAGTGGCAGGGCGACCAAGACTTATTGGCAGGTGAGTACTGGGCTACAAATATAAAATCAGATTGGGGTAACGCAGAAGCAGGTTTAATAATGAGTAAGAAATTAGGAAGAAATGAACAGCTTTGGAAACCCATTATTGTAGCAATGATAGAAACGAAGCCCACATTTACCACAGTAGTACACGTTTTTATGCCCACTACCTCCGCAGATGAGGAGGAGATTGAGGAAATAAATTATTCAGATAGTTAAGGGACCCGAAAATTTAAGTCATGGTGGACTGAAATTCGATAATAGGAAAATGAAGAGAAGGAAAAGTAGTAGGTGAATATAACACGGGGAAAGGAATGAAAGAGTAAGCCGCCTGGTAGAATTTTGCATACATCCTAATTTAATCATAGCCTATACTTGGTATAAGAATCATGAGGGAAGGTTGTATACATGGAAGAGACCTGGAGACACCGTAAGGTTTCAAGTTAGTTATATAATGATTAGAATGAGATTTAGGAACCAAATTTTAAATTGTATGACATTTCCAGGGGCACATGTAGACTCTGACAATAATTTATTAGTTATGAACTGGAGATTAAAACTGAACAAACTGCTAAAAGGAAGTGATTTAAGGAGATGGGACTTGGATAAACTGAAAGAACCAGAGGTTGTAGAGGGTTTCAAAGGAAGCGTTAGGGAACGACTGACAAGAACAGCTGAAAAGAATACAACAGAAGAAGAATGGGCAGCTTTGACAAATGAAATAGTGAATGTAGCAGAGGATCAAGTTGCTAAAAAGACGCGGTCCAGTTGAAATCCTTGGGTAACACAAGAGATATTGAATTTAATCAATGTAAGGAAAAAAATATAAAAATGCAGTAAATGAAGCAGGCGAAAGGGAATACAAACGTTTAAACAATAACATCGACAGGAAGTGCAAAATGATTAAGCAGGAACGTAGATCACTAGGGGTAAGGTAGTACTGCCTACAGGCAAATTAAAGAGATCTTTGGAGAAAACAGAATCAAGTGCTCAGATGGAAAACCACACCTAAGCAAAGAAAGGAAAGCAGAAATGTGGAAGGAGCATGTAGAGGCTCTATACAAGGGAGATTTGCGTGAGCGCAATATTATGGTAATGGAAGAGGACGTAGAGGAAGGTGGGAAGGGAGATACGACACTTCGTGAAGTTTGGCAAAGGGCCCAGGAGTGGACAACATTTCGTTAGAGCTACTGATAGCCTTCTCAAAGTCAGCCATGACAAAAATCTTCCTTCGGATGAGCAAGATCTATGACTCAGGCGAAATACCCTCAGACTTCAAGAAGAATTTAATAATTCGAAGTCCAAAAAAAGTACGTGGTGACAGGTTTGAAAATTATCTAACTATCAGTTTAATAAGTCACGGATGCAAAATACTAACACGAATCCTTTATAGAAGAATGGAAAAACTGGTAGAAGCCGACCTCGGGGAAGATCGATCTGGATTCCGGAGAAATGTAGTAACACGTGAGGCAATACTGATCCTACGGCTTATCTCAGAAGATAGATTAAGGAAAGGCAAACCTACGTTGCTAGCACTTGTAGACTTAGAGAAAGCTTTTGACAATGTTGGCTGGAATACTCTCTTTCAAATTAAGGTGGCAGGGATCAAACACAGGGAGCCAAAGGCTATTTAAATTTGTACAGAAACCAGATGGCAGTTATAAAAGAGTTGAGGAGCATGAAAGGAAAGCTGTGGTTGGAAGAGAGTGAGACAGGGTTGTAGCCTATCCCCGATGTTATTCAATCCGTATCAGTAAAGGAAACAAAAGAAAATTTGGAGTAGGAATTAAAGTCCATAGAGCAGACATAAAAACTTTAAGGTTTGCTGATGAAATTGTAATTCGGTCAGAGATGACAAAGGACTTGAAAGAGCGGTTGAACGGAATGGACCGTATCTTGAAAGTAGGATACAAGATGAACATCAAAAAAGAAAAACGAGGACAATGGAATGCAGTCGAATTTAATCAGGTGATTCCAGCGGAATTAGATTAGGAAATGAGACACTTAAAGTAGTAAATGAATTTTACCATTTTGGAGAAAAAATAACTGATGATACTCAGTTAGGGAAGATATAAAATGTAGACTGGCAATGGGAGGAAAGGGTTTCTGAAGTAGATAAATTTGTTAACATCGAGTACAGATTTAACTGTCGGGAAGTCCTGGTAGTATTTGTACAGAGTGTAGCCATATATGGACGTGAAATATGCACGATAAACAGTTTAGACAAAAAGAGAATTTTTGAAATTTGGAGCTACAGAGAAATGCTGAAGACTAAATGAGTAGACCACGTAACTAATGAGGGGGTGCAGAATAGAACTGGGGAGAAGAGAAATTTGTGGTACAACCTGACTAAAAGAAGTGATCAGTTGGTAGGAGACACTCTGATGCATCAAGTCATCACCAATTTAGTACTGGGCGGGAGCTGGGAGGGTAAGAATCGTAGAGGAGACCAAGAGATGAATACAGTAAACAGATTCAGTCGGATGTAGGGTGCTTTAGTTATTCGGAGATAAAGAGACTTGCACAGGACAGAGTGGCATGGAGAGCTATGTCAAACAATTCTTTGGACTGAAGACTACAACAGGAACAATAATAATAATAATAATAATAATAATAACTTCCCCTCATGAACCGTGGACTTTACCGTTGGTGGGGAGGCTTGCGTGCCTCAGCGATACAGATAGGCGTACCGTAGGAGCAACCACAACGGAGGGGTATCTGTTGAGACGCCAGACAAACGTGTGGTTCCTGAAGAGGGGCAGCAGCCTTTTCAGTAGTTGCAGGGGCAACAGTCTGGATGATTGACTGATCTGGCCTTGTAACAATAACTAAAACGGCCTTGCTGTGCTGGTACTGCGAACGGCTGAAAGCAAGGGGAAACTACGGCCGTAATCTTTCCCGAGGGCATGCAGCTTTACTGTATGATTAAATGATGATGGCGTCCTCTTGGGTAAAATATTCCGGAGGTAAAATAGTCCCCCATTCGGATTTCCGGGCGGGGACTACTCAAGAGGATGTCGTTATCAGGAGAAAGAAAACTGGCGTTCTACGGGTTGGAGCGTGGAATGTCAGATCCCTTAATCGGGCAGGTAGGTTAGAAAATTTAAAAATGGAAATGGATAGGGTAAAGTTAGATATAATGGGAATTAGTGAAGTTCGCTGGCAGAAGGAACAAGACTTCTGGTCAGGTGACTACAGGGTTATAAACACAAAATAAAATAGGGCTAATGCAGGAGAAGGTGTAATAATGAATAGGAAAATAGGAATGCGGGAAAGCTACTACAAACAGCATAGTGAACGCATTATTGTGACCAAGATAGATACGAAGCCCGCATCTACTACAGTAGTACAAGTTTATATGCCAGCTAGCAGATGACGAAGAAATTGAAGAAATTTATGATGAAATAAAAGAAATTATTCAGATAGTTAAGGGTGACGAAAATTTAATAATCATGGGTGACTGGAATTCGGTAGTAGGAAAAAGGAGAGAAGGAAACGTAGTAGGTGAATATGGATTGGGGATGCGAAGTGAAAGAGGAAGCCGCCTGTTAGAATTTTGCACAGAGCCCAACTAAATCATAGCTAACACTTGGTTCAAGAATCATAAAGGAAGGCTGTATACATGGAAGAAGCCTGGAGATACTGACAGGTTTCAGATAGATTATATAATGGCAAGACAGAGATTTAGGAACCAGGTTTTAAATTGTAAGACATTTCCAGGGCAGTTGTGGACTCTGGCCACAATCTATTGGTTATGACCTGTTGATTAAAACTGAAGAAATTGCAAAAAGATGGGAATTTAAGGAGATGGGACCTGGATAAAGTAAAAGAACCAGAGGTTGTACAGAGTTTCAGGGAGAGCATAAGGGAGCAATTGACAGGAATGGGGGAAAAATTACAGTAGAAGAAGAATGGGTAGCTTTGAGGGATGACGTAGCGAAGGCAGCAGAGGATCAAGTAGACAAAAAGACGAGGGCTAGTAGAAACCCTTAGGTAACAGAAGAAATATTGAATTTAATTGATGAAAGGAGAAAATATAAAAATGCAGTAAATGTAGCAGGCAAAAAGGAATACAGGCGCCTCATATATGAGATCGATAGGAAGTGCAAAATGGCTAAGCAGGCATGGCTAAAGGACAAATGTAAGGATGTAGAGGCTTATCTCACTAGGGGTAAGATAGATACTGCCTACAGGAAAATTAAAGAGACCTTTGGAGATAAGAGAACCACTTGTATGAACATCAAGAGCTCAGATGGAAACCCAGTTCTAAGCAAAGAAGGGAAAGCAGAAAGGTGGAAGGAGTATATAGAGGGTCTATACAAGGGCGATGTACTTGAGGACAATATTATGGTAATGGAAGAGGATGTAGATGAAGATGAAATGGGAGATACGATACTGCGTGAAGAGTTTGACAGAGCACTGAAAGACCTCAGTCGAAACAAGGCCCCTGGAGTAGACAACATTCCATTTGAACTACTTACGGCTTTGGGAGAGCCAGTCCTGATAAAACTCTACCATCTGGTGAGCAAGATGTATGAAACAGGCGAAATACCCTCAGACTTCAAGAAGAATATAATAATTCCAATCCCAAAGAAAGCAGGTGTTGACCGATGTGAAAATACCCGAACTATCAGTTTAATAAGTCACAGGTGCAAAATACTAACGCGAATTCTTTACAGACGAATGGAAAAACTAGTAGAAGCCGACCTCGGGGAAGATCAGTTTGGATTCCGTAGAAATGTTGGAACACGTGAGGCAATACTGACCTTACGACTTATCTTAGAAGCTAGATTATGGAAGGGCAAACCTACGTTTCTAGTATTTGTAGACTTAGAGAAAGCTTTTGACAATGTTGACTGGAATACTCTCTTTCAAATTCTGAAGGCGGCAGGTGTAAAATACAGGGAGCGAAAGGCTATTTACAATTTGTACCTAAACCACATGGCAGTTAGAAGAGTCGAGGGACATGAAAGGGAGGCAGTGGTTGGGAAGGGAGTGAGACAGGTTTGTAGTCTCTCCCCGATGTTATTCAATCTGTGAAGGAAACAAAAGAAAAATTCGGAGTAGGTATTAAAATCCATGGAGAAGAAATAAAAGCTTTGAGGTTCGCCGATGACATCGTAATTCTGTCAGAGACAGCAAAGGACTTGGAAGAGCTGTTGAACGGAATGTATAGTGTCTTGAAAGGAGGAAATGAGATGAACATCAACAAAAGGAAAACGAGGATAATGGAATATAGTCGAATTAAGTCGGGTGATGCTGAGAGAAGTAGATTAGGAAATGAGACACTTAAAGTAGTAAATGAGTTTTGCTATTTGGGGAGCAAATTAAGTGATGATGGTCGAAGTAGAGAGGATATAAAATGTAGACTGGCAATGGCAAGGAAAGCGTTTCTGAAGAAGAGAAATTTGTTAACATCGAGTATAGATTTAAGTGTCAGGAAGTCATTTCTGAAAGTATTTGTATGGAGTGTAGCCATTTATGGAAGCGAAACATGGACGATAAATAGTTTGGACAAGAATAGAATAGAAGCTTTCGAAATGTGGTACTACATAAGAATGCTGAATATTAGATGGGTAGATCACATAACTAATGAGGAAGTATTGAATCGGATTGGGGAGAAGAGAAGTTTGTGGCCCAACTTGACCAGATGAAGGGATCGGTTGGTAGGACATGTTCTGAGGCATCAAGGGATCACCAATTTAGTATTCGAGGGCAGCGTGGACGGTAAAAATCGTAGAGGGAGACCAAGAGATGACCAAAGTAAGCAGATTCAGAAGGATGTAGGTTGCAGTAGGTACTAGGAGATGAAGAACCTTGCACAGGATAGAGTAGCACGGAGAACTGCATCAAACCAGTCTCAGGACTGAAGACCACAACAACAACAACAACTACAATAATAATAAACCCCGTGGAGGCCCAGGAAAAGAATAGGCCTCCGGTTTGTTCTGACAGTCGTAAAAGGCGACGTAAAGAAGAAACCACTAATAGGGCTAACCCCAGTTTTAGTGTGATTAGTTGGTTCAGGGCAGAACTAATGAAGCCTCGGTCAAGCCCTGTCATGGTCTGGGACGACGCATAACCCCTATGCCGCTCCACAGTGGTAACGACGCTGCTAGCCACACGGAAAATGATTTACATCCAAATAGAGGTGTTTTGCAGGATATGCGTCCTGCAACCACTCTAGAAGGAAAACAGAGGATGAGATGGTCAGATGAAGTTAACTGACACCTCATGTTCTTTTATTACCAAGCAACAAACTTAGGAACCAACACAACTGGATACAGATCACAAGTATACACAAATTTATTACCAGATACTCTGAATTAAGATTTTTAACAGAACAACGACTGGCTTATCAGATCTGTGTAATAGTCAAAAATAACAGTACAACAAATACTGAAACAAACAATGTGCAATCAGTAGAACAAGAAAATACAGTAATGGACTCAAACATCCCAGAGCAAACAAGCAAAGAGCACGTGTCGGTTAAACAATCAGAGGAAAACGAAACCTTAAGACAGCCACCAGAACAAGCACAAACATGTTAGATATAGAAGAAAAATTTCAGCTGACGTATATATAATACAAAGACAAAAATACAGACATTAGACCATTCTTGCATAGACCCCCAAATAACCAACAAGTCGAAACAACAATCACAACTATCAGCACAATCATACACAACAAAATAAATGAAAATGCAACTATGGAGGAGTTACATCTACTGGTTTATATAGGAGCACTCACTACGCTAAATATACACACTAGGCAGAGATCAGAACCAACCAAGACACAGAAGAAACCCACAAAATCAGTATGGCAACACAGGCTACAGATCAGAATAGGAAAACTGAGAAAAGACATTGGACAGCTAACACAATTTATAAGAAATGAAATATCAGACAAAAAAGGAAAAAGGTTAGGTAAAATCTCACAACAAGAAGCGATAGAGCAATTACATGAATAGAAGCAGAAATTACAAGCATTAGCCAAACGACTTAGAAGATACAAAAAAAGTGAAAATAGAAAGAAATTTTGCCAGACAATAGATAACACACACATTAAAACAAACAATCCACCAAACATAACAGACACGGAACACTTCTGGAGCAACATATGGTCAAACCCATTACAACATAACAGGCATTCGCAGTGGATACGAGCAGAAAGAGATGATGCCACAAATGCCTGGAGTGATAATTTTGCAACATAAAGTCCCCCGGCAAATTAATTCTATGCACAATTGGAGAGCCCCTGGAAAAGATAAAATAGCAAATTTCTGGCTAAAGAAGTTCACCTCAACACATTCACGTGTAACTAAATTATTTAACAGTTACATTGCAGACCCATACACAGTGCCTGATACACTTACACAAGGAATAACGTTTCTGAAACCTAAAGATCAAGCAGACGCAGCAAACCTAGCAAAATATCGCCCCATAACATACCTATCAACATTATACGAAATATTAACTTCAGTCATTACACAGAAATTAATCAGACATACAACACAGAATAAAATTATAAATGAAGAACAAAAAGGCTGCTGCAAAGGAACACAAGGATGTAAAGAGCAACTGATAATAGATGCAGAGGTGACATGTCAAGCTAAAACTAAACAAAGGTCGCTACACTACACATGCATTGATTACCAAAAAGCTTTTGATAGTGTATCCCACTCATGGTTACTACAAATATTGGAAATATACAAAGTACATCCTAAATTGATAGTTCCTAAACATAGTAATGAAAAACTGGGAAACCACACGTAATATCCAAACAAATTCAAATAATATCACATCACAGCCAATACAGATTAAGCATGGAATATACCAAGAGGACTCATTAAATCCATTCTGGTTCTGCCTTGCTCTTAACCCATAATCCAACATGCTAAATAATACATATTATGGATATAATATTACTGGAACATACCAACACAAAATCACACATTTGTTATACATGAATGATCTAAAACTACTGGCAGTTATTTGATTTATCAAACTAATGTTCAGCATTCTTCTGTACATTATACTCATAAAACTTACCGTTGTTTCTTTTCTGTACTGTTTGTCGCCCAGGTTTCGGTTACACATAAGGCTACAGTCTAGACAAATAATTCAAGAAAAATCATGCAAACTCTTAAATTCATCTGCTTGCACTGACAGTGATGATATGCAATGTAGGGTGAAAACAAAGTCTTCCCTCAGTACAAAAAACAATCTCTACGAAGCAGCGCTAGGTGAAGTTGTCTCGTTTGTCACAAACGGTAGATTATCTCATCAAGTTTTTTTTTTATGGATATGCTTCGTAATGTCTATTGTAAATGGTAACTCTACTCACGAAGTTTTTGTGGGTACATGTACTCTCGTCTCCCCCCCCCCCCCTCTCACTCGTCTCCCTCCCTCTCTCTCTCTCCCTCTCTCTCTCTCTCTTTCTCACTGTCTCTCTCCTCTCTTCACGTTGGCGTCTATGCAGGAGAAAGCAGATTCTGTTCTTTGGCTTCGTGAAGTGTGGTCGCCTATTAAGTTAAGTGGCAGTTCCGGAGTTGAGAAAAACCGCGACATGCGAAGAATTGGGTGAAAAGTTTAAAGAGATTGACAGGGTCAGTGACAAGGCAAGAGGAGACAGAATTAGATTTAGTGACGACCCTATTGATGCAATGCACACAACATTTCAGTGCAGTCCCCAGTTATCGACACGTCGTGTTTCCAGAGAAACGAGCAAACCTGAGAGCTCTCCGGCGAAGATTTTTCACAAACAGCGGATATCCTTGTATATCAAGAGCATCTGCTACAAGATTTGCAGCCACATAGGCGCAGATGTGCTCATTTCGTTTGGAACACGGAGAAACGATCCGATGCAGACAGTGAGTGCGATAATAAATTTTGTTTTAACATTGAAGCAACTATTCAATTCTCTGAGAAAGTAAAGAAACGTGTTTTATGGATATGGTGGTTGGAGACCCCCATATCGTCGTCCAACACGTAGCGGACAGTCTAAAGTGAATGTGTGGTTGGTTTTAATGCAGAATACACCTACTGGATTAGCCGAGCGGTCTAAGGCGCTGCAGTCATGGACTGTGTGGCACATCCTGGAGGAGGTTCAAGTCCTCCCTCGGGCATGGGTGTGTGTGTTTGTCCTTAGGATAATTTAGGTTGTGTGTAAGGTTAGGGATGACAGTTCATGATGATAAGCCACCCATTAATCTGTATTGAACATGAAGTGTGAGTTTGCCTGATAAGTGGACGTTGAGGGTGAGTGGTGGGAGTAGATGACCAGCGCCACAGAAATTAAAACAAATATTCTGCATGCTGCACCTGTACCCCATATCTACCATCCTAGATCGTTTGCATAGATTCTTATATCATCAATGATGGGATGGATCTCCATCTTGAATCATACATTTGCCTGTAGAAGTATTACTATAATTCATCAGAAATGGTTTGGAAACTCTTTGAATCGACTGGTTTACATCAGGCACTCATGTATATTGAAAAGTGTGAGATTCGTTGTCCAAATCGGAAGGGCTATCCTCGAATGTCTAGAATTATTTGCAACACTTCTGAAAACAAGACTTTTATGCTGCTTCTGATAAGCTACAAACTCTAACCATACAAAAGTAACTATGTGGATAATCCATATTGTTCTGTTTTATACCACTAGCGATTCTGAGTCAGCACTTCACACACGTATCTCGGATCATTATTGATTACACCAAAATGCAACATTCTTGCATCGTCACGTCCGATAACTCTAAGTCAAACGATTGTCGGAGTCACAGCTATGGAACATAACTGTCTAGAAGATGGACCAAACACACTAAAGAGAGTACCAACACCACAATAGTCCGTCCTCTCATATATTTTTACCGTACAGTGTGGAATTCATACCTGAGAGGATTGATGAGGACATCTAAAAGTTCCATGAAGGACAGGTCATTTTATGTTATCACGAAATAGGGGAGAGACTATCATGGATATGATATGCAAATTGAGATGGCAATCATTAAACCAAAGGTGTTTCTCGTGGTGGCAAGATCTTCTCACAAAATTTTAATCTGCAAATTTCTCATTAGAATGCGAAAATATTTAGTTCATTGCTGTCAAATGGAGAAATAATCATAATAATAAAATTAGAGAAATCAGAGTGCCCTGAAACATTTTAAGTTTCCATTCTTTTCATACGCCGTTTTAGAGTAGAATGGTAGAGAAATTGTGGGAAAATGGTTCCTGTCTTTGCCAGGCACCTTAGTGTGAAATTAAGAGTAGTCATGCAGATGTAGATGAAGAATTCCTAGAAAAATCACGTTGTTCTTTATGGTGCGCAAGCCCGCTGTGTTCATTCACAACCTTAGATATCGTTAGATGCAGATGTCTATATCAGTACCGCGTTTGATGCAGATCTGCGATAACATCATATGAATAAAATAATGAATATCAAGTAGATTTGTGATTATGTTGGGAAGTTCCCAGCAAGCAGCGAATTGTCCTCAACACAGAGGGAAATTCACATATAAAATTCATACTGTGTATTCCATTGGGGAGATTTAAAAGAAATTAAGACCATTGGAACGCCACCTTATAAGCGCTTACTATGTTCGATTCTATGTTGAAACGCGCTGCATTCTGAAGAGATACATCATAATGTTATTGTGATGAGTGAGTGCCGGGCGGAGACAAGAGCACGTAACATTGCCTACATGTTTACTGCAGAGATCTGGCAGATGCATTCACGAACTGTGTGAATGACTGTTGATCTGTTCTAAAATTAAGAGGCTAACAAACATCCGCCTGCACTCAGAAATGATGACGTAGTGCTGTCTTCTTGAGATTCATGGTGTACGGGAGAAACCAGATGGCCTGGGTCTTGGAGTTGTTGGTGATGTGAAATGTGTGGTGAGCTATGAGTCTTAGAAGTGGTCAGCTGGCCTAGGCGTATCCCTCCAGCATGTGACACCAGTGTGGTCACTATATCATTAGTCGTGGCACACATAAGGAGGCGGCAGCTGTGGATGGAGTTGGCGTGCCTACATCAAGGTGTGGTGTGGCATTGGGACCATGGTGCTTAAATAAAGCAGCATGTACATATCCCTTCAATCCTGACCTGCCAGACGACAGTGCCTAGTGTTGGACAAATATACAGACTGCATCTGTGAGTTGTTCATTTTTAGGACAACAGCTCTATACCTCTCATAGTCAGTAGGCTTCCCATTATTTTAAACTTAGGGTTTATAGCTTTTGAATTTCTCGCCACTATTAAACTTATGACAATGGATATTGTTAATTTTTCCGCCATTTTAAGCCTAGGAGAACTAATATTTTGGCTCTGGTACCTACAGTATCTAATGTCGGGTTTGCACTATTTAAACTGTGATATCAGTGTAGTGAGGAGGGTAATTGTTTAAACTGAAACATCAGGGTAGTTCTTTCTCACCATAGGGCTAGTGGATTTAGGACACGTTAGATCCAGATTTAGTGTGATTATTGTTTAAACAGTGATGTCAGAGAGGAATTGTTTAAATTTTGCGCTACCAACTTTAAACTCAGGAAAAATCATTTGGGGGGGGGGGGGGGAGGGGGGAGGGAGCGAGCGTTTCAATACAAACCAAGTGATAGTCTTGATTTCATTAAGTGACCTGGCTGCTACAAATATCCAAATATCAACACACATCTTAATGAATTACAGCTAGGGGAAAAAATGTTAAGTTGGTCGTCAGGCTAATGCAAACTGGTTACTATCTGTATGATGAAAAACATGGTTACATATCCACAGGCTTACCCTGGCAGGAGAAAGACACACTTCATGTAATAAACTTGATTAGACCTGTTGGGGAAACACACATCCTTTGTCTGAGGCGAGTGATTTCAGGGGCAAGAACCAGTGTTGCCATCTTGAATTTTGTACCTCGTGCAAGTGACCTACTTCCACCAACATTACAATGCCTCATAGCAATTTTTCTGTCAATTTTTTCCTAGGACAACTAGCTAACTAAGAAAGTGATTACGTAGGATTGGAGAGAATACCAAATAGAACAATTTGGCTATTTTTTAATTTCCTACCAAACTTTGAAATGCCTGCAAAATTTTGAAGTCACGCCAGTTTATACATCCAGCAACTGGACTATACGTGAGGAAGTGGGGAGAAAGTGGCAACAACACGTGACGCCACTGATGATGTCACCAGAAATCTGGCAACAATGCAGTTTGTCACAGAACAGATGCTGTCAATCTACCAATATCTTACATCTCAGTTGCTGAAATTTCAAATATGGATAGTGTTTCGGTGAGATGGTGCATGGCCACACTGGGGGTTCATCAGTACTTTGTTGAAAACTTTCCAGGCAGATGGATCAGTAGAGACAGTCTAACATCGTGGTCACCATGTTCACGAGACATAATGCCCCTTTCATTTACTTTTTGGGACACCGTTTTGGGTGAAGTATTCAGCTCACCATTTCCTGCTGTGCAGACTCTCACTGCTCGAATAGAAGCGGTGACGGAAGAGATGCCGGCAAAGACACGGAGAGAATTTGAGTATTGTCTAGATGTTCTATGGGCAAAAAGCCTAATACACGTGTTCCATATACTCGTCTATCGTGTTCCGAGCCGGGACAGCCTCGGCATAGGAGAGTTGGTACCTGCATTGCAGTGACGACGCCAGGGAGGTGCGGGCAGCCCTGAGGCTCGCCAGCAATCGGCAGGTGGGGGCGAATGATGGCCACTTAGGAGGCAGTGGGGGAGAGAGCGGCCGGCGGGCGCTTTTAATTCGCTGCCTGCGGGCCCGACAGATGGCGCGTCTGCGCCGTAATTAGACTGTTGATGAAAATATCTTGCCTCTAGCCCAATAAAAGAATTTCAGGTGTTAAAAAGGATCTCTTTCGATTAGTAAATTCCAAGGCGCATTTTTCTTTTACCGTCAGAGACTGCATAGAGTGAATTCGTCGGAATAATCCGGAATGGAATTACTGGGACAGTGGGAAGTGCTACACCACGATACCAGTGTAAATGTTACACCATGAATCACCAGTGTAATATTTGTCACATTTTGCAGAGATGTGCATCAAATAACGTTTATTAAACGATTAAACTTTCTTTCCATTCAGAAATGATGTTTACGTTTAACCTCAGTATGAGGTGTGACACTTGATTCGAATAAACTCCTTTACTCGTTGTGGCGTCGAATAAACCCCCTCTTAATGTCATCAAGACCAACAGTTTGCTACGCCTTCTAAGCTGACAATTGCTCACTAAATTCTGACTACATACAAAAATGTCTACAGAAAGCTGCTGCGATTAGTTTTCTATTTAACAGTATATAATCGAGTTTTAAAAACAGGTACCTATCAGCAGGTTAATGACAAGATTTACGAAGTATTATATATAAAGACAGGTACATTGAGCGTGCGTGGCTCATATTGTTATCTTAATAGTCTCCCACATAAAGTCGAAAATAATACTACGTAGAAGAAAATATTGAATGCATCATGAGCTATCATCTGCTGGAGCGAAGATCTCAACCAATCTTATCTTCATAAACCTGGGAAGTCATGCAGATAAGCCAGAATAAAAAGTACTGCTGAAGACAATGTCCGTAGCAGGTCATCTCTGAAACAGCTTAAGTGCAGAATACACAAATGCATGGCATCGGATTACTGTTTTTGAAGCACATATAGTATTTCAATTTTCTTACGACTTTTTGTGAATTTATCTATTTGTGATATTCTCAGTTCCCTACTACAGATTCCAGTCATTACACGCATCACTAAAGATTTACTCTCTCAACTCATACAAAAGTTATATGAATTTAGTCATTGTCAATTGCTACAATAAGTACGTTATTTTAACAATTTTAACTTTCATTACGTTAGCGATTGCATGCAGTTCCATGTCGCGGTAACCCTCTGACACATCAAAACTAGATCGAGTTGAATACCGCCCGTCTAAATTTTTAAAATATTGTAAAAGCAAAGCGAGAATGTGCATCGTCACTAGTTTTTAGTTAAAATATGCAATAACCGGTCAACAGGAGCCAAATATACAAATGCATATGCAACACGCAAGTGCATATAATTTGATGTCTACTCATAACGGATGATACGTCTCCATATGAGAAATGGTTAACAATTCAGAAAAAATAAATCGCCAGTTCTGTTGCAGAATCCCGCAGCCCATCGTATTTTTAATAGTGATCTACAGGAGTGGAAACTTACCAAGTGATTTTCTTCCTATTATTCATCTGAGATATATGAAAATAATTCGTAAAAAATAATGTACCATTGTTTCGATCCCCCGTTTAGAGTGAAGTAGTGAACTTCTTCACCATATGTAATATCCTTTAATGTGTCAAAGATAAAGATATATTTGTAATGTGTTTGAACCTTAATAAGTAATGAGTAGTATGAAGTGGTTTATTAAGTATTGTCCATCATGCCTTCGTAATCTTGTTATTCACAGATAAACAGGCATCAGATTTATTATTTTCTAATCTTATTGACTGACGACTCCATAGAGTGCCGTGTGCACAACTACCATATCCGTGAAATTGGAAGGAAGATCAGCCTTGACCGTAATTTTGATGGTTTATTGACAGCAAAATCGATTTTCAATCACATAATGGTCACACTACAGCACTGGAGATAATCATTATGTGATTGAAAATCGATTTTGCTGTCAATAAACCATCAAAATTACGGCCAACGCTGACCTTCCTTCTAACTTTCTAATCTGTTTTAACCATAATGAGTAATCTCAAGCGGTTCATTAAGTATTGTCTATCATGTTTTCTTAATGTTGTTATCCACAGATAAACAGGCATCAGATTTATTTTTTTCCAATAGAACAATGCTGCATTTTTGTGGCAGAGTAGAACTGATCAAATAAAATTCTTTTGTAACTCTTAAGCTTTGAACAGAGTGACGACTTCCAGAAACCTGGCAACTATTCGTCAACGTCAATATCACTAATGAATTAAAAGATATTTCTAATGAGAAGAATCGGTCTCTCACTCTTTAACGCCGTAGGAATGGAAAGGTGGTACGCTGTTTGCAGTACTTTTTTCTTATGTGAAAGAAAAATGAAATGTAAAAATAAAATCCTTTGCTAAGTTTCAATCCCAGCTGTCATTGATAATGATACACTGGGTTACAGGATTCCCCTTCAATTGCAACATAATGGGTGATTTATTTTCATGTGATTTTCTAAGTTTTATTTCTTCAGAAGCGTCATCATTGACGACACTTGAGTAACGCATTCGGTATATTCATCTAGATACCACGTTAAATTTTGATTCTTTTGCCAAACCAAACCAGAAATTGACCAAACCGAACAATTATAGGAGTAAGTGGAACGATAGTCTGCTATAAAGCTACACAGTGAGGGTATAAATATTCTTTAGCAAATTGTTTTTTTCTTTTTTAAATCACAAGAACAAGGTTGCACAGTAGTTGTTATGCATGCTGGCAAACAACAGAGTCGATAAATTGCTATCCGATTTGATATATTTCTGAAGGTCGATTTATTCACTTTTAGGAAAGGTCCGGGTATTCTACTGAAAGTCAGAGAGTTGTTTAGAGAGTTTTGTGAGAGTTTACAGTAATTAACTGCATGAACGCACGAACACATATGTGTCTAAATTTGATTACGTTTTGAAAAAGATCGCTTCACGCTTAAGAGTACCCTCCACCAATTTACATTCAACTACACCGATCAGCCAGAACATTATCAGCGCCTACCTAATAGCCAGCGGCGACGCGTCGTGGCGTGCAAGCAATGAAGCCTTGGTACGTCGCTGGAGGAATTTTGCACCGTATCAGCAGACATAAGTCACCTAACTCCTGTAAATCCCGGGGACGAGGCCGACGAGCTCTGACGCCACTTTCAATCACAACCCAGATGTGTCCGATCGGGTTCAGATTTGGCGAGTTGGGCGGTCAGCGCATCGATTGGAACTCGCCACTCGAAGCACTTCATCATGCTCCGTCCTTGTGATACGGCTCATTCAAAAATGCCATTGCTATCGGGAAACGTGATCGTCATGAAGACATTTTAATAAATAAAAATAAAATAATAATAATAATAAATTGCAATAATAATAATAAATTGTAATAATAATAATAAATACAAATTAAACTGGAACAGCACCATTATAACAGATAAAACAACACCACATAACAAACCTGACATCATGCTCACCAATAAAAAGAAGAAATTAACACAACTAATCGAAATATCCATACCCAATACAACAAATATACAAAAGAAAACAGGAGAAAAAATTGAAAAATACATCCAACTGGCTTAGGAAGTCAAGGATATGTGGCATCAGGATAAAGTTGACATTATACCAATTATACTATCAACTACAGGAGTCATACCACACAATATCCACCAGTACATCAATGCAATACAGCTACATCCAAACTTATATATACAACTACAGAAATCCGTAATTATTGATACATGTTCAATTACCCGAAAGTTCCTAAATGCAATATAACATATACCGTACAGTTAAAAGGAAGTCACGCTTGATCAAGGTCCGCGTCACTTTCTACTTTAGACCAGACATAACGTCTGAGATAAGAAAGAAATAATAATAATAATCGGTTGGGTAAGTAATTGAGAGATTAAAGTTTGTTTCGCCTTTAAGATTGGAATTGAATTTCTTGATGTTTCATAAAATCTTACGTAGCATTGTTCATTGAGACCACACAATGAAGTAAATGCAATTTACGCCGTGAATTTTTCGAGCTTTGCACGTCCGAAGATGTAAGGAACGTAGCCAGGGCTCATTATATATTTTTTGTAGACAAAGTCTGATAACTGACCTCAGCTTCAGTCACGACAATGGGGTGACTAAAACTACGAAAACAGAGAAAAGCATACGATTAAATAAAACATATATTCGTTTCAACATATACATTACGATTTGAATGACTCTTACGTAAAATTCTAGCTAAATTATTGCAGATAATTCACAAATGAGAGCGACTTATCAATTATGCGGCTCTTTTCTGCAAATAAGTATCAATATGGCTAACTGTGGAACCACACAAAATATTCGTCCTTCTAGGACAACGAGTGACATAAGAGTGTGCTGATGCCTTCTGGCTGCGACAAGAGAGCGGTGTTAATTCCTTTGTTTTGCTTTCTCTTGTCTTAAAAAATCGATACATATAATCTAAGTTCAGTAAATTAAATATCGCCTGTGCTCGAGTGCAAATGGTTCCTTAAAAGGTGTACGTGGTCTTCAAACAGCGTACGATACTCCTTGGCCGTCATGGTTTCTTGCACGATCTCCAGTGGACCAATGGGTGCCCCCGTGAATGTTCCCCAGAGCATAATGGAGACTCCGGCAGCTCGTCTCCGTCCCGCAGTACAGGTGCCAAGGAGGTGTTCCTCTGGTAGACGGCGCACTCCTGCCCTCCCATCGGCATGACGAAGAAAGTGTCGACATTCATCAGACCGTGCAAAGCTCTTCCACTGCGCCAACGACAAATGCCGTTGGTCACGTGTCGTAGTTGTCTATGGCGTGCTGTCGACACTGGCACATGCACGGATCGCTGACTGCGGAGGCCCATCGTCAGAGGTTCTCGGCGCACTGTGTGCTCAGACACACTTGTACGCTGCCCAGCGTTAAAGTCTGAAGTTAGTTCCACCACTGTTTGCTGCCAGTCCTATTTTACTAGTCTCCCCAACCCACGACGTCCGACATCTGTAACGAGGGGTGTCCACCCAAGCCCAGGACCTCTGGACGTGTTGCCATCTTGGTATCGCGACGTGTTGAAGACACTCCTTGAAGACCTGACAGGCCGCGGAGTTTCCGAAATGCTCGTGCCGAGCCTCGGACCGTCACGGTCTGCCCTCGGTCAAACTAAGATAGATCGCGTGCCTACATCTACATCTACATCTACATACTCCGCAGTCCACCATACGGTACGTGGCCGAGGGTACATCGTACCTTAACTAGCATCTTCTCTCCCTGTTCCACTCTCAAAGAGAACGAGGGAAAAATGACTGCCTACATGCCTCTGTTCGAGCCCTAATCTCTCTTATCTTATCTTTGTGGTCTTTCCGCGAAATGTAAGTTGGCGGCAGTAAAATTGTACTGCAGTCAGCCTCTAACGCTGGTCCTCTAAATTTACTCAGCAGAGATTCACGAACAGAACGCCTCCTTTCCTCTAGAGACTCCCACCGGAGTTCCTGAAGTATTTCCATAACACTCGCGTGATGATCAAACCTACCAGTAACAAATCTAGCAGCTCGCATCTGAATCGCTTCTACGTCCTTCCCCAATCCGACTTGATAGGAATCCCAAACGCTCGAGCAGTACTCAGGAATTGGTCGTATTAGTGTTTTATAAGCGGTCTCCTTTACAGATGAACCATATCTTCCCAAAATTCTACCAATGAACCGCCTTCCCCACAACTGCCGGTACATGGTTGTCGCACTTCATATGGCTCAGCAATGTTACGCCCAAATATTTAATCGACGTGACTGTGTCAAGCGCTACACTACTAATGGAGTATTCAAACATTGCGGGATTCTTTTTCCTATTCATCTGCTTTAATTTACATTTATCTATGTTTAGAGTTAGCTGCCGTTGTTTACACCAATCACAAATCCTGTCCAACTCATCTTGTATCCTCCTACAGTCACTCAACGACGACACCTTCCCGTATACCACAGCATCATCAGCAAACAGTAGCACATTGCTATCCACCCTATCCAAAAGATCATTTATGTAGATAGAAAACAACAGCGGACCTACCACACTTCCAGATGATACCCTCACCTTCTACGCCCGCACAGGACGCTCACCGAGACTACATGCACCGTATGTGTGTGTAACTAGTAGTCATTCCACGCCATGTGACGCATCGACTGGCTTATATCGATAGCAGGCCGGTGGTCATAATGTCCTGGCTGATAAGTGTATATCGACACAGAAAAAATTATAGTTGCCTTGATGTAAGTAAAAGTTAGATCAGAAATTTTTTCCTTTTTAAAATTTTGTTTTAAACGAAAGCAGCTTTACAATATTTAAACAATTTCATCTAACATCACTAGTGGCAAGCAGTTTATGAGATGTGCTTCTGAATTACTTTTGTCAAAATATAAGGACACAATAATAATATTTACTTGCCATCAATATTAAGCCTCATTGCTCTATCACTCGACCTACTTTTATACTGAGGACGACTTCATTTCCAAATTTCTGGCGTTTTTGTACCGGTGTGATATTTGTTATCAATAAGGCCGCTCGGTTGAGTAACACAAACTGGTCTGTGTTGCACGCGCACATCCAACACTGTTACTACAAGCTGCACGCGTCTCCCGAGACGCATGCCACCAGGGCAGCTCTGTAATCGTCAGTTAGGTTTGCGTTGGGCGCTGCGGGGCTAAGATGCAGCGGCGGCGGCGTCGGCGACAGAGACGCAGCGCCGGAGACTGCAGGCGGTGCGGCCGGCGAAATCTGCTCGCCGGGAGGGTCTGCGAGCAGACAGCTTGGGAGGCGCGTAGCCCTCCACGATCGGTGCTTCACGTGCGGACTGCGGAGGCCAGGGCGGTACCGGCGACTGAAGGCGGTCTGCCTAGAGGTGGCGGCTCGTTGCTGAGCGACCCTGTTCTTGTTATTGTTGTGACCTTCAGTCCTGAGACTGGTTTGATGCAGCTCTCCATGCTACTCTATCCTGTGCAAGCTGCTTCATCTACCAGTACGAACTGCAGCCTGCATCCTTCTGAATCTGCTTAATGTATTCATCTCTTGCTCTCCCTCTACGATTTTTACCCTCTACACTGCCCTCCAATTCTGTTGGTGATCCCTAGATGCCTCAGAACATGCCCTACCAACCGATCCCTTCTCCTAGTCAAGTTGTGCCACAAACTTCTCTTCTCCCCAATCCGATTCAATACTTCCTCATTAGATATGTGATCTACCCATCTAATCTTCAGCATTCTTATGTAGCACCACATTTCGAAAGCTCTTCTTGTGTTAACTATTTATCGTCCATGTTTCACTTCCATACATAGCTACACTTCACACAAATACTCTCAGAAACGACTTCGTGACATTTAAATCTATACTCGATGTTAACAAATTTCTCTTCTTCAGAAACGCGTTCCTTGCCATTGCCAGTCTACATTTCATATCCTCTCTACTTCGACCAACATCAGTTATTTTGCTCCCCAAATAGAAAAACTCCTTTACTACTTTAAGTGTCTCATTCCCTAACCTAATTCCCTCAGCATCACCCCATTTAACTCGACTACATTCCATTATCTGCGTTTTTCTTTTGTTGATGTTCATCTTATATCCTCCTTTCAAGACACTGTCCATTCCGTTCAAGTGCTCTTCCAATTCCTTTGCTGTCTCTGTTCGTTGCTGAAACACCCTACCTTCATTATATCGTTTCTTTTTCCACTCCATTTTAACCTCGCTGTTAAGATTGCTGAAAATAAAGAGTTTCTGAAATACCGGCAACAGATTTTCAGTTTTTTGTTCCTATTATTTCCTGTAATAAACGTAGAAATCGAACAAAGATTGAAAAATTTTTACTCTCTCAGTTTCAAGATACGTTGAATCAAAATGTTAAGTTCAAGAAGGAAATAAGAGGAATCTTAGACCGTCCACTGTCCGCTGCTGGTCTTGGAAATCGGCAACTGGATGAATACTTCAAAAAGAACACTAGTAGTCTCCCCTGACAGTTCTAATTTTTGGAAACTCTGCTCAAAGATCATCGTGTAATCGATGATCATAACTACAATTTGGGCACTACGAACAGTCATTGTTAAAGGGTTTTCTGAGGTTGCAGAACTCTGTTTTTCGTGTTGATCTCTCCACGTTTCAGTGCTTCAAGCAGATAAAAGCATATTCTGTACATACAGGCAGCAGATCACGTACTTTCTGTGTTTACTGGGTACCTAGAATGTTATTAACCCTGTAGCCTGTTACTCTTACCATTTAAGTTCCTCTCTCCTTTATTATACGATATAAATAGCAAACAACAAATAACCAATCTCTTAAAGCAAAGTATTTTACTTGATTGCTAAGTCACTTTCTAAAAATATTTCCAGACTAGGGTTGTTGCCACTCTGCAATACAACGGCTCCCTGCCACGACAGAAAGGAACTACCGTATAGATCAGGTAGGGGAAAACATGCACACTGCACGCAAGTGCTTGCTTTAGACCAAGACACACGACAACAGGGACATTACTGTCTCAGCAACAGTCTACCAATTGTTATACCATGTGTCTGTTACTCGTTTCTGTTGGCATTGTTGTTAAAATACCAGTGATCATTTTCCCATTTTTTTATAATAACACAATATCTCAAACCAATACCAATTTCACCAATAAAAAATACTACTGAAAAAACGGATTATCCAAAAACGAAAAATTTTAACACTGCCTCTTATTGGTACTCCAGTTTTTTTACAGGGTTGTAGAAGAAATATAAACACCTGTTATAACCGAGGCCAAAAAAATACTGAAAAGTATCGGTTATTTTGAACTAAAATACCAGTATCGGCTGTAAACGGTATGTTTTTCCCATTCCTAGGATCTGCCCGAGTTGGCAGCTCGGGGCACGCACATAGTCTCTTGAAAGCGTGCAGTCGGCGCCTGACTTCGCTCTAATTAATGGAACTTGTATTTACAAAATTATTAAAGAAGGGAACTTTCGGCGTAATTTCCAGAGATTTCTTTGGCAATTTTATGATTGTTAAATTTAGTGTTTTGTAAATTGCATAACAAAAGGGCTAATGGGGAACAAGACGTTTATGTTAATGTAAATGATGTTGGTTCAAATGGCTCTGAGCACTATGGGACTTAACATCTAGGATCATCAGTCCACTAGAAAGAACTACTTAAACCTAACTAACCTAAGGACAGCACACAACACCCAGTCATCACGAGGCAAAGAAAATCCCTGAACTCGCCGGGAACCGAACCCGGCAACCCGGGCTTGGGAAGCGAGAACACTACCGCACGACCACGAGCAGCGGACGTAAATGATGTTAAATCGATAGAATTGTTAAGTGGTGGTGATGAATTAGTAGTGGATCTCCCACAGAACGTGATTTTAGAGCATTACGCTATTTTGGCGAAAGTAGACATGTTGAGAAACGTGGCTGTTGTACTATAAGGTTTATAACTTGTAAAAAAACAGCTACCAGCAACATGTATGGTTTAAAAAGGTTTATTTTCTTCAGACCATGACCGGTTTCGGATTTTTCTTTACAAATCCATCTTCAGATGGCAGTTACAAGAATTCTTAGTTGGACCTAGTTTTGTTTTTGTTATTCGTTTGCTGCGGTGCTGTGTAGTTCTGCCTGACGAAATATTCGTGCGTTTTTGTTTTCGAACGCAAGCGTAATGCACAAAAACAAAACTAGGTCCAACTAAGAATGCTTGTAACTGAAATCTGAAGATGGATTTGTAAAGAAAAATCCGAAACCGGTCATGGTCTGAAGAAAATAAACCCTTTTAAGCCATACATGTGGCTGGTAGCTGTTTTTTATAAATTATAAACTTTTTAGAGCATTGTTTTTTAAATGATGCAACTGTCCAAAATGATTCGAAAAATGGTTCAAATGGCTCTCAGCACTATCGACTTAACTTCTGAGGTCATCAGTCCCCTAGAACGTAGAACTACTTAAACCTAACTAACCTAAGGACATCACATACACCCATGGTCGAGGCAGGATTCGAACCTGCGACAGTAGCAGCAGCTCGGATCCGGACATAAGTGCCTAGAACCGCACGGCCACAGCGGCCGGCTCCAAAATGGTTCAAATGGCTCTAAGCACTATGGGACTTAACATCTGATGTCATCAGTCCCCTAGACTTAGAACTACTTAAACCTAACTAACCTAAGGACATCACACACATCCATGCCCAAGGCAGGATTCGATCCTGCGACCGTAGCAGTCGCGCGGATCCGGACTTAAGCGCCTAGAACCGCTCGGCCACAGAGGCCGGCGATGCAACTGTCAATTTTCGTAGAGATCAGAAACTGCTAGTAACCAAACCAGGCAGGATGTATCAAATAAACTGAGATGGCTGAAACAAACTCTGAATTGGTGGAATGTAAAATACGTTAATGTCTAGGAACTTAAGAATTAAACACTGGGCAACAAACATTAGGAGAGGTTATTTGTGGCGAAAATGAAGTACAGGAATATGACGATAAAATCGGGAAGAGGATAAGGATTATGAATTAGTACCAGACACACGTGCCGTAAATAAAAATATGAGAAAAAACTCGCTTAAATGAGAGGCTAGAACTAAGAATGGGGAAAAATGTGTTGGAAAAGGGAAACAGACTAATATTGATGAGGAACTAATGGAAAATGGATTCAGTTATTGTACCGAGAGTAATAGTAACGAAACAATGGAAAATGCAGGTAGCGTGGATGAGGAGTAGATAAATAAACCAACTTGTGAGAAAAATAATATTGTTTGTGATGTCGGTAAGGAAGATAGCGACTTTAAAATCTCCAACATAAAATATAACTTTATTTGGTCGAAGAATATTAGTCAAGTAGTTTATGATTAGATTGCTCAAGTAACAGGTTATGATGAAAATAAAGCATCAGAAAATATTTTCTGGTGTTTGTGTTGTCTGGATAAGACTATGCTTACTAGTCTGAGGTGCAAGATCACAGCCCTTTCAAACGACGGCTTGTGATAATGTCATAGGTGCTGTAGATGATAAAAATATGTTATTTTGATTTTGGAAGCGTACCTGTGTTTATTGTGAGCTCATTTTAATGTTCTGCTAATATGGTGTGGCATCGACCACTGATTGTGTATGTATCACACGATTAAAGTAAGAGAGGTCTTTTGAGTTTGAGTACACAGTATGTGGACTATTAAATCAGCTGAACACGTAACAGCGGCGCTGGTGACGTGGCTAATGTGTCCAGGGCAACGAATCACCAACCTCCAGCTGATGCGCCAAGGTATACTGTGCTCATTATAAGAATAAACCTGATGTAAACATTACACACTGTATTTTTCCACGATATCTGGAATGTCATTGCATTTTGGTTCACGCGGAGCGGAAGCCAAGCTGTCTTGAGTACAGTCAAGTACGGAAATGATAACGTCTTGGTGGTGGTAAATTCCTATGGGAGCAAACTGCTGAGTCCTAGGCTTACACGCTACTTAATTTAAAGTAACTTACACTAAGTACAACACACGCACCCATGTCCGAGGGAGGACGCGAAGCTCCGAAGGAGGGAGCCGCGCGAACTGTGGCAAGGAGCCTGAGACCACGGGTTGATAATATCTTATGCAGTGCATTACGCGCATGTCGTCTGAGCGATAATATGGGACAACAGGTTTACCGGCGCATTTAACTTGAACGGCAATGGCTGGCCAACTGGTCGAGCTAAACTGCAATTATGTTAGAAGTTGCAGTTAGGACGTAAAAAGAGATGAGCAGTTTAATGAAATAATATTCGGCAAAACTCCAGCAGTACCGCATGCTTCGCAGGGGACCTGAAGGAAAGCATAGCATGATCTCGTTGTTAGGTAACATAGTACAGTAATTAAAAACAGGAGTGATGAAAATTCCAAACCTTAACACTGTGTAATATTTCTGCGCGAGATATGTGTGACTCAAAAGAATGTTGCAGGAATTTCACAGTGTTGTTAAATATTGAAACCACTGAAGGTATTACCTTAGTCAGTCGTCTGGTATTCTCTCAATTCCATCCATATCAGAATCCGAGAAATACATTTCAGTATTGGAAGTGTCCCCTGCTACGGCGATAACGAGTAGGTCAACAACGGAATCCACGAAGCCAACCAAGCGCAACCCGCCTGCGTGAGGCAGGTATGTGTGACAAACCTTCGTGCATTAGTCCCAGTGTGTTTGGCAGCTAAAATGCCTTGTCATTTCCCGCAACGAATCCCTTAATTTGGCTATAGATTTGTTCTGTTGGGAACATACTGTAGTAACACGGTAGCAACCGTAAAAGGATGCACCATTGGCAGGTGTGTCCAATGCCGCCGAAGTTAATGTAGTCCATATTTCCACAACGCTCATCATTCTGGCACGTCTGATGCCACGTATGTGGTATAAAACGATGTACGCATTCCAAATGCAGAGAATTCGATTTTTCATTTTTGGCATAAAAATTTAATTTGTTATGCCTTTATTAACAATATTTTTGAAATATCGATAATTAAGACTTTATATTTGCAATGAAAACGGGCATTCTATGTGCATACGTAATTAGAAGCAAGAACATGTGTATTGTTAACTATGAAAATGATTAGATACGTGTTAGTTGCATATATCTGATGAATTTTACGTTTAGAAAATGTAGGTATTCCAACATTAACGAAAAAAAAGACAGAGCAAGAATTGAAGCCTCTATCAATGGACTGTATTGGATTACCATTTTACAACGCTTCCCGTGTTTTTAGTGTCCTTATCTGTAATAAGTAAGTTGTTCGGAAAAGTTAAAAGCTGTTTCTTTCCTGTGAACTTGTGCCAAACATTAAGAACAACAAGTTTTTCCTAATTTTTTAACTGCGTTCCTCGTGACAGTTTATCTACGAAGCACGATGCAGAGACGGCCATTTTCACAGATGGTTCAGATGGCTCTGAGCACTATGGGACTTAACTTCTGAGGTCATCAGTCCCCTAGAACCTAGAACTACTTAAACCTAACTAACCTAAGGACATCACACACATCCATGCCCGAGGCAGGATTCGAAACTGCGACCGTAGCGGGCTCGCGGTTCCAGACTGTAGCGCCTAGAACCGCTCGGCCACCCCGCCCGGCAGCCATTTTCACAGATGTACACACATAAAACAAAATTTTTGCATCACCTAGGTTCCGAGAGTTCCAGAACCTGTACAGAAAACTGGAATAGAAATCAACATCATAATTTCCGTCCTTTTTACTGCTCATGAAAACCACACATTGCTTGTTGTACAATCATAAAGCGAGACATTCAGTGGTAGGAGTCCAGATTTTTTGTACCTCTAATAGTAAATAGCACGTCCTCTTGCAGTGATGCATATCTGAATTCGTCGTGGCATACTATCCACAAGATCATCAAGAGACTATTGATCCAGATTGTCCCACTGCTCAACGGTGATCCGGCGCAGTTCCCCTGGTTGATGGGTCTCGTCTTCCATAAACAGCCCTTTTCAATCTGTCCCAGACATGTTCAACACTGTTCAAGCCTGGAGAACATGCTACCGGCATTCATGTATCGTACAGCCGTTACGTCGCCTTCCATGGCGACCAGTGGAGTATGTCGACCCCACATAATGTCACTCCAAAACATCAGGGAACCTCCACCTTGCTGCACTCGCGGGACAGTGTGTCTAAGGCGTTCAGCCTGAATGGGTTGCCTCCAAATACGTCTCCGACGATTGTCTGGTAGAAGGCATATGCAACACTCATCGGTGAAGAGAAAATGATGCTAGTCCTGAGGGGTCCATTCGGCATGCTGTTAGTCACATCTGTACCGCGCTGCATGGTATCGTGGTTTTATTTATTTATTTATTTACACGTCAAGTCCCATAGTACCAAACTGAGGAGCAAATCTCCAAGGTCATGGAACGTGTCAGTACATGATATTACAACATAAAAGTAATTACACATAAAAATAATTGTTTATGAACCTGAAAAAAGTCAGTCCATACGTTAAGTAAACGCTATAAGCAATACAATTAGAATCTGCTTAATTTATCAAGGAACTCCTCGACAGGAGTAACCCATGAGGAAACTCTGCTGTTTCGATCTGAAAGCGTGTGAATTACTACTAAGATTTTTGAATTCGAGTGGCAGATTATTGAAAATGGATGCTGCAGTGTACTGCACACCTTTTCGCACAAGAGTTAAGGAAGTCCGATCCAAATGCAGGTTTGATTTCAGCCAAGTGTTAACCCAGTTTAAGCTGTTTGTTCTTCGGAATGAACTAATATTGGTAACAAGAAACGACAATAAGGAATATACATATTATGAGGCCAATGTCAAAATACCCAAACTCGTGGCCGGCCGCGGTGGCCGAACGGTTCTAGGCGCTTCAGTCCGGAACCGTGCGACTGTTACTGTCGCAGATTCGAATCCTGCCTCGGGCATGGATGTGTGTGAAGTCCTTGGGTTAGTTACGTCTAAGGAGTTCTAAGTTCTAGGAGGCTGATAACCTCAGATGTTAAGTCCCATAGTGCTCAGAGCCATTTGAACCATTTGAACCCAAACTCGTGAACAGAGGTCGATTAGAGGTTCGTGAACTCACACCACTTATTGCCTTATCCGCCCGTTTCTGAGCCAAAAATATCCTTGTAGAATGGGAATATAATACCATAAGACATAAGCGAATGAAAAGTAGACTAATTTTTGTGTCGAAGTATCACTCACTTCTGATCCCGTTCGAATAGTAAAAATGGCAGCATTAAGTCTCTGAACAAGTTCCTGAACGTGGGATTTCCACGACAGCTTGCTATCAGTCTGAACACCTAGAAATTTGTACTGTTCAGCTTCACTAATCATATATCCATTGTGTAAAATTAAAATGTCAGGTTTTGTTGAACTGTGTGTTAGAAACTGTTAAAACTGTGATTTAACGTTAGTTTATTTTCTACTAGTCATGAACTGAGATCATGTACTGCACTATTTGAGACCGAGCCAATGTTGTACGCAACATCTTTTATTACCAAGCTAGTGTCATCAGCAAACAGAAATATTTTAGAGTTACCAGTACTACTAGAGGGCATATCATTTATATAAATAAGGAACAGGAGTGGCCCCAACACTGATCCCTGGGGTACCCCCCACTCAGATCCCACATCACAGCCGTTATCAACATTGTGAATAATGACATTTTGCTGCCTATTACTAAAGTAAGAGGTGAACCAGTTGTGAGCAACTCCTCATATTCTGTAATCGTCCAACGTCTGGAGCAATATTTTGTGACCAGCACAATCAAATGACTTAGTTAAATCAAAAAATACGCCAAGCGTTCGAAACTCTTTGTTTAATCCATCCAGTACCACACAGAGAAAACAGAATGTAGCATTTTCAGTTGTTTTAACGACTTCTAAAGCCGTACACTTGATAGCAATTCGTATGATATAAAATGATCAATTATCCTAACATACACAGCCTTTTCAATGACTTTTGCAAACACTAATGGCATAGAAATAGGTCTAAAATTATCTACATTATCCATTTCTTCCTTTTTATGAAGCGGCTTCACTACCGAGTAATCTCTCAGGAAACTGACCATTCCTAAAGGAAAAATTACAAATATGGCCAAATACGGGTTAACATGTGGAGCACAGTACTTAAATATTCTGACAGACACTCCATCATAACGTGAAAGTCCTTAGTCTTCAGTGATTTAATTATTGACTCAATCTCCCACTTGTCTGTATCACAGAGGTGTATTTCAGACGTCAATCTCGGAAAGGCATTTGCTAAGAAATTTATTTGATTTACTGTAGAAACTAAATTTTTATTTAATTCACCAGCAATTCTCAGAAAATGATTGTTAGTTACTGTACATATATCTGATTTATCAGTAACAGAAATATTTTTACTGTGAACTGACTTTATTTCGTCAACCTTGTGCTGCTGACCAGACACTTCCTTCACAATTGACCATATGGTTTTAATTTTGTCCTGTGAATGAGCTGTTCTATTTGCATACCACATACTCTTTGACTTCCTAATAACATTTTTAAGCACCTTACAATACTGTATGTAATGAGCTACTGTAGCTTGATTGTGACTACTTCTAACATTTTGATATAATTCCCGCTATGTTCTACATAATACCCTAATCCCACTAGTCATCCACCCAGGCTGTTCAGTACTGCTAGTACCCCGTTTAGAATGTTCTAATGGAAAGCAACTCTCAAAGAGCATGAGAAATGTGTTAAGGAAAGTATTGTATTTATCATCTACTCTATCAGCACTATAAACATCCTGTCACTCTTGTTCCTTGACAAGTTATAAAAAACTCTCTATTGCTCTTGAATTAACTTTCCTACGTAGTTTGTAATTAAATATGACATTGGTTTCAGTACAAAAGCCTTTTAGTTTTAAAATTTGTGCATCGTGGTCTGAAAGGCCATTCACGCTTCTACTGACAGAATGCCCATCTACTAATGAAGAATGAATAAAAATATTGTGTATGGCTGTGCTACTGTTTCCCTGCACCCTAGTTGGAAAAACAGTTTGCATAAGATCATATGAATTTAGGAGAGCTACCAACATCCTTTTTCTTGCCCAAACAAATACAAAACTAATATCGAAGTCACCACATATAACCGTCTCTAGCTTGAGCAGCAATGGTCTGAAGTCGGATTTAGGGGACCTATAAACAACAACAAAACAATTAGAAGTTTAGTTTCACTAAATTCAACTAACACTGCACAGCATTCAAAAATCTGTTCAGTGCAATGTCGTGATACGTCTATGAATGGAATACTGTTTTTTTTTTTTTTTTTTTTTTTTTTTTACAAAGCTACTCCCCCACCCCGCAAGGAACTCCTTGAGAAACAGCCATCTAATCTGTAGACTGGTAAAGGAAGCTTCTGAACTGACAAATTAAGCGGTTCTCTGATATACTAATAATTTCAGAGTGAACATCTATTAGCAGTTCACTAAATTCATCTCTGATACCTCCTATATTTTGACGAAATATGCTAATTCCTTCTCTACTTGGCAACATGACATCCTCTGAAGGTGAGGCCTAAGTTAGAGGGACTTCCTTTAGTCAGGCATATCTATCAGTTGACTTCAGTCTCGAAAAGGAGCAACTCTAGCATCAACTACTACAGGAATTTTTCCATGAGTGACACCACCACCACCACCACCATCACCCACTACACTGTCACCTATAAGCTTAGCCAGCCACCCCTTCCCATACCTATTGAAGTGCAGGCCATACGTAGTGAAACCCCATCTACTGATAGACCCAACTGGCACCACTGAGATGTGACCCATGCCCTCTGCCATCAGTGCCCTCTCCAGCCCCACGTTAACGCACTTAACAGCAGCATTCAGGTGAGGCCGATCATGACGTTGAAACAGTTGCACGAAATGCACATTAGTGCCACCAGTCTGAGTAGCTATCTTAACCAAGTCACCACCTGCATCATATTTCCCGTCCGTATCGAGACTGTTCCCTGCTCCACCCACTATCACTACCTCTTCCTCCTTCGTAAAATTCTTACGTAACTGCCCTGTATTTACAGTCACCTGAGCCACCCCTGCATTACGCTTCACAATGCTGCTTACCTGGCACTCACTCACCAACACTTCCTGCAACCGCTGGCCCACTCCTCTACCGTGGGAACTACCTAGCACCAGAACCTTCTTTCTGCTAGACTTTGCAACTAAGCTAGGACTCCTGATTGCCAAGGACTGCTGCAGGTTCCCTACATCTACAGCTACACGAGGCTCCTCTCCACTCAACTCTGACAGCAGGTCATATCTATTGCATGTATGCAAAGTAAAACTGTCTGAATACCTCCTCTTCCTAGTTGCCTTCTTGCCAACTGCCAGATGCAAAGACGAACCTCGCCAAGGACGTCGGGAGTGAAGTTGCGCATCATACAGCCTATTGCGCACAGTTTGAGTCGTAACACGACGTTCTGTGGGTGCACGAAAAGCATTATTCAACATGGTGGAGTTGTTGTCAGGGGTCCTCCGAGCCATAATCCGTAGGTAGCGGTCACCCATTGCAGTTGTAGCCCTTGGGCGGCCTGAGTGAGGCAAGTCATCGACAGTTTCTGTCTCTGTATCTCCATGTCCGAACAACATCGCTTTGGTTCACTCCGAGACGCCTGGACACTTCCATGTCGAGAGCCCTTCCTGATACAAAGTAACATTGCGGACACGATCTAACCGCGGTATTGACCGTCTAGGCATGGCTGAACGAAAGACAATTTGAGCCACGTCCGCATCTCGTGGTCTTGCGGTAGCGTTCTCGCTTCCTGCGCACGGAGTCCCGCTTTCGATTCCCGGCGGAGTCAGGGATTTTCTCTGCCTCGAGGTAACTGAGTGGTGTGTGTCTTTCATCATCATTTCATCCTCATTCACCCGCAAGTTGCCGTAGTGGCGTTAAAGAACTGTGGAGCTGCGGCCGAACCGCCCCGCGAGGGTTCTCCCGGCCACCAATGCCATACGCTCATTATTATTATTATTAACTCGAGCCGTGTACCTCCTTCCTGGTGGAATGACTGGAAATGATCGGCTGTCTGAACCCCTCCGTCTAGTAGGCGCTGCCCATGGATTCGTCTTTGGGCGGGTTTATTGACATATCTGAACAGTCAGAGGGACTGTGTCTGTGATGCAGTATCCACAATCAACGTCTGTCTTCAGGAGTTCTGGGAACCGGTGTGATGCAAAACTTTTCTTGATGTGTTTATTAACAGTGCGACAATGAAAGCACGACAGTACAGGGACTGTGGCTGTGCACGATTTTTGAAATGAAAGCTACATTGATAAAATATAATTGATACAAACTTTATGACTGTAGATACATTAAACTATGCTAAGGTGTCACTTACCGTAACATAGTAATAAGATATGTAATATATAAGTAGGATCTACTTCCAAGAGCGAAACAGCACCACTGGACGTGTGCTACGGCTGTTGACCAATCATCACGTTTGCCTTCGTTAACACCAGGTTTATCCTTATGATGAACAAAGTAACGTTACCGCAGCACTTGATAGACCAGTAGGTCAATGATGCATCGCGGTCGGGTTCGCAGCAAGTCGTAGGAGGTTGCTTATGAGTTGAAGATGAATATTTTATAGTTAATACTTAAGTTATTGTGTATAGGCTATTGTCCATTCAAGAAATGCATAATTTTGTAATTAGGATTCTTCAGGAAGACTGTAATATTGTATGTGTCTATTGGTAGCATTATTTAATGTGTGTTGCATGCATGTACCAGGGTAATGGAGAGTGCCAACAACCAGCACATCAGCAAGTAATTCTGCAACTAGCTCAATAAATTTATTACTTAAATGTATTGTCAAAAGAGTATCTACCTCGAAACAGGTCTGTAAATTTTAAAAACTGAAAGAAGAGAATTTTTTATACAAATAAATACAAAGAAATTGTTGTATTCCGACAGTAGGGATGAGCACCTTGGGACCTAAAGGAATTTGAGACATTGAAAATAGAAAATTGTAGTTAAATTTGATGTAACAATTTTAACACTTTAGTTAAGCTCCCAGTGCGGATGAAGAATTTACTTATTTTTTAAACCTTCAAATTTTTTCGAAAACCCGATTACCGTAGAAACATGGCTCCAACCATGCTGATTACTTTACTTGCACTCAAGTGGTTGCTTGTGAGAACTTGTGGGTAATAATTTCAATGTCACGCAATTCACCAGGAAATGCTAATTACAAATTTTAGTTATTGTCAGTGCTTACTGATGGAAAGGATGGATCAATCAGAGGTGCGTCCTGAGAAGGCAGGGCTGCCAAGATGCTCACTAGTCTATAATCTGTTTCCCGAGGAGGGAATTCATAAGTTTGAGTGTAAAATGTGACCTCGTATAAAGACGGAATACGTTGCTAAAAAATTGTCTCCGATGACGTTCTTGTGCCAGCTTGTGTTAATCTCATGTGAATTCCAACATCGCGTGGAGATTTGTACTGTGCCTCTTGCAGCGCTCTGGAAACGATTATCATCCAGAAACTTTGTCATGAATAAGGAAAAACTAGCTCTTAGAATCTTTCTCTTGATTTTTGTCGCTTCTATAAATAGAAATAAAATCCAGTGACATCCCGATACTCAGCAAATTTTAATTTTAAAGCAATTAATTCTCTCCTATTTGCCACTTCGTTAGGAGGCGGACGCACTAGACTCTCGTCTGTAAATCACACATAGAAATCGCTGTGCGTCCCTGTGTATATACAGGGTGTTACAAAAAGGTACGGCCAAACTTTCAGGAAACATTCCTCACACACAAAGAAAGAAAATATGTTATGTGGACATGTGTCCGGAAACACTTACTTTCCATGTTAGAGCTCATTTTATTACTTTAAATCACATTAATCATGGAATGGAAACACACAGCAACAGAACGTACCAGAGTTTTAAATACTTTGTTACAGGAAATGTTCAAAATGTCTTCCGTTAGCGAGGATACATGCATCCACCCTCCGTCACATGGAATCCCTGATGCGCTGATGCAGCCCTGGAGAATGGCGTATTGTATCACAGCCGTCCTCAGTACGAGCAGGAAGAGTCTCTACATTTGGTTCCGGCGTTGCTTAGACAAGACCTTTCAAATGATCCCATAAATGAAAGTCAAGAGGGTTGAGTTCAGGAGAGCGTGGAGGCTATGGAATTGGCCCGCCTCTACCAATCCATCGGTCACCGAATCTGTTGTTGAGAAGCGTACGAACACTTCGATTGAAATGTGCAGGAGCTCCATAGTGCATGAACCACATGTTGTGTCGTACTTGTAAAGGCACATGTTCTAGCAGCACAGGTAGAATATCCCGTATGAAATCACGATAACGTGCTCCATTGAGCGTAGGTGGAAGAACAAATTAAATGAGCTCTAACATGGAAATTAAGCGTTTCCGGACACATGTCCACATAACATCTTTTCTTTATTTGTGTGTGAGGAATGTTTCCAGAAAGTTTGGCCGTACCTTTTTGTAACACCCTGTATAGTAACTCATAATATATCGAACATTCATTCCTCTTTACTATCAAAAACAGTCTTGATCACAATTTATTTATTATGGTGACCGGTTTCGACCACTACTGTGGTCATCTTCAGACCAATGAGTGAGAACCTCCTTCTGGTGGAGAATCAGTAGTCGAATCAGTGGTTCAAATGGCTCTGAGCACTATGGGACTTAACATCTGAGGTCATCAGTCTGAAACATTGTCAGAGGAAACAGAGGAATGAATGAATTACTTTTGAATATTTCCAGAATGAGATTTTCACTCTGCAGCGGAGTGTGCGCTGATATGAAACTTCCTGGCAGATTAAAACTGTGTGCCCGACCGAGACTCGAACTCTGGACCTTTGCCTTTCGCGGGCAAGTGCTCTACCAACTGAGCTACCGAAGCACGACTCACGCCCGGTACACGAATACACGAATGTTGCCCAGAAAGTAATGCAGAGCATTTTTTTCCTCAGCCCAAACCTTGTTTATGTATTATATGAAGTCTCCTGAGGGAGCGCCCCAAGTTTCCGTCACTTCCGACAGGTAGCGCAGCTGGAGGATAGTTTCAAAATGGTGTCTGTAAGTGATGTGCGTTTCAAGTAACGTTCCGTCATTGAATTTCTCACTGCAGAGAAAGAAACTGTGGGAATTATTCACAAAAGCTTATGCAAAGTCTATGGAGCAGCTGCTGCCGGCAGAAGTACAGTTAGCTGGGGGTCACGGAGAGTGAGGTTATCAGAAGGTGGTTCGGCGGGGCTCCACGATTTGCAGCGGTAAGGGAGACCACGGCTGTCACACGTGTCACAGCTGACCTATCCCCCTCGGACTTCCACTCGTTTGGGCTATTAAAGGATGCAATTCGTGGAAGACATTTTGAGGACGATGAGGAGGCGATTAACACAGTGAAGAAGTGGCTCAGCCACCAGGACAAGGGTAGGTAGCGACAGGGCATACACGCCCTTGTTTTGAGCTGGAGCAAAGCCATAGTACAGCATGGACATTACGTGGAAAAGTATGGTGCAAAGATAAATACCATTCTTTCCTGTGCGTGATTCTTATTATGTTCAACAAAGAACTGTTGAAGAAAAAAATGTGTTGCACTATTTCTGGGCAACCCTTGTGCCTTTGTATTACTCGATGATGCTGTCTGCTTCGTATGAAGTCACAGACTGGACCAAAGCGCTCTATATTGCCCTCCATGTAAGGGCTCTGTGGTGCTGAGAGAGAGGCCGTGTCTGTTTTAGCTGCCCTCCATCATCATTGTGGATCGCAGTGAGACATAATGTCCGTGGTATCGATGTCTATTGCTGGATGTGATGTGGCACCACGATCATTGGACGGTATACACTTTCCACATATTGGCAAGAAGCTCGTCTCCCTTTAACTATTCCAAAATCAGTCCTGTTTTGTCTAACAGCTCCCCGCACCGCGATTCCAGGAAGTGTACTGATGTGGATCCCAGGATTCGCTGCTTTCTGGAGCTTTCTGCATGTCGTTAATGGAGCACAGTGGCGTCGATCCTCCTGCCACAGACAGAAACGAGGCTCCTTGCTGAACATCACAGAAATAAATTCGATGTCCAAGTTGACTCTGGCTTTAGACCACAGAAGCCTCTATTGTAAGTCGTATGATGTCAGAGGTGGCAGATGGCAACTATAGACCTAAAACCGGCTCTCATTAACCTGTTAACAATCAGACGATGTTGCCACAGTGTGGTCCTGCCGAAAACCTCCAATGCCTACTCTCCTTCTCAATCTCTTGTCTTGAGTCTGACTCGTCACACCTCACTCGGCTGTAACTGCACTGCAGCTGACTGTGTGCGCGATCCGCCGACATGGTTTTCCCACGACCTTCATCCTAAGCATTAGAGCTACCTCGAAGTGTGAAGATTGATCTATGGTTAATTTTTTTTCTGTACTGAAAATTAGCTCCCATCGGGATAAAATTGTAATTAACGTAGCCATCAAGCATCTGATTACTGGATTATAATTCTGGTAGCATTCGGTAAAGGTGTCTGTGATGTAACTCTTTTCATTTGTGCCAGTGTAATTGCTTCTGAGTAGCAACAATATTCTAAATCGAGGAACATTTTCCACCGATACAGTCGTACCAGAAGATTGGTGCATTAAATCTACTAACATTCAACTACTAAACCGCATATGTCGTTGGATTTCGAAGCTACCTTTGGCAAACATTAGTCAGCTACGTTCATCATCTCTGCCCTATCACTGTTAACAGAATGACGCTATGTTCCTTGACTTCAGATAGGCGTTCGATACATTGGTTGCTATTGACAAAATACGAGCTCATGGATTACCCGATCAGCTTTATGGTTGTGGCGAGCAAGATGGGCCAGTTGTACGACACTCGTATCAGGGAGACCACTATTAGAATCTCTGTCTAGACACTCAGGTTTAGGTACTTTACTATAAATCTTCATCTACATCCACATGCACACCCCGAAAGCCACCGTATGGTGCGTGACGGAGGGTATATGGTGGAGGGTATGCCTTACCAGTACTAGTTATTTCCTATCCTGTTCCACTAGAAAATAGAGCGAGGGAAAAATGAATGTCTATATGCCTCCTATTGAACCCTATCACTCTAATCTTTTCTTCCTGGTCATTACACAAACTGTTCATTGGCAGAAGTAGAATCGTTCTGCACTCAGTCTCTAAATTTTCTCAACTGTACCCATCAAAAAGAACATCTCCCTCCCTCCAGCGATTCCCTGTTGAGTTCCCAAATCATCTCTGTCATACTTGTCCCATGTTCAGACCTACCAGTAACAAATCTAACAGCCTGCTTCTGAATTGGTTTGATGGCCTCCTTTGATGCTACCTGGTGCGAATCCCAAACTCTCGAGCAGAAGTCAACAATGGGTCACACTAGTGTTCTATATGTGGTCTCCTTTACAGATGAAACATCCTTCCCTAACAGTCTCCCAATAAAACTAAGTCGACCGTTCACTTTCCCTACTGCAATCCTTACATGTTCACTCAGTTTGAAATTGCTTTGCAGTGTTACGCCTAGATAATTAATCAACGTGAATGTGTCAAGCAGCACTCTACTAATGCTGAGTCGACCATTGTGGGTTTGGTTTTCCTACTCACATTAACTTACATTCTTCTACATCTAAAGCCAGCTGTCATCCACCTCATGACTAGAAAAGTTATATAAGTCTTCTTCTATCCTCCTTCTGCCACTCAACGACGACAGCGTCCCGCACGTCACAGCACCATCAGAAAATAGCCGCAAACTGCCCCTTACCGTGTCTGCCAGGTCACCCTATCGCACTTTCCTACGTCACTCTTGACGCTACAGTTATCTCCGATAAACACTCGCTATAGCGGTCAACACACAGGGTTCTGTTACTCGCGAAATTTGCATCTCGAGCTGAACGACCTCCTCCATGGCAACCAGTATGGTTCCGAAAACACTGTTGTTGCGAAATCCACTCGTGGGTAACTGCATCATCAGCAGAAAGTCTCAGGTTACTGTTAATACTGTACCATCTTCTTGTCCGAACTCTTATCACACGTTTCATTTCACTGCAGTGCTGCACTTCAGTCACATACCTGCAGAAAAAGATTTAATAATACTTAAATTATTATTCGTGTTAGGAAATTCCTCTTTCTCAAAAATGCTTTTTTTAACTGTAGTTAGTCTGCACTTTTTAACGTCTTTTCTTTGACCCTCAACAGTTATGTTATGGCCCAAAATACCAAAAACCATCTCCTACTTTCAGTGTCTCACTTCGTAATCTAATTTCCACAGCGTTGCATGATTTTAAATTCCTTTAGCTTTGTGTCAGTTTTGTTGATGTTCATCTTTTATCCATCTTTAAGAACCGTGTGAATTTCGTTCAACTGCTCTTCAAAGTCATCTGCTTCTCTCACAGAATTACAATGTCTTCGGAAACGTCAAAGTTGTTACATCTTTTGCCTGACCTTCAGTCTTCTTTCCAAATTTTTCCTTTCTTTTCTCTAGTGCTTGCTTAGAGAACAAACATCGGGTATAAACAGTAATCAACCTCTTTCACTCCCTTCACAACTACTGCTTCGGCATCATGTCTCTCACCTCTTACAACTGCACTCTTACTTTACCTCCTCATCCTCCTACTAATACCACTTCTATAATAAAAGTTGTAAATAACCGTTCAGGTACTGTATTGTATCCATTCTACCTTTAGAATTCCAAACAGTACAGTCAGGCCAATTCACGAAAAGCTGACTCTAAATTTCTGTAAATAGTTTGTGCCAATGTTTTCAGACATGAGTGATTAAAGATCATAATTAGTACATTCTTCCTCAAGTCTGAGTGTATGTCGCATGTCCCAAATATTTTTTTACCATAGGGGTGGAAGAGTTTTGTCACGGCTCGTTCTCCCAAGGACCACAGTAGTTCTTATAGAATGTCGTGTACTCCAAGGGTCTTGCTTCCACTTAGGTCTCCCTGTGTTCTGTCAAACTGTTCTAGCGATGTCACATAAGGGACGTTCAAATGAAAAGGTACGAAACGTTGTAACAACCAAACCTATAGCAATCTTCATACGTCGCTTTGGGATAACGTAGTGACACATCAAGGGATGCGAGTGTAGTGTCGCCACCTCAAAGCTGTGCCCTCAGCAGGCGACGTGACGCTCACCGACCTTTTCGACGTCCAAGGTCCGCTACATTCCTCGAGAATGAAAGAACTGTTAACAGTGTCATGCACTCAGTGACACTCCGTAGCCAACCCGAGCCTGAAAACTACAAACTAACTGGGCTGCTCAGGGAGGGAGGTGATTCTGCTCCAGGATAACGCCCGTCCGCACGTCTCCAAAGCCACACATAGGGTAATGGCCAAGTTCAAGTGGGAACAGCTAGAGCATCCATCCTACAGACCAGACGTGTCGCTCTGCGATTTCCACATGTTTCGCCCGCTAAGAAAACATCTCAAAGGAAGAGGTTCGACTCGACGAGCAACAGGTGGACACAGTGGCGGAATGGCTCGTGTCACAGTCACATGAATTCTGAGACCTGGGAATCCTTCGGGCCGTCAAACTGTGGGACAGCCGTGCACAGATCTCTAGTGGCGGCTTTTGAATAAGGCCTCAATTATACCCACTGTATTGTTCTTACCTCTTCTTTTGAACGCCCTTCATATCTCGCAACTCATCTTTGCCTACTTCCTGTTCAGTTTTTATAACATTGTACTCAAGTTTGTTGCCCTTACACGGATCCTCTATAAGTCCTTTCTACGTTTCGCCATCTACTATGAACTTAAATATATTTCGCGTTGTACACATTTATTCCTGTCGCTTCCCTCCTATAGCTTTCAGGGGTTCGTCAGACGACGGCAGACCGCTATCCACGCGTCCGTCTTCCCCTCCTTACCACCCCTAACCCCCTCCCCGACCAACCAGCGCCGTGGCGTGGGCGTGAGAGTCTCCTTTAATCACCGGCACTTGGCGGGCGGCTGCGATAGTTGTCGAGAGTCAAAGCGGCCGCTCCGAGTTACGAGCAAATACGAAGGCACGGAAAAATGCGCGCGCTCGCCCCACTTGCTTTGTTCCTGTGGCAACAATCGGCGTAAATAGCGCCTCATATTGCGTCACGGGCCGGTAATAACGTGCGCAGAAGAGGCGGCCGGAGAACTTGGCAAACAGCGATGGCTGTCGCGCAAACAAGGGATAGGGCCGCGCCCGCCGAAGCCGCCCACTGTTCGACAAGTATCTCCGGCCGCTTGGCGCCACAGGTGTCGTTTCGTGCGTAGCCATCCGCTCTCAACATCGACGCGATGCTGTAGCATTTACACGTGCGTTTCGCGATTCGAAGAAAACGCTGCCTCATGTGTAGAGTCTTAGGGTATTTGAACGACTCCGTTTCGATACATCAAACTGTTGACTTCATTTTTTTCTTTCAAATCACATTAACGAAATACATGAACATGTTTATCACATCTTCCCATTCCAGGTATGATATATGACGTTCTTTGCTGCGAAGCAAGAACTCTGTTAGAGCAATTTGTTATGAGTGCCTGGATGGCCGTATAGTAGTTTGTAAGGGGAGGGGCGGGGCTATAACTGGCGGTATGGTATATTTTTTATGTTCCTGAATAAGAATGGGAACTTCTAAGTAGCCACACATATTTTCAGATCCGACCGTCTTAAAAACCAGTCTAATACTGACTATTAAATCATTTTCTTGAAAGAAAAACACCTAAACACACTATTTTTTTCCTTTCCCTGAGAGCTATGAGGGAGGGAGGTGCGCCTCCCTCCTTGCCGTTATGTGTGGACGCAATTGACACCACCTGCGTTACGGCAGCGAGGTACTGAATTTCTACCTCTAACTCTCGGGGAGTTTTGACGTACAACAGTAATATAACATAAACCCAAATCAAAAAACTACGCGGTGTTGAAGGCCATTGCTGGCCACCGGTACGAGAGATGAAGCGACCAGAAAACCGCTTCGTGCGAAGTGTGACAGGTGGCATCGTGCTGCTGAAACCACAACTCCTGGACGTTCATGCTTCTGAAATGAGACCACAGAAAATCTCTTATCAATGCATTGTATCGATTTCCATTAACAATTACGATTCGTCCTGCCCCGTTTTGAACAGAATAAGGGGCGTTGATGCCGTCCACCAAAAACTCACAATAAACTGTGCTCGCATTTTGTTCTTTTTGAACTATGTACGAAATTCTAACCGCTGGGTACGGCAGTTGTGTTCATTCACAATTACATCCAAGCGGAAGTGCGCCTCGTCTCACAAAAAGATGCCACCCACCTTCGTGTCATTTTCACAGAAACCAGTCAACAAACTGTCGCTTTTTGTCATGATCGCCGTATTTAGACTGCTCTGTGCATCTACATCTACGTCTAGATGGTTACTCTGCAATTCACATTTAAGTGCCTGGCAGAGGGTTCACGAACCATCTTCACAATTCTCTATTATTCCAATCTCGCAATAGCCATCGGAAAGAATGAACACCTACATCTTTGCTTACGAACTCTGATTTCCCTTATTTTATCGTGGTGATCGTTCAGCCCTATGTAGGTCGATGTCAACAAAACATTTTCGCATTTGGAGGAGAAAGTTGGTAACTGGAATTTCGTGAGAAGATTTCGACGCAACGAAGAACGCCTTTCTTGAGACGTCTACAGACGTTAAAGTAACCTCTGGCATGCAACAGGGGAGTGTTATGGGACCACTGCTTTTCACAACACATATAAATAACCTAGTAGATAGTGTCGGAAGTTCCGTGCTGCTTTTCGCGGATGATGCTGTAGTATACAGAGAATTTGCAGCATTAGAAAATTGTAGTGAAATGCAGGAAGATCTGCAGCGGATAGGCACTTGGTGCAGGGAGTGGCAACTGACCCTTAACATAGACAAATGTAATGTATTGCGAATACATAGAAAGAAGGATCCTTTATTGTATGATTATATGATAGCGGAACAAACACTGGTAGCAGTTACTTCTGTAAAATATCTGGGAGTATACTTGCGGAACGATTTGAAGTGGAATGGTCATATAAAATTAATATAAAATAAATTGTTGGTAAGGCGGGTACCAGGTTGAGATTCATTGGGAGAGTCCTTAGAAAATGTAGTCCATCAACAAAGGAGGTGGCTTACAAAAACTCGTTAGACCTATACTTGAGCATTGCTCATCAGTGTGGGATCCGTACCAGATCGGGTTGACGGAGGAGATCGAGAAGATCCAAAGAAGAGCGGCGCGTTTCGTCACATGGTTATTTGGTAACCATGATGGCGGTACGGCGATGTTTAGCAAACTCAAGTGGCAGACTCTGCAAGAGAGGCGCTCTGCATCGCGGTGTAGCTTGCTCGACAGGTTTCGAGAGGGTGCGTTTCTGGATGAGGTATCGAATATATTGCTTCCCCCCTACTTATACCTCCGGAGGAGATCACGAATGTAAAATTAGAGAGATTAGAGCGCGCACGGAGGCTTTCAGGCAGTCGTTCTTCCCGCGAACCATACGCGACTGGAACAGGAAAGGGAGGTAATGACAGTGGCACGTAAAGTGCCCTCCGCCACACACCGTTGGGTGGCTTGCGGAGTATAAATTTAGATGTAGATGTGCAGCCCAAATCCTATATCATTTCTGTGACACTCTCTCCCATATGTCGCGATAATACAAAACGTGCAGCCTTTCTTTGAACTTTTTTGATGCACTCCGTCAGTCCTATCTGCTACGGATCCCACACCGCGCATCAGTATTCTAAAAGAGGACTGACAAGCGTAATGTAGGCAGTCTCCTTGGTAGATCTGTTACATTTCCTAACTGTCCTGCCAATAAAACGCAGTCTTTGGTTCACCTTCCCCACAACATTTTCTATGTGTTCCTTCCAATTTAAGTTGTTCGTTATTGTAATACCTAGGTATTTAGTTGAATTTACGGCTTTTACATTAGACTGATTTATCGCATAACCGAAGTTTAACGAGTTCCTTCCAGCACTCATGTGAGTGAACCCACACTTTTCGTTATATAGCGTCAAACGCCACTTTTCGCACCATTCAGGTATCTTTTCTAAATCGTTTTGTAGTTTGTTTTGATCTTCTGATGACTTTATTTGTCGATAAACGACAGCGTCATTTGCAAACAACCGAAGACGGCTGCTCAGATTGTCTCCAAAATCGTTTATACAGATAAGGAACAGCAAAGGGCCCATAACACTTCTTTGGGGAACGTCAGAAATCAGAACTGGTTTACTCGATGACTATCCGTCAATAACTACGAACTGTGACCTCTCTGACAGGAAATCACAAATCCAGTCACATAACTGAGACGATATCCCATATGTAAGCAATTTCACTACGAGTCGCTTGTGTTGTCTAGTGTCAAAAGCCTTCCGAAAATCCAGAAATACGGAATCGATCAGAAATCCCTTGTCAATAGCGCTCAATACTTAATGTGAATAAAGAGCTAGTTGTGTTTCACAGGAACGATGTTTACTAAATCTATGCCGACTGTATGTCAATAGACCGTTTTCTTCGAGGTAATCAATAATTTTCGAACACAATATATGTTCTAAAATCGACGTTAACGATATGGGCCTGTAGTTTAGTGGATTACTCCTACTACCTTCTGGATACTGTAGCGATGGTAACGTGCGCCAGACCGTAAAATAGCTGTAATGAACAATATCCTATGCCCAATACTTCGGACTGGCGAAGAGCCGATTTCATCGGATCCAGAGGCACACTGTCACGGACAATCACAACGTTTACATCGATCAGCCAGAACGAGGCCGCCCAGAACTTTTAACGTAAAATGATGAAATGATAAAATGTTTTCACTATTAGCACAAATACTGAGCAGTAGTGAACTGCGCCATGGTTAGACACACAATGAAGAAATGCGAGAAATGCAGAGTGAAGCAACAACCCCATAATGTTTACAGAAACCGAAATGATACACAGTATTGTGATCAACCGACAAACAAAGATTTACTACTCTACTCGAAACGGGTGCTGTTTTCGGAGGTCCATTTAGACCGTGCTCAGTGTACAGTTTGTGAATACAAGTCAAGTGTGTCATACCAAATGTACAAATAACTTGTATCGTCACTCAACAACACGAAAACCTTTATGGATAACGAGAGAAACGGGAAGTTCCGTAACGCTTTTTGGTATACAAGTGCATATGGATCTACTGCAGACATAGACCGTGAGATACACGATGTGATCAAAAGTATGCGGACACCCCAAAAAACTTATGTTTTTCATATTAGGTGCATTGTGCTTCCACGTACTGCCAGTTACTCCATATCAACAACCTTAGCAGTCATTAGACATCGTAAGAGAGCAGAAGGGGGCGCTCCAAGAAACTCACGGACTTCGAATGTGGTCAGATGATTGGGCGCCACTTGTGTCATACGTCTGTACGTGAGATTTACACACTCCTAAACATCTCTAGGTCCACTGTTTCCAGTGTGATAGTGAATTGGAAACGTGAAGGGACACGCACAACACAAAAGCGTTCAGGCTGACATTGTCTGTAGACTGACAGAGACCGCCGACAGTTGAAGAGCGTCGTAATGTGTAATAGGCAGACATCTGTCCAGACCACCACACAGGAATTCCAAACTGCATCAGCATCCACTGCAACTACTATGATAGTTAGGAAAGAGGTGAGAAAATTAGGATTTCATGGTCGAGCTGCTGCTCATAAGCCACACATCACGCCGGTAAATGCCAAACAATGCCTCTCTTGGTGTAAGTAGCGTAAACATTGGACGATTGAACAGTGGAAAAACGTTGTGTGGAGTGATGAATCACGGTACACAATGTGGCCATCCGATGGCAGGGTGTGGGTATGGTGAATGCCCGGCGAACGTCATCTGCCAGCGTATGTAGTGCCAACAACAGAATTCGGAGGTGGTTGTATTATGATGTGGTCGTGTATTTTTTCATAGGTCTTGCACTCGTTCTTTTACGTGGCACTATCACAGCACAGGCCTACAATGATGTTGTTTTAAGCACCTTCTTGCTTCCCACTGTCGAAGATCAATTCCGGGATGGCGATTGCATCTTACTACATCTATCTACATCTACGTGACTACTCTGCTATTCACAATAAAGTGCCTGGCAGAGGGTTCAATGAACTGCCTTCATACTGTCTCTCTACCGTTCCACACACTAATGGCATGCTGGAAAACAGAGCATTTAAATTTTTCCGTGCGAGCCCTGATTTATCTTATTTTAACGCGATGACCATTTCTCCTTATGTAGGTGGGTGCCAAAAGAATGTTTTCGCAATCGGAGGAGAAAACTGGTGATTGAAATTTCATGAGAAGATCACGTGGCAACGAAAAAGCCTTAGTTTTAATGATTGAGACTCCAATTCAGGTATCGTGTCTGTGATACTATCTCCCCTATTTCGCGATAATAAAAAAAAAGTTGTCCTTCTTTGTACTTTTTCGATGTCATCCGTCAGTCCCACCTGATGCGGATCCCACGCCGCACAGCAGTACTCCAGAATAGGGCGGACAAGCGTGGTGTAAGCAGTCTCTTTGGTAGACCTGCTGCACCTTCTAAGTGTCCTGCCAGTGAATCACAGTCTTTGGTTTGCTCTACCAACAATATTATATATGTGATCGTTCCAATTTAGGTTATTTTTAATTGTAATCCCTAAGTATTTAGTTGAATTTGCAGCCCTCAGATTTGTGTGACTTATCGCGTAACCGAAATTTAGCCGATTTCTTTTAGTACTCATGTGAATAACTTCGCACTTTTCTTTATTCAGTGTCAATTGCCACTTCTCGCACCATACAGATATCTTATCTGAATCATTTTGCAAGTCGTTTTGATCATCTGATGACTTTACAAGACGGTAAATGGCAGCATCATCTGCAAACAATCTATGACGGCTACTCAGATTGTCTCCTATGTCGTTAATATACATCAGGAACAATGAAGGTTCTATAACACTTCCTTGGGGAACGCCGAATATTATTTCTGTTTTACTCAATGACTTTCCGTGTATTACAACGAACTGTGACCTTTCTGACAGGAAATCACGAATCCAGTCGCACAACTGAGGCGATACTCCGTAGAACACGCTTGTGAGGAACGGTGTCGAAAGCCCTCTGGAAATCTCAAAATATGGAATCAATTTGACATCCCCTGTCGATAGCACTTATTACTTCACGAGAATAAAGAGGTAGTTGTGTTTCTCAATAAGGATATTATCTGAATCCGTGCAATGTGTCAATAAATCGTTTTTCTCGAGGCACTTTATTATGTTCGAATAGAGTATATGTTCCAAAACCCTAATACAAATCGACTTATTGATATAGGTCTGTAATTCAGCGGATTACTCCTACTTCCCCTTGTGGGTATTGGTGTGACCTGAGGAATTATCCAGTCTTTAGGTAAGTAACTTTCTGTGAGGGAGTGGTTGTATATAATTGCTAAATATGGAGCTATTTTATCAGCATACTCTGAGAGGAACCTGACTGGTATACAATCTGGACCGGAGGCCTTTCCTTTGTTAAGTGATTTACTTCTATATTTCTCATCTTGGCAGTTACTCTTGGTTGGAATTCAGGAATATTTCCTTCGCCTTGTTTGCTGAAGGAGTTCCGGAAAACCGTGTTTAATAACTCTGCTTTAGTGGCACTGTCATTAGTGACTTCATCGTTGTTATCGCGCATTGAAGGTATTGATTGTGTCTTACGACCGTTGTGCTTTATGTATGACCAGAATCTCTTTGGGATTTCTGCCAGATTTCGAGACAGAATTCTGTTCTGGAAATTATTAAAAGCATCTCGCATTGCAGTACGAGCCATATTTCGAATTTCTGTAAAACTTTGCCAATCTTGGGGATTTTGCGTTCTTTTAAATTTCGCATGGTTTTTTCGTTGCTTCTGCAACAACGATCTGACTCGTTTTGTGTACCATGGGGGATCAGTATCATCACTTATTAATGTATGTGGTATATATATCTCTCAATTGCTGTTGATACTATCTCTTTCAAAACATTCCACAACTTTTCTACCTTACTTAATCAGATCGGAAGGAGTGAAGACTGTCTCTTAAAAAGGCGTTAAAAGCATTCTTATCAGCTTTTTTAATTAGATATGCTTTGCGTTTCTTTTTAATGGTTGTAGGTGTTACGTATTCATACTAGCAGCAACTGCCTTGTGGTGGCTAATCCCTGTATTCGTCACAATACTCACTATTTGTCCAGGATTATTTGTTGCTGAAAGGTGAAGTATGCTTTCGCAAACATTTACGCTTCGAGTGGGCTCATGAACTAATTGTTCAAAATAATGATGTTTTATGCCTTCCTTTAAACGTATAGTTTCTCCAGCATGTCTAGGCTAGATTGAAGTCACCACCGACTATAATTGTATTAGCGGGTACTTATTTGAAATGGGACTCAAATTTTCTTTGAACTGTTCTGCAAATATGTCTTCTGAGTCGGGGGATCGGTAAAACGTTCCAAATAATAGTTTAGTCCGATTGTCAGGTATAACCTCTACCCATACTATTTCACATGAACTATCTACTTCAATTTCGCTACAAGGCAAACTAACTCTGACAGCAATAAATACTCCACCACCAACTGTATTTAATCTATCCTTTCTGAACACTGTTAGATCGTTTGAAAAAATTTCGGATGAACTTACACTCCTGGAAATTGAAATAAGAACACCGTGAATTCATTGTCCCAGGAAGGGGAAACTTTATTGACACATTCCTGGGGTCAGATACATCACATGATCACACTGACAGCACCACAGGCACATAGACACAGGCAACAGAGCATGCACAATGTCGGCACTAGTACAGTGTATATCCACCTTTCGCAGCAATGCAGGCAGCTATTCTCCCATGGAGACGATCGTAGAGATGCTCGATGTAGTCCTGTGGAACGGCTTGCCATGCCATGACTTACACCTTCTAGAGCACGTTGGGTGGCACGGGATACATGCGGACTTGCATTGTCCTGTTAGAACAGCAAGTTCCCTTGCCGGTCTAGGAATGGTAGAACGATGGGTTCGATGACGGTTTGGACGTACCGTGCACTATTCAGTGTCCCCTCGACGATCACCAGAGGTGTACGGCCAGTGTAGGAGATCGCTCCCCACACCATGATGCCGGGTGTTGGCCCTGTGTGCCTCGGTCGTATGCAGTCCTGATTGTGGCGCTCACCTGCACGGCGCCAAACACGCATACGACCATCATTGGCGCCAAGGCAGAAGCGACTCTCATCGCTGAAGACGACACGTCTCCATTCGTCCCTCCATTCACGCCTGTCGCGACACCACTGGAGGCGGGCTGCACGATGTTGGGGCGTGAGCGGAAGACGGCCTAACGGTGTGCGGGACCGTAGCCCAGCTTCATGGAGACGGTTGCGAATGGTCCTCGCCGAAACCCCAGGAGCAACAGTGTCCCTAATTTGCTGGGAAGTGGCGGTGCGGTCCCCTACGGCACTGCGTAGGATCCTACGGTCTTGGCGTGCATCCGTGCGTCGCTGCGGTCCGGTCCCAGGTCGACGGGCACGTGCACCTTCCGCCGACCACTGGCGACAACATCGATGTACTGTGGAGACCTCACGCCCCACGTGTTGAGCAATTCGGCGGTACGTCCACCCGGCCTCCCACATGCCCACTATACGCCCTCGCTCAAAGTCCGTCAACTGCACATACGGTTCACGTCCACGCTGTCGCGGCATGCTACCAGTGTTAAAGACTGCGATGGAGCTCCGTATGCCACGGAAAACTGGCTGACACTAACGGCGGCGGTGCACAAATGCTGCGCAGCTAGCGCCATTCGACGGCCAACACCGCGGTTCCTGGTGTGTCCGCTGTGCCGTGCGTGTGATCATTGCTTGTACAGCCCTCTCGCAGGGTCCGGAGCAAGTTAGGTGGGTCTGACACACCGGTGTCAATGTGTTCTTTTTTCCATTTCCAGGAGTGTATTGCCGGCTTTAGCCAGCTCTCTGTACCTACAACTATTTGCACTTTCTATTAGGGATTGGAGCTCTAGTTCTTTCCCAACACAGCTACAACAATTTACAACTACAATACCAATCGTTTCTACAACTACCTTACTGTGTTTTACCTGCCCACTTTCTGACGGACGCCCCTTCTGTGGTTCCCTGAGACCCTCTAACCTAAAAAACCTACCAGTCCCTTCCACACGGCCCCCGCTACCTGCGTAGCCGCTTCCTGTGTGTAGTGGACTCCTGACCTATTGAGCGGAGCCCGGAAACCCACCACCCGATGGCGCAAGTCAAGAAATCTGCAGCCTACACGGTCACAGAACCCCCTCAGATTCTGATTCAAACCCTTCCACTCGGCTCTGCACCAAAGGACCACAGTCCGTTCTGTCGACGATGCTGCAGATGGTGAGCTCCGCCTTAATCTCGGAAGCAAGACTGGCAGTCTTTACCATTTCCGCTAGCCGCCCGAAACCACAGAGAATCTGCTCCGATCCAAAGCGAAACATGTCATTGGTACCGACGTGAGACACCACCTGCAGTTGGCTGCACCCTGTACTCTTCATGGCATCCGGAAGCACCGTTTTCACTTCCGGAATGACTCCCCCAGAATGCACACAGAGTGCACACTGGCTTCCTTCCCCTCCTTGGCAGCCATGTTCCTAACGGGCCCCAATACACACCTAACGTTGGAGGTCCCAACTACCAGAAAACCTACCCTTTGTGAATTCCCAGACCTTGCGGGCCGAGAAGCTTCCTCTGGAACGGGTTGGACGACTGCATCCAGCCACAGATAACGCCCGAAACCGTCAAACGAACCGGGGAGGCCCCACGGGAAGTTTTCGCTGCCTGCCAGACTTTGGAATGATCTCCCACCGTCAACCACATTGCAGGCAGTACCCGCGGAGGTGACAGCAGTGGACCGATCGGAGGACACCTGGGACGTGCTCGACGTCCCTCGCATCCCCGCGTCAGATCCCCCACTGTGACCCCCTCGGCACCAGCCTCAAGCTGTGTGACCTAAACCAACGCAGCCTGAAGCTGTGAGCGAAGGGTCGCCAACTCAGCTCGCGTCTGTACACAACAGTAACAGTTCCTATCCATTACTGCAAAAATGGTTCAAATGGCTCTGAGCACTATGGGACTTAACATCTGTGGTCATCAGTCCCCTAGAACTTAGAACTACTTAAACCTAACTAACCTAAGGACATCACACACATCCATTCCCGAGGCAGTATTCGAACCTGCGACCGTAGCGGTTACGCGGTTCCAGGCTGAAGCGCCTAGAACCGCACGGCCACGCCGGCCGGCCCCATTACTGCACTGTTCCTGTTTGAAGCTCGTAAAAATATGTAACAAGCTAACGGTGTAGTCGCCTTCGCAATAGCAGGCACTAGCGATGCGCTCTCTCTGACGGTCTAACCGACACTGAGCTGTTCTAACCAAACAAACAAAAGCCTGTACGATACGAGAGTCGACACAACGGTTGATAGCAACGGCGGTACTTTACACTACACTGTTATTTAAATAAAAGGTTGTGGCTAGTAAGCACACGAACACCCAAGAAATTAGAAAAGTGAACTAGTAACTATACAGATAACTGAAAATAAGTCGCTCCTGTTTGAAGCTCGTAAAAATATGTAAAAAGCAAACGGTGTACTCGCCTTAGCAGCAACTAGCGATGCCCTCTCTCTGACGGTCTAACCGATCTTTCAACACCATCGAGCACCTGTTCATAATGCACGTCCTGTGACGGAGTGGTTACGCTACAATAACATCCCTGTAATGGACTGGCGTGCATAGAGTCCTGACCTCAATCCTACGGAATTTCTTTGGGATGTTTAGGAACGCCGACTTCGTGCCAGGCCTGAACGACCGACATCGATATCTCTTCTCATTGCAGAACTTCTCGAAGAATGGGCTGCCATTCCCCAAGAAACCTTCCAGCACCTGATTGAACATATACCTGGGAGAGTGGAAGCTGTCATCCAGCCTAAGGGTGGTCCAACACCATACTGAATTCCAGCTTTACCGATGGAGGGCAACACGAACTTGTAAGTCATTTTCAGGTAAGTCATTCAGTTAGTTTTCGTCACATAGAGTACGTGTAATGACGTGACTATATCTTGGAACTCTATCGTGTCCTTATTTAGCTTCATACAGCTATTGGTTGTGTTTTACCCCTAAACATAGCGAAAACACCATCACGGTGAGAATAACTTAGATATAGATATACAAGGTACAATTGTTATTTTTTGGGTCGCCTAACCATGGAAATGTTGTAACACAGTTAAGGGGTATTGAAATCTAAGTTAGATATGGGTGTAACAGATTTTTATTTGCTCTTTATGATGCACATAATTCACGTAACGTTAACAAAGAGCAGAGTTCTCTAAAATCTCAACAGAAATTGCACAAAAGGACACTAACACTGTGTGATATGACGGGTACAAACTTGTATGAAAGACTATGCGCACGAAACGCTTTAAGATCTATTCCTCAGGGCAGCAAGGAAATTCAATGACAAGTAGACATAAGAGACCAAAAATTATAACCAAATCGACAAAACAAATCGTGTTTCAGAGCATGTAAGTTGCGAGCTGTTCAAATTTTGGATCACACTACATAAATTTCGACACTTTCTCAAAAGTCAGCTACGATCCGCCAATCAGCACCAGACCAGCAGACGAATGGCTCAAAAACTTCGTTCTCGTCCCTCAGCTCTTAATTAAAAAAAGAAAAGAAAGAAAACGAAAGAACCTTCGCGTAGCGGGATGACGGTAATCTGATTCCAACGTGGAAAAAAAAACCAGGCTATCGCTTATTACACGAAAAGCAGTGGAACAGAGTAGAAACTTACCACTATAGGCGTGCGGAACGCACCTTAAGAAACAAAAGGTTGGTTCTGGCCTGTGGCTGTGTCCTGCCAATTGGACGGCTTCTTTGCGTGTATCAGGGTAGCAAGCGTCTCATTCGAGTGGATACACTAAAATTTTGGAGCGAAAAGAACCTACTTGCTGATGTTGCTTGGATGTCACCACGGTGTTCCATCCTTTGGTGTCAGTACGGTAAAGGCAAAGCTTTCACGCTCAGTTATTCTGTGGGGATGGCGGAGGGGGAACAGCGGTCAGTACCCTCAGAGAGGCTCTAGCCAACGGAAGCACGGTGCGAGCTGCAGCCCCACCTCCACCAATTCTCTCAGATCCCCAAGGATGCCTGTCTCTCTAGCGAGACCCACTGACCACCTGCTGACAAACGGGAGCTGTACACCAGCAAGTAAAATGCAAATCTTTCCTCCCAAGCAAACATTACCAGCACTCTCAATAAAATAACTATAAATAATGGAAGAGAAAGAAGCGATATTTCATATCAGTATGTGACACTCGTGTCGCATCACACCTTCAGCCCTGGCACAAACAAGAATAAAAACTCACAGTATTGCAATACTCGTTTGTTTCCTTGTTTGGGCATCTTAGTAACTGTCTCAAACAACTACTGGAATCAGGGAAGTACTCCTAACCATATGTCACCAGGATATATAAAATGGCCAGATTTCATATTGCCTGCTTCATTTATCATAACAACTTTATACAAAGGTAAAATGTTTTAGCACTATGAAATCATAATACCAGAAATCCTCCTTCCACATAATATAAATCAATTGATGGATAGTTACTTTTCAGCCTTGGTGGCTTGCTACTAGGAGCATAGTCTTGATGGAGTTCACGAGTCCAATTTGAGTGTTACATTATAGAAAATCCGTGTGTAATAGAAATTTTGTGTGGATAAGTGTCCATTGATCTGAAACTTTTGCTGCATGTTAATCACAAAAATCCTGTTTTCTGTTATATCTGAGAGAATCATAAGCAAATGGACACAAGTGACATTTCCCAGGAAAGTGAGGTAAAAGCATCTCGATCATGGTAAGACACAGAAAATTGTTCTTGCACACAGTGCTGCTCCACATTGAACAACAAGAAAATTAGTTACAAGGTGTCATGAAACAGCTATTTTCATGCTGGATTATACTGATTTTTTATGTTCTGTATTATTTAAATAATCTTTTAATGATACATCAGAAGTAGGAAACAACCTAAGGGGTTGAAATATTTTCAGTAATGGGATAATGCATGAAACAGTATTCTTTCTTATTTGGTTTCATTGTTGTAAGCCACAAAAGACATGGTGTTCACATAGAATTATGTAAATATTTTGTTATACTTTTAATTAGCAATTTTGTGATATCTGAAATGATAACAATCAATAATAGAGCACTATAGAAAAAATACAAATCACATTCAGAAATTCAGCCTTCAGTTGCAAGGTAAAATGTTATTAGTTTACCTAGCTTTCAATGCCAATACGGGTATCTTCTTCAGAACAAAAATTAAATTATTTTGGAGGCCAAACTTTGGCTACGTCACAGAATAAAATTAAAACAGAATGAAGACTCATAGTCATAAGATTATGTCTGTCAAAACTAAAAACATTAAGACAAACGTAGGCGGAGCAACGCCAGCCAGGAATAAGAGTCACATGTAAACAACTAGATAAACTAATAAAATTTTATCTTGCAACTGAAGGCTGCGTACAACACATACATTTACAAATTGTGACATAAAACTGATCATATATATTCACCTGCTCGGCATGTGCACATATAATGCTAGAAAGTATTTTTATGTCTAATAAACACAAAAAAATTGAAATTCAGTTATGCAGTCTCAGGATTTCTGAATCCTTATGGACTTTAACTTATGTTTTCTTAAAACTACAAGAAGTTTACTTATACTGCTTTGCTTCTGATCCCATCATATGTGAAGCAGATTGTATGTGTGTATGATCTGGTTCTACTCCCAAACCTATCTATTGATTTCTATCAAATGTGGCACAGAGACAGCACACCTCACAAATATTGGCACTTTGAGTCTTTATACCTTACTAGCTCCAAAAGGAGCAAAGATATGGGGAAAACTGAGTTTTTGCTGCCCCTGGCACGATGGGCATTTTGTATTGGAACACTGTCAGTCTACAAATCAATTTGCTTCACAGGGCAACCAACATTTCAGGGGCAAGAAACTGTTCTCTGGGCCCTGGCATGTAGGCTGTCCTACATGACAGGTGCGTTCTGTTGGAATAGTGTTAGCCTACCTTATCGTCATAAATTGTATAGCAGCCTGTATTTCAGGGGCAAATAAATAATTTCAAGCCCCTGATTTGCAGCCCAACCTGCATGACAGCATGTTGTGGGATTATTATCGATTTGCTTTATTGAACTGAACTGCAAGGGCTATACCATTGAACATGGCTTTGGCCATGTTGAGATGTGTCGGAAAGGGGATCGGTAGAGTGAGAGGACAAGGAAATAAACAAAGAGAGGAGAGGAAGGGGAGACGAGTGAGGAAGGTGGAAGGTGCAGAGGGGTAGTAGAGTAGTAGTAGTAGTAGTAGTAGTAGTTGAGGGGTTTTGGGCACACGACAGCAACGTCTTCAGCGCCCGTTCAGTAACATAGTGAGTCGGGTGTCAAGAAAAATCCCAGAACATAAATATCAAACGAAACAGAAAACATGGGTAACACTCGTTGAAAAACATGTGCTCACCCACACCAAAGCGTGGGATGAAGCAGAGCGTCAGCAGTAAAACATGGACATCACAGGAAGAAAATAATAGAGGGAGCTAAAACAATGTATTAGATGGAAGTGGCTGGCTGACCGCAAGGAAAAAAGGGGAGGAGTCAGCCACTATGCAATACACTAAAACTGCCAGCCTAAAAGTTTAGGCCAGAGTCCAGACACATCACAAAACTTAAAAACCCTAGACACACACGTCTCATCATTAGCTAAAACAGTAGGCAGATCCCCATCAACTTGAGCTTCTGCCAGTGCATCACGGTATAAATTGCAGTCTGTTAAAATGTGCCGGACAGAGATGTGCACACCACAAGCATTACAAAACGGAGGATCCTCCCGCCGTAATAAAAAGCTATGTGTGAGAGGACAGTGCCCGCTCCGAAGACGTGTGAGTGCCACCTCCTCCCGGCTGAGCAACCGGCAGGAGGAACGCCACCGCCGAGTGGTTGAATTTATCAACTGCAGTTTATTGGCCGTCACCGCCAGCCATTCGTTCTCCCACAACTCCATGCACTTCCTGTGGAGTGCAGCGATGACTGACTGCAAGGGAATAGGACACTGGACCACATCATGCTCTCTGCAGGCCTCCTTGGCAGCCCGATCAGCCTGTTCATTGCCCCATATGCCGACATGACCAGGCACCCAGCAGAAGGTTACTTCTGTACCCCGCCGTTGGAGCCAGTACAGTTGGTCATGTATCAGCTGGACCATCTCCTCAGTTGGGAACAGATTCTGCAATGATTGAAAGGCACTGAGAGAATCGGAGCAGAGAAGAAATCGATCGCCCCGAACACGATTCATCTGCTCCAGTGCCTTCAGGATCGCGTGGAGCTCCGCTGCGAAAACGGTATATTCAGCAGGGAGGCGAATCCGGGTAACTTGATCAGGGAACACTACAGAACAGCCAAGGAAATTCTCCTGTTTGGAGCCATCAGTGTAAACGACAGTGAAACCGTGCTGCACATCTAAAATGTTAACAGTAGAGGAAGAAAGAGAGGGAGGTAGAGGTGGAAAAAGAAAGAAGGAAGATGGTATGGTCAGATGGAGTGGAGGGAGAAGGTATAGCAAGTGACGGGCGGGAGTAAATGGACAAAACGAAAGGGAAGTGGAGGTAAACAGATAAAGGTGGGAGGATGAGGTGAATGGAGAGAAGAAGAAGAGGTGTACGCACACAGAGGGCGAAAGAGGTGAATTCAATATGTTTCAGACTGATACACAGCTGGAGCTGTGGGGGAAAGGTTAGTTTTTTATATGTGATAGGTAAATATTTTTCTCAAAATGCAAGTGAAATTGAACTTTCAAATACTTTTCTTTAAGAAATAAAGAAATCCGTTATTCGATGTTGTAAAATACTGTTATCCCAGACTGGGGTATCATGATTGCTGTAATAATGTTGTTTATCTAAACACATGGGGCATACGGAAGACTTATCTGTAGTAAACTTGCACCAGAAGGAAATGTCAGAGAGCTTAATGGTTCATAAGAGCCCGCCAACTAATATCCTCTAAGGTTGTACCTGATGTCACTTATTCTAGAAAATGCCTGTTAATTTGTTTCTACTATTTACAAGTTATATAACTCATCAATCTGAGTGCAGAAAGACTTGAAAAAGTCAAGCAATCTCATGAATGAAATCCATTGGCGCCACAGTGGTCCAGATGCATCTACGCTGAAGAGCCAAAGAATCTCATACACCTGCCTAATGTCGTGTAGGCCCCGCGAGCATGCAGAAGTGCCGCAGCACGACGTGAGATGGACTCGACTAATGTCTGGAATAGTGCTGGAGGGAACCGACACCATGAATCCGGTAGGGCTGTCCATAAATACGTTAGGGGTGGAGATCTCTTCCGAACAGCGCATTGCAAGGCATCCCAGATATGCTCAACAATGTTAATATCTGGGGAGTTTGGTGGCCAGCGGAAGTGTTTAAACTCAGAAGAGTGTTCCTGGAACCACTCTGTAGAAATTCTGGGCGTGTGGCGTGTCTCGTTGTCCTTCTGGAATTGCCCAAATCCGTCGGAATGCACAATGGACATGAATGGATGCAGGTGATCACACAGGATGCGATCCCATATCACATCAAATGGACGCGCCCCATGCCATTACAGAGCGACCACCAGCTTGAAAAGTCCACTGCTGACATGCAGTGCCCACGGACTCATGAGTTTGTCTCCATACCCGTAGATGTCCATCGGTTAGATAGAATCTGAAACGAAACTCGTCCGAAAAAGCAACATGTTTCCAGTGATCAACAGTTCAACGTGTGTTGACGGGGCGAGGTGCGGCGTAATGCTTTGTGTCGTGCAGTCGTCAAGGATGCACGGGTGGGCGTTCGGCTCCGAAAGCCCATATCGATGATGTTTCGCTGAATGGTCCATACACAATCTGCAGCAGTTTACGCAAGGGCTGCACTTGTGTCACTTTGAACGATTCTCTTGAATCGTCGTTGGTCCCGTTCTTGCAGGACCTTTTTCCGGCCCCAGCGATCTCGGAGATTTGATGTTTTAACGGATCCCTGATATTCACGGTACACTCGTGAAATGGTCGTGCGAAAAAATCCCCACTTGATCGCTACCTCCCATCGCTCGTGCGCCGACTATAACAACACATTCAACCACACTTAAATCTTGATAACCTGCCATTGTATCAGCACTAATCGATCTAACCACTGCGCTAGACAGTTGTGTAGGCGTTGCCGACTGTAGCGCCGTATGCTGCCTGTTTACTTATCTCTGTATTTAAATACGCATGCCCATACCCATATCACCTAGTGAGTAGTAGATGTGAGCATAAGTTTTCTCTCTCGATGGTGGCATCTGCCAAGTGCTTACATTGTAATGTAAACAGGTGCGAAAAATTTAGTATTCAATAAGAAATTAAATAATGAATTAATTATCTTTGTTCATAAAATTGTTCTACACAAAAATCGACTGTTTTTTATGCAGGTTTAGTATACAGAAAAATAGTTAAAGAATTTCTCCTTCTGACTTCTTTATTGCGCTGGTTGACACGGCAGAGATAAAAGGCATGCACGACTGGATCTTTTTTTGGTTTAGCACATAGTGTGGTTGCTGACGTGCACAATCCGAAGGACAGGATAGCCGTTCCCTCTGCCCTCTGGACAGTCCTCATCTTCTATCTGTCCCGCAGCCCATCTGCTCCTGTAACAGTCGTAAGATACAATTAACAAATTTTGGAACCATACACTAGTCTCAACAGCACATGATAATCCTGACAAGAGCTCTTCCCAATGAGTGAAGATTTGAATGAAAGAGAATGGTAGCATGAAAAATTTAATAAAAGGGACTCCTGATAATGCTTACTGTTGCTTCATCACGTATCGAGCAAAAGCAACATGGTCTCCGCAGCAAACCTTAGCAGCAGACCCTGCTGCAGAGAATTTCGTTATACATACCTTAAAAAAACCCTCGTTGCTCCCAAATAATCTCACGTTTAACAATTTTACGGTGCAATGTCATAGGTCACTGCATGTCGATCAAAGTTAGATGTGCAGTGTGCATACTAAGTTCAGGTAGGGTAGGGTAATCCAAATCACGTGACATATTTTACAATACACGCTCGTAAACGTACAAAAGTGACGCAGACGAAAACAAAATTCCTACCGTAAGCGTGGCGTCTGACAAATCCTTTAGACGTTGCAGCAAGTACCCCAGAGCATCATTCGCAGCTGACGGTATGCAAAAACGTCGTAATATCGCCTGCAATGCATTCCGTTATCACGGAGAATATCAAATTCCAATACGATTGGTTACACCCTTCAAAGCTCTAATAAAAGTGGCAGAAACTAATGGTTTTCTCAAATAATAATTTGCCATCCCATTACAAACTAATTTCACACACGATATGGATATGACGTCAAAATAAAAAGAGGTGTGGCAGCATGGCTAAAATACATTTTTAGAGGAACGACACATCACGTTTTGTTACCTTACACGTTGCTTCTTTGATGCTCCTGAAAGAGAACAAAAACATGTTACGTCAGAATATGGCGACAGTTATCGTTGATTGTAGTTGCACTTCACTATCTAAAACATTTCTAAAATTGAGACTGCAGTCACGCGATTGTGAGACAGAAAAATATGGGCATACAAATACTCATATCCACAAAATGATCAGAATGGTACTAACACCCTATGCATAGTTGAGTCAGTTATTATGAAAAGGTGATGATGCCAATTTTTCAAAAATTCAGATTTCAGTATTTTTTACTTCTCCGTCTATATATGCTTGTATCTGTGTTGAGAACGTCATGAATTTCTGTTTTTAAATCCATGAAAATCAGTTATGACGTTTTCATACTACATATTCTCATTAGTTTTATGTAATATTTTTTAAATCACCGGAAGCAGCCTACGGTTCATGTCCCTAGATCAACAAAAATCATGTTTTACCAGTACCTATTTCATGGTCTATTGTTGGCACCACACTGTAAGACAAATCTTGTGTGGTTGTCGTCTAATCTTTCATTAGTAGTCGCAATTTAATGAGGAAAGAGAGCATGGACTCAAATGAAGAAGGTAACAGCCATAACAAGAGGAAACGCTTACGGCATTATGATAAATAAAAACATATCATAATAAAGAAGGCTAGATTACGAGGAGAAGCGTATATTAACTAAAAATGATAAAACATTCCCGCAAATGCAACGAGGAAGAATTGCAAGTAAGTATGAATTTGAAAACTAAATGTTGAATTCATGTTTTGTATATGTAAAGTAAAACATGAAGCCAATGTTTCACCTGTTTATTCTAAACATTGCTTTCTTCTACTGCAGTTGTAAGCTTCGCTGTTTTGATGCCATTGATGAGGTCGACAGAGCCCAGGTCCTGGATATGTTCAAGAAATTCGGGAGCAAGGATGCACAGGATGGATATCTACAAGGTGTTATGGAAGTTACGGAAATTACCCATACACACCCAAGGAAGGATAATCCAAAAAGTAGGGAGAAGCACTTCAAATATCAGGTTCAAGTTCAAGGAAAGAGAATACTGGTATGTAAAACTGCGTTTATTAGTGTTCATGGGCTGAAGAGTGACAGGATGATTCGAAAATTAGGTGATCTGCTGGTTTTAGGAAAATCTCCTGTAGATAACAGAGGTAAGAGCATGGGAAGCAGAGTCAGAACTATAAAAGGTGATGTTACTGATAAAATAAAGAACACATTGAATCGTTCTAGGTAAAAGTTACTCACTATGCAAAAAGAGATATTAAGTATTTGAAGGGCGGTTTGAATGTAAAGATCATGCATTCGCTAATTCTAAAGACGTTCCCTGATTTGGATGTAAAATATGGAAATTATTTAAAGGTTTTCCCTGAAAATTATAATTACAGCTTTGGTAGACCTCAAAAAGATGTTTGTGGATACTGTGAGGAACTTCAAACTAAACTAAAAAACAAGTACCTTTGTGATTCAGTTAAAATACTGATTGTTGCTGAGCAAATGGTTCATATTCGAAGGACCAAAAAGTTAAATAAAAAGATAAAAACTGTACAGGAAAAGTGCAAGCAAAACGGCGACGTCGAAGTCATATGTATGGATTTTATGCAGAACGTACCACTTCCCTGCATTTCAGTGCATGAATTATTTAACCTACGTCAGCTCTGGGCCTTTACTTTCTGTATTTACGACCTTAGGACCGGAGAACCTCATTTCTTTGTATTCCATGAAGGAATAGCCAAAAAAGGAGCTAATGAGATTTGTAGTATCTTGATTTCTTTCTTCGAAGAACGTTACTTTGTTAAAACTATTAAGGAGATGTATATTTCCTCTAATGGATGCTCAGGACAAAACCGTAACAATACAGTAGTCCAGTGGCATTAGTAGGGCTTGGTATGTTTGAAAAAATCTAGGGACACTCTTTCCTACTTTGTGGTAGGGTGTTTGGGGATATAAGAAGAAAGTTACGACAAACTGATAGAGTTTACACTTTGAAAGAATGTATTGAACTTATTCTTCATTGTGCCAATAAAGAGAACTCATTCATTGTCAACCACCTTGAGGATAATAACATTGATAAGAACTATAAAGACTCGTGCCCATATCTTTTTAAACGCAATTCCAAGAGTTTAGAAACAATGGGAAAAGACAGTTCAATGACAGTCAACTTCAGTGTTTCATAGTACAATATGTATCAGTATGACAGCCACAGCCCAGGGTTATTAGTAGCCCGATCATTCATTAATGGAGTGACTCAAAACTCTTACAGACTTTTAAAACCGCAAGTAAATATCAGACTCCCAACAACCTTAATACATTGAGAGAAATGTCATATAAACAAAATTAACACAAACGACATAAAAAACTTGAGCAGTACATTCCAGATGAGCAGAAAAACTTTTATGTTGATTTATTCACTTGGCCTACAGCTGAGGAACACGTAAATGTATGAAACCTACAGAAAATGTTGCAACAGTGCTTATCTGTAATGATAATTATGTTAAAATACTATTTGTAATTGGTGTTTATTAATAAATTTTCTTAAAATTCTACAGTTGTACTATTATTTATTTTAATTTGGTTCGAAAAGGACATGAGTTGAAGATAAAAAATAATTTGAAGAGTATGAAAATAAAAATTGATGATCTGAAGATGTAGATTTAATGGTTTCCAGGTACACCAGAGTATAAAAATCCAAATACTTCATATCTTCTACCATTGAAGCACAAAAGAGTTTTCTTTGAATATGTCAAAATGACGTTTTATGGACCTATGACTTTTTCATAATAACCGATTCCATTACACTACTGACTTTGTTGAGAACTTTTGCATTAGGCATTAAGGCATAGTGATATGCAAAACAAATAGCATAATCGACCATCAAAAAGGAAATATATGTACAAACTGTGGGAACCGCAAGTATTAAAAGGTAAATCACACGAAATCTTACTGTTAAACAGAAACATATACTGTTACCAATTTTAGTAGCTATTACTGCTGACTCAGTGTTGCCCATCTCGACCAATAGATCGCCTTTGACATCATACTTTCACATATCCAGGGTGTAGGCATGGCGGCCGTCTGCCTCGTTTTCTGCATATTCTTCTGTCACACTTGGCTGATTACAGTCCGGATATGGATTTCGAATTCGAATTCAGACTGCTTCCACTGGTCCATTTTCCCACTCCAGTGGCTGATCTTGCATACCATTTTCCCATATGCGACCTCTGCTCCTAATGTCTGGGTCTCTGATTTCATCAATTAATCCTCCGATTTTTTGCCTGGCTGTAGTTGCTACTTTCACCTACATTAAAATCTGTGAGCTCACTCTCTTGTGAGTTGATGCACTGATGCCTTTCCGTCACAACACTCAATCGTCCTGAAGTTCTCATCGAGATCCGTCAGAATTAATGCCTCCAGATCAGTCTTTTCAACATGAAGCTTTTATCTCTTATGTTCAATTGGCACTGCGTTTATGAACAGTTGAATCAGCTCACTACAATTTCATGGGCAATCAAGATGCTTTATTCTATTTCAGGACCTCATCGAAATAAATTGAATAAGATTTTAAGTGTGTTGCTGCCAGTGACAGATCTGTTAATACACTTGGACGCAGCCTCTTTTCTCACGCAGCAGACCAGTAGCAGTTCATAGTTTCAGAACGAAATTCTGCAAAGGTTGCGCAGTGTCTTCTGACTGGTAACACTTTCACGATTTCATATACGCTCATGTGACTTCTCATGGTCTCCAAGTTTCTTGTAATTGACCAGGAGTTGAGAAGGCTGTCCTTGAACTGTCAAATCCGCATTTTAATACAGAAGTCTGCACCTACGGTATGATGATGATGAGGTCCCATACTTCGAGGAGCGTAGGAGACGATGCGGGAGAGCCGTACCGCCGACTAGGGAAGGTCGTAGCGGAGGTGGTTTGCCATTGCTTTCCTCCGACCGTAATGGGGATGAATGATGATGATGAATACAACACAACAACACCCAGTCATCTCGAGGCAGGGAAAATCCCTGACCCCGCCGGGAATCGAATCCGGGACCTCGTGAGCAGGAAGCGAGAACACTACTGCGACACCACGAGCTGCAGATTGTAGTGGCTGAATCGGTAAATATTGCACGATGTTACACAACAAATTCCGCATTTTTTCAAACGAATTTGTCCAAGAAGAAAAAGTGTTGCATTACTTATTCATCGACTCGTAGAACAACACAGACGCGTAGGTAATAAAGAAGGTGTGATTAGTTGTAATTACTGTTTTTTCGCGTGACTAAATTACACAACAAGTGGAGCACTTTTCTTGCACAATTAAACTGAATTTAGTACATACGTGTTGGAAAAGAGTGCACTGAAACTTAAAAGAAAGAAAGAATAAAAATTTTACTATAAAATTAGAAGTTAGTTGAATCAGAGAATAACGATAAAAGAAAATATTAACATCTCAGAAACAGTGCAGTAAATCTCTGAAACGTGAATATAATAGAACAACATTTAGGAGTAGATAATAAACAACGTGAATCGTTACATGAAGGAAAAGTAATTACACCTAAATCATACAACGAGTGGCGTACTATTTTCTGCACAATCAAATTGTAGTTCCCACCTTCCTGGAGGCAAAGGGCGCACTGAAATGAAATGGAACAGTGTTCCGGTGAATTGTTTCATTCATTGGAACACAAACAGAAACGTACGCACACACACACACACACACACACACACACACACACACACACACACACACACACACACACATTCTGTATAATGGCGCCGGCTCTGGTGGCCGAGCGGTTCTAGGCGCTTCAGTCTGGAACCGCGCGACTGTCACGGTCGCAGGTTCGAATCCTGCCTCGGGCATGGATGTGTGTGATGTCCTTAGGTTAGTTAGGTTTAAGTAGTTCTAGGTTCTAGGGGACTGATGACCTGAGATGTTAAGTCCCATAGAGCTCAGAGCCATTTGAACCATTTTTTTGTCAAATGGCTCAAAATGGAACGTTCTTTATCGCAGCAGGACTTCCAAAATACCTTTCCTGAGCTTATTCGCAGCACTATTGCTAATCCCGTTCATAATGGAACGAAAGCAAAAGCTGGATACAGTTTAGTGAGGTGACCAAGTGTTCGGTCAATTTAGAATTACATACTGCATTTATTTGGCTCATTAAAGATTAGTACTCTAAGGATAAGGCATTTTTAATTACTTATTTTTCCTATGAATGGATATGTTATATGCCATCCGTTAATTCCTTGCATACTAATTACATACAAGTGTAGAAAACGGCAGCTGTAGTGCCACGAAAATATTTTGGGAACGAAATACTACATCTAGACACTTCAGATGTTGCGGCCTCACCACTAGTGTAAATATACAAACCATTAGAAATGTTAATTGTGCTGGCATAAGCTGTCGCCAGCACATAGGTCGACAAAGATGTAGTGTGAAGATCGATAGTATGTTCAGGATAAAGCGGCTTATCACGAGAGAGGATCAAAAATGGCTCTGAGCGCTATGGGACTTAACTTCTAAGATCATCAGTCCTCTAGAACTTAGAACTACTTAAACCTAACTAACCTAAGGACATCACACACGTCCATGCCCGAGGCAGGATTCGAACCTGCGACTGTAGCGGTCGCGCGGTTTCAGACTGTAGCGCCTAGACCCGCTCGGCCACCCTGGCCATATCACGAGAGAGGCCAGAGATAGACTCACAAGCAACAACCCGCCAACGCTCTCTCGACAGCAAGTGTTTAGGCCGCCGCTGCTGACCGGAGGACCTCACAGTCTTAGTCGCTCAGCCTCTGACGGACTAACTCACTGTCACTTGCATTCCAGTTGGGCATGTGTCACTCATTACAGAGCAGGCTGAGGCTACGACAGTACATAGTGACCAAAACAGTGTTTATTGCGGGTCTTGAACTTCAACAGCAGTGAGGCTAACGTGGAAGAGCTTGTACCACAACACATGGACTCTCTTAAAGAAAAGTAACAGCTATCTGTTCATGGAAATGGAGAACCGTGCTAATTCGTGTGTGTATTTGTGTTGCGGTAACAGGATACTGGCCACCTGTAACATCCTCTCCCTTGTTTCCTATGGTACAAGACTGTACATTAGTGACAAAATATTACACGAAATAAGCCGGATGACAAAAAAAAAAGACAAATACAGAATTATATCGACGATTCGTTACAAGCGACTGTATACAGGATGGCGCGAAACAGCTGTTAAAATGTTTTTTTCTATTTCAACATAATATGGTATGTAGATAATTGTTTCATATTTATGCTATGTCAGACATCTTGAAATTTAACAGAAATTTGTTGCGAAGTGCTTTTCTTCTACAGTAACGAGTGTGCAGAGTCTGAACTAAATTCCTTGATGAAATACTGAAGATCACCATATTCGACTGCACACATATTTCTGGAAATTGCAGTTCGAAGGCCCTGGACTGTTCCAGGTGAATCTTGGAAAGTTCTGTCCTTTAGATAATCCCAAAAGAAACTTATTCCTAACGACTGTTACATTCTCAAAGGCCTCAATAGTCCCATTTGCAAGAGAATAGCACTGCTTCACATCACTTTCCTTCAAGGTTCGGGGCAGTTGAGTTCTGTAAAGGAAACGGTTAAAGTTTCTGTTTCATTGTTCTGAGGAGAGACAGTCGTGACATCCTGAGCTGCTGTGCTAAATGTCCTTTTGATGTATTGGGCTCCTCAGTGAATAGGGCACGCATTCGTTGCACATTCTCCCAGATTTCAAGTGTGGCTGTTTGTCCTGAATGACCTATTCATAGATAATGTAGAGATCCAGTCTTCTCGAAACGTTCCATCAACTTTTAAACAAAAATGGAAAAATTCGTATCAGAGGATGCTTAAAATTTGTCATCACGGTTGGATCTGCTTTCGGGGTGCTGTTCTTGATCGGATGTGCATGCCACCGTAACAACACAGCCAAAACTTGTGTCAAATGTCCTTACGATACGCAAAAGCTGTCCCATTGTTCGTGCTTCCTTCTCAAAAGGCAACTGAGACATTGTTTGGTGAGCTATAGAATATTCAATGTTGCAATACAACAATAACAAAAGGAAACTCATTTGCGACTTACGATTAAACCAGCTATTGTCTACCTCCTTTTTTGCGCCACGCTTCAACTAAAATGACGTTGTGTGTGAAGGCCCCATAACACTGTTTTCATGTATGAATGAAGATATGGGAAAGACAAGGACACGCCTAAAGAACAAAGTGAATCAATTCTAGTGGCAGGTGCATGGTCATATGCAAACCTCGGCAGTCATGGATCTTTCAGAAGAGTCTGACTCAGGTCAGTTCTCAGTTGGCATTGGTGATGATGAGGTCCGATACTCCGAGGAGCATAGGGAACGATGCAGGAGACCCGCACCGCCGACTAGGCAAGGTCCTAGCGGAGGTGGTTTGCCATTGCCTTCCTCCGACAATAATGGGGATGGATGATGATGATGATGATGATGACGACACAACAACACCCAGTCATCGCGCAGGGAAAATCCCTGACCCCTGCGGGAATCGAACCTAGGACCCCATTCTCTCATTATTTGCAGTGCTGGAACTTGATCACACTGCCAATGTGAAGGAGAATGCTCACTTGTATATTTATTTTTTCATCCTCTATTGTCAGTCTTCCATCCATTCTGGATGAGAATGGAATTAATAAACAGATTTTCAAGCTTGGTTCAAATGCAATTCATCAATGCCAGAGAATAGTTTAGTGGTGTAAGCTTGGGGTACCAACTTAATTTCTTCCAGTCTTAACGGAGATTCAGCGAGGTTGCTTCGAGCGAGAGAGAGTGATAAGCTACCCTTGTGTAGCACGAAGGTAGTGACAGACTGCGCTTAAGGGTCAAAGCAGAAGCAACACTAACGACCAAGAACTTGTGAGTAACGCACGGATTTGTCAGGCTCCGAAATGTGTCCAGAACAAAGTTTCAGTAATTCAGAAGCAGGTTTAGTTGTTTTTTTTTCAAGTTATTAGATGGAACTGATGAGCGATAAGGAGTAGGTCTATCGGATCAATTTATTTGATCAATTTCGTGGTAAATTTCACGGTGGAATGCTAGTTGTGAAATCTCCTTTGTTCATGCTGATGTAGGTTGAATGCTTGACTTTGTTTTAGTTACGTTGGCTCTATGAGGAATGTTTCAGCTGTTAACTTCACTCTATTTATTAGGAAGTGGTGCCAATAAACATACTCATTCAAATTTTAGACGAGATTTCTTTGTATGAACTACGACTGATGGGTACAGCCAACACGTGGTCTTGGAATCTGTTTCAGTGGAAGTGTACATCGAATTACTTTTCACTAAGCTAACTGGTGCACAGAGAACGGATTGATCACGTAACTTCTGTGATGTTATCATTTGATTGTAATATGATCATTGTTTGGCATCTTACCGCCACGTGTTTGTGAATTTAATGTAGATTCATTTTAACTAAGATAAGTATGCAGATCTTTTATGACAGATTACGATAGTAGCACGCGGGACTGTGTCCGTCAAATACTACAGATTTTGTGAGCGATCGAATAATAGAGAATTTTGGGACGCCTACAACACGTCGCCCATTATGTCCATGACCTGGTATCAACAGCATGAACGAGGCTTATGTATGACGATTTGGGAACACAGTAGATAAGTAACTACGTCCTTGTGTGTGTTAAATTATTCAGTCCTTAATGTATTTCAAACGTTTATGATGTATATGCTACCTCCGTGTTGTGATAGTGACGAAAAGTTAATGCAGTCACGTGAGCAGCTGTATAGCGCGCGCTAACACTCTCTCTCTCTCTCTCTCTCTCTCTCCCTCTCTCTCTCTCTCTCTCTCTCTCTCTCTCTCTCTCTCTCTCTCTCTCTCTGTCCCCTCCACCCTCCCTATTCCCTTTAACAACTATAAGGCCTAGTCTGCACTAACATTACTATAAAAAGTGAACAGTCACATGCTTCTTTCTGAAATGTTTATGAGTGCAACCGAATGTTACCTCCTTTCATTTCCTCCTCCTGCCCCCTCCATCCCCCCCGCCCTATCCCCCCACCGAACCCTTTTCCAATGTGATTACGAACTATTTAGATGAGATTGCGATTGTTCCCTGAAAGCGTAGAATGTAAAGTTAGTTAGAAATCAATTCATAAGGAATTTGTTCCATGTTTAGAAAGTGAAGAACATCACACAATATTTGTAATAAAACAGATTTAGACGAAAGTTTACAGTGCACAAGAAAGCACAGTACAATTAAGTTTTTTTGTTAAAAAACCGATTTTGTTAATTGAATTTTTGGATCCATGAAAGTGTTTAGAATCCACCCATGAAAAGGTTTTTCCGAATACGGAGCGGAAATGTTTGTTATTCGCGGTTGGAAAAAAAATGCACGTGCCTGAAATCGGCCTTTTCCACGCACCAGTCCGGAGGACGAATTATTGTACCGGTGCTTGGGAGGAAACACACAAAATTCAAATGAAAGTTAGAACGTGTGTGTTTGGACGTTAGCCCCCAAACATTTGCATTCTGGTGCGAAGACTGTAGAGATTACGATTTCCTGGCAGTGATCAGCCTCAGAGAAGGGGTATTCAGCAATTCTGAAGTCCATGACAACGATGGACTCTCGGGAATACGGCGGGTGCGTTGAAACAACGTTTCGAAACATGTTTTGACGAGTTTTGCGACATGGGGTCGAGCATTCTCATGTTGCAAAATCACCTTTTCGTTACTAGCGCTGTATTGTGCCCGTTTGCCTTTCAGTGATCGGCTGAAACGCATTAACTGCTTTCAATAACGATCTCCTGTGACTGTTTCTGTCTGTTTGAGTAGCTTCAATAGTTTTCTTTCATCCACCACCACTCCGGTCTTCACCGTTCTTGAATTGCTGAAGGACGACAAATGCCTCACTATATATCTTGCTCAGAATTTTAGACAGCCACAGATTTCGTAATTTACAACAGAAAATTGAAACTTTGCACAAATGACGTGAATTGCGCTCGTAACTTGTCATATTCAGTTCAGAATAACTTCATGATGGAATTGCAACTCTACTAATATTTTGATAACGCTGTGTTTACAAATGACTATGCTTCTTGTATGACACTGATGACGTACCAACTGCAGCAATACTGCCGGGCGCTGTGGTCGAGCTGTTTTAGGCGCTTCAGTCGGGAACCGCGCTGCTACTACGGTCGCAGGTTTAAGTAGATCTAAGTCTAGGGGACTGATGACCTCAGATGTTAAGTCCCATAGTGCATGGAGCCATTTGAACGATTTTTTTTCAGTAATTCTTGCTGCTACTGCCGCCTATTGCAAAACGGCGGAACCAAATCTATAGACCAAATAATATTCTTTGCACCTGAGGAACGCAATCTTTTACACTCCCTATAATAAGAGCTGAAATAAAATAGCAACATAATTCATGCACATTTCAAAAACAATTAATAAGCTGTATTTCAAAGTAAGAAAAGTACACTGATCGACCAGAACATTATGACCTGGTATGTCCCTCTTCCTCCCCCCCATGAACCATGGACCTTGCCGTTGGTGGGGAGGCTTGCGTGCCTCAGCGATACAGATGGCCGTACCGTAGGTGCAACCACAACGGAGGGGTATCTGTTGAGAGGCCAGACAAACGTGTGGTTCCTGAAGAGGGGCAGCAGCCTTTTCAGTAGTTGCAGGGGCAACAGTCTGGATGATTGACTGATCTGGCCTTGCAACTTTAACCAAAACGGCCTTGCTGTGCTGGTACTGCGAACGGCTGAAAGCAAGGGGAAACTACAGCCGTAATTTTTCCCGAGGACATGCAGCTGTACTGTATGATTAAATGATGATGGCATCCTCTTGGGTAAAATATTCCGGAGGTAAAATAGTCCCCCGTTCGGATCTCCGGGCGGGGACTACTCATGAGGATGTCGTTATCAGGAGAAAGAAAACTGGCGTTCTACGGATCGGAGCGTGGAATGTCAGATCCCTTAATCGGGCAGGTAGGTTAGAAAATTTAAAAAGGGAAATGGATAGGTTAAAGTTAGATATAGTGGGAATTAGTGAAGTTCGGTGGCAGGAGGAACAAGACGTCTGGTCAGGTGACTACAGGGTTATAAACACAAAATCAAATAGGGGGAATGCAGGAGTAGGTTTAATAATGAAGAGGAAAATAGGAATGCGGGTAAGCTACTACAAACAGCATAGTGAACGCATTATTGTGGTCAAGATAGATACGAAGCCCACACCTACTACAGTAGTACAAGTTTATATGGCAACTAGCTCTGCAGATGATGAAGAAATTGAAGAAATGTACGATGAAATAAAAGAAATTATTCAGATAGTGAAGGGAGACGAAAACTTAATAGTAATGGGTGACTGGAATTCGAGTGTAGGAAAAGGGAGAGAAGGAAACATAGTAGGTGAATATGGATCGGGGCTAAGAAATGAAAGAGGAAGCCGCCTAGTAGAATTTTGCACAGAGCACAACTTAATCATAGCTAACACTTGGTTTAAGAATCATGAAAGAAGGTTGTATACGTGGAAGAACCCTGGAGATACTAAAAGGTATCAGATAGATTATATAATGGTAAGACAGAGATTTAGGAACCAGGTTATAAGGTAAGACATTTCCAGGGGCAGATGTTGACTCTGACCACAATCTATTGGTTATGACCTGCAAATTAAAACTGAAGAAACTGCAAAAATGTGGGAAATTAAGGAGATGGGACCTGGATAAACTGAAAGAACCAGAAGTTGTACAGAGTTTCAGGGAGAGCATAAGGGAACAATTGACAAGAATAGGGGAAAGAAATACAGTAGAAGTAGAATGGGTAGCTCTGAGGGATGAAGTAGTGAAGGCAGCAGAGGATAAAGTAGGTACAAAGACGAGGGCTGCTAGAAATCCTTGGGTAACAGAAGAAATATTGAATTTAATTGATGAAAGGAGAAAATATAAAAATGTAGTAAATGAAGCAGGCAAAAAGGAATACAAACATCTCAAAAATGAGATCGACAGGAAGTGCAAAATGGCTAAACAGAGATGGCTAGAGGACAAATGTAAGGATGTAGAAGCTTATCTCACTAGGGGTAAGATAGATACTGCCTACTGGAAAATTAAAGAGACCTTTGGAGAGAAGAGAACCACGTGTATGAATATCAAGAGCTCAGATGGCAACCCACTTCTAACCAAAGAAGGGAAGGCAGAAAGGTGGAAGGAGTATATAGAAGGTTTATACAAGGGCGGTGTACTTGAGGACAATATTATGGAAATGGAAGAGGATGTAGATGAAGACGAAATGGGAGATACGATACTGCGTGAAGAGTTTGACAGAGCAGTGAAAGACCTGAGTCGAAACAAGGCCCCCGGAGTAGACAACATTCCATTAGAACTACTGACGGCCTTGGGAGAACCAGTCCTGACAAAACTCTACCAGCTGGTGAGCAAGATGTATGAGACAGGCGAAATACCCTCAGACTTCAAGAAGAATATAATAATTCCAATCGCAAAGAAAGCAGGTGCTGACAGATGTGAAAATTACCGAACTATCAGTTTAATAAGCCACGGCTGCAAAATACTAACGCGAATTCTTTACAGACGAGTGGAAAACCTGATAGATGCGGACCTCGGGGAGGATCAGTTTGGATTCCGTCGAAATGTTGGAACACGTGAGGCAATACTGACCTTACGACTTATCTTAGAAGAAAGATTAAGAAAAGGCAAACCTACGTTTCTAGCATTTGTAGACTTAGAGAAAGCTTTTGACAATGTTGACTGGAATACTCTATTTCAAATTCTAAAGGTGGCAGGGGTAAAATACAGGGAGCGAAAGGCTATTTACAATTTGTATAGAAACCAGATGGCAGTCATAAGAGTCGAGGGGCATGATAGGGAAGCAGTGGTTGGGAAAGGAGTGAGACAGGGTTGTAGCCTCTCCCCGATGTTATTCAATCTGTATATTGAGCAAGCAGTAAAGGAAACAAAAGAAAAATTTGGAGTAGGTATTAAAATTCATGGAGACGAAGTAAAAACTTTGAGGTTCGCCGATGACATTGTAATTCTGTCAGAGACGGCAAAGGACTTGGAAGAGCAGTTGAACGGAATAGACAGTGTCTTGAAAGGAGGATATAAGATGAACATTAACAAAAGCAAAACGAGGATAATGGAATGTAGTCAAAGTAAATCGGGTGATGCTGAGGGAATTAGATTAGGAAATGAGACACTTAAAGTAGTAAAGGATTTTTGCTATTTAGGACGTAAAAGAACTGATGATGGTCGAAGTAGAGAGGATATAAAATGTAGACTGGCAATGGCAAGGAAAGCGTTTCTGAAGAAGAGAAATTTGTTAACATCGAATATAGATTTATGTATCAGGAAGTCGTTTCTGAAAGTATTTGTATGGAGTGTAGCCATGTATGGAAGTGAAACATGGACGATAAATAGTTTGGACAAGAAGAGAATAGAAGCTTTCGAAATGTGGTGCTACAGAAGAATGCTGAAGATTAAATGGGTAGATCACATAACTAATGAGCAAGTATTGAATAGGATTGGGGAGAAGAGAAGTTTGGGCCCAACTTGACTAGAAGAAGGGATCGGTTGGTAGGACATGTTTTGAGGCATCAAGGGATCACAAATTTAGCATTGGAGGGCAGCGTGGAGGGTAAAAATCGTAGAGGGAGACCGAGAGATGAGTACACTAAGCAGATTCAGAAGGATGTAGGTTGCAGTAGGTACTGGGAGATGAAGCAGCTTGCACAGGATAGAGTAGCATGGAGAGCTGCATCAAACCAGTCTCAGGACTGAAGACAACAACACAATGTCCCTCTTTGGCGAGTCGCCACATGGAAGCAGTGAGGCCTAGGTTGGCCGCTGGCGGGAGTTGGCACCACATCTGCACGTACGTCACCTCGTGAATTCCGGAGAGGGGGCAATGAGTTCTGAGCCACGTTCAGTCACATCTCAGATGTACTCGATCGGGTTCAGATCTGATGAGTCGGAGTACCAGCATGTCAATTGGAACTCGCCAGTTCATTCGATTCACTCCATCACAAACCTGGCATTGTGATATGGCGCATTACCTTGTTCGAAAATGCCAGTGCCATCAGGAAACATGACCATATAAGGGGTGTACGTGGTCGGCAACCAGTGTACGATACGCCTTGGCCATCATGGTGCCTTGCACGAGTTCAACTGGATCTGTGAATGCTCAAGTGTATGTTCCTCAGAGCGTAATGGAGCTGCCGGAAGCTGTTCACAGACCTGCAGTACAGGTGTCAAGGAGCTGTTCCCCTGGAAGGTGACGGATTCACGTCCTCCCATCGCCATGATGGAGAAGGCGTCGGGATTTATCAGACCGTGCAATGCTCTGCCACTGCGCCAATGACAATTGCCAATCGTCACGTGTCCGTTTCGGTCGTGGTGTTAACATTTGCACATGCATGGGTCGTCGGCTGCGGCGACCCATGTGGTCTGTGTGTTCAGACACACTTGTACTCTGAAAATTCCTAGCAGATTAAAACCGTGTGCCGGACTGAGACTCGAACTCGGGACCGTTGCCTTTTGCGTGCAAGAACTCTACCATCTGAGTTACTCACGCACAACTCATGACCAGTCCTCACAGCTTGTATTTTTTCTGTATTGTGATTTCATTCCCCTGCTCATATGGGACTGTCAGCGGCACAATCCGTCGTTCTTCAGCATAGTGGCGTGACAACTAACACGTGGATAAAATGATACATATAAGGCGATAAAAATGGGGACATAAAACAGAGTAAGGGGAGAGAATGGAGGTAAAAATAAATATAAAATAAATAAAAAAAGTCGACATTAAGTTAAACAACACAGTTGGCGATTCTTAAAACACAAAGAAGACACTGAAGGCACATGCACAGGTTAAAAGTCAGCCACAACCCACTTGGAGTACACACGACGAAGAATAAAACTACCACGTGGGACTTCCCGAGGGAGAGGCCAGAGAGGATGTAAAAGGAGGGGTGAGCAAGGGGCAGTAGGGGAGGGGACGAGATGAAAAGAGTAGGGGCGCCAGCGGGTATAGCAAGAGGTAGGAGACTGGTGGAGTAGGAGATAAAGAGGGAAGACAAGGCAGGAGGGAGTGCACAGACACTGAGGGGGAACACAAGAGAGGGAGGGGGAATAGGAGGGGAAAGCCGCTTGGGAGGGGGAGGAGCGTTGAAGAGGAGGCAGGAGGAAGATGGGGTTAAAGTTGGTAGGAAGGGTAGATGTCAGGGCGAAGCTCATCATCCAGGAGGGGTACATGGTGGAAGTATCGTTGGGAAACAACACGGAGAGTGCGGAGATGGAGACAGGGTGGAACACAACGGTAGAGGCGCGGCAACGGGCTGGGGATGGAAACTCCCAGCTTGTACTCTGTCCAGCGTTAATGTCTGATGTTAGTTACGCCAGTCCTGTTTTACCAGTCTGCATCTGTAATGAGGTGTGGCCGCACAACCTCACGAAGACTGGACTTGGTTTCGCCTTGTTTCGCCACGTTTTGAAGACACTCATCACAGCACTTCTCGACCACGCGAGAAGTCGTGCAGTTTCCGAAATGCTCGTACCGAGCCTCCGGGCCACTACAATCTGCCGTCTGTCAAACTTAGATAGATGGCGCGGCTTCCCTATTCCACACGCTCACTGACACTGCATGCACCGTGCGTGCGTCTGACTAGCATTCATTCCTCGCCAGGTGACGCTGCTATCGCCTGGACGGTTTTATATCGATAGTAGGTCGGTGGTCGTAAGGTTCCGACTGATGAGTGTCAGTTTCACGTTATTTCAACGAAAATATCAAGAACTGGATGGCGGAGACGGAGATAACAAGGTAGCACACAAAATTTTAATGAATCCGCGAGGTAATCGGGGTGGATGGGTGGAGGGATAGAAGTGGTTTTCTGAACAGCCGAAAGCGACCGTCGCTTTAATCAGTGGGAGGGAATTTCGCGGGCGGCGGGGAAGCGAGTGCTGCCCCCGGTGCTCAACGCTCGCCACCTTCGGCGCTGCTGGCCATTCTCAGCTTTTACTGGCGCCAGCGCTGAGTGGCGTATAACAGTCCGGGGCTTTCAGCGTGACTGCCGCCGCGTTAGCCGCCGGTGCCTGCCTCCTGTTATATTACTGCGGCGGGCCGGCGGCCGGCCGCACCGGAAAACAAGCCGCACTCGGAACGCAGCGGGGGGGCTCCGACGCCAAGCCAACAGCTGGACGGCGCTGCGAGGGGTAAAGTTCTCACGTCTGCGGCCCATCTGTTGCGCGCAGGGCGCTCGCTTCCGCAGGACTGCGTTTGCCAGCTTTCATTAATTTTTAGATTTCCTTACCCCAGTCTGTAAAAATGGAAAAGTCATCGGGGTAACTTGTTGCCCATGTGTCTGCGTTTCTGTCTGTCCGACTGTTAAGAACCCTTTTTCTCAGGAATGGTTTGAGGTATCAGTTCGAGAAATTTAAGTATGGTACGGTTCCTTCGCGATGTTGAAAAGCTCAGTTTGTTACACATGGCAATTTTTTTGATACTCCCAAACTCAATCAACCAGGGACCTAGAAACGACGGAGAGGCTACGTCCCCGCCGCAGCCGCAGTGGTCCACGACGACTACCGCAGTCCACTTCACCCCTCCGCCGCCCCACACACCAAACCCAGGCTTATTGTGCGGTTCGGCCCCCGGTGGACCCCCCAGGAAACGTCTGACAGCAGACGACTGTAACCCCTATGTTTGCGTGGTAGAGTAATGGTGGTGTACTCCTACGTCGAGAACTTGTTTGCCCAGTAATAGCCGATATAGTGTAGCTGAGGCGGAATAAGGGGAACCAGCCCTCATTTGCCGAGGCAGATGGAAAACCGCCAAAAAACCATCCACAGACTGGCCGGCTCACCGGATCTCGACACAAATCAGCCGGGTGGATTCGTGCCTGGCAGCGGTGCTCCTTTCCGCCCGGTAAAAATATATATGGTACTCCCCGTTGGCACAGAATCATGAAATTTGAGAAGAAGCAAGGTTTCACTGCGCAGGTAAAGCAGAAATAAATAAATAAATAAAATAAAAAAAGTAATGCGAAAATGGTGCTGAGAATTTTTCCGGGTTGTGTGGCCGTGGTCCATGGAACTCTTCAATCCCCGACGTTTCGTCCAAGGCTGCGTTGGACATCTTCGGAGGTGTTCCTAGTTGTGCTAAGTGCTGCCGACTGACGAGTCGGACGTCGAAGAATACTTTTGGCGTTGTCTGGATTTCACGTGAAACCTTGTCAAAGATAAATTTTTTTTTGCCACCGATTACAGTACGTCAAACGGAAAAACTTCTCACCGATGCGGGCCGGGGTGGCCGAGCGGTTCTAGGCGCTACAGTCTGGAACAGCGTGACACTACGGTCGCAGGTTCGAATCCTGCCTCGGGCATGGACGTGTGTGTTGTCCTTAGTTAGGTTTAAGTAGTTCTAAGTTCTAGGGGACTGATGACCTCAGAAGTTAAGTCCCATAGTGCTCAGAGCCATTATTCTCACCGATTGTGTAGCGCCAGTCAGTCGGCAAGACTCAGCACAACCAGGAGCACCTCCGAAGATGTCCGACGTAGCCTTGGACGAAACGTCAGGGATTGAAGAATTCCATGGACCACAGCCACACAACCCGGAAAACTTCTCAGCAGCTGAAACATCCGGTCGTGAAAGCCTTCATTGTACGAATGCGAAAATGGTTTATCACATCACATAACAGTATTTTTTTTGCGATTGAAAAGTTACGTTGCCTTCCTAACCTGTCAAAAATTAGGAATTACTCTAGACAGATATATTAATCTGGTATTCAGTAAGACGTAGAGTGGTTCACGAGGCAACTTTGTGTAATTTACAGCCGCGCGGAGGGGCCGCGCGGTTAGAGGCGCCGTGTCAAGGATTGCGAGTCCTCCCTCGGGCATGGGACTGTGTGTGTTGTTCTTAGCATACGTTAGTTTAAGTGGAGTGTAAGTCTAGGGAGCGATGACCTCAGCAGTTTGCTTCCTTAGGAATTCACACACATTTGAACATTTGTAATTAACAAGTATTTTGTGTTACTTGTCTGAATTTTGATGAAACAAAGTCCCGTACCACGCTGAGGTTGATGGAACTGGCACCTAGCGATGCAGGTGTAAGGTCGCTCTACTTCAGCGCCACGCAGACTCATTCTCCTGACAAACATTTCCTGACAACCTAAGCTGACGACACGTGTAGCATCTGTAACGATTCAGAGCAAAGTAATACAAGTAAGTTACACACGATTGCACTTCCATTACTTGGAATGAGGTTATAATGTTACGTATACAATATCGATTGGATTGCTACAGAGAATAGTCCCATATTTGCGCAACAACAATAAAGCTATGGCTGGCTGTACCGTTTTCTTTACCAGTGTTCGAAAAAGGGACGAGAGCAAACGAAGTCAAAACCATCTGGACATTGCCACATAGCCATTTGCAATGTTAATATAACTCCAGAAATAACAAAAGGACTGAAAAGTTACAAAAGCGAAAGCAATATCACAATTAAATTTTAACTTAAAACTCGAAATTAATATGTTCTCGAAAGTCGTGAAAGTCCTTGGACAGATATCGATGGTGGGCAATGAAAACGTCGTAACTCCATTTTGTTAAATTTTTCACGTGAGACTAAAACCGTTTCTTATAAAACAATGTAAAACGATACAGAAAATTGCTACATGTGTAACTGTATAGTAGAAGACTAATTCATGACAGATAAGAGAGATCCATGCGCTTACAAATCTCTCTTTGATTATAGACTTAGTTTTTACTGAAAATACGGGGTCTCACAGAAAGATGGTCGTACGAGGTTTCCATTGTTTACCATCGATATCAGTATCGATATCGAAAACGGAAACGTCAGCGAGATTCTCGATTCTTGGCATAGATACTTAATTAAGTTTGTACGAATCCCTCGGAGCGTAGGTCGTACTCGCATTGGTCGCTCTTTATATCATGAAACAGAGTGATGGGGCCGAAGCATTATGACCCACTGCTTTAATAGCGTTGCCGACTTGAGTGGCCGTGCGGTTCTAGGCGCTATAGTCTGGAACCGAGTGACCACTACGGTCGCAGGTTCTAATCCTGCCTCGCGTATGGATGTGTGTGATGTCCTTAGGATAGTTAGGTTTAATTAGTTCTAAGTTCTAGGCGACTGATGACCTCAGAAGTTAAGTCGCATAGTGCTCAGAGCCATGTGTTTTTTTTTTTTTTAAAAATAGCGTCTTGCACACCTGCGGAATGCAGAGTGCAACGATTCCGCATGGCTTGGATTCGACTAGTCTGTAGGAGCTTGCGGAGCTGTGTGACACCAGATGTCTGCCCGCAGGACACTAAATTCCCGTATATTGCAGAACGGTGGTTTGTGGGAGCAGAGCAGGCGATCTTTAATGTCTGAGACGTGTTCCATTGGGTTAAGAATTTGGAGGCCAAATCAACGTAAACTCACTGTCATCCTTCTCATACCACTATAGTACGAACCGGTCTTGTGACACGGACGGATATCCTGCTTCAAAATGATGTGACTGTCAGGGTAGGCGATAAAAATCAAGTATCACAAGATGCGAGTCGTCCGAAATGAAGTCCATGTAATCTGCAGCTCTCGTGGTGCCCTATATTTCTGCCGCAGGTGCCCCGGAATCCAAGGCGAATGTCCCCCTTAGCGTAGTACTGCATTTAGTGGCATGACCCCGAGGCACGGTGTATATAGAGCGCAGCCATTTGCTTGATGACCGAGTATTGGGGCAAGATTTTCGAGGAAAGAGAACTATCTGTGCGAATATCAACAGGTCAGATGGAAAACTAGTCCTAAGCAAAGAAGGAAAAGCAGAAAGGTGGAACCAGCTGGCAGCGAGTTTCTACCGATACACGATGATGTCATGTTCCTTTGCTGCAATGCCCCGTCTTCAACAATTTGTGCTGACACTGTACTCTGTCGTCAGATCTGCACAAACCGCCGCCTACACAATTTTACAGTGTTGCCAACAGTCCGACCTGCACGTTCCGTGGTATACCGTGGACGTCCAACGCATTGTCGCCTCCTTGTGGTCTCACTGTCTTTCAACGACTTTCCATAGACGCTCCCGACAGTAGAACGAGAACAACCAACCGGCTTCGCAGCTACCGAGATAGACCTTCTCAGGCGCCCCTCTATACCAATCTGCCCATTCTCAAAGGCGCTTATGTCACTGTGTTTCCACTTTTACAGTCTATTCGTCTCTGTTTCGTTTATACAGGGTGGTCCATTGATCGTCATCGAGCCAAATATCTCACGAAATAAGCGTCAAACGAAAAAGTACAAAGAACGAAACTTGTCTAGCTTGAAGGGGGAAACCAGATGGCGCTATGGTTAACCCGCTAGATGGCGCTGCCATAGGTCAAACGGATGTCAACTGCGTTCTTTAAAATAGGAACCTCTAATTTTTATTACATATTCGTGTAGTACGTAAAGAAATATGAATGTTTTAGTTGGCCCACTTTTTTCGCTTTGTGACAGATGGCGCTGTAATAGTCACAAACATATGGCTCACAATTTTAGACGAACAGTTGGTAACAGGTAGGTTTATTAAATTAAAATGCAGAACGTAGGTACGTTTGAACATTTTATTTCGGTTGTACCTTTGTGAACTTATAAATTCTGAGAACGCATGCTGTTACAGCGTGATTACCTGTAAATACCATACTAATGCAATAAATGTTCAAAATTATATTCGTCAACCTTAATGTATTTGGCAATACGTGTAGCGACATTCCTCTCAACAGCGAGTAACTCGCCTTCCGTAATGTTCGCACATGCATTGACAATGAGCTGACGTATTTTGTCAGGCATTGTCGGTGGATAAGGAGAGCAAATATCCTTGAACTTTCCCCACAGAAAGAAATCCTGGAACGTCAGATCCGGTGAACGTGCGGGTCATGATGTGGTGTTTCGACCAATCCACCAGTCATCAAATATGCTATTCGATACCGATTGAACCGCACGCGAGCTATGTGTCGGACATCCATCATGTTGGAAGTACATCGCCATTCTGTTAAAATGGTTCAAATGGCTCTGAGCACTATGGGACTTAACTGCTGTGGTCATCAGTCCCCTAGAACGTAGAACTATTTAAGCCTAACTAACCTAAGGACATCACACACAGCCATGCCCGAGGCAGGATTCGAACCTGCGACCGTAGCGGTCGGGCGGTTCCATACTGTAGCGCCTAGAATCGCTCGGCCAACCTGGCCGGCGCCATTCTGTCATGCAGTGAAACATCTTGTAGTAACATCGGTAGGACATTACGTAGGAAATCAGCATACATTGCACTATTTAGATTGCCATCGATAAATGGAGGCCAATTATCCTTCCTCCCATACTGCCACACCATACATTAACCCGCCAAGATCGTTGATGGTCCACTTGTCGCAGCCATCGTGGATTTTCCGTTGCCCAATAATGCATATTCTGCCGGTTTACGTTATAGCTGTTGGTAAATGACGCTTCGTCGATAAATAGAACGCGTGCAACATATCTGTCATCGTCCCGTAATTTCTCTTGTACCGAGGGGCAGAACTGTACACGACGTTCAAAGTCGTCGCGATGCAGTTCCTGGTGCATAGAAATTTGGTACGGGTGCAATCGATGTTGCTCTGGCACTATCAACACCCATCTTTTTGAGATTCACGATTCTCGCGAAATTTGTCTGCTACTGATTTTCGGATTAGCCGCGACAGCAGCTACAACACCTACTCGGGCATCATCATTTGTTGCAGGTCGTGGTTGCCGTTTGTGGCTGAACACTTCCTGTCTCCTTAAATAACGTAACTATCCGGCGAACGGTCCGGACATTTGGATGATGTCGTCCAGGATACCGAGCAACATACATAGCACACGACCGTTGGGCATTTTGATCACAATAGCCATACATCAACACGATATCAGCTTTTACGCAATTGGTAAACGGTCCATTTTAACACGTGTAATGTATCACGAGGCAAATACCGTCCGCACTGGTGGAATGTTACGTGATACCGTGTACTTATACATTTGTGACTAGCGAAAAAGTGGTCCAACTAAAACATTCATATTTCCTTACGTACTACACGAATATGTAATAAAAATTTGGATTCCTATTTAAAAAAACGCAGTTGATATCCGTTTGATCTATGGCAGCGCCATCTAGCGGACCAACCATAGCGCCATCTGGTTTCCCGCTTCAAGGTAGAGAAGTTTCGTTCTTTGTAGTTTTTTCTTTTGATGCTTATTTCGTGAGATATTTGGACCGGCCACTATCAATGGACCACACTGTATACTGTCCTTACGGTGTCATGAACCCGCAACGGCAATAGGGAGCTCTCTGTTGCGAGATGGACAATACTCGTATTGTTTTGGCATCAGTTTACATCCGATGCGTAGAGAATATGCGAAGGCACATTCGGGAGTTAGTGCTGCCGAGAGTTAACTTTGCAACATGCCGTAAGGACGATACAATAATGTAACAGGGTGCTCTAATGAAAACTTGTTCCATATTTGAATTGCAGTGTCGCCTTCTACGGAGCCAGCGAGGTGCGTTGTCGTGCGTTGGACGCAGCGAGCGCGTCGCGTCGCCAGAGACGGGCCTAATGGACGGGTGCGGCGATAGCGGTAGGGGCGCGTGAGTTAGGGCCCACTAAACAGGCGCGGCCACGGCAGCCGGCAGATAAGCGAGTTAGGGCCGTCCTAGCGGGCCCCCAGATGGCGCGTCTGCGATCGCCGACCGCGCTAAGAACGGCAGATAAGAAAGAAACTCGCCGCCCATACACTGGACAAGCAAACACTGCCTGCCGCAGATAAGGCAGCATGTGGCCACTAGAGATGGGTTGAACTCGTTCATTCCCGTGAACTACTTCATTCATTTCACTCTTTGCCGTGAAGCTTTCAAATGAAGTAGTTCATTCATGAAGTTCGGAAGCCTGGCGAAGTTGCCCAGTTCGCCGCTCAGTCGCGGCTACGCTCGCTTCGCTTCGCTCGTACAATAAAGCGTCCCAATACTTCATAATTTTACCAACAGATGGCAGAACTATGCAGTAACGTGCACACAACGTTTTACGGTCTTACAGCGTCTGAGTTAAAGTGAGCATGGTCGAAGGGGACAAAGGAAAGATAAACAGAGAAGCCTGTCACATATAAAGAAGGTATTACATTTTCTCTTGCTCGACATTTTCCCGTGAAGCGCCCGAAAAAGTCTTTATATGCCAAATGAAACATTATTTGTTGTATTCATGGTCTGAATACTAGGGCTACCAACGAAATGCAGCCCAATTTTATGTTCCTTTTAAAATTTAATCCAAAATAGAATGAGTATGTTTACCACTGTCACAAAGTCTATATACCTACGTTAAGTAATTGTTCAGAAGGTTTCCTGCAGATATTATTTTTGTTGAGAATAATAACCCTCCAGATTTCAAATGGTTCAAATGGCTCTGAGCACTATGGGACTCAACTGCTGTGATCATTAGTCCCTTAGAACTTAGAACTACTTAAACCTAACTAACCTAAAGGCATCACACACATCCATGCCCGAGGCAGGATTCGAACCTACGACCGTAGCATCGCATGGTTCCGGACTGCGCGCCTAGAACCTCGAGACCACCGCGGCCGGCCCTCCAGATTTAAAACGTAAACTGTCACCTGTAGTCATTGGTACGATTTCAGGTAAAATCCCTCTTTCAGTGTTATTAACAAACCTTTTATTTTCATGTTGGCTGTGCGTGCTCACACAGCCAGCCTCTTCGTTTGTATCTTTAATATTCATTTGTCTGCAAGCGCTGCCAACGGTAGGCTACCTGTAGACGCGAAGTTGAACTGCACAAATAGTCACGGGTAATGATGTCAGCACTGTACGAAGCAGCTGACGCTGCCTTCCCCTCGCCCTCACCTCCCCATCCCTTCGTAAACCTATCATTCCCCATTTGTCGACAGGCAGTAGAGGGAGGACTGAAATGAAGGGAGGATGAGTGACGTAGCGCCGATGTAGTGGGAGAGGGAGAGGGGAAGAGAGTGAGTGAACTAGAAAGAAGTGTGAAGTGTGCTATCTGTGAAGAGTTTGAAGTACCAGTTTATTGCAATTGACTGGTTAGTTCACATTTCACTGGAGTGAAGCGTTCATTTGAACGACTCATTCACGAACTCCCCGTCCCTAGTGGCCACTCAGTGCTGGCTGCCGCACTTGGTCACTCTTCTGTACACCTCCTGTGTCTCCGAAAGTTGTTCCTGTGCTACTGGACATAACCACCATCGGCTGACGAGTGTGGAATACCCCTAGCCGATGCTGCTGCTTGTAATTTCTTTCAAATCTGCTTCACCAAACAGCTAAAACTGTCACCCGAAAACTTATTTCCAGTTGCAGGCAGCCTATCTAACGGTTTACAGGAGCAGCAAAAAATATAATTTCCTACATGGTGTACATGGTTTCCGGGTACATGGGAAGATACGACAACCACAAAGACACGCATGGAAATGTCTTTCGTAGACTATTCGAGAAGAACGAAAATTAGTTACTAATCCTAGGGAAACACCTGAGGCCTATAGAACGATAAACAGCGAAAAAAGTTTACAGAATGAGGTTCTTTGTTCATGAACCTAAAGAAGAACTGGTGCCTGCTTCTGCTTCCTTAGATCTATATAATTTGTATGTACCTGTCTTGACAGACTTAGTTAATTTTTTTATCGTGAATGGGATATATCACATTTCCAGCACCTGAATCTGGGTGGAGTGGGGTTTGGAATTGAGGGGGGGGGGGGGGGCTGTGCAGGCATGCACATACTTTACAGTACCGTTTATTAACAAGCATATAAGCTAAAATAACAACAGTAGAAATGCTTAGCGGCTAATATCAAAATAAACAATATTCTGCCCATAACTAATTCTTGCGTTAAAATTACACGGAGTACACGGATTCAGTGTTTTCACACACAATCTTATTCAGCCCCAGTGACGTATAAGAGGGCAGTGACCCAGAACAAATGGACCGAAATCAGAATATTCAGAATATCAGCCAACAGTTATTTAATAAGGTGGCGAATATAATAACACAGTAAGCTAAATGAAGAATGCCATAACAAGGTCTACATTGCATTACCAATAACATCCAGCATCTACTCCCTTGATACTACGGACAACACGACAACATAGAGCTACCTAGTACACTGACAACAGACAGCAGCATAACACAGGAAAACGACTCTGAAATGCAGCCTTCGCGTGATTACGGAACACAATACAGATGTCACTCTCTAATGATCTCATCGCAAGAAAACAAGAGAGCATCGCTGATGAAATAGCCGCATAGCTAGTGTATCAGCGACCACGGAGAGTTGGAAACAACCAAAAGTCGCTAGGAGCCACGTCAGGTCAGTAGGGAACATGAGAAATCAGTCCACAGTTCTTCCGTCAACGCAGCCTGGCGACAGACCAGGCATGAAGTCTTGTGATCGTCCGTCAGCATTCGTGCTCTCAGGTTTTCATGCAGTGTTGTGTGTGGAGAACCCACGGAAATGCAAACTCTGGAGTCGGTATGGTCCACATTCATCCAGTGATCCTCCAAGACTACTTTCCGCACTCCCTCGGCCATGTGGTCAGACCGGCCAACGTGAGGCCGACTTGTCTTGGTCTGTTGGCACACGACGTTCTGCCTACTATGACCCAAAGCAGCCACGAACGGAGGTCAGAGATGTTATAACCTCGCAGATACCGTTCGCGAAAGCTCAACACTTAGTGCCTTGTACACGAGACAAAAAGTAATCCACCGTTCCTCGTCTCTGTGTAGGAAAGACACTGCCAGCACTCCAAATCGGCGATGTCCACATACAACTTAGCACCGCCTCACATTGACCACAGGACCCTCCACAAGCTGTCCAGTCCCGCCGCATTCCGTGTTTGCGTCTCACTTGCTGACCACCGCCGAACTTTTTCTCCTCCGAACCTCGGGCCATAGTGACTACTTCGAACAGCGACACCGTGCTGGCAGCACCCAACATAGCCCATCGATGCTCGCTACTTGTCAGCCACTGGACACCGTGGCACAACAGCTATACCTACATCTACATCTATACTGCAAATCACACTTAATTGCCTGGAAGAGGATTCATCGAACAACCATCACAATTCTATGTTATTCCAATATCGAACAGCGCGCAGAAATAACGAACACATATCTTCCTTTTGCCACTTTTGCACTGAGCCATTGACTGGAACATTCAGAGTCAGCGCACCAACAAACAACCCTGGCTTTCATACCAATGGGTGGCCAAGAGCGACATGCCACAGGATTATGAGCCGCTTTCACAGTGGGCACAGTACTGATCTCCAATTGATGTTGACAATACTTCTCCGTACAGCAGACTGCCCACCACTGGACCTCATTGTCACAGCAAAGCTCGGAGTCACGCTACTGCTGGCCACATGCCGTGGAATGTGCCCCTTCACAGGACCACCAAGTGTGACTAGCTGGGTCAATGGGAAGAGAAGCAATGTATGAAATACTCCCCCCCCTACCCTCCCCCCAAGTGGAAGCGACCATCCTCAGGCATCAAACTATAACAGACAATAGAATTACAAACACGACAAGCACTTGAAACACATTTACAGCCACAGAGTCACTAACAAAACCGAGGTACTGAGAAAATTGACCTGAGTTGAAACTTAATGCTTAGCACTCACTCTGTATTTTTCAAAGGCAGTGGCTGGCCAATCACCCTGTACTCAGAAACCTCAAATGAAGCAAACACACTGTGTCAACTACACAAGAACGCTACCCATAGTAGTCTGCCAAATAAAGCCCAGCTGCTCATGGCACCCTTGCCCTCAGGAATCAGGGAAAAAAGACGCATACCACCTTCGAGTTCTGGTGTCTGATTAGCTTCCTCCTCAAGCACAACATTTAAATGCATACTGTTTTCCAGCAATGATGAAACATACAAGCATTCGCTAATAACAACGTCTACTTGCGTTGCTCCATTCTGTAATTCTTTTAATGCGTTCACAACTTTGCCTTCCTTTACTAAAAATGACAAGTCAAGAATTATATTTACACAGTGCATAGAGCTAGCGTGTAAACTATGCACAGCACATGCTAAAGTGCCTAAATTTCAGAAACTACAGTGTCAATTACATCTCGGCGAGGGCCACCTGCAAGTGTCGATGTCCTTAGGTCTGTCTATCCATTCCCCTGATGTCAGCTCCAAAAGCTTACCCATTACCTTTCGAAGTCGAGACGACCAGGTCACAGGGCTTGCAGGGCCCTACCCTCAAATTGGTTCTGAACAACACAACTGTTCCTTGCACTGACAAGCTACATCTGGTATCTCCGTGGCAGCTGCACCTGCAACACAACAAAAGAAAGCAAGATACAATCCTCAACATGCTAATATCGAGGCTTTCAGTACCACACCAGCACAATGTACATCCACTGTAGCACTGTTGCCGGCCGGAGTGGCCGAGCGGTTCTAGGCGCTCAGTCTGGAACCGCGCGACCGCTACGGTCGCAGGTTCGAATCCTGCCTCGGGCATGAATGTGTGTGATGTCCTTAGGTTAGTTAAGTTTAAGTAGTTCTAAGTTCTAGGGGACTGATGACCTCAGAAGTTAATTCCCATAGTGCTCAGAGCCATTTGAACCACTTTTGTAGCACTGTTATTTGAATAGAATCCCCCCCCCTCCCCCGCAGCTGCTCCACTAGTACTGTGCGCAAGACTATACACAGCTACCTAATATGACAATTCTGAGCAGCTTAACACACAAAAACATGCAAACAAAATCAGAAGTCACTCTCCTATGCTCTCACTGCAACACCATGCAGTCTGACTTGTAATACTTTCACCATGTTTGCTAACATCGCAGCAACCACTGGCTTCCTCAACTATTCTCGGTACCACCAAGCAATAATTTCACCCTGTCAATACCAGTCAGCTGCCCATCAGTAAATGTGGATAATAAAAGTAGAACACCCAGTGCTCTGTCAGTACACAACAACTAATTTCCATGGACTGTGACTGCTGTCTTTGGCTGTACACCGAGAAAAGGTACTGTCTGCTATCCAAGTGGGCAATATTCACATACAGATGGGCCATGACATTCATTGACCACGACATTCATTGATCATTGTGGCTCTCCACAGACTGGCAACATGACCCTCCATATCCCCGACAGTTCCTGTCTCCATCTCGCTTTCTATCCGTCAACGACCGTGCTCTTCTACAGGATGTGGCAAATAAAAGTCTCCTGGAGAACAGAGTTCCAGGATACAAAGAAACACAGCAGAGAAACGGGAATAAAGTACTAACCTAGCTGTAGCAGATGTAGAAAGTGATCACCATTCATCTTTTGGCACTTTTGGGCCTTGGTCAGCAAGCTGCTGAATGCGGATCGAAGCTGAACTGCTGGAATTGCTGCAGTCTCATCTGAAGTGTTCTGCTGGAGTTTCTGAACACTATGAGGGTTTCTACAGTACACCGCAGACATGAGGTCTTCCCACACAAAGTAATCACACACTGACAGATCAGGTGACCTGAGTAGCCAGCTAGGGTAGTGACAAGGCTAACCTCTGCGTGCCTAAATGTGCTCCAAGGTTCGGTCTTCCGTATGGGCAGTTGCTCCATACTGTTGGAAGTAATTGTAAGTTTTTTCTTCCTCCGTTAATGCTACCACAAATGGTTTCAAAATGTTGGCAATGTAATGCGCCAAAGTCAGCGTATGATGAAAAAAGGTGGGACCAATAACGCAGCGTGCAGACGCTGCATACAAACCCCCAAGCTTTTGAACATGCAATTACGTTTCGAGGAAGTTACGCGGATTCTCCACTACCCAGAACCTGTCATTCTGTGAGTTGACGTAACCACTCAGGTGCACCGAGGCTTCATCAGACACAAAGAACAGATCCATCTCCGATCCATTCATTGCTATCTCAGTGACCAGCCACTCACAAAACTGGAGGCGCTGAGGAGAAGCTGTTGGTTTTAATGCATGAGCAACAGACACTCGATAGGAACGCATGTGCAGGTCCAGGTGGAGCATTTGTCCGCATGATCGACGTGATATGCCGGTCTCTTGTGGCAGGCGTCGGGTTGATTTGGTATGACTCTGAAGCATTTCCTACTGAACTGAAGCCACATTTTCTGGTGTGCGAGCACGTTTTTGAATGCTTTCGCATTTGTTCAGAATTTGCCGCGTTAGTGGACAGTGGTCGCCGCCATACGATACGTGAGCTCGCCCACTAAAGCGAATTAGTGCATAACGGAACGCGTGGGCATGCAAAAAATGGTTACGCATGACTTGACGAAAATGCAGAAATGGGTGCGTTACGACGCTGCTCAGACGGACTTGGGGCGCTATGAGCGCGAAAGAGAGGTTTTCTTACGCCGTCTCTGGATGAGACATGGGCCATATCGTACGAGCCAAAACTGAAACGCCAATCCAACAAATCACTATGGCTCGCCGCGAAAGTCGAAAGTGCGTCAGAGCCCCAGTATGGTGAAAATCATGGTCATTCTCGTGTACGACTGTGATGGTGTTATCCTGACGCATTACGTTCCTCCACGGCAGACCGTCAATGCACAGTATTACTGTTCGTTAGACAATCACCTGCGACCAGCTTTGCGAAAGAAGAGGCGACACTTTCTGCGCAACCCACCCATCATTTTGCACGACAATTCGCGGGAACATAGAGCGCAAGCTGTGGCTGCTCTGTTCGGTCGATGGGACTGGAAAGTACTGTACCATCCACCACACTCCCCGGAGTTAAGTCTTTGTGACTTTGATTTGATTCCGAAGATGAAGGAACCACATTGTGGCATTCGCTTTAGAACTGTTCCAGAGATTCGACAGGCAGTCGACATTCGCACCGCCAGCAGAACAGGCTCTGCTGACGGTATACTACGCCTTCCTCATCGCTGGCAACGGGTTCTACTCAACGCTGGTGACTACTTTGAAGGACAGTAACAGGTCCAAATATGTAACTCTTTTGTATCGGTTGTAAATAAATAGTTGCCACTATTTAAGTTACAGCCCTCCCAAATGTTGTATTGCAGAATTATTCCTTCTCTTAAGCTACTGTCTTGGTTACGCTACTCAAACAATGGGGAATGTGTGTGGTCGATGATACAGCAGATCACTAAAAAGTCTCACATCGTCCATGTGGATAACAGTCTTGAGCTGTCAGACAGTCACAGAGCTTCATATATGTAGTTTTAGTATTCATCAGAAATTAATTAGTTCTGAATTCGACAGACAATTGTCCCCTGTTCTTCTTGACAGTAACCCAATACCATAAGAGGAACAATAAAGTGGGTGTATCTATGAATGACCAGCCCAACTGGGTAGAAAATACTGTCGTCACATATAGAAAAGCCTCAAATTTCATTTACGTCTCCCAGAAATTACGCAGCATATTTCTACAGAATGTGATACGCGAACTTACGTAATGACTCATTCTGCCAACTTCCACTAATACGACGTAACCTATTACAGCATGGGGAATGAAAGTTATATGTGATTAATATTACCCATGAACCCTTGTGTGGATTATGTATGGAACAGCCTCGTTTGTGGCCCTTTCAGTGCCTCATACTCCAGGTCAAGATGGTTGCTACAAAACAAGTTACGTAAATATTAAACGGCTCAAATGGCTCTGAGCACTATGGGACTCAACTGCTGTGGTCATTAGTCCCCTAGAACTTAGAACTACTTAAACCTAACTAACCTAAGGACAGCGCACACATCCATGCCCGAGGCAGGATTCGAACCTGCGACCGTAGGAGTCGCACGGTTCCGGACTGTGCGCCTAGAATCGCGAGACCACCGCGGACGGCAACTATTAAACGCTATGTCTGTTTCGTCGCCTCCTCGGTTCGTGTTCGCCCCAGTACCACACACCAGAGGTCGCATTATATCAGCCAGAGGGGATACATCGCTTACCGGTCATAAACAGTAGCCATCTACTTACAAAGCAACCAACACAGGGGCAATGTGGAGTCGAGGAAAGCCACAGGGCATTACCCGTTGTCCACTGTATGTCCAAACAGGTATCAGAACAATGGTGCCTCAAACTCATATTGTCATGCTGGAGTGAAAACAGGTGTGTATGTAAATTCAATTTTCGACAGCAGAGGTGACAAATGGATACAACCACAGGACATGAGCGGTCGAAGTTTAACAAACGAGACGCAACTTGAGAAGTGAAGAAACGCCTCATAGGAATAACAGGACCGGCGATTGTGTCTGGTGTTTCTACCATGGGAATAGTCGGCGCTACGTAAGAACTTAGAGAGTTATTGAAGAAGTTCTTTCAGCAGCAAAATATCATTAGCTAACGAATTGGGTGCATGTACGCAAAATGTCTCTGCAGAACGCTATGTAAATAAAATATCGTGTTATTAGGGCCTCCCGTCGGGTAGACCGTTCGCCGGGTGCAAGTCTTTTGATTTGACGACACTTCGGCGACTTGCGCGTCGACGGACGTGAAATGACGATGGTTAGGACAACACAACACCCAGTCGCTGAACGGAGAAAAATCTCTGACCCAGCTGGGAATCGAACCCGGGCCCTTAGGACTGACTTTCTGTGGCGTTAACCACTTTTTGTTCTAATTTTGTTCTATATTGTTCGTTGAATTTGTTCGAGGTGGATGTCCGATGACACCCATTCTTCGTTGATCCATTCACTCAGGTTTTTTTGTTACAGAGACTAGCTTGACGCTCTAACCGAACACACTGAGCTACCGTGCCGGCACCACTCAGCACCCTGGGGCGGACTGCAGAGCGCTATGGAAGAGCTCGTCCGCCTGGAGACAGCTGCTGGCGCGAGTCGGCGGCCGGGAGCTCCCTCACGAGGAGTAGTACCACTGTGGCTAGTGCCAAGACACTTTTATTTGTCAAAATAATTATTTGCAACAACTTAATAACAAAATGAACTCGATCATCTTGCTCTCCACGGCTGGTTAATGTTGAAAGTAATAAGAGCAATCACAGCCGTATTAATGCACACTTGTTATATCACGACCGGTTTACTCAACGAACATCATCAGGTCACACTGCCAACAGTCTTCATAAAACGCGGTCACGGAACTGTCTTGATTATCCACACAGCTCTATGAGAATTTTTTACGCAGAATGATGGCGTGAGCTGATGATTCTTACTGGACGAAGTCGGTCATCTCATAATAAATGAACCTTCATACACCTGTGGTGGTTCTTATTAATATTAATATAAAAATAACTGCGACTGGCCCTCACAGTCCCTTTATTTGTTAAACAAACGCCGCAGACGTGTGCAAATTAAAATACGATAGTTTAAAATGTTCAAAAAAATCCGAACCATCACAAGATTAAGTAGCTGCCATCTCATCACAACTGAAACTCGAGGTCTGACTTACCTAGTATTCTAGATGCGCCCCTCTAAAGTAAATGCTCCCTTCCTCCCTCAGTTAGGCTTATTTGGCCACATCGCGGTGAACGCACGTTGTAAACGCGTATTCGTCATCGTCATACTGGCGTATCACCCGGCGTGATGGTATGGGGCGCCATTGGTTACACGTCTCGGTCACCTCTTCTTTGCATTGACGGCTCTTTGAACAGTGCTCGTTACATTTCAGATGTGTTACGACCCGTGGCTCTACCCTTCATTCGATCCATGCGAAACCCTACATTTCAGCAGGATAATGCACGACCGCATGTTGCAGGTCCTGTACGGGCCTTTCTGGATGCAGAAAGTATTCGACTGCTGCCCTGGCCAGCACATTCTCCAGATCTCTCACCAATTGAAAACGTCTGGTCAACTGTGGTCGAGCAACTGGCTGGCCACAATACGCCAGTCACTACTCTTGATGAACTGTGGTATCGTATTGAAGTTGTATGGGCAGCTGCACCCGTACGCTCCATTCGAGCTCTGTTTGACTCAATGCCCAGGCGTATCAATGCCGTTAATTACGGCCAGAGGTGTTTGTTCTGGGTACTGATTTCTCAGGATCTATGCAACCAAATTGCGTGAAAATGCAATCACATGTCATTTCTAGTATAATATATTTGTCCAATGAATACCGGTTTATCATCTCCATTCCTTCTTGGTGTAGCAATTTTAATGGCCAGTACTGTACGTTCAGTCCATATATCTCATTCCTAACCGTTCCACCGTTTCTCATTCTGCCGTTTATACTCACCGTAGTATAACACATAATATGACTGCCTATACCTTAACGCTTCCTGCCTTATCAAACTTTCTCACTTATCCCTACTCCACCTTACGCTCATCTCTTCTTTGTATTGTCTCATACGACCCAAGTTTGTGACCAAGAGACCCTACTGTATGAAGTAAAAGAGAAGCATACAGGGCGACACAGCTGACTCTGCCGATGTTGTTTTATGCAACGCGCAACATTCTACCTGGCCTTCGTAAACCACGCGAGAGGTGCTCATATCATCTTGCTTGCTACGCGCAAACTATTAGTCCTACAGAAAAAAAAAAAACGAACAGAACCTTTATGTAGTAAATTTAAGGTACTGGAATATGTTTTCGCTAGAGGCCGGAGCTTAGGAGTTATTCAGGAGAACGTACAAAAGTGACCTTCAAACCCTTTCCCACTCACACACACAGCCGCCGACGGTCAGGATTTCTGGTGTGTTGTTCACTTACCGTCGCTCCCCATGCCTCGTGGTACTTCCCTGGTTTTTGAGTCATGCAGAGCGCACATCTTCGCATGGAATCGTAACGCTTGTTGCTCTTCGTGTAAAATGGCGTGCAAGCGACTGATTTCCGCACGAGAAACTCACTCCAGCGTCGCACCAGAAAGCCCCATAGTTTTAATAAGTATCTTAATTATGCCGCGCTGACCAGAGCTCGTGAAGCTACAAGTATTACGTTATTCCACACATTACATACTCTTTCATGTCGGCGGTTTGAACTGTAACCAACAAAACCGGAAAATATTATTTTATTTAGTCTAAAGTGGCACCTATAATTTCGCTGTGACTATCTGTTTCGATACCGAGTACCATCGTCAGACCACACTATTGTCACAAAAGCACGGTACGTAGTTGACACACTCTTTAAGAAGCATTTACAAAATTATTTGTGCTTCGGTGGCTGACGGCTGGTACAGGCAGCATAAAGAGTATGACTAGGTACACTGCAGAGAACTGTATGGGATAACAAATGGGAATTGTTTGTTAGTGGGTAGGAGAACCGTAGGATACCGTAGAGTACTTTCCCGACCTGCTGAACCGTGAACCACCTCAAAACGAGTAGTTATGGGGACAGATTCAGAAGACTTCAAATCAGGGACATGGTCATACAGGATGCGGCGGTGTGTGTTGCCCTCTGATTATCCTTAAACAATCTGTCCACCTACCCTGATAGGCTTCTGGTTGTCAGCTCCTTCACTCTGCGATGGTAGATACTGGCTTAGACGATATAAGCAGCGTTGACGAAAAGTCAGCTAAATACCTACCACTCCAGTCTATGGAAAGCATTTGAAAGTTAGTTAAACTATCAGGCGTTCCGGGTTCTTCAATGACTCGTTTGAAACATGTCTAATATTTCCTGTTAGCTGGTTTATTGTCTTTAAGACACAGAAAACGATAGTCAAGTCCTTATTTAATATCCTGACACTAATTATAAAAAGTCACTGACTGTGTCTGTAATAAGTTCACACCCAAAACAGTCAGAAGACATTTAGTCAGACCCGATATATTAAACGTCCTAAACAATCACTGACCCACGACAATCTGCGAGCTAACACAGGCAGTCGTTCAGTAGGCTTCCTGTACAGAAGTACTCGTCATAATGTCTCGTAATTTACACGAAACACGCCACGCAGAGTTCATGTACGACTTGAAATGTTCACACGCGACATTTACTAAAATAAATAATAAACAAAGCTGAAACTTTCTTAAAATACTCATCACTGTAATAGCCTTTCATCAGCTACACGAGAACCGATCAAACAGGCGCATTTCTTCATTTTCGTACAAATTTGATCAGCGCGATTTAACATAGGTGTTAACCAGAAGATGGCTCCCATGCGACTATATTGATTTATAGATCTGAGACACAAAACGCTACTTAGATGGTTCAAATGGCTCTGAGCACTATGGGACTTAACTGCTGAGGTCATCAGTCCCCTAGAACTTAGAACTACTTAAACCTAACTAACCTAAGGACATCACACGCATCCATGCCCGAGGCAGGATTCGAACCTGAGACCGTAGCGGTCGCGCGGTTCCAGACTGTAGCGCCTAGAACCGCTCGGCCACTCTGGCCGGCCGCTACTTAGACGCGCGGCAAACATTGAATTCCCTATTGACTAGTATGTTAACCAGCCAATCAGGTTATCTCGAACGCCTCTTTAATGGCGGTATTTCTAATGTAAAACAATCAAATTACCACAAATAGAATGTCGTGATTCAGAAGTTAAATTAAAACAAAATACGATACCTTTCCACAAAACAAATTACTAAAGAATTTAATGCCCAACGCCCCTTCTGGCTGCCTTTTTTTTTTTTTTAAAAAAAAAAAAAAAAACAGTCCCACTAGGACATACCTCAGGGATTTCCCTATTACGCAACTACTTTCTCACGCTTACATTCACATAGTTTTAATAAAATATTACATTCTCACTCTACGTATGTCGTCTATTCACTCTCTGTCTCTCCAAAAAACACACAACCAAAACATAATGCAATAATAATTTTAGAATGTATTGTTAATTAAGTCAGGAATCTGTGGCAACTAAACTAAAGAAAATTAGTTTATATGAACCTATCGTCGTGGTTTTAGTTTCAAATGGTACTACAGATGAATACCTGACAGTACCTAGCTCGGTTTCACGATGCCGCCACGGTTAGTAAGTGTTTGAGGCAAAATTTGTATCTCCGAAAATATTGAGGTTCTTGATTTTAACTTTTAACAATATGGTTGTGTTATCCATAGAATTTGGTATACAAAATATGAAAAAGATCGATTAACATTTAATAATACTTCTTCAGATTCTTATGGAGCACATGTAACTTATCGCACGCAGCGTTAAGCAAGTGCACCGCTCGCCCGGCCCAGTAGCCAGTGTCAGCTGTTCGACCGTGAGAATCAGCGTCTCGTCTCCTCCCGGCTCCATGGCAAGCTACATTTTCAATACAAGGTGACAACTCGTAATAATTTGCAATGTTACAAGGACACGGACGATCTAAGGAATAACAAGGCTGTGATGTCGTCCGAAGAACTAGGTACCATATCAAAGTTGGTGCCTCACGAGGGAACCGCAAGAAAGCACAGTTACTGCCAGACGCAGCGACGAATGAGAGCCTTCAGCGTAGACACGACCTCAAGATCTTCCATAGGCTGCCGCTGCTGAAGACTTACTTACGTCAGAGCGGAGTGCCGCTCAGCTCGGCCTGCAGTCATCGCCCCACTACACAGTCAGCAGCGCTAGATTTGTATTAGACAGAACTATGTAGCAAAGCCTATCGGAAATTGTACGTTGACAGATCATTACCTTGAACCTGTACCAAATGACAACTTAGTGTTCAGTGACAGTAACAAATATGCGAAGACAGTCCCGTGGATCGTGGATTGTTTCAAAATTTACTGATTCAATTTGCTCAAGCTGTAATGAAGTGATGTAAAATTTTGTGTTCGTTGTAGTGTCCACTCGGTCTCCTCTAGGAATAAATCTAAGAATTCTCCATAGTACCGGCGAGTGTTTTTTCGTCCGGCCCAACAACAACTGTAAAAGATGTAATAGCAGCCGTGATGAAGTGTAGCGCTGACAGGGCGGCAGATGACGTGACTAAAGTTATTTCCCAGGTTTGGAGGACAAGAAAATTACCAGAACGATGGACGATTTCTATCATATTGCCAGTAGATAAGGAAGGGACGAGAGTGGTGCAACCAATTACCTCCAATCAAGACTACTCATGAAAAAGGAGAATAACAGGTAGATATTACTGTCTGAGACCATCAAGCGGGGTTTGGGAAGTAGAATGTATATGTACCCCGAATCAACTGAACCAATATAGGGCCTTATAGAAAAAAAATGCCCGTAACCATCGTAGACGTGAAACAGGCATACGGTTCCACCGACAGACCATGACATTTTGGTGTGACGTCACGTGTGCTGCACTGCTGTTGAAATAGCTCGTTAATATTTTATAAATTTTAGACTGCATTTTCTTATTTTAAAGTTTATTTGTTTTAATATTTGCCGTAAAAGTAACTTATTAGTGGATTTTCATTAATTTCAGTCTTTCTTCCTGTGTTATTGACTCGAGTGGTCTATTATTTGTGAGTCTGCTTTCGTCGTTCGTCTAAGCCTCGCGCCTCACTAGTGTGCTTACATTTTGCGGCGTGCACCGCAGCTGTAGCGGTTATAAGCTAAGTTCTGACAAACTTATTTGTGCTCTGTAATAAAGTTATTAAATTTAATAGGTTTAAGGGGTGTTGCTTGCCGTTTGTGGCGAAATAACGACTTCATAAACTTTTGTGATTGTTGGCTCGCTGTGTTTTATAGAGTTTTCAGTGTGTTGAAGTCCTTTAGTAAATTTCGTGCTTTAGATTTCAACTGACGTATATTATTCTTTCTAGTGAAATATTTCACTAAAATTTTCATTTAGTGTTTTAACTTCGCTTAGTGTTACAGTGGTCGTTTTAATTTTTTGGTTTTAGTTAATAATTTTGTGAAGTTTTGTTGGTATTGGTATCGGCTGTGTTGTAGTAGTATTAATACATGCAGCAGCTTTATTAGTAGGGACAGAATTTCGAGACCATTATTGTTAGTTCTAAAATAGTTCTACTGGTGTAACTGAACTTTGTCAACGTTGACGTATAGTTTTTTTCACTAACTGTAAAATTTTACCATGAGTGAAAAGTGTGGGCTCTGTCGTAGGTTTGTGAGTAGTGGATAACGGTGTGGGATTTGTTCAAAGTATTTTCATTGGGGGGAATGCACTGGGGAAGCCAGTGGTCATTTTAGGGATATCCTCTCCTGGGAATGTAGAATCTATAGTAGAAAAAAGTTAATAGAGGAGCAGGAGCGTAAGATCTGTGCCGTCAGGTGCTGTTACAATGCGCGAAGGAGGTACTAGATAGGTGGTGGGGAATGGGAACTGGTAGTTGGCAAGAAGGTAGATAGGAAGAGGAGGTACTCAGACAGTTTTACTTTGCATACATGCAATAGATACGACCAACTGTCAGAGTTGAGTGGAGAGGAGCCTCGTGTAGCCGTAGATGTAGGTAACTCGCAGCAGTCCTCAGCAATTAGGAGACCTAGGTTAGTTGCAAAGTCTAGCAGAAAGAAAGTTCTGGTGCTAGGTAGTTACCACGGTAGAGGTGTGGGCCAGCAGTTGCAGGAAGTGTTGGGGAGTGAGTACCAGGTTACCAGCATTGTGAAGGCTAGTGCAGGGTTGGCTCAGGTGACTGAAAGCATAGGGGAGTTATGTAAGAATTTTACGAAAGAGGATCAGGTAGTGATAGTGGGTGGAGCAGGGAACAGTATCGATAGGGACAGGGAATATGACATCACTGGTGACTTGGTTAAGATAGCTGCTCAAACTGGTGGCACTAATGTGCATTTCGTGCAACTGTTTCAGCGTCATGATCGGCCTCACCTTAATGCGGCTGTTAGGCGCGTTAACGTGGGGCTGGGGAGGGCACTGATGGCAGGGGGCATGGGTCACATCTCAGTGGTGCCAGTTGGGTCTATCAGTAGACGGGGTTTCACTAGGCATGGCCTGCACCTCAATAGGTATGGGAAGGGGAGCCTGGCTAAGGTTATAGGTGACAGTGTAGTGGGTGGTGGTGGTGGTGATGGTGGTGGTGGTAGCGGTAGTGGTGTCACTCATGGGAAAATTCTTGTGGTAGTTGTTGTTAGAGCTGCACCTTTTTTAGACTGAAGTCAGCTGATAGGTATACCGCTTAAAGGAAGTGCCTCTAAGGGCTCACCTCCAGTGGATGTAATGTTTCCAAGTAGAGAAGGAATTAGCATATTTCATCAAAATAAAAGTTAGAGATCAAGATCGATGTCAAATAGAGAAATGAATTGTCAACAATTTTTTTCAACACAGCACTGGACAAGTGATTCGACAGTAGAGCGTAAGAAACGAGGAAATGGGAATATTAAAGACCTGTGGTATAAAAAAGGGCAATAGGACCGCCTAGCCTTCGCGGACGACGTAGTGATAGTGGGGCGGAAGAAAACGCATAGACGTAACTCGACAAATTAAGCAAGATAGCCAGAAGGGTGGCAATGAACATAGCCTAAGACCAGACAAAGACATAAAATACAAGTAGGGAACTGAAGACAACGGAATGCACAGTGTGAAGGTGGGCAGACATAAATACGTGGGAGAATGTGAAAGAGGAAGAATAGGGGAGAAGAGGCCAGAAGAGAGATAATGAACGTGAAGTAAGCTTTAAGAAAGTATTTACAGATGCAAAGACCACACATTACGAGGCATCGGCTAGGAATGCCGTTCTATATGCATCAGGATATGGGCATTATCATTTTCTGTTCGTTCTAAAATTGAGGCTGAACGTAATGTTGCACAGGGGCCACGCCTATCTGTCAGTTTGAAGTGCGTCAGAATACGTGAATCATTATTTTGTTCTTCCGCTTTTCTGTCGTTGGTTACGGATCGTTAACACAGGTGTATTCTAGAAGGCACTGACTCCCGGAACTAAAGTACAGGCATGTCTGGAATGCTATGGTTCCAATGTATCAAAGATTTGAGAATATATGGTTCAAATGGCTCTGAGCACTATGGGACTTAAGTTCTGAGGTCATCAGTCCCCTAGAACTTAGAACTACTTAAATCTAATTAACCTAAGGACATCACAGTCACCCATGCCCGAGGCAGGATCCGAACCTGCGACCGTAGCGGTCGCAGAGCTCCAGACTGTAGCGCTTAGAACCGCTGGGTCACTCCAGGCGGCTGAGAATATATGATTTCGGAATTTTATACGAATGTGGTTTTGTAGTTATCATGTGTTGTTTTGTTTCTGTGTGTGTATTCCCTGAAATAAAAATGCTGAGTGTAAAGAAATTTAGCCCCAAACGAAAATTTCGTGGTAAGCAATTCCGAGTAATACACATCAATCGCTTCGAAAGTCGTACGCAGAAACTGTGTCTACAGGCAGTGGTTCTACACGTAAACTTTCGCTTTCTGATGAAAGAACGAGCCTACTAGTACTCGTATTGTGAGCAGCAATAACGCCGGAAATGTTGTTGTATACGTAAATATGCTCTCAAGACTTTTGAAGAATTCTGTGAAATGTAAGTACTGCAATTGTGAAGATAGTATTGACGTTTCTGAGGACATTTCAGCTAGGAAGGGTCTTTCAAGTCGGTTAGCGATTGCCTGTAACTCGGGTAAGATGCACAGTGATACTATGACATCGCCAGTAACTGATAGTCGACATTACAGTGTAAATATTCAGCTTGCTAAAGCAATGTGATATATTGGAAGGGGAAGAAGAGCTTCCCAGACATTTTGTACAGTAATGGAGTTGCCTCCACCTCTACTGAGGTTTGACAGATACAATAAATTAATGCAGAATGCTTTATGTGGTGTAAGTGAACATTCAATGAAAAGAGCAGCAGAAGAAGCAGTAGCCTCGTCTGAGAATACAGACATTGTAGCAGCATTTGATGGATCTTGGCAGAAGAGAGGTCATACTTCTCTGAATGGGGTTGTAAGTGCGACATTTATTGAAACTGGTAAGACACTAGATTATGAATGCCTAACAAAGCACTGCCTGGGTTGTCCAAGTAATTTTATTGGCCCCCATGTTTGGGTAAAGAATTTTGATGGCCGAAGTGAAAACATGGATACGAAAGGAGCTCTAAACATTTTTAGACGATCTCGTCGTGGTATGAGGTATGTAGACAACCTTGGGGATGGACACTGTAGAGGACACACAGACCATATGGGGACACTGATAGAAAAACTGCCTATTGGCTTCTGTCTCGGGTTCTTCGCCGACGTTCATGTAATGATTTTTCTGACGTTTTTCAGCAAGAGTGGCTGGCATTGTCAAAGCTTCATCCTCCATTGTCGGCAATGTCAACACTGGCCACGAAAGCCTTAACAATTTTGTACTGATAGAAAAGCTTTAATGGTTGGGTATGTATAAAAGAGAATGGGAGCTCGTCTGAAAAAACTATGGAAGGGCTTCAGTGGAAAAAATGTCAGACAGAAAACACATAATTGGTCCAGACCGTCTCCCAAAAAGTGAAATTGATTCTTTGACTTAATATTATGGAGAAAGGAGAAATGTAGGAGATTTCGAGAACTGAACTGTTTGCGCAACACGGTTTCACAGAGTGTCAACAGATGAAACGCCACAGCCTGATTTGTGTCCAAAAGGGGAAAATTCATGGTGCAAGTACAGGTGGAGCAATGCTACAGGCATACAATATACCCACAAGCATTCCTTACCACTTGCTGTAATGGAGGCAATATATAGCGATCTGACAAATAAAAATCTACTTAGGAAATGTATGCATGGTATCTCAGAATGCAAATCAAAGCTTCAACAGTGGTATCTGGGAGAGAATACCCAAAACCGTATTTGTTGGGCTGGCAGTGCTGAAGATTGGTGTAATGGATGCATTAATATCACTGAATGATGCTGCAATTTCAAGGATCAATGTTATGAAGAAATTGAACATCCAGACGGGAAGGAATGGCTTCAGCTCTAACTGCTATTAATGAGCGGCGGGTAACCGAAGCAGGGGCAGCTGCAGAAGCTGCTACCAAGGAGTCAAGGATAAGGAAAAGAATGAAGAGAAAGAGTATGGAGGATAAGGGAACAGGAGGACAACTGGAGTGTGCAGCTGGAATGTTCTAAAGGAGCATAGTGGTAAGGTAATAAATCTGTAAATCTTCTTTGGCGATTTACCGAAAACTTGAATTTTCATCTTTCAGGCACACTTTTCTCCTAAATTTCTGAAGTTAAAGTCACAAAAATTGGTACAGATATTTAGGATGACCTCCTCTACCTCCCTTGCCAATTATTTCCTGAAAACATTATTACATGATGATGATGTCGGTGATATTTGAGCTACAATTTTAACTATTTTTGTTGTAGTAAAATAAATTACTTGTCTTTTTCACAGATCAGTATCGGGGAAGGAATTTGGAGATATAAAACACTTATGTGAATGTACCCCGACTCTTTTTCCAAGCTGTGCAGTCAGTGGTTCCAAAGAAAATGGTACCGCTGTGAAATAGTGTTCCGTTTTTTCTACTATTATAAATATTGTTGTCAGTACCAAAATATAATTTTGGTTGTCAGTACCAAAATATAATAAATACTTCAATGATTTCTTGGGAAATACTTTCACTAACGACCCTAATTGTGTGTAAGAGTTTTGAGTTACTTCTCACTTACAGATCAGTTGCACTATGAGGGTGAAGATAATGTTAAAAATACAGCCTGTTTAGAGGCGTGTGCCCTTGATGCTTCAGAAGAATTAGATAAAGAAATATTGAGCAAAATACTGGGTCCTAAAAGTGGTGGCCAGAGACAGATGTGAAGACCGAGAACCCTACTGGGGCATGAGAACAGTATCGAGGGACATCAGGTTCAAATAGGCAAGGTTTGTCTGACATGTAATTAGGATGAATATGAAGAGATTGACAAAAAGAGTATAGGGAAGAACAGGGAGAACAAGAGGCTAGATAGAATCCAAGTGAGTTGTTGAACTGTTAAATGATTGGTGGGAACTGGGATCAAGTTGAGGAAAGGAAAACTGGGGAAGCAAGCATGCTTACAACATCCTATATGCCAGAGATAGTCGTCAGAGAAGGACTCAGAAAAGGATAGAGCGTCACAGGTGGAGCAGACAAGCAAACCAGGCTACTGAAGATTTCGAAAGAAGAGTGGGAAGAAGAACAGAAAGGATGAAGTGGATCTGGTAGTAGAAGGAAGAAACTGCAGTTCATGATGGGAAACTAATGGTCCAGCAGATACAACGCAAGAAGAAGAAGAAGAAGAAGAAGAAGAAGCGGCAGCCTCTTACCCCTGGCGAATAGTCAAGTTCGCGTGCACACGTAGGTGTGTCATATACTAAAAGTGAGTGCTATGCTGTAGACACCAGAGATAAGAGGCACGTTGTACCATACGTTATTTATCATAGAGAAAAGTATTTCGTAAATGCTTCTTAAAGATTGCTTTAGCCAGGTATTGTGATTTTTTGATCTTTACTCATTCACTAATAGAAATAATTTCGGGAGAATATTAGGTGAACTGAACACTGAGCAAGAAGGAAATACGAAGTTCTGTCACAATTTATAATATGGCGGTAGCTTTACTTTATCTGTTAATCCTAAGGAAGATCGCGGAAGTTCTGCGATTCGCACAAGAAATAAATACCATGTCTCAGTTGTTCAACTCAGTTTCGTACCTCACCTTCATGTAAATAAAAATGATGTTCTTTTTTTCATTTACCCCTTGCCGTAAGAGCAATGTTACTTGTGAGAATAGGTGGTTGTCTCGACAATTTGCTGAAAAAGTAGCTAGCAATGATGAACACGCACCATGGACAGGGTTCAAGTCGCCATGCCACGCCTCAGGGGCTGTCCAGCAGGCGAGCAACTGCCACGTGCGATGGTCCGGTGCCGCGCCAGCTCCCTGCTGCGATCCTGAGTGGCAATACTCTCCCAGAACAGCTGAGAGACTCATTCGTGGCCATCCCTTCGGTCGTTCTCCTCATCAGTGGGCACTACCGACGTGACTCACGTCGCCTCACACCCTTTCAGTTCCTGGCCTTACCAAACCAACACCATCATCAACGGCAGAAAGTAGTACGCCACAGATAAAGGGCATAGACAACATCATGCGAGTGCAGTAGACGCCCATAACCAGAACGTGCTTTGAAAATACATTGACGGCCCAAATAATTATGAGCGCCCCCCATCGCGGAATTGAATGCGGTCTAGTGGCATTGTGGGCATGGTTCAAATGGCTCTGAGCAATATGGGATTCAACTGTTGTGGTCATTAGTCCCCTAGAACTTAGAACTACTTAAACCTAACTAACCTAAGGACATCACACACATCCATGCCCGAGGCAGGATTCGAACCTGCGACCGTAGCAGTCGCACGGTTCCGGACTGCGCGCCTACGTTGTGGGCATATGAAGTGGTAAAGATAGTATAAGATTGTAACAAAGGCGAATGGGGAGCTATTGTAACCAAGCGACTGTTCGCGGATGGGGAAGTCCAATGACAAACAAATTTAACAAAGGTCAGTTTGTTATGCCCCTGAGCTTGGCAATGAATATCTCGCAAATGGAAAAGGTGGTCGACTGTTGGCATACTACTGTCGTGAGTGTTTACGGAAAATGATTGAAGACGATGAAACAACGGTAGCGCGACAAGGTGTTGGACATCTACGCCTCATCACAGAACGTGAAGATCAGAAGTTTCCCGCTCTGCAAAGGAGGGTAGGCGGGTGTCTTTGGTAGATCTGACTCTAGAGTGCGGAGCTGCTCTACACACAAGTGTCCAGAGCACACCATTACACCATTGAAAACGGGAGTTCCGTGGCAGACGGCCCATACATGTAACTATTGTCACCCACAGGGGCGCCGACTTATAAAAAATATTTGGAGGGCCCATACTGGGGCTCTTGCCTCGGGAAATTTTCTAAATTTTACATGAAAAATGGTGAGTTTTAAAGTTTTTTTAAGCATTTTAGAGTAATTTGATCAACATAAGAACGCAAAAAATTGGACTCTCGATAACTCGACACTCCGGGAAACTCGACAGGCGTGACACATTTTTTGGCTTTGAAAAAAGAAACACAAACACGCACGGTATTTTCGTAAAAAGCTAATTTAATTTACGGTAATAATCATGCTTATAGACTATTACAGAGCAGTGAATACATAGCTCTGAAAAGGCTGACATTATGTTTATATAAATCCTAAACTATCATTAAAAGAATAAAACAGAAAATATTTCTGTGGCACAGTAATAGCACTTTGGTTAATAAGTGAAAGAACTAATTTAAGCTTACTCTGAATAAGCCTCACGGTTCATTAAATAAAAACATTATCTTAAAATTAATGCTTTAATACAGTTAATAGAGTTAGTACAGTATGCCTAATACTTTCAGTCAAATAGTACGTAAATAGCGGGTTTTAATTGGGTCGTACACACTAAAAATATTTATGTATTTGAAAATAACTACATATGTAATATAGTAGTACAGTACTAAACTAGTATTAATATTTGGAAACTGAATATTTAACATTATGTATGCATTTAATTCTCTATTTTATTAGATTTTTAATGTTGCTCTAAATGCCGTTACTAGGGCTAGAAAGTCTTTAGAAAGGTGCAAATGTCGACCGTCTGACTGGATTACTGAATATGAATTCGTTGATGACTCGTCGTATATCCAAATCATCCAAAACATATCGGTGGGCGTGAAGAACAGCCAAGTTGTTCAATCGCTTCTGCCCCATTGTTGATCGCAGATACGACTTCAGACGTCTAAGGACGCTAAATGACCGTTCTGCTGTTGCTGTTGTGATTGAAACTACTTGGAGACGCTTAATGCACTTCACTACTTCACATAACATTACTCCAATTGCAGGCTCTTGTTTAATGTACTGTCTTACATTACGCATGTTTTTTAAGACCAGTTGCTTTTTATTAGCGATATCGGCTAACATATTCAAGTGTAAGCGCAGTCTCTCAATGTCTAGGTCATTTTTGAAAATTATTGATTTTTCCAAATTTGTTTCACCTCTGTTTATTAAAATGGAAGACTGCACCGTTTCACAGGCTTCAATTTAAATGCCCTTGTAATATTCCTCTGGATTTTGAAAGTGTGCAGTGAGCTGGCTTCGTTGTTTTCATACTTCTTTGGTATACTTCGATTCCGAGGAAGCGAAGGATTATCAATTTGTGAAGGTTTTTCTTTTACACACGATCCCGAAAAGTGTTCAAAACTATCACACCTTCCATTCAATATACAAATAAAGCCCTCATATATTTTTTCCAGATCAGCAAACTTACATGGGGGCATTGAATTTTTTCATTGACATCGTCTACTGGGTTTATTGCATGGCAATAAAGACGTAAAATGAATAACATTGACTCAAGGTAGCCTGCACATTTGTATCCTGCCTCTGTCTTGTACTCTGCAGAAAACGTTTCAAAAAACTGTAGAAATTCTTCAAAATTTTTCAATATTCTCAAGATACTAGAAGCTCACATAGTCGGGCAAAGTGGTCGTAAACCAGCTTGGACGTTGGCGCTCTCACGGCGTACTCTTCTGAAAAGTCCTATCCTTTTGTTGGATTCCCTTATGGTGTTTATTAAGTCCTTGGCTAAAGCCATAATATCCCTCATAGACATAAGATGACGGAGACTGTCTACAACTGCCAAGTCAAAACTAAAAAGCAGTGTAGTGCACATAACGTGCTTTGGTTGTATATCGAAAACTAACTTTTTTAGTCCTTTGAACCTACCTCTCATGTTCGAGGCACCACCATAGCACTGTCCATTGACAAATCAAGATGAGCAAAAACGTCTTTTAAAATACTAAACAGAGTTTGTCATTCAGTGTTGGGGGTCTCGTATAAGCCAATAAAGTCTTCGTTGATCATTAAGGAATCTTCAAACTCGTATATGCCATTCTTTTGGAGTTCTAACAACTGAAAAAATTTGAATTTATATCTTCGTGCCCTCTAATTGCTAGTCATTGTCGGCATAGAAACTGCGCTGTAGTAGAACTTGTCTCAAGAGCTAAATGACCTTTCTCCATATCACTATCTAACCGTTCATTCAATTTGTAGGCTATACTTCGGTTAGTGATAGAATTTAGTTTCGGAATACCTTCTTTATGCGTAAACGTATTTTCACCAAGACTGAATTTTTCAAATCCTTTTTCCAGTTAGAAAACCCTACGGAAATAATTGCTTTTTTTTTTTTTTTTTGAAGAAAATTGTAATAGATTTTTAGCATCTGCCTCTTTGCAGGTTTTGCAAAAAACTTTTTCGGTACATACCTCATATTCTAGCCATGTATATTTGATCAAGCAGTGCTTTTGAAACGATTTTCCCTTAGCGGGCTGTCCAGGTTTTGACTGTGAACGGTTCTCGCCTGAAGACGACTTAACAATTGACGACGCAATAATTGTTGGAGGTTGACTTGCAGTATCATCAACTTCCAAGCGCGCCTTTTTGGTAACAAATTTATCCATTGCAAACTTAATTCACAATACACTAAGAGACCAAAGTAAATGAATAAAGTATGGCCATATTAAATAGTCCACTAGACACTAAAGTCGGAACACGAAACACATCTGCAGCATGCACTGAATGAAACTGTCCACACTGAATGACTGACTGCAGGGTGGCCTTTATACAGCCGCGACGTCGTAATGTCTCGAAGTGTCAAGGCAACGCGAGGCGGAGGGTTCCCGGTGGTTCTGCTCCAGTGCTTTTGATGTCGCCGCGGCCGCAGCGCTGGCCCGCCGGCGGCAGACTTCACCCGAAGATTCGCGCGCCGGGACAAATTCTAACAAGGGAACCTCCCCATCGCATCCCCATCAGATTTAGTTATAAGTTTGGCACAGTGGATAGGCCTTGAAAAACTGAACACACATCAATCGAGAGAACGGAAAGAAGTTGGGTGGAACTATGAAAAAAATAAGGAAAATATACAAACTGAGTAGTCCCTGCGCTAGATAGGCAACATGAAGGAGAGAGTGAGCTGAAGAACGCCGTGGTCCCGTGCTTAGCGTGAGCAGCTCCGGAAAGAGAGGTCCTTGGTTCAAGTCTTCCCTCGAGTGAGAAGTTTAATTTTTATTTTCAGGCAATTATTATCTGTCCGTCCGATGCGAGGTAACTGCGCCGTAGTATTGGGACGCTACACCTAAATAAACATCGAAACACACGACGTCAGTCGACTACAGCGCACGGAAGAGAGAGTATTCCTGCTAACGAGGCTCCCTGGCTGGCAGTTGACTGTTCGCTACTTTGGACGAGAGGGCATTAAATACGTGAGATGTATTCCGTGGGCAATATGAATCCAGCAAATATAGCTCGCGACTTCAATAACATTGTCAATGAATATTTTCCGAACTGTAAGGAATCAGAAAGTTCCTTAAGGTCGATTGTCGAACATATTTATGATTATTTCCTACATTTGTTGATAAACAGTTCGTGTGGTGATGACGATACCTTCCTGATTGCTGCAGGGCTGTATGCACCAGATGATGAGATTGTTGACGATCCGTACGAAGAACACGAAGAGGCAATAGTGCGACTTCAATCTGATGGTGTTTCTTTGGGTTACATGAAGGAAATGCTCCAATACAGGTTACTGTCTAAACCAATTAAAAGACGCAAATATAGATTATGGAGTGAAGTAACAAATAAATTTAAGAAATTTAAAGGGATGGAGGAAAAAAGCACAATTAAATATTGCAAAGAAGTCGTGGAACGAGGTGAAACCCGAAGACAGAAGTTCAGTGAACTAGAAAACAATGTATACCGACAATTTATTAAAGCCAGAAATGAATTAAGTGCATGATACAGACCTACAGCTTTGGGGATTGCATTACGCTAAACAAATCGGCCTGCACTTCAATGCTTCATCTCATTAATTTGTCACGTTCAATTAATAATTGTCTGAAAATAAAAATTAAACTTTTCACTCGAGGAAAGACTTGAACGAAGGATCTCACATTCTGCAGCTGCTAACCACGGAACCACGGCGCTCCTGAGTTATTATCCTTGATGTTGCCCATGCGCTACTCAGTTAGTATATTTTGCTTTTTTTTTCATAGTTGCACCCAACTTCTTCCTGTTTTCTGGATTGATCTGTGTTCAGTTTTTAAGGGCCTACCCACTGTGCCACCTTATAACTAAATCTGAGGGGGGTGCGATGGGGAAGTTCCCTTGTAAGTGTGCCCGCGGCACCGTAACGGATGGTTTCACTTGGGTATCCATGGAGACATGATAGCTATGGCCTGTGTGAACGTTATTACGGACCACTTGCACCGACAAATCCTCAACGTCTTCCTTCACAATGATGCGATCTTCGAGCAGGATAATTCTCCGTGTCACAAGGCTAGACTCGTGCTACAGTGGTTAGACAAGCGTGATAGTGAACTCACGTTGATGTCTTGGTCACCAAAGTTGCCTGGTCGTAAACCGATAGAACAAGTCTGGGATGCTATCGGGCCCCACTACAGCGCTACAAACCACCAGTAGATTTCAGGTTTCACATAGCTCTGGAAAGCTACCAAGGATTTGTCGAATCCACACCATCCAGAAACGCTTCTGTATTGCGTTCTAAAGGTGATCCAAGGCGCTATTAAACTTGTGGTCCTAATGTCATAGCACCATAGTGTACATACTATTTTCTGAAGTTCTAAACAAATACGGAAAATATGATACATCGTCAGTGCTTTTTTACATGTTCAGTTCTTAACTATCACTGCCAACAAGAGAGAACATTATAGGCGCCTCATGCGAAATATATAACAGTCTTAAAAAGTACGACAAGAGGCCATTCAGCGTATGAATTGCTTCTGCAGGTCTTCTCACCTAACCCACTCAGTGGAAATTGTTTCTGAGCTTCACAGTTGAGTTTTTGTTTTAGTTTTTTGCATAATCATCGTTCACAAATCATCGTAAGCCATCGTTACGTCGCATCTGCAAAGCCGACCATCTCCGTCAACCTCTCCGTCATCCCGGCCATCGCCGGTATCCGAGCGCCGCTTCGTGGCACCATCACAGGGTCGGCAGTACTATCTCGTGTTTCATAGCAGCCACCTCTGTCTTCTGTGCTGGCGTACGCTGGCGCCAGCACATCATGCGGCATAGAGGTTACGAGAGTATCGATAGAGGCCAACTACAAGACTCGCTGGAAACACGTCAAAAACGCCCTCTAAGTCGCCTGTATTTAGGATCGGAGGGCCAGTAAGTTACTCAGTTCGTTCGAGTCTGTACGCCGTGTAAAATGTAACGTGCTACCGAGACGGAGACGCAGACTTAGCCTCAAGCACAGACACAGGCAGCACATAGCGGACTTATAGTGAGCATAGCGGACGTCTACTTCTACAGAAGTGAGGCTACGTGGACTATACGGAAGAGAGCTTATACCACAGCACCTGCAAACTAAAGTTAAGTAGCTCTTTGTTTATGAATGCACAACCCAGTTATCAATTGCGTACACTTTGCGTTATAGAACGGGGATACCGGCCACCAGCCAACATCCTCTCCGGGCTTGCCAAGGTACTGCCCTACAGAGACAGCGAGACGACATAAAAGTGGCTTAAAAGAGAACAGCAATATCAAAATCCCCAATCATAATCATCGTCATCATCATCGTCGTCTTCGTCCTCGTCGTCATCCCCATTGGGCAGCGTTCAACCTTTTCTCACCGTCGCCATCAGCTACTTGCTGTCAATCTCGCCATCCTCTGTGAAACTCCCTACCACCACGACTACGTACCCTTCCCCTAGTTCTGGCTACCATCGTGACCGCTCGTAGATTTTCCCATCACCTGCCACACCAAACCCAACCTATCTAACCGACAGTGCGTTTCCAGCTCCTGCAACAATGTTCGGACCTACATCTGTCCCACAGAGATATCTTAATGGGTAACAATTGACCACCTGTTTTGATTAAAGGAAGGTCGCGCGGTGTGTCCGTGAGGTTTCAGGCGCCATACTACGGATCGTGCGGTCCCTCCGGCCGGAGGTTAGAGTCCTCCCTCGGGCATGGATATGTGTGTGTTGTTCTTAGTATAAGCTAGTTCAAGTACTGTGTAAGTCTAGGGACCGATGACCTTTTCAGTTTGGTCTCTTAGGAAGTCACACACATTAGAATACTTTTGATTAAAGGAAGTTCTAGGTCCTCTATTGCTACCGGGGCATACACCTTTAATTCTGAAGGTAGCAGAGATAAACCACAGAGAGTATAGCTTGTAGTTGTAAGACTCGGACGACATGAATGAGAAGCCTACTCCCGTTTTGTTCAACGTATTCAGAATACAGTAAAGGAAACTAAGGAGAATTACAGTTGAAGAAAGACAATTAAAAACGTTAAAGCCGACGATATTGCAGGTCTGTCATAGACAGCAAAGAACATGTAAAACGGAATGTAGAGAGTTTTGCAAAGAGATTATAAGATGAACATGAACTAAAGTAGAGAAAGGGTAATGGAATATAGACGAATAAAATCACGTGATGCTGGAGGAATTAAGTTAGAAGAAGAGAGAATGAAAATAGTGGGCGAGTTTTTCTATTAAGACAGCAGACTAACTAACGATTACAGAAATAAAGAGGCTATAAAATGCAGTTTTCTTCCATGAAGAAGAGCTTTTCTCATAAAGAGAAATAACATCTAATATAAATTTGTTACGAAGTGTTTTCTGTAGATGTTTATGGGGACCATAGCCTTATACAGAAGTGAAATGTAGACTATAAAGAAAACATATAAGATGAGACTAGGGACTTTTGAAATGCGGTGCTACAGAATATTGCTGAAACTATATGAATAACTGACGAAGAAATGCTAGACGGAATCAGGGAGAAACGAAATTTGCGGCACAACTTGACTAAACGAAGGGATCGGTTGATAGTGCACATCCCGAAGGATCAACGAAGAGTCTATTTGGTAATAGAGCGCCGTATGGGATGAAATAAAACCTATAGATAGAGACCAAGCCATTAATGCAGTAAGCAAGATGAAATGGATGTAGGGTGTAATATTTACGTAGAGGTGGGGCTTGCGCAGGATAGATCAGCATGCAAAGTTTCAAGTAATCAGTTTTCGGACTAGTAATCGCAATGAAAATACACTCCTGGAAATTGAAATAAGAACACCGTGAATTCATTGTGCCAGGAAGGGGAAACTTTATTGACACATTCCTGGGGTCAGATACATCACATGATCACACTGACAGAACCACAGGCACATAGACACAGGCAACAGAGCATGCGCAATGTCGGCGCTAGTACAGTGTATATCCACCTTTCGCAGCAATGCAGGCTGCTATTCTCCCATGGAGACGATCGTAGAGATGCTGGATGTAGTCCTGTGGAACGGCTTGCCATGCCATTTCCACCTGGCGCCTCAGTTGGACCAGCGTACGTGCTGGACGTGCAGACCGAGTGAGACGACGCTTCATCCAGTCCCAAACATGCTCAATGGGGGACAGATCGGGAGATCTTGCTGTCCAGGGTAGTTGACTTACACCTTCTAGAGCACGTTGGGTGGCACGGGATACATGCGGACGTGCATTGTCCTGTTGGGACAGCAAGTTCCCTTGCCGGTCTAGGAATGGTAGAACGATGGGTTCGATGACGCTTTGGATATACCGTGCACTATTCAGTGTCCCCTCGACGATCACCAGAGGTGTACGGCCAGTGTAGGAGATCGCTCCCCACATCATGATGCCGGGTGTTGGCCCTGTGTGCCTCGGTCGTATGCAGTCTGATTGTGGCGCTCACCTGCACGGCGCCAAACACGCATACGACCATCATTGGCACCAAGGCAGAAGCGACTCTCATCGCTGAAGACGACACGTCTCCATTCGTCCCTCCATTCACGCCTGTCGCGACACCACTGGAGGCGGGCTGCACGATGTTGGGGCGTGAGCGGAAGACGGCCTAACGGTGTGCGGGACCGTAGCCCAGCTTCATGGAGACGGTTGCGAATGGTCCTCGCCGATACCCCAGGAGCAACAGTGTCCCTAATTTGCTGGGAAGTGGCGGTGCGGTCCCCTACGGCACTGCGTAGGATCCTACGGTCTTGGCGTCTCTGCGGTCCGGTCCCAGGTCGATGGGCACGTGCACCTTCCGCCGACCACTGGCGACAACATCGATGTACTGTGGAGACCTCACGCCCCACGTATTGAGCAATTCGGCGGTACGTCCACCCGGCCTCCCGCATGCCCACTATACGCCCTCGCTCAAAGTCCGTCAACTGCACATACGGTTCACGTCCACGCTGTCGCGGCATGCTACCAGTGTCAAAGACTGCGATGGAGCTCCGTATGCCACGGCAAACTGGCTGACACTGACTGCGGCGGTGCACAAATGCTGCGCAGCTAGCGCCATTCGACGGCCAACACCGCGGTTCCTGGTGTGCGCGCTGTGCCGTGCTTGTGATCATTGCTTGTACAGCCCTCTCGCAGTGTCCGGAGCAAGTATGGTGGGTCTGACACACCGGTGTCAATGTGTTCTTTTTTCCATTTCCAGGAGTGTATAAGGCTTTCGGTGGTATCTGTCGAATGCCTACCTGTTGTAAACTAACGCATATTTATGAAAACCGGAGGGAGAATGCAATGAAAATACGTTAGGTTCACAGCAATTTTATCGCTACAGCTCTGTTCAGAGCAAAAATTGCAAGTCGATTGCTGTCTGTTTGTGGCAGAATAGAGACAGCAGAAAGTTGCGAACGTGAAATCACATGCTCCTGCAGTGTAAATATCTGCAAAAGACATTATGACAGCATGAAAGTATTCTCTCTCTCTCTCTCTCTCTCTCTCTCTCTCTCTCTCCCGCTGTCCGCAGCTCGTGGTCGTGCGGTAGCGTTCTTGCTTGCCGTGCCCGGTCCCGGCAGCGTCAGAGATTTTCTCTGCCTCGTGATGACTGGGTGTTGTGTGCTGTCCTTGGGTTAGTTAGGTTTAAGTAGTTCTAAGTTCTAGGGACTGATGACCTTAGATGTTTAGTCCCATAGTACTCAGAGCTTTTTTATTTTCTCTTTCTCTCTCTCCCTCCCCCTTCTCTCCACCCTCCCTCTCTCACTCTGTGTATATGTGGGTGTTTGTGGTGAGGCGGGGGGGGGGGGGGGGGAGGGGAGGAGTGCTGAAGTGCAGTGACAAAATAATAGAATGATTATTTACAGCACAAAATTTATAGTCTATCTGCTTTGAGTAATTCATCGGCCGTAGTGGTTCTATGATTCGTCGCAGTGTGTTAATTGACATGCAGTTTCCAACAACTCGCTCAGTGCGCTACCTTAACTTCCCCCTGAAAATGGTAAACTTAAGATCGGCACCCGAAACAAGGGTAGAAGTGCAGAAGTATTTACGAAAGTTATTAAGTGTTGCGAAGCAATGATTGACTGAAGTACAGTGATTTGGAAAATGATAGGGAACAAGTCTTGTCTTATCTTGAAATGTGCACGCATATCTGACTGTGGAACTACAAGTAGCTTTTAAATGTACAGAAGTGTTCCGCACTGTGGTCTGTGTAAAAACAATCTGTACCAAAAATGTTTTAGCCACTACCAGTTGCTACGTTGTGGTTAATAAGTGGGAACATTAACAACAGAAAAGGCGTTACATCCTAAGTTAATTATTCACAATTGGACTGTAATTGCTTGCAAAAGCGTGGCCACCTCCTGAGAGAGGAAGCGTGTATTTTAAGACAGAGGGAAGTGGTTTTGGGGGGAGGGGCGGGAGGAAATCAGTCATGTTAGTTTCGCGGTGAATAAAAGTAGTTTGGAAACCTTTTTTTTTCTTAAGTTGTCAGTTTGACGGGGTAGGTTGTGAGTTCGGTTTGGGAAAAAATTAATGTTAGGAAGGAGAGGGGATGGGGAGGGGAGCGAACGCTCTCCTCTGTCCTTCACTGGGTACGACCTTGATTTGTTGTTTCCATAATTTTCACGAAGCTTACTACACGACATACACAGCCAGTCACAGGGAGACCGAAATTTATTACTACATTTTTTCACATGTGTAGTGATTCATGCTAGTCTTTTTATTAAGAAGTTCATCTGTACATATTATAAATTAAAATTCCCCACTATGTTCGGGCTAATCTCCGTTGTAGGGTTCGTGACATGGTTCCTAGTATTGGGCAGATTGTTTCGCGAGTTAGGTTTGTACGCCACTACACCAGAAAAGCCGTCTGGCGCTAGGTACTTGTCCGTGTGAAGCCGGGATGAGTCAGTAGAATTGTGTAATGGAAGATACAGTTTTGTGCGTTAAGTGTGCATGTGTGCCCTATCACTGTATATTCGACTAAGTAGGCGTTTTTATGTGATATGGTCTGGTATTCAAGTTGGTTTCAAAATGGCTCTCAGCACTATGGGACTTAACATCTGAGGTTAACACTCCCCTAGAACGTAGAACTAAAACCTAACTAACCTAAGGACATCACACACATCCATACCCGAGGAAGGATTCGGAGCTGCGACAGTAGTGGTCTCGCTGTTCCAGACTGAAGCGCCTACAACCGCTCTGATACACCGGCCCTCAGGTTGGGGATACATACATGTTATGTAGTTAATTAGTCTCCTCCCATCCCCTTCAATTACTGTTATTATTTACAAGCTGCGTGCGATTGTACGTCACTCATGCGCCGTGAATACGCTATTTGTGGCATTGCACTGCCTGCCCAAATTGCCACAAGGTGGATTCTCGAATGGGTATTTTATTAATTAGTAGACCTCAGGGCTTCGTTTCAGCATCAGCACTGATTTTTTATGCAAACGATGAATAGCAACTGCTGAATGTTTCTTTTGAACCACAAAATTGTGCCATAGTGTTGTAATTGATTTTAGTGTTACTATTGTAGTCGAGAGATGCCAGTCATAGTTAAACAGGAATGTATTAGTGAATGTTCGTTTCCCGTTAACAATTACACACGAAGCTAGTTTACCAGACCACCGAGAAGGTGATTTCAATACGTAGTGCAAGCACGAGTTTCGTTACGAGCATTAACAGCCTGAGCGCTTTGTCCAAAAGTGAAGGTATTAGAGCCGCAGCGGACGCCGATTCGCTCAGAGAGTGGAACACACACACTTGGCTCCCCTGCAGACCGCCTGAGCATCAACAGGTGTTTCTAACCCTGACCTGGTGCGCTGTCCCAACCCGATACCTGTTGTCTGACAGCTGTGCGGTGCTGACTGGCGGGGGCCAGTGGATGGGTCGCGCCTGTCGGGCACTCACCTGAAGCTTGTCCAGAGTGTGGGCTGGTGTCTCCGCGACGTCTTTCGAACTCCTCTATGACAGTGAAGTGTTTTAAAAAGGTGAAACCGCGTTCCCAGCTGCGTAACTTCACTTCCCTCCAGTCTACCTTACTATACTACTGTACTTCAAAGTATCGAATCATTCTTCAAGTTTTCTTTGATTTCGTGACTCCACCTCGTCATAGGGGAGTAGATTCGGCGTTACAATAGACTACCCCTCTTGTGCACACGCCCACTACAGTGGACAGCTGTCAATGGTCGGATCTTCGATGTTTTCAATCAATGCCGAAGGTGCAAATGCACGCAGGTCTCAGCAGCAGTAAAGTGCGTTCACTGGAGTAGACTGAGTGCCTCTGCAGGCTCAGGACTGGTTGAAAGCGCCCATTAACAGCTGTCCACCGCAGCGGATAGGTAAGAAAGGGCTAACATAAGTTTACTGAAATCGTAGTCGACTACAGTCTGCTTTGAATAGATTCAGTTTAAAAGAAATGATCACAATCAATAATGAAAATCATATAAGTTGAAAAGTCACTGGAGTACATGCCAAAAGCGCATGGATACAAATGTTGCTATTATGGTACCGGAAGTCAAGGAAAAGTGGACACATAATTTTGTTACAGAATACTTACAAACGAAGAAATGAAACGTGTAACTTAAGGTGAGGACGCATGGAGTTAAGCAAATGGTTCAAATGGCTCTGAGCACTGTGGGACAACATCTGATGTCATCAGTCCCCTAGAACTTAGAACTACTTAAACCTAACTAATCTACATCCATGCCCGAGGCAGGATTCGAACCTGCGACCGTAGCGGTCGCGCGGTTCCAGACTCAAGCGCCTAGAACCGCACGGCCGAACGGGTTGCTGGAAGTAAGCGAAGCAGATCAGCTTACACCAAAACCTTCAGATGTTAGACACACAGATCGGTGTGTCGATAGCGTATCAACCAAATCACCGATTTAGTTTGTGCTGTGTGTTGTAGTCCAATGGAACACTCGTAAATGGTAATTGAAACTAATATCAAACCTACGGAGCGTAGGAGGAGCGTATCTGTGACATCTGAATGTGAAGGTCTCTGGTAGGTGAGTTGGATGGGTGTCATGGGACGTCCGCCACGAACAAATGGAACGAATAATAACAAACAAAATGAGATTTAAAAAAATAAAAAAGTTGGTAGAGCCTCAGCTTGTTACACGAATAATACTGAGTTCGAAACCTGCTCATCGCTATTTTGTTTTTAACAGTTTACGCTTGTAATTGTTAGATGGGAGAACATTTTTCTGACAGGTAAAAGGACTTTTCGGAGTTTGTAGCAATGTTCTTTTGACAGTCTGCTGTCGCTTCGTTACTTGAAAGTAGCAAACATATAGCACACATTTGTATAGATAACACCACATCCGTCTATACAAATGTACTCTTACATGTTTGCTACTTTCAACTAACTAAGGGAAAGCACACTGCCAAAAGAACATTGCTACAAACTCCGAAATGTCCTTTTACATGTCAGAAAAATATTCTCCCACATAATAATTTCACGAGTAAAGTGTTAAAAAAATCGCCATCAGTTGGGTTCGAACTTGGGACCTGACAAATGACGAGACGTCACTCTACCAGTTTATTTTTAAATTTCATTTTCGTTCATTATTGTTCGTTATGGACATCCCATGACATCTGTTAAAGTTTAACGTTGACCCATTCACTCAGGTTTTTCTAATTACAGAGTGCAGCGAACCCACTGATCGAACACGCTGAGCTACCGTGCCAGCTCCGTATCCATTTTTAATTTTTTTAATCTCATTTTGTTCCTTATTGTTTGTTGCAGTTGTTCGGGATGGGCGTCCCTTGGCACCCGTTGAGCCACATTGTTGATTCATTCACTTCAAACTCCTTCCGAAGAAGCCATGAAGGCCCAATTGTGGCGATGGGCCGCCGTGTCATCTTCAGTCCATAGGCGTCACGGTATACGGATGTGGAGGGGCATCTGACAGCACACCGCTCTCCCCGCCGTATGTCAGTTTCCGAGACCAGAGCCACTACTTCTCAATCAAGTAGCTCCTAGGTTTGTCTCACAGGGGCTGAGTGCTCCCCGACTGCCAAAGGCGCTTGGCAGACTGGATGGCCACCCATCCAAGTGCTAGCCTGGCCTATGCCAGCTACAAACTCACCTATCAGAGATCTTCGCATTCAATTGTCACAAATACAGTTTCCCTATACTCCGTAGTTCAGGTGTTACTTTAAATTATCGTTTACGCATCTTTTAGTGGGTGACAGCGCACAGCATGAACTAAATCGGCCTTTTGGTTAATACTCTATCGACACACAACGTTTGGCGCCGATTTGCCTCTTTGACATCTGGATCTTTGGGTGTTAGAAGCAGCTTGGTAGCTTCAATGGCCCAATTTTGATAGTTATTTTGGATGGTATGATTGTCGCAACCAGCGAGCAACAATACCGTGTATTTATTCGCTGATTAACCAGTAGTATAAAAATGTTGAAATGTGTGTGAAATCTTATGGGACTTAAAACTGCTTAGGTCATCAGTCCCTAAGCTTACACACTACTTAACCTAAATTATCCTAAGGACAAACACACACACCCATGCCCGAGGGTGGACACGAACCTCCGCCAGGACGAGCCACCAGTAGTATAAATCAACCCCTTGTTGCCTGTAGCACTCAGTTAAAATACATGCACGTGGCGCCTAAAGGGTAGGAGCACATTGTCTGAAGACTGCGTGAGATTGCAGGCCACTCTCACTTCTGGTACAGTGTTATGCTGCTTAATGTTCTTATGGAAAATGATCTTTATTTCTTGGTTGCTATACTTGATACGATCTGACTTCATTCATATGATGAAATGGTTGGCAGTAGTTAACGCTCTTGCTTGTGTTCTCTTGTGAAAGAATACCGGTAAGCTTTACCTGCGTTCAAAGGAAGAGGGTGTCGGCAGCTGAGGGGTGAGGAGAGAGTTTTTTCTGCGGAACCTGTGTGAAACATTCCTGGACTGCCCAGTCCCTCGGTCTCATTGTGCAGACACACTGGATGGCGCTGCTCGGTCGTCAGCCGTGTCCAGGTAGGCTCACTAGCTCCGAGGAGTCGCTGTAACTATGAGCAGAGCTCGCGGACCGGCAGTGAAGCAGATGATGCGCCCTTGTTAGGTAGGAAGCCGATGAGACAGCTGTGAGTTTATGCGAATTTCTGTGGGACAGGTCAGTGGCGCCCAGACTGTGCTACAAAACATATTTGTGAAGGTTCAAATGGCTCTCAGCACTATCGGACTTAACATCTGATGTCATCAGACCCCTAGACTCAGAACTACATAAACTTGTCTAGCCTAAGGACATCACACACATCCATGCCCGAGGCAGGATTCGAACCTGCGACTATAGCACTCGCGCTGTTCCGGACTGAAGCACCTAGAACCGCTCGGCCACACCGGCCGGCATTTGCGAAGACACGAGGCTTTTAGCGAGTTTAGGACCGTTCTTTGGAAAGTTCGAAACGGACACAACAGGGGAGATAAGGATCCTTTTATGGAGGACTGTGGTTCTATCCAGGTCATGCTTTTGGCAAAGACAGGGCATAAACATATGGGAAAGAGGCTGCGAAGTTGAACCTTTTTGCCTTTTCTCCCAATTAATATTTAAAGTGGCTGGTTGGTCAGATCTGTGTACGGAGAGCAGGGGGCGGTCTCTTAGCTTCGAATGCCATGCTCCAGATCGTGATTGGCTCGTGCTAAAGTGGGAGTAGTCCAAGACATAAATGTGCTAGGCTACCGAGCTTGGGGGGAAAGCGGAGAGAAACAGAAGAACACTCTTGTACTGGCGCTTCACTAGTAAACGACGGCATGTCTTTACCTAAATGATGAGACTGTGTTCTTTGCTAGTGTACCACTTAGAGCCTGTGCCAGTCACTATCTGAAAGATCAGAGGTACTGCTTCTTGCATCACAAACACAACAGGTGATGCGTGGGTGTACTTATTTGCATTGAGTTGGCCGTTTAAATGTTTGACATGTTCCGTCAAGGCGTAGTTGTGTCACGGACTCAAATTGGTTTGGCAGACTAGCAAATGGATCGACATGCACGTTGGAATCCACTGAGATTTAAGAGGCTCATAGGGAAGTATCTGCATTCCGAATCAGCCGCATGCAAGACCGCATACCGCGTACTTACATTGTTTACTGGCGCGCGCCATTAATAGCAGACTGCTGCCGTCCGTGACTGCAGTCGCCGAGCGCATCGTGGTGTGCCGCCCTGACCAGTGGATGGGCAAAGTATTCCCTGCTACGGGGTAGGGCTCCAAGATATGCTTCTCAGCACCCTGTTCTTTGGAACCATATTTTTCTATATGGAATATCAGAGTATAGATAATAGTAGCGTAGTTTTTGTGCCATATACCACGGATTCACATGTCTGAAGTCAGGTAAAGCGATTAGTTCTGGTTAGTGTCGCGTGTTGATCGCCAGCTGATCACTTTGTTCACCATAGACCCCATATTACTGAATGCGTTGGTCAAATAAAAAAAAATGTTTGTTGGGCGTTGACAAGCACTTGCTTCCTCTAACGGTCAAGATTGCTTCCCTGACGTCTTTTTCGTGTGTCCATGTGTAAAGGATCGTTCAAACTTAGCACAGGGGAGGTCCATCCAACGGAAAATGCGATATAGGAAAAAATTACGAACTCATGAATTAACGATCAATTCTGCTAAGCCAGCTTCAAGAATCGATTTTTTAAGCTAAAACTGTGTAGAATAGCATACCAAAACTCCAAGTTGATACCTCAAGCAGGAAGAAAGTCTCGCGTCATTTGGTTATTGTGCGTAGGGTATCCCTTTGGTACGCCAGAGAACAGATGCGAATGCGGGCACACTCGCCATTCTTGGTGAAATATTCAATGGTACACACGAATGCCAGTCGGGGTGGGCCATCTGGCAATTTGCTGCGAAACACGTCACTTGCGGCTCGGTAACTACTGAAGTATCGTGATTTACGGCAGCTTCGATTTTCAGTGAAGATTTCAAAACCATTTTTAAAACGCTGCAAGTCACGTGAGTCGATGTCTGACACCACGCAGAAACATCTGCCATAGACGGCGACCGTGATCGCCTGCAGGCGCTCACCGCTGCTCGCTGCACGACGCCGTGAAGCGCGGCAGGTGAGGAAACACGACGTGGAAACCACTGGGGAGCAGCAGGGCGCCGGCGTCGCGAAAGGACTGGAGTGCCGTATCGGTACCGGGACAGCAGGTGAGCAGTCAGTACGGAAATGTTTAGACGAATTCATTTCTAATCTCACACAAATCGTACGTTTATCTTTAAAGGGGCATTTCTCGATACAGTGTTCCTTCCCCTTTTCTTACCCAAGCTGATTAAATTCAGTGTGGGCAAACTAATAAAGAGAGTTGGTTGGATTACTGCTGCGGTCACGTCCCCAAGGAGCAACAAGCCATTTTTTTCATTTCAGGTTATTTATTAAATAATGCAATAAACGTGACTAAAGAAAGATGACAAAACTTTTTCAAAGGACTGCCATTTGATTATTTTAACAATTTTTTTAAACAAAATCGTGCAAAATCGTGCAACTACTGCGTGCATAATATGCATATAGATTAAAAAAATATTATTTTATTTTAGATAAGATTTGCACACGGCAGTCCGCCACCGTTATCTGAGTGATCAGCGTGGCAGAATGCCACGTCAAGGGGTCCAGGTTCGATTCCCGGCTGGGGCAGGAGATTTCCTCCGCTCAGGGACTGGGTATTGTGTTGTCCTCTTTGCATCCCCGTCTCCGACGCGCAAGTGGCGCAGAATGCAATAACTACTTGCCCACAGCTGCCGAACTTCCCCGAATGGGGGCTCCCGGCCCACAATGCCGTTCGCTGATTTCCATTTTTGCTCACTGCAGGTCCTCCTTCATTTTAAACAGAGCAGCTTTAACTCCTCAGATGGAGGGCTTAATAATGACTGAATATGTTTAAAAAAATAGGAAATGTTATCCGACAATAAATAAATAAGGTACAAATAGATTTACGTTGATTATGTCATTAGTTTTCTCAAAACAAAATCGTAAAAATCGCCTATTTTGTAAGCTGGCCGAGGAGAATGGACTATTAATAGTCCTTACTACCTCCAAAATTTATGGACGTTATTTTTCACCGTGTCACCACCACTGTCTAATTCGTGTCTGTCATCCAGCCTCCCAACACACAAAAAACACAAATAAATTATAGTTAATATTCATTATTTTATACTCGGTGGAAGTTATTTAAAGCTTCAAACTCTGGGATGTTACACAAGACATCATAACAGATATTCTTCTGTAATGTCCGGACACGTGGCTGAAAATAACTTACAAATCCATGGCGCCCTCCATCGGTAATGCTGGAATTCAGTGTGGTATTGGACCACCCTTGGCCTTGATGAGAGCTTCCACTCTCGCAGGCATACGTTCAAACATGTGCTGGAAAGTTTCTTTGGGAATGGCAGACCATTCTTCATGGAGTGCTGCACTGATGAGAGGTATCGATGTCGGTCAGTGAAGACTGGCACGAATTCGTCGTTACAAAAAACCCACAGGTATTGTATAAGATTCACGTCAGGACTCTGTACAGGCCAGGGATGTTACTGTCGTATAACCACTCCGCCACAGGCCGTGATTTGTACTGACTGGTTTGATGCGGCCCGCCACGAATTCCTTTCCTGTGGTAACCTCTTCATCTCAGAGTAGTACTTGCAACCTACGTCCTCAATTATTTGCTTGACGTATTCCAATCTCTGTCTTCCCCTACAGGTTTGCCCTCTACAGCTCCCTCTAGTACCATGGAAGTCATTCCCTCATGTCTTAGCAGATGTCCTATCATCCTGTCCCTTCTCCTTATCAGTGTTTTCCACATATTCTTTTCCTCTCCGATTCTGCGTAGAACCTCCTCATTCCTTACCTTATCAGTCCACCTAATTTTCAACATTCGTCTATAGCACCACATCTCAAATGCTTCGATTCTCTTCTGTTCCGGTTTTCCCACAGTTCATGTTTCACTACCATACAATGCTGTACTCCAGACGTACATCCTCAGAAATTTCTTCCTCAAATTAAGGCCGGTATTTGATATTAGCAGACTTCTCTTGCCCAGAAATGCCTTTCTTGCCATAGCGAGTCTGCTTTTGATGTCCTCCTTGCTCCGTCCGTCATTGGTTACTTTACTGCCTAGGTAGGAGAATTCCTTAACTTCATTGACTTCGTGACCATCAATCCTGATGTTAAGTTTCTCGCTGTTCTCATTGCTACTACTTCTCATTACCTTCGTCTTTCTCCGATTTCCTCTCAAACCATACTGTGTACTCATTAGACTGTTCATTCCGTTCAGCAGATCATTTAATTCTTCTTCACTTTCACTCAGGATAGCAATGTCATCAGCGAATCGTATCATTGATATCCTTTCACCTTGTATTTTAATTCCACTCCTGAACCTTTCTTTTATTTCCATCATTGCTTCCTCGATGTACAGATTGAAGAGTAGGGGCGAAAGGCTGCAGCCTTGTCTTACTCCGTTCTTAATACGGGCACTTCGTTCTTGATCGTCCACTCTTATTGTTCCCTCTTGGTTGTTGTACATACTGTATATGACCCGTCTCTCCCTATAGCTTACCCCTACTTTTTTCAGAATCTTGAACAGCTTGCACCATTTTATATTGTCGAACGATTTTTCCAGGTCGACAAATCCTATGAACGTGTCTTGATTTTTCTTTAGCCTTGCTTCAATTATTAGCCGTAACGTCAGAATTGCCTCTCTCGTGCCTTTACTTTTCCTAAAGCCAAACTTATCGTCCCCTAGCGCATTCTCAATTTTCTTTTCCATTCTTCTGTATATTATTCTTGTAAGCAGCTTCGATGCATGAGCTGTTAAGCTGATTGTGCGATAATTCTCGCACGTGTCAGCTCTTGCCGTCTTCGGAATTGTGTGGATGATGCTTTTCCGAAAGTCAGATGGTATGTCGCCAGACTCATATATTCTACACACCAACGTGACTAGTCGTTTTGTTGCCACTTCCCCTAATGATTTTAGAAATTCGGATGGAATGTTATCTATCCGTTCTGCCTTACTTGACCGTAAGTCCTCCAAAGCTCTTTTAAATTCCGTTTCCTATACTGGCTCCCTATCTCTTCTAAATCGACTCCTGTTGCTCCTTGTATCACATCAGACAAATCTTCACCCTCATAGAGGCTTTCAATGTATTCTTTCCACCTATCTGCTCTCTCCTCTGCATTTAACAGTGGAATTCCCGTTGCACTCTTAATGTTACCACCGTCGCTTTTAATGTCACCAAAGGTTGTTTTGACTTTCTTGTATGCTGAGTCTGTCCTTCCGACAATCATATCTTTTTCGATGTCTTCACATTTTTCCTGCAGCCATTTCGTCTTAGCTTCTCTGCACTTCCTATTTATTTCATTCCTCAGCGACTTGTATTTCTGTATTCCTGATATTACCGGAACATGTTTGTACTTCCTCCTTTCATCAATCAACTGAAGTATTTCTTCTGTTACCCATAGTTTCTTCTCAGCTACCTTCTTTGTACCTATGTATTCCTTCGCAAATTCTGTGATGGCCCTTTTTAGAGACGTCCATTCCTCTTCAACTGTGTTGCCTGCAGCGCTATTCCTTATTGCTGTATCTACAGCGTTAGAGAACTTCAAACGTATCTCGTCATTCCTTAGAACTTCCGTATCCCACTTCTTAGCGTATTGATTCTTCCTGACTATTGTCTTGAACTTCAGCCTACTCTTCATCACTACTATATTGGGATCTGAGTCTATATCTGCTCCTGGGTACGCCTTACAATCCAGTATCTGATTTCGGAATCTCTGTCTGACCATGATGTAATCTAATTGAAATCTTCCGGTATCTCCCGGCCTTTCCCAAGTATACCTCCTCCTCTTGTGATTCTTGAACAGGGTATTCGCTATTACTAGCTGAAACTTGTTACAGAACTCAATTAGTCTGTCTCCTCTTTCATTCCTTGTCCCAAGCCCATATTCTCCTGTAACCTTTTCTTCTACTCCTTCCCCTACAACTGCATTCCAGTCGCCCATGACTATTAGATTTTCGTCCCCCTTTACATACTGCATTACCCTTTCAATATCCTCATACACTTTCTCTATCTGTTCATCTTCAGCTTGCGACGTCGGCATGTATACCTGAACTATCGTTGTCTGTGTTGGTCTGCTGTCGATTCTGATTAGAAAAACCCGGTCACTGAACTGTTCACAGTAACACACCCTCTGCCCTACCTGCCTATTCATAACGAATCCTACACCTGTTATACCATTTTCTGCTGCTGTTGATATTACCCCATACTCATCTGACCAGAAATTCTTGTCTTCCTTCCACTTCACTTCACTGACCCCTACTATATCTAGATTGAGCCTTTGCATTTCCCTTTTCAGATTTTCTAGTTTCCCTACCACGTTCAAGCTTCTGACATTCCACGCCACGACTCGTAGAACATTATCCTTTCGTTGATTATTGAATCTTTTTCTCATGGTAACCTCCCCCTTGGCAGTTCCCTCCCGGAGATCCGAATGGGGGACTACTCCGGAATCTTTTGCCAATGGAGAGATTATGACACTTCTTGAACTACAGGCCACATGTCCTGTGGATACACTTTACGTGTCTTTAATGCAGTGGTTTCCATTGCCTTCTACATCCTCATGTCGTTGATCATTGCTGATTCTTCCGCCTTTAGAAACAATTTCCCACCCCTAGTTGCCCTGAACTTCTATCCGTTCCTCCGCCCTCTTTGACAAGGCCGTTGGCAGAATGAGGCTGACTTCTTATGCCGGAAGTCTTCGGCCGCCAATGCTGATTATTTATCAAAATCTATGCAGTTGCGGGAATCGAACCCGGGACCGAAGACGTCTTGATTAAGAATCAAAGACGCTACCCCTAGACCACGGGTGATAGTGCAACGCAAAACAAGAAGTGCAAGTCCCCTCCATGAAAAACAAGACCACACCATAACCCCAAAGCCTCCGAATTTTACTCTTGGCACTAGACACGCTGGCAGACGACGTTCATCGGGAATTCGCCATACCCACACCCTGCCATCGGATCGCCATATTGTGTACCGTGATTCGTCACTCCACACAACGTTTTTACACTGCTCAGTCGTCCAATATTTACGCTCCTGACACCAAGCGAGGCGTCGTTTGGCATTTACCGGCGTGATGTGTGGCTTATAGTCAGACCCTCGACCATGAAATCTAGGTTTTCTCACCTCCTGCCTAACTGTCATAGCACTTGCAGTTAATCCTGATGCAGTTTGGAGTTCCTGCATGATGATCTGAATAGATGCCTGCCTATTACACATTACGGCCCTCTTCAACTGTCGGCGGTCTCTGTCAGTCAACAGACGAGGTCGGCCTGTAGGTTTTTGTGCTGTACGAGTCCATTAACGTTTCCATTTCACTATCACATCTTAAACAGTGGACCTACGGATGTGTAGGAGTGTGGAAATCTCGCGTACGGACGTATGACAAGTGCACCCTATCACCTGACGACGTTCGAAGTCCGTGAGTTCCGCGGAGCGCCCCATTCTGCTCTCTCACGATATCTAGTGACTTCCGATATGGAGTACCTGACAGTAGGTGGGAGAAAAATGCACCTAATATGAAAAACGTATGCCTTTGGGGGTATCCGGATACTTTTCATCACATATTGTAGACAGAATTGGCATAGGTGCGTTCCAGACAATGAATTTGTTGGACGATCTGCGGTGCAGACGATAGAAACAGAAGCCACTCCTTGCCAGAACTGGCAGCTACCGACAAAGAAGGCAGTAGAGGAGTTCCATTGTAGCACTGAATGCATCACTTAGAAGCAAACGTTTTATGTTACATCTCGTTTCTAATTCAACTATAGCACACACTGTGATTGGCATACTTCTAAGCATGTTGTGTTATCGCTACATATGGACGAGGGTAGTTACAGTTAACCAAGCTTTTGAGGCTATAAAATATGTTTCTACAATGGGTGTAAGCTTCTTAAACGAGCGTACTCTGGGAGGTTGCATGCGACACCAAAATAAACATTTTCTATAACATCATAATTACCTTTGAGTATTATTATGCAACAGATGGTTTGAGCCCCTCTCACCACTCGTACAGTTGCTCATAAGATGGGTACGAATCAGACCAGTGTCTTAACAATTTTTTTTTATATCTAACTGAGAAGTGAAATGCCGATTTTCATAAATTTAGCTTTAATTTTCATTAATGTAGCGAAATATTTTCTTAAAAATTTTCGTCCCTTATTGCACTCCCTTGAGTGCTGAATTTCCAGAAACACTGAGATATATTTTCTTGTGTCTAACCGAGAATTCAAACGCCAGTTCTGACACATGTAGCCTTAAAAAAGCCTTTAGTAGTACTTCAGTAATAATTTATTTTCAGAAAAACTTTCACCTAATACTTTCCCCTCTTACTGGTCGAGTTTCCAAAAGTGCTGAAACACGTTTTTATTTTTTTTTATTTTGTGGCTGAGAAACCAAATGCTAGTTTTCGAAATTCAAGCCTTCGAAATTTCCTTAATAGCAACATACCTTCAAGAAGCCTTTTTTTCCCTATTTCTCCCTCTTAGGAGTGCAATTTCGGACAAACCCTTCCTAAATGATGCCTGCAGTATAAGACACATCCCGTCTCCAAACTTAGAGTTTCTGTCTTGAGCGATTTGGGCTGGTTGTTGATGATCAGTGAATCACTCTGACCCTATTTCATCCCATTAGGGGTTGAATTTTCAAAATAGTGAAACACGTATTTTTTCATCTCTAGCCGAGGAGCCAAACACCAGTTATGAAAGATTTAGCTTAAAAAATGCATTTGCAATATTTTCATAAAAAGTTTCACCCGTTGTTTTATGCCCATAGGGGTTGAATTTCCAAAAACAGTGATATGCAAATATATTATATTTCTAACAGAGAAGCCAAATACAAATTTTCATGGATGTAGCTTCAAAAACGCTTGCATAGTGAAATATTTCCATAAAACCTTGCACACCCCGTTTCACCACCATAGGTGCTGAATTTCCAAAAACAGTGTAATACGTTTTTTTTTTGTTTCTGACTGAGATGCAAGATTTAAATTTTCGTAGATGTTGCTTTAAAAATACTTTTGTAATAAAATATTTCCAAAAAGAAATATCAACCCCTGAGGTGTTCAACACATATTTTTTGTTTCTAACCGAGAAGTGAAATAACAATGTTGATAAATTTAGCTTTAAAAATACTTGATTAGTTGTTTCATAATGAAATATTTCTATTTAAAAAACTTTCAGCCACTATTTCACCCCATTGGCTGTTAAAACACGTATTTCTTTATCTCTGACCGATAAATCAAATGCCAATTTTCCTAAGTCTAGCTTCAAATGGTCTTAATAGAGACATTTTTCAATGAAACCCTTCATCCTCTATTCCATCCACTTAGTATTGGGATTTCGAAAAATCCGTTCTTAAACGACAGCACAAGATCCACACTTTCTCCAAATTTCAAGTTTCTGTCCTTAGCGGTGTGGACTGAACCGTGATGAGTCAGTCTGTCAGTCAGGACAATGCCTTTTATATACAGAGATAAATGCGAAACTTTGTGTGTGTTTTATGAAATAGTAGTTGCTTCCCGCCGTGTTAACCGTTATTAAATGTTATTTATAACTAAATGTTAATGCTGAAACTCACTAACGACGCATATACGCCATTGCCAAAATTATCTCTTGGAGGTATTGAGGCGCGAGCCACTTGCGGCGCAGCAAACCGCGCAACATCGAAAAAAAAAGTCACTAAATTTTGAGACGATGGTAGCTCGAACCTCTTTTATTTTATTTTAACTGTTCGAATTTTAACGGTAAACCATACCGTGACGCACAACGCAACTGGAGTACACTGAGCATATGCTGTGACGATTTCCCGATTACTAAATGAACCAAATAACAAAACGCACTGCTCTTCTTAGGATCTTCTGTATTTGCTGTATCAATCTCATCTGGCATGACTCAGTGACTCTAATATTCAAGAGCCAATCAAAAGTAGGTTTTGTAAATTACCTCCTTTGTCGGTGCACTACAGCTGCCAAGGATTCATCCAATAATTCTCTGTCTGGCATACGACTCGTCTCCGGTTAGGTTTAAGTGGTTGTTTCACTTTAAACCGTTCCGTACGCACACTCACAAATATTCAGTACATATGACTGCAGCCACCGATTACTCCGGAATCGTGTTATCATACAGTAACTAGTGTTTCTGCCTATTTAGTCACCAAATGCTACTTTTTATGTTGAAGGTCAACTGCTAATTCCAGCGCCATGTGTCAGGCGTCTGCAGGTGTGCCACCATTTTGGTATAGTTTTCTAGTGTTGCAACTTCTCTGCATACTACAGCATCGCCCTCATTGAATGTAATGTTATCCACTAAGCCCCTCATAAATGACGTGAAAATTATGACCTTATAAATGGCTGTTTAGGTTTTTATATTGGTAACGCCACGTAGCGCTCTGTATGAAAATCACTGACAGTGCTGTTTGCAGTCTGTGGCTAGTTGGAATTGTTAGAATATTCGCTATTGTAGTGTTGGGCAGTTGGATGTGAACAGTGCGTAGCGTTGCGCAGTTGTAGGTGAGCCGCCAGCAGTGGTGGATGTGGGGAGTGAGATGGTGGAGTTTTGAGAGCGGATGATCTGGACGTGCGTCCATTAAATTTGTAAGACTGGATGTCATGAATTAAGGTAAATACATTGTTTGTTCTCTGTCAAAATATCTCATTTGCTAACTATGCCTTTCAGTAGTTAGTGCCTTCAGTAGTTAGAATCTTTTATTTAGCTGGCAGTATTGGCGCACGCTGTATTGCAGTAGTTCGAGTAACGAAGATTTCTGTGAGGTAAGTGATTCATGAAAGGTATAGGTTATTGTTAGTCATGGCCATTCTTTTGTAGGGATTATTGAAAGTCAGATTGCGTTGCGCTAAGAATATTGTGTGTCAGTTTAGTGTTGATCAGAATAAGTAAAGGGAGAAATGTCTGAGTACGTTCAGTTTTGCTCAGCTGTTTGAAAATCAAATAACGTAAGGGGTTTATCAGCACAGTAATTCATTTATTTCTCTAAGGGGACGTTTCAGACACACTTGGCGTCCTGTGTTCGGTTCGCTGGGAACCATTCAGTCCAGCCACAAAGCTGGTCTTATATTCCGAATGCTCGTATTTTGTTCATTAGGAGACGGCTCGGAACTGTAACCTCTTTCAGTAACTTTCCTAACAAAGAGCAGTAGTTAATAATACGTTTAGTGAGAAACACCTTGTAGCGTTCTTGTCATCGTGATTGTGTTTTAGTGCAATGATATTCATATGATTCTCATAAGAAACTACAGAGTTATTTAAGTCTTGACTTCATTCTTACAACCATTTCTTTGAAACGGTAACGTTATGTCAACTCTCCACCTTCAGATTTACTGCTACGGCCAATCAATTAAAGTGTTCGTAATTCCATTGCGCAAACTAAATGAAGCACTAGGTCTCGAGATTGTACCCGATTCTTGATTAATCTAAGACTCAGGGTTTTGCAAACTGACGGCACCGAGTGCTCGAGCTACTAATTGGGATCCTTTCAAAAGTTTGCAAACTAACTGTAAGTGCTGTATTTCTGTTTGTCTTTAAGCAATATCCATTCTGCTATGTGATTAACAATCTCTGATCTCACAGCAGCACTGCTGATTGTATTTTCCTAGCACGCCATTAGTTAAAGATCTAGAAGTTTCTTCCAACTCTGCAAATATTCAGTGGCGCAATTTTAAACGTAGACCACTAGGGAAATAACGACCATTGCATCGTAATCAACAGAACTTGGAACTTCACAAGTTTTTATATTCATAACATGAACACTAGAATCAGGTGGACAGTAACATCAAAAGAAAATATTGACCCTTTGTATTTAAGTAGTATGTCAAAAGAAAGTATATTGACTCTGAGCGAAGATATTCGAACCGTTATTGCACTACATGTTTCATAAGCGTGCCGAAATGAAAAGGAAAGTTCAGATGAACAAGCAAAAATCCAACAATTTAACGTGTATGACGGCTTATTACGTGACACTCGTGCACAAAACGAGTATCCATGGCATGCCATACTTCAATTCTGTTTATAAAACAACTTCTAATCATCAAGATTCTCTCTGTCAACGGAAACGCATTGATCTTGTCTCAGGCAGTAACTGTCGTAATGAAAAGTGTAGATTATTAGTAGAAATTCAGATGTCTCCTCTATTGGCCCACACAAGCTAACACGAAAAGAAGATGGATAAGCAGTATGCTGTGTGACAGGAATAAAACATGTTACAGGCCTCAAGGTCGTTTTCTCCAGGAAGATTTCGGGCCAAACATTTGTAGCAATTGATAGTGATTCGGCGACGTATGAATTAATCAAATATTTAGTACCATTACATAGTTTCTTAAAGTAACGATCCTGATATATTAGTCAATTTCGATACTGTATTCTTGATCAGTAAAGAGTCACTAAAAATTGTTTTTTGCTCCCGTGCGTGAAGTCGCAAACGGTGACAAGGCAGAGCGTTTTTATGCAAGAAATAAGCTGTTAACACTAAAATTGAGCGATGAGCTGGTGACTTTCGTTCTACTTTCCTAATTCAAAAAAGAACTGGAGAAAAGTCCAGAGAATTCGTCACTGCGGTCACATATGATGAATCTAAGCAGGATTTTTTTGTGTGGAAATACATCCTTTTGTATATATTTCTTGCACAGAAGTTTCAGAATACACGCGCAAAATGTTCATATATTCCGCAATACCTGTGAGTTTGAGCGTGTTGTTATAGCCGGCGCACAAACGATGGGGCACAGCATGTCCGAGGTAGCGATGAAGTAGGGATTTTCCGGTACGACCATTTCATGAGTGTACCCTGAATATCAGGAATCTGGTAAATCATGAAATCTCCGACATCGGTGCGGCCGGAGAAAGATCCTCCAAGAACGCGACCAACGACGAATGAAGAGAATCGCTCAACGTGACAGAAATGCAACCTACAACATCCTCAGTGGCATTGTAGCGAGAAGTAAGTACTTCTCTGGTCGGTATCACTAACTTGGTGTCTTGCTGCTTCGGTAAGGCCCTCGTAGCACAGTAGTAGCTGTGCTGCTGAAGTGCAGTAGGGATGCCAGTTGTTAAGTGTCAACAACGTTTGTACTATACTCGTTTTAATACAGAAATTGCTTTGTCGCACACGTCACAGAATCAGCATTTATAATATGACGGCTTTGGACTACGTCATTATATTCGGCCCTTTACACACATTAACACAGTTTTTTGTCTTTACACAATGATAGACACTGCCCACGACACGTGGCGATCTGATAACTAATAAATTCACTTTTTAGCTTGTTTAACACCTGAAATATGTACTCGCGACCGTTCTTTTAGAGCCACCCCGGTAGTTTTGAGTGGCTCCTCTCGACTAACTCTCCCTGTCTTTCCGAAGGATAAGAGAGACCCCCCACCCCCCGCTTTCCCTCCTCCTTTCTCCCTCAGCCAATAAGGACAGTTTTCTCGTTTCCTACACATATAAACCTTCAGTCAATGGGCGTTCAGATCGCTGTTGCTAGGCGGATCTGACGTCACGTTTTCAGCCATTGTGACGGAAGTTTGGCTCAGAACTGTGTCTCAGATTGTAAGATCCTACTCCCGAACAGATCCTGTCCGTACTAAGGTTGCACGACATTGCCTCCTATGATTTCATCACTGATGCTCCTTACTGACGCTTTATTGTTGAATGTACTTGTAGCCTGGCTGCTACTGCGCATTCCCGATCGCGTAAATATGCGTAATATTTGGCTTAAACATGTGAAGGGAAGGCACATATGCATTACAAACACTTTCACAAATTCCTGCAGATTTCAATGCTCGGCCATCAACAAATGTCAGCATGTGAACTATTCAATGAAACATCGTGATATCGGCTTTCGGAGCCGAAGGCCCACTCGTGTACATGTCCCTCTGGCCAAAGGGTTGACAACACTTCCTTTCCCCAACCCCCCCTCCCCCCCTACAGGAAGCAGCTAATTAACTTTAATAGGTTCCATGTTCGTGGTACAAGCTCATCAGTAATAGTCCTCTTGCAGGCAATATTGGTAATATTGCTATTACGCTAATCTGATCGCTGTGTGCTGTCACACCCTGTGACGGTTCCGCGACTGAACTGACAGACGGCAACTTGGAATGTGAGTTGGTCAGTGAGGCCCTCCAGTTAGCAGTGGCGGCTTAAACACTTGTTGTTGAGGGCGCTGGCACCGTTTTGCTTGTCGGTGTCTTTTTGGCGTCTCTCGTGATAGGCGCGCTTGATCGAGCGCCTACTATCGTACTTCGCGCTACATCTTTGCCGACCGCCAGCAGAGAAAGCTCTGTGCAAGCGTGGCAGCACAGATGGGTGTTGTCTACGATTACAGGGGCAGCCAGTTTGCTGCTTTTCATTAACCTGTTGCAGTATTCCTAAGATGTTCTTTTTTCTGCCGGTGCTAATGAATTTGATTGAATTAAATATCAATGAATATTTATTGTGTTTCATGGTCAAGAAACTTGAGTAGCTGCTCTGACAAACACTTGAAGATCTCAGAACTTACTGTGGTATCACCGCCAGACACCACACTTGCTAGGTGGTGGCCTCTAAATCGGCCGCGGTCCGGTAGTATACGTCGGACCCGTGTGTCGTCACTTGCTGACCGAGCGCCGTCACACGGCAGGTCTAGAGACACTCCCTAGCACTCGCCCCAGTTGTACAGCACTTTCCTAGCGATGGTTCACTGTATACATACGCTCTCATTTGCAGAGACGACAGTTTAGCATAACCTTCAGCTACGTCATTTGCTACGACCTAGCAAGGCGCCATATTCAGTAATTAGAATGAATTCTGAACAGACAATATTGTGAATCATGTACCGTCAAGATCGACGTTCATCATTAATGGATTAAAGTTAAGTATCAAACTAATTACGTCCGCTTCCTGAATTCTAATTCCTTGTCATGTTCCAAACCTCACGTCGGTATAGTCCTTCCCTCCTCACGCCAGCCTGCGTGAGCTAAAACGCGTGTATTTCGGCCTCCTCTAGTAACACCGTGTTGGCTCTTCAGCCAACACAACACTTACTTCCTTATTTTCCATGTAGTAAGGGCTTGTGACGAACATGTTTTTCCATATTTCATTTATTTTTATCAGTTGACCCGTGAAGTTAAATTGTAATGCAATATGCTGTGGTGCCTCGAGAGAATGAAATGGAATTTATAAGATAATAAAGAAGCTCATATGTGAAGGACAGTGCATAAGAAACCACCAAGAAAATCCTCGTAACCTCTCACCATCAATGTACAACAAGCGAATAAACTGTTGCAATCTACCGACAATTCGGTAGCCGGCCATGGTGGACGAGCGTTTCTAGGCGCTTGAGTCCGGAACCGCGCTACTGCTACGGTCGCAGGTTCGAATCCTGCCTCGGGCATGGATGCGCGTAATGTCATTAGGTTCGTTGGGTTTAAGTAGTTCTAAGTTATAGGGGACTGATAACCTCAGCTGTTAAGTCCCATAGTGCTCAGAGTCATCTGAGCCATTCGACAATTGCCGGCCGCGATGGTCTCGCGGTTCTAGGCGCGCAGTCCGGAACCGTGAGACTGCTACGGTCGCAGGTTCGAATCCTGCCTCGGGCATGGATGTGTGTGATGTCCTTAGGTTAGTTAGGTTTAAGTAGTTCAAAGTTCTAGGGGACTAATGACCACAGCTGTTGAGTCCCATAGTTCTCAGAGCCATTTGAACCATTTGACAATTCGGTGTCTATTTTTCTGAAAATTTAGAACATCTTCTCAAACTAACTTAAATTTACCACACAGGTCGGTACGCCGCCCAGAAATACGCTCGAGATCTAAATACAGTGCGACACTTAGCTGGCTCGGGAAGCGAATAGCGGAGACGAATAATACCAGCCGTACCACGGACCGTGTGCCTCGCTTTGAACATTGATTTCCCGACGCAGATTTAGACACCGGATGCAGCCGGCTGACGTAGGTACGCCAGACATGAAAGGCTGATGGAAATGGATTCTGGAGATACGGCGGTAATGCGCGTGGGCGCCGAGCACATCGGGACATCGCTAGAAAAGTAATAGCCGCGCCGAGGGTGCGCGGTTCGGCAGAAACACAGTGACGTCATATGCGTATGGTGTGTCTCTTTAGTGGCAGCACAAGAAAATTGATGGCTGTCGCACTATATCTCTTTTATGTGGGTCGTTTCTGCCGATGCTGTTCGAATTGGCAGATTTTGTCAAAGGCTACCCGGAATTCAACAGCTAAGGGAGATTACTGCGAGACATTAGGACTGAGCGGAGTCAGTACAATTACTAGCACGTCTGTTTTCCTAAAAAGTGGATTCCAAAGAACGAATTTCACTCAGTATAGCCTCCAGAACATCGCACTCAGTTCTATTTACATGATGAATTGAACACTAAATGGTCACACTGTTTGGTCCAAGTCAATCATGTGTGTAAACTTAAGAGCACTATGGCAAACAAAATAACAGCACATTTGGCTAGATTACTGAAACATGTAAGTCAATCATGTGTGTACACTTAAGAGCACTATGTCAAACAAAATAACAGCACATTTGGCTAGATTACTGAAACATGTCCTACACCAGAGATTTTTACTTACATAAGTACAACCGACAAGCAAATATTTTGTAGTGAAATAGAGGTAGAAACCGTGCCCCGCTGTTCATCTTCGTGTTTCACTTGTTAAAGACAAATCAGTCTAAATGATATGCAAAATAATATTGGCCCACAAAATATTTACAATAAGGCTGACACTGGATGGATCATTACTGACAAACATCACAAGAGGTGCTGGGAATATGTAGGTAGGCTGTTAAGTTTTTATGTTGGTAACGCCACGTAGCGCTCTGTGTGAAAATCACTGACTGTGCTATATGCAGTCTGTGGCTGGTTTGCATGGTTGGACTTTTTGCTATTGTAGTGTTGGGCAGTTGGATGTGAACAGCGCGTAGCGTTGCGCAGTTGGAGGTGAGCCGCCAGCAGTGGTGGACGTGGGAAGTGAGATGGCGGAGTTTTGAGAGTGGATGATCTGGACGTGTGTCCATTAGAGAGAGTAAATTTGTAAGACTGGATGTCATGAACTGATATATAATGACTTTTGAACACTATTAAGGTAAATACATTGTTTGTTCTCTGTCAAAATCTCTCATTTGCTAACTATAACTTTCAGTAATTAGTGCCTTCGGAAGTTGGAATCTTTCATTTAGCTGGCAGTATTGGCGCGAGCTGTATTGCAGTAGTTCGAGTAACGAAGATTTTTGTGAGGTAAGTGATTCATGAAAGGTATAGGTTATTGTTAGTCAGGGCCATTCTTTTGTAGGGATTATTGAAAGTCATATTGCGTTGCGCTAAAAATATTGTGTGTCTGTTTAGTGTTGATCAGAATAAGTAAAGGGAGAAATGTCTCAGTACGTTCTGTTCTGCTCAGCTGTTTGAAAATCAAATAACATAAGAGGTTTATCAGCACAGTAATTCATAAATTTTTCTAAGGGGAGTTTTCAAATGGCAATCGATGACGTGTCGCAGTTCTATGCTCGACTTATGAAAATTTGAAATCCACATAACAGGTCTGCCTGAGGGAGAGCAGCAATAACGTTTTCTGTGTTGTACTGTACTTCTCCCATGATTACTGCCGAGCGAGGTGGCGCAGTAGTTAGAACACTGGATCTGCATTCTGGAGGACGACTGCTTAAACACACGTTCGGCCATCCTGATTTAGGTTTTCCCTAAATCGATTCAGGCAAATGCCGGGATGGTTCCTTTGAAAGGGCACCGCCGACTCCCTTCCGCCGGCCGCGGTGGCCGTGTGGTTCTAGGCGCTCCAGTCCGGTGCCGCGCTGCTGCTATGGTCGCAGGTTCGAATCCTGCCTCGGGAATGGGTGTGTGTAATGTCCTTAGGTTAGTTAGGTTTAAGTAGTTCTAAGTTCTAGGAGACTAATGACCACAGCAGTTGAGTCCCATAGTGCTCAGAGCCATTTGAACCTTTTTTTACTCCCTTCCCTTCCCTAATCCGATGGCACCGATGACGTCGCTGTTTAGTCCCCACCCTCAAATCAACCAACCAGTCAGGATTATTTAAGTCACCTGACGCTTCAGTATGCCACACAGGCGAAGATGATGATGTTCGGTTTGTGGGGCGCTCACCTGCGCGGTCATCAGCGCCAGTACAGAGTCCCAATTTTCTCGCACACTCCATTTTTTTCACAATCCAGTCTAGTCACTGTCACAAATGACGACGATGTTGATGATGATGATAAGGACAACAGAAACACCCAGTCCCCGGTCAGGGAAAACCCCATCCAGGTCCGAAATCGAACTCTGGATCCTCCGATCCAGAGGCAGCAACGACCACGAGCTCCAGACCCACACAGACGAAGATTACGGAGAGAGAGATCAGGCGATCGAGGTGGCCACGGGAGGGCACTGCCTCTGGGGTCCTCACCGAACAACTGGCGCGGTGCTGACAGCGTTTTCAACGTGATGTGAGCTGTGGCTCCATCTAATTGAAAATTTACATACAGTCACTTATCACTCCTAGTGGACTACCAGCAACAATAGTAGGGTTCTGTTAAATTCTTAATTAATGTATAAGGCCCAAAATAAATAAAAAAATCTTATCGGAGTATTCTCAGTTGCAGTTCTACAGACACGCATACTTCTACAGCGCACCAGACCATTTTGTTTCATTTAATCCCCTAGATTAGCAAGACAGAAACTCTGATCTATGCTTTCCTGTGTTAAGTTGATATATTTCGTCCAAACGACCTCAGAACCCCAGAACACAACAAAACAAGTGAGCAAAATGCCGAGTAATAATAATGGTTTGGCTCAAATGGCTCTGAGCACTATGGGACTCAACTGCTGTGGTCATTAGTCCCGTAGAACTTAGAACTACTTAAACCTAACTAACCTAAGGACATCACACACATCCATGCCCGAGGCAGGATTCGAACCTGCGACCGTAGCAGTCGCACGGTTCCGGACTGCGCGCCTAGAACCGCGAGACCACCACGGCCGGCCAATGCCGAGTAGCCACCGTCTCCAAGCGACTTACGGTATGAGATCTGAAAATAATTTCCTAATCCAAAGATTTGTTCTTTGTGAATAGCTACTAGGAGCAGAAATGGTTTTTTGATGAAAAAACGTCTCTTGGATTAAATAAAACGGCAAATTTACCGCTACCAGTGACTATTTATTCCCACGACGCGTTTAAACCTCCACCATCAGCTGCATTTACATTTGTTAGTACGGATGCGGATGTACCTCTTCAAGCAGCAGTACTTAACTGGGTGAGACTTCTACATGCTCTTGTCTTAAACAGCATTTATATACATACTTGAAATACTTTTATTGCAGGACATGTTATATCTGAATTATTTTTCTCGCAGAGTAATTTATTGACTCACGTGTTTATGTAAATTGTAATGGAAAACACTATTCTTCTCGTGTTAGGTTCCGTAACATGGGTCCACGCACATGAATATATTCAGCCTTGCTTATCAAATCCTTGAGTCCTTGTGGAAATCTGTCCCACTCTGATTACTACAGGTACAACAAAATATGCTGCTCATGTTACTTCTTTGCTTGTGTAGCAAAACGTATGGAAGTTAAATGTGAACGATAAACAGTTCACACAAGAATAGATTAGTAGCGTTTGAAATGTGATGCTATAGAAGAATGCTGAAGATTAGATGGGTAGATAACGTAAATAGTAAGGAGGTAAGTAGAAATGGGGAGGTAGGAAATTTGTGGCACAACTTGATTAAAAGAAGGAATCTGACAGATCAACTCACCAGGTTATTATCAGAGTAAAAATGTAAGGAGTAAAAATCGTACACGGAGACGAAGAGATGAATACAGAGAGAAAAATTCAGAAGGACGTAAGTTGTAGAAGTTATTCGGCCATGAAAAGGCTTGCGCAGGATATAGCAGCATGGGGTGCTGTATCAAACCAGTCTTCGGACTGAAGGCCACAACAGCAGACCTAGTAAAATTAGGAATTTGATGGCTTTTGTGAAAAATGTAAGACGATTTGAATTATTCATTTAGGGCTGACTAGCTGTAGCCAAATATCGTATTAAAATTTCCCTTTGTGTGAGTATGAAACCACGTGGCGTTTCTCACCACTACTTGTCACATTTAACGGCCTTTTTTCCACAAGAAATGCACAATCCCTGCACCGCCACGGACTGTACTTCGTCTCACGTAGTATTTTCAACACCACGGCGAGTGTTGGTGTTGCAGATTCCCCCTGAATACAGTTCCTGTGGCAGTCACAGATTCAGATCAATCTCGTTAATAAATTCGTCGATAATTGAAAATTCGTTTATTTGTGTACTTAGAGTACTATCGTACAAACTGGAAAGATGTCTGCACTGCAAGAGTCTTGCAGAATTCCATTGTGATATTAATTTTCTTCCTTCGTAAATACATCTGTGGGACCCACGTTGCATCAATGAAAGTTTAATTGTTCGTCCCTGAAATCGCTCGCCGTCACATGACTTTGCTAGATAATTGTATATAACAGAGTCTAAAAGTTATTTCAGAATTTATGTTTGGCACTTAACCCTCGTAACCTCGTAATACCAAGGGGGGGGGGGGGGGGGGGCGAGGCAAGAGACTTTTACAGGACAGTCAGGTTCTTCAAGGAGGGATACAATCCAAGGATTGAGTGATCAGTGGTCGAGAAAGACAGATAATCACAGATAAATGAGAGCTATGGAGAAATGGAAAAAACTACTTTGAAAACCTCCTGAATGTTGACGTAAACACCATGAGTGCTACAACAGAAAATGAAGAAGAAGAATCATATAGAGAAAATCAGAGATATCTTATCACTGGGGGAGTTTGAACTACCAAGCATGAAAGAGGTAAGAGCGACCATAAAACTGCTGAAGTGGGGGAAGGCATCAGGAATAGATGGCGGGCCTGCAGAGATGCTGAAGGAGGGAAGAGCTACTCTACAAGCGAGGCTATACCACTTAATGTGCTTAATTTAGAAGAAGGAAAGGATCCCAGAAGAATGGAAGGATTCTGTCATCTGCCTTATCCTAAAGAAAGGAGACCCAATGAGATGTAGAAATTACAGAGGAATCACGCTAAAGAAAGGAGACCCAATGGGATGTAGCAACTACAGAGGAATCACGCTAAAGTGAAAGTCAACTGTAGACCATTTACATACAATACGCAAATGCTAGCAAAGAACTGCGAATTTCGCAAAAATGTTCACTGCCATTTGGTGGACTTCCAGAAAGAATATGAAAGTGTGAATGGACAAGCAATATGGCAAGAACTCTAAAGGGCTCAAGTTCCCAGAAAACTCATAAAACTGACACAGATATGCACCCAGGAGACAACATGCATGATGAAAGTAAATGGAAACATACCAAAGAAGTTCAAGATGAGGTCGGAGTGCGACAAGGAGACTGCCTCTCCCCTCTTCTGTTTAACCTGGTACTGGAGAGAACCTTGAGAAAGGCAGCAAGCCTAGAGACAGGAATGCAGCTGGGAAGTAGGATCAACACCCTGGCCTCTGTGGATGATGTAGTTTTAATAGCAGAGAAAGAGCAAGACCTGGTTCAGATGACAAGAACATTAAAGGAAGAGGCAATGAGAGCAGGCCTGAAGTTGAGTATGGATAAGACGAAGTACCTCGTAATTAGAAACAATGAAGACAGACCCCTGAAGGTGGAGGACAAACATTTTGAAAGAGTGAAAGACTTTAAATATCTTGGGGCTATACTCAATGGAAGGAAAGAGATACACCAGGAAATTAAAGCACGATTTTTTTTTATTCGTGTCAGAAGCACCTTGGATACAGGTATATAAAAAAATGAATAGCACACAGAAAAAAATTAATTACAGGCATATGAAAATATATATAAATATATATACAAATATGTGTGCACAGAAACAAAATGTCATAGGCATTTGGCCCATAAGCGGGCTACGTCGACAGCATATGGGGTTGCCAACATCAGATCTTCTAAAGTGAAGTGTGAAGGACATTCAGGGCAGTTATACATGTGCTGGGTCGTCTGCACCTCTCCACAGTCGCAGAGATTAGATGTAGTAGAGTATCCCCACTTCAGAAGGTTATCTCTTGATCGTGCAGTGTTGGTGCGTAGCCTGTTTAGTGATCTCCAGACCACCCAGTCCTCATCGTAACCTGGTGCCAATTCTTCCTTTGGTTCCATCCAGTGCCCTTCTCCCGACCGCTTCCATCCCTCCACCCTACATCCAGGTTGGTCGCTAAAATCTTTGGTTACTCTGAGAAAACTGCGTCTAGATTTCAAGCGTTTGGTGGTTGGCTGAGTTTTGTGGAGGAGGTGGCTCTCTGCCATCTCAGCCCTCGCTCTTTCACTATGGGCTGCAGCTTCTCTTCGCACTGCACGAGGTGCAATCCCAGCAAGATGGTAGAGCTTGTCTGTTGGCATCGGTTTCAGACATCCAGTGACGAGCCTGCAGGTCTCGTTCAGAGGAATGTCGACCTGTTTAGCGTGGGTAGAGTTGTACCAGACACTGCTTGCATATTCGCCTGCTGGGAAGCAAACTGCTAGTGCTGTGGTCCTCACTACCTCTGGCTTTGCGCCCCAGGAGGAGTTCGTAATTTTCTGAAGAATATTATTTCTGCCGCTCACCTTCATTTTGGTGTTAATACAGTGCTGTTTATACGTCAGAGCCCTGTCTAGGGTTACTCCTAGGTATTTGGGGTTAACGCAGTGTTCGAGGAGTGTGTCCTTCAAGAAGACACGCAGCTTACGAGATGCCTGCTTGTTACGGAGATGGAAGGCGCAAACTTGTGTTTTACTAGGGTTCGGCTTGAGTTGATTGTCGGCGTAGTACTGACAGAGCATGTCTAGCGCATCCGTGAACTTTGTCTCAACATCCTCAAAGGAGTCACCCTGTACCGCCATAGCACGGTCATCGGCGTAGGTACAGTTTTCCGTACCAGCTGGCAGCGGTTGATCATTGGTGTATATGTTAAAAGTAAGGGTGCCAGTACGCTGCCCTGAGGGAGACCATTTTTCTGGGCCCGCCACCTGCTTTGCATCTCTTGGAACTCCACAGGGATGTGAATTTAAAGTCCCTGGTAATGGCGTACAGCTTCTTCATTAGCAGACGTAAGTTCACGGTGTCATATGCGACTGTGAAGTCTATAAAGGCGACACCGGTTATTTTCCGGTTCTCATAGCCGTCTTCAATCAGCTGCGTGAGGTTAATTACCTGAGATGTAGTGCTTTTCCCTGGGCGGAAACCTGCTTGTTGGGGAATTAGGTAGGGTTCTATGGCACTGGAGAAGCGATCCTTGCACGCTTAAAGTAGCAGATTGACGGTGACCAACTTTAAACAGAACTTGATTAATTTTCACACACATTTATTAAAATAATAACAAGCATAAAAATAACTTAACTTGGTTCTGGATGCTATTTACAATTGACAACCTGAAGTTCCTTTGGTATTGGTACGTTAATCTTATTCTCACATCTCTCTGATACTTGAAAAAGTGCCTATTCATTTATCTTCATGGCTATGTACAGGAATATGATAATCTTATTGGGTGCAGACTGAAACTTGACTGTAGACTAATGCAGACTGACTAATCGAAGGTCTGTAGACTCGTTATAATACCTCGCGAGTTCAGGTATCACTGTGCGAGTGTGATCCACGCGGAGAAAAGGTTCTACTTGGCAGCAATCTGACTGGCTGCGTTACATATTAATACGCAGATCGGCGTAAGCAGAATTTGGTCCGTCTCTAAGACAGCGCCATCTCGTAGTGCGGAGACGGACGAGCGCTGCGCCTGCGCTGTTGTGCTTAGCGGGGCGCGCTCTAGTGGAAAAGTTGTGTGCGCGCTGACTACGTGGAACTAGGTAAACAACAGTACGTACACCTGAAGTTCTGGCAAACGTGACGGCACACATTGAAAGAAGTCCCTACAAGTTAACATGACGATTATCACAGCATTGTGGAATATCTCGCAGGTCATGTCAACGCATGCTTCATGGCTCAAAAATGAAACCGTGTGAGTGGTGTTCAGCAAATAAAAGAAGCAGACAAGGTTAAGCACACAAATTACTGTAATTGGTTGCTGTAAAATGTCGCTGGGGGACATCTTGATCCATTCCTCCTTTTTTCGACGCTTGAAGCTTGGTTTCATCTGTAGGGTAACATTAATTCACAACACACAGGACACTGGGCTACAGAGAATCCCCTTGCCATACTGAGAAAGTCGTTACACGATTTAAAAATTGGTGTATGGTGTGCTGTATCTGGTAGCAGAATTATCGGGCCATTGTTCTTTAATGAAACTGTCAACACACTTGTATCACTGCAACTCTACAATGAATTTTCGGCTCTGTTAACTCCAAACGAAAAATGTTGTGCATATTTCCAGCAAGATGGGACTACTTCTCATACGTCGGATTTGTCCTTAGCTCGTATACATACTGATTTTCCGGAAGACAGGGCCATTAGTAAGGGCTTGTGGCCACCCCACTCTCCCGACTTGTCACCATGTGACTTTTACCTGTGGGGATTTCTAAAGGCTAGAGTCTACCGCAGCAATCCTAGAACACATTGCACATTGAAAAACAACATATGTGAAGAAATTTCGAACACTCCTTAAAGAGTGTTTTTCTTAACCTGCTTCGACGTGCACAACTTTACTTGGATGTTGGAGGAGAACATTTTGAACATAGATTTTAAATTCCTGTCCAAAATATGCTGTTACTTAAACTGTCAATTACATAGTTAATAATGAAACTGCACAATAAAAATGTAAGAAAGCGATGATGTACGTTGATTTTCTTCATTCATATTCCCTTCGCAAGGCGCCGGTTTTATGTGCACCATTCTGTGTTGGACTGCAGAGCAGGAGATCCGTGTTCATATCTCCCTCGTGTCCCATTCTTTTAACAAATGTATGAACTGTCCGTCCGATGACTGACATGTCTCTTCTTCTTCTGTAGTTTTGGCATTTGAAGTACTGTACATTGGTTATAGAATATGAGCCATGTTGTAAGAATATATTATCGTTGCAAGTAAATGTGATGAACAGTGAGAGCAGGCAAGATGCCGTATAGATCTGTCACAGAAATGGAAACAACAAATAAACGGGTGTGAACTACGCTACAACAGAAGGATTCAAAAGCCGAGACTTCCAAAGCGGAACGCGATAGTGATAACATGTGGCACTTGTGTAGAACAAGTACGAGCTACGAACGTTGATACAAATTTATTAAACTGTTGCCTGATTTTTGGTTGTCATTTAGGACTGCAATTAGTTTTAAGCATTATGAGTTCGTGGAACGTTCGATATGTGGAAATGTATTTAAGAACAGTGCATAACTCCTTTAAAATATGTTTCATGAAATGGTTGAAAATTGTATGTCCCAGTGGTTCTAAATTGAAACCACAACTTTAAAATAACTGATTGTTCATTTTTGCCAATTCATCCTTGTATTCGTTGCTTACTATATTAATAAAGGTTAATTTTCTGAAAAAAATTATAATTACGTTCCAAAGCGAGACCGCCTCCTTCGAATAACTTGTTTACTTTTTGCCAATTCTTGTATTCGTTAGTTACTACGATGTGAAAGATCAGACCTGTGAAAAATTTTAAAATTAACTTGGCTATATTGCTGAGGTACAATGAGTAAGTCTTGTTGATGATAAACTTACTGCACGCATAGATGAACGGCGAAGCCTTCACGGATGGCGCAGCGACAGTCACGTGTTCAACGGCGTTCGCGCTGCTTGTACGTCACCGTGAGGCAGTAGCGATCACTGAGACTTTCATGTTTCATGAGGACGTTGTACTTACACGGACGTGACTGAATGCTACTCGTACTTGGTTATGCCCATGTCCTTAGTCCGCAGCTCGTGGTCGTGCGTTAGCGTTCTCGCTTCCCACGCCCGAGTTCCCGGGTTCGATTCCCGGCGGGGTCAGGGATTTTCTCTGCCTCGTGATGGGTGGGTGCTGTGTGATGTCCTTAGGTTAGTTAGGTTTAAGTAGTTCTAAGTTCGAGGGGGCTGATGACCATAGATGTTAAGTCCCATAGTGCTCAGAGCCATGTCCATACAGTACGTGAAGTTACTGGTTATGTTGGTGTTTCGCAGTAGACTGTTCAGCTAACAATGAATGGTGTACCAAACGTGGCCCCGAAACATGACATCAGATTTGTGATCGAAAAAAGATCCTGACTGAGACGGACTGGAGACGCTTTAAACGGCACGTGAATCACAGTCTCTTCCAGACCCGACAGGAATTGCTGCAGGCAGAGAATGAAGGCCCTTCCCAAGCACTTAGTGAGAGAACATTGCTGCGGGAAGTGCATACAATGAACATTTAGAGTCGGCCACGTTGCAAGATACCATGGCTCACACAGGTGACAACAGGAAACTTCATCGGGCTGGAAGAGTATATGACTGGTTTTTTGAACAATCTCGACTGTGAAAACTCGCCTGAACTGAGCGCCATAGAAATCTGGAACAGCAGGTAAAACTTCGACATCAGCATCCCTGCAGTTTGGTGGAATTTGTAATATTTCCGGCTTCGCACCTATCATATTCGGCTACAAGAAGCTCTTTTTAGAGCAATAGAGAAGGCAGCTGTGGCAAGATGTGGTGTGAGGTACCGTGACAGGTGGTTTGTTCGGTACCGTGAGGACGACCACCTAAATTGTCGTCCTCCTCCGCGATTAACTGTTGCGTTCTGAAGTCCCGAGCAAAAATAATAATATTCTGTTATTAATATTAGAGAAACTAAACAGCGTATTTACCTGCATTTCAAATTAAAGCATCTCTCAATGGCGTGCTATCATTCCATTATTTCACAAGTATTAATAACCAGCAGAATAAAAAACAGCTGCTGAACGAAAAGGCAAACGAAGCAATTTGATGATATTCGCTTAACTTGGATGGCGGGCGGGGTGATTCGGCTGTAAGATCAGAGCTGTTTCGGCAGTGTGGGAGGACAGACATGTTATCTGCCGCGGTCGGTCTCAGTCAAGACTTTATTGGTAATGTATGATTATTTGGAACATATAGTTGAGAACAGTGTCACAGTAGTTGCAGAAATACGCAGCTCATTATTCTGTTGAAGAATAGATATTATAGGTCTAGAGTGGAATGTAATTGTGCAGTTTCTCGTGTTCTGCTAAAGAAAAAAAAAAAAAAAAAAGGAAAGAGAAAAAGGACATTGAATTGTTTCTGAGATAGCAGTTCATCGCAAAGAGGTTCTTGTAGCCTCAACGCATTCACAACCTACGTGCTGTTTTCTGCACAGGGGACAACTGTAGAAGACTGCAGGTTGGTGAACATTTATTAGAACTCGTGCATGCCACTCAGGGCAGTGGATGCAAATAGGTACCTCACGTGTACTGCAGTCTCAGCACAAATGACATCAGTGAAACGTCATCTGTGGTATCACAGAGGAGGTATGAAGGAGAGAAATATTTCTGAGGGGAGGGGTTTAGCATGTACATTTATATACGTATATGTCCCTCTCTATCCCGTCTCAGTTTCTCTTTTTTCAAATTGCACGATCACATCCTCAGTGAGTGGCTTAACCATGATGCAACGTACATGCAAAACCTTGTGCACTCACTTCCTAAACTAATACATGCGGTTGTAAAGTTCCGGGGAGGGATAAAGCGGTATTAAATTAACATTTTCCCCGCTGTGGCGTTGTCATGCGCCATTATTTTCACCTGGACAAAAACAACTGCAGTACGGCGCAACGTACATAACATTAACAGCACCTTATATTAGGGGTAATCAGAACGTTTCAGTAATCACCTGGAAAAATCGAACTCCCACCATGAAACGTGACGGTGATGTGATTCTCCCTTGAATACGACACATTTTTCGCAACACTGGATGACTTGGATGGGACTTCGGCTGTAGAAACTGACATTCTGGCTGTTCATGAAAAGACATACCTCGAAAATCTCCTCGTTAATTTTGGAATTGCCTGTAATGAAATGGTTTTCTCATCAGAAGAAAGAGGAAAGGCGAAGAAGTCGCTGGGTTCCGTTATAGGGAACAACAAGGAAGGTGAGGTGAAGCTCGCCAGCCTTTGTTACTCTGTACTGTACAGAAGTAGCTGGAGCCATGTCGTGTAGCAAAAGCCTCTCCTTGACCCCTTAGCGCCACGCTACGTCTCGACGGCTTTCCGTAAGCTTCTCAGCAAATTTTGGTCGTAACGTCCTGTGACGGTTTCCCGCTGCGAGCGTACTCTTTAGCATTAGCATCACATAATGGCAGTCCAGCATTACTGCGATATACTGCATCACATGCGACAACTCTCGTATGAAATACATTCGATAAACAGGCAGGAGCTTCTGTAATATATTTAAATAACGTCTGAATCTATAGAACTTCAATTCAGCCTTAAGTAATGATCTGCTTGAAGAGGGAAATTAGGCTACAAATCTGCAAAATAATTTTAAAATTCTTCATTGGTAAAGAAGGGGACATAATCACAACATTCTCAAACAGCTCAAAATATTCATATGTAAAAAGCATTTCCCAATGCATACCGTCAATGAGTAAGTAGAATTGCGCCATCACAGACTTTTACCACACTACGACTGCTTAAAGGGGAACTCCAGGGAGACGGTCGAAGAAGAAGTTTTTTATTAAGGAATTGAATGTATATAGATTGTAGAATTATCCTCCAAAGTATTATGCGCTAACTCCAAAAAATAACGATTCTATGAGCGTTTGAAGCGGAGCGTACACGGCAAGCCTCTGCGTTAGAGCGCAGATTGCGAGTTCCTACTTATACCGATTGGAGGAAACTTGATTTGCTGGAACGTTGTCAAAATGTGAACAGAAGTTTCAATAGTCTCATTTGGAGATACGCATCAAAAACAACATTCAGCCAAAGCGAAATTGTCAACAGTTTCAAATCTGGCCCTATGTCTTTTCGATGTAGGCCATACCGCAATAAAGCCCGTGGCGAATGCCCTTCAAAGGAAAATCGGCGATGAACTGCGCCGATTCTGTGAAAACAGAGACGCCAGCGCCGATGCACTCAGCCACGAAAAGGGCTTTGAGGACGAAAATGAAGGCCTATCTGGTCAAAGTAGCAAAAAGCGGTCATCCACTAGCCGGGGCGATAGTTATTATGGACCAGGCATCGATGACAGTCCGTAAGTTTCGAGCTGTGTCCTTTTTTATATGATAAATACTTGTCAAACTTTAAACGCGTTATTCTCTAAACCATGTTTTTCAGCGTGATTGTCGTCGCCCTCGCTACAATTTTCATCCAATTTTAATAATTTTTTGCCTCCCTTGAATCAAACTGTGTTCTTTTCAGTTCATCTTAACCGATTTTGTTTATATTGATATTAGGTATTTTTCCGGCCAAAAAAGAGGGATCTGGAATATGGTCATCTTTTTCAAAATCCCTATAATCTCGCTAGCTTGTTTTTTTTTCGTTAATTTCAGGTTTCAGATAACCACATCCGGAGTTACTGCGACAACCGTCAGTCTGCTTCCTTTCAAAGCTGCCTCGGGAAAATCCAAATTTTTCAATAAAAAAATATCAATAAAAACTTTATCGTATGCTTAATTCACTGCAGCAAACCCCATTTGTCTACTGCATTCCAATACGGAGGAAAAAATCCTGAATTTGAGCAATATTTTCGTCCGTCACCCTGTCGCTCCCACCTAAAAAGTCCCTGTTTAAACCATTTTTACACAGAGTTATTTGAACATTCGTCCCTGAAATCGCAATTCTCCCTCCGCAGTTTCCGTGCGTGACCTCTGGAATCGTTAATTATTGCGAGCTTCAAACCTCGCCATTTATGTATTTTCTACGTGTAAAGATGCGTTTTAATAAATTTCTACATAATTCGTGTCATTTTATAATTGTATTGCACTAGGCATGATTGCTCCTCCATGTTAGGATAATGGAACAGTTATCGTAGCATAGCTTATTTTACCTTTCAGTTGTAGGATTACTCGTAGAAATGCTATCCAACTTTCTCTGCAACCGACATCACATATTAATTGTCACATTTTGTAAACATAGATGATGTCTGGAAGCTAGAGTATTATGACAGAGAAACGAGCGTGTGACCACTGGAGGCAGTGCAACATGCCGTAAAACAACACACACATGTTGTATTAAACCCACCTAACGATGGAAGATTAAACCACTGAAAAGCGTTGAGGATTTAAAAACAGTGACTGGTAACAGTAAATTTGTAGTTTCCCCAAAGAAACTCTGTCTCGAAACCTGGCAGAAAATCCAAAATTTCTGGTTGTATGTAAGGAACACGAGTTGCAAGACGCAATAATCACCTTCAATGTGCGATAACAATGGTGATGTTATTGATGACACGATCACTAACGAAGAGTTGCTAAACAAAGTTTTTCCAAAATGTCTCAACAAAAGGAGAGGTTCAAATGGTTCAAATGGCTCTGAGCACTATGCGACTTAACTTCTGAGGTCATCAGTCGCCTAGAACTTAGAACTAATTAAACCTAACTAACCTAAGGACATCACACACATCCATGCCCGAGGCAGGATTCGAACCTGCGACCGTAGCGGCAAAAGGAGAGAAAGTAAATATTCTAGAATTCGAATCAAGAGCAACTGTCAGTATGAGTAACTTAGAGGTAGATATCGTTGGTGTAGTGAAGCTGCTTAAAACACTTCAGAAAAGCAAGGCCTACGGTCCAGATCCAGATTGTATACCAGTCAGGTTCCTTTCAGAGTGTGCTGATACGGTAACTCCGTGCTAAGCAATCATATACAAACGCTCGCTCGTAGGAAGATCAGTACACAGCCTGAAAAGTTGCGCAAGTCACACCAATATCACAGGAAGGGAATAGGAGGGATCCGCTGAATTACAGCCCCTATTAATGACGTCGATTTGCAGTAAGATTTTGGAACGTATAGTGTGCTTGAAGATTATGAATCGCCTAGAAGAAAACGATTTATTGGCACATAACCACCACGAATTCAGAAAATTTCGTTCTTGTGGAACACAACTAGCTCTTTATTCTCACGAAATAATGAGTACTATCGACAGCAGACTTGAAATTAATTTCATATTTTTAGATTTCCAGACGGCTTTTGACACCGTTCCTCGCAATCAGCTTCTAATTAAAGTAATTCCTACGGAATGTCGTCTCAGTTTGCGGCTGGACTCGTCCTGTCAGAAATGTCACATTTCGTAATAACAGACGGAAAGCCATCGACTAAAACAGAATTAATATCTGGCTTTCCCCTAGAAAATGATACAGGCCCCCGTTGATCCTGATCTACATAAACGATTTAGAAGACAATCTGAGCAGCCCTCTTACCTTGTTCGCAGATCTACGTCTACATCTACATCTACACTCCGCAAGCCACCTGACGGTGTGTGGCGGAGGGTACTTTGAGTACCTCTATCGGTTATCCCTTCTATTCCAGTCTCGTATTGTTCGTGGGAAGGAAGATTGTCGGTATGCCTCTGTGTGGGCTCTAATCTCTCTGATTTTATCCTCATGGTCTCTTCGCGAGATATACGTAGGATGGAGCAATAAACCGCTTGACTCCTCGGTGAAGGTATATTCTCGAAACTTCGACAAAAGCCCGTACCGAGCTACTGAGGGTCTCTCTAGCAGAGTTTTCCACTGGAGTTAATGTATCATCTCCCTAAAGCTTTCTCGATTACTAAATGATCCTGTAACGAGGCGCGCTGCTCTCCGTTGGATCTTCTCTATCTCTTCTATAACCGTGTCTGGTACGGATCCCACACTGCTCAGTAATATTCAAGCAGTGGGCGAACAAGTGTACTGTAACCTACTTCCTTTGTTTTCGGATTGCATTTTCTTAGGATTCTTCCAATGAATCTCAGTCTGGCATCTGCTTTACCGACGATCAACTTTACATGATCATTCCATTTTAAATCACACCTAATGTGTAGTCCCAGATAATTTATGGAATTAACTGCTTCCAGTTGCTGACCTGCTATATTGTAGCTAAATGGTAAAGGATTTTCTTACTATGTATTCACAGCACATTACACTTGTCTGCACTGAGATTCAAACGCCATTCCCTGCAAAATGTGTCAATTCGTTGCAGATCCTCCTGTATTTCAGAACAATTTTCCATTGTTACAACCTCTCGATATACTACAGAATCATCCGCAAAAAAGCCTCAGTGAACTTCCGATGTTATCCACAAGGTCATTTATGTACATTGTGAATAGTGAATAGCAACGGTCCTACGACACTCCCCTGCGGCACACCTGAAATCACTCTTACTTCGGAAGACTTCTCTCCATTGAGAATGACATGCTGCGTTCTGTTATCTAGGAACTCTTCAACCCAATCACACAATTCGTCTGATAGTCCACATGCTCTTACTTTGTTCATTAAACGACTTTGGGGAACTGTTTCAAATGCCTTGCAGAAGTCAAGAAACACCGCATCTACCTGGGAATCCGTGTATATGTGAGTGTCGTCGACGAATAGCGCTAGCTGAGTTTCACATCATCGTTTTTTTAGAAACCCATGCTGATTCCTGCAGAGTAGATTTCTAGTCTCCAGAAAAGTCATTATACTCGAACATAAAACGTGTTCCAAAATTCTACAACTGATCGATGATAGAGATCTGTTCGACGTCCCTTCTTGAAAACGGGGATGACCTGTGCCCTTTTCCAATCTGTTGGAACGCTTCGCTCTTTTACAGACCTACGGTACACCGCTGCAAGAAGGGGGGCAAGTTTCTTCGCGTACTCTGTGTAAGATCGAACTAGTACCCCATCAGGTCCAGCGGCCTTTCCTCTTTTGAGCGATTTTGTTTTTCTATCCCTCTGTCATCTATTTCGATATCTACCATTTTGTCATTTGTGCGACAATCTAGAGAAGGAACTACAGCGCAGTTTTCCTCTGTGAAACAGCTTTGGAAAAAGACATTTAGTATTTCGGCCTTTAGTCCGCCATCCTCTGTTTCAGTACCAGTTTGGTCACAGAGTGTCTGCACATTTTGTTTTGATCCACCTACTGCTTTGACATATGACCAAAATTTCGTAGGATTTTCTGCAAAGTCAGTACATAGAACTTTACTTTCGAATTCATTGAACGCCTCTCGCATAGCCCTCCTCACACTACATTTCGCTTCGTGTAATTTTTGTTTGTCTGCAAGGCTTTTGCTATATTTATGTTTGCTGAGAAGTTCATTTTGCTTCCGCAGCAGTTTTCTAACTTGGTTGTTGTACAACGGTGGCTCTTTTCCATGTCTTACGATCTTGCTTGGCACATACTCATCTAATGCATATTGTACGATGGTTTTGAACGTTGTCCACTGATCCTCAACATTATCTGTACTTGGGAGAAAACTTTTGTGTTGAGCCGTCAAGTACTCTGAAATCTACTTTTTATGCAGTAACCGCTTTATGATCGCTGATTCCCTGTTCTGCATTAACTGTTTCAAATAGTTCGGGTCTGTTTGTCACCAGAAGGTCTAATATGTTATCGCCTTGAGTTGGTTCTTTGTTCAACTGCTCAAGGTGGTTTTCAGATAATGCACTTAAAAATTTTCACTGTATTCTTTGTCCCTGCCACCCGTTATAAACGTTTGAGGTTCCCTGTCTATATCTGGTAAATTAAAATCTCCACCCAGAACTATAAAATGGGCGGGAAATTCCAGATTTTCCTCCAGGTGCTCTGCCGCTACAGCTGCTGAGCCATGGGGGCCCATAGAGACATCTAATTACCATGTTTGAGCCGTCATGTAATACCATCATATGATCAAAACGAAATGTAAAATGATTTAGACAAGGTATTTGTATGGTGCAAAAAGTGGCTGTCTTATCGCGGTCGAGAAGCGGGGCCGAGGCAGTACCAGATAAGTTTGACGATAATTTCATGGATTTGTAGTTTTAGCTTGACGATATCCACTATTGACCACCGACAGATACTGTTATTCGAAGAAGGTTGGGTTATCCCGACTGAAACCTAGGTAAATTTTAGGTGAACGGTGCAGCTGAGACTGTTCATTATTAACATTTAAAATTAGATAACCTAAAACACTATGAACTCATATATATCACCTTTGGAGATGCTAATGACTGTCAACTAGAAAGAAGCAAAGTCCAGTGCAGATGTTTTGAAAGAAATCAATGAATCTAGGGGCATCATAGCAGCTATAAAGAAGTAACTTTTGGGGCATCTGTTCAGGTACAGTCAGTTTTCAAGAAATATATTAGACGGGAAAAACTGGGAAAGAAAACGAAAGAGAGACCAAGAAGGTAAATAGTAAAAGTTTGATGTCAATCTGCGGATGGGGCAGAAGGGACTACCTGCAAGTCGTAAACAGTATTCAGTCTTTGAAACAAGGAAACAGCAACTTGTAAGACACTCTAAATACTGTATGACAGTAAAACCGCTACATTTCGCCACAGTAAAATTAAAAACATGTCATTCCATCCCAAGAGTAAACACAGAAAGGCTAAAAACTGATCACAGATACTCCAGTAAAAGTCGTTGATTAACACATAATCACGCAGTGATCAGGCAAATGACATTACTACTACGTAGTTTTCCACAACGTAATTCAGATCCTAAAGCGCACTACACTCGCCAGACTAACACTGAACATTGGAAACAGTTGCACTTCAGTATCTCGTCAAAGCACATTGCAACTGGAAGAATGAATACATATTGCAACCTGTACTTTTACGTTATGACACTGAAACGAACACATAATAAGACAAACATTTACAAAAGTTCACCAAACAAAATAAAGTCATGAATTGCTGAACAATACTTTGTATAATTCTATACAAATATGACAAGGTAAATGTCAAATCTCCAACTAGTGGAAGGTAGGAGAAGTAAACTTCTGTCACACTATGCGAGCCAGACATGTGGAGGTAAAGCAACATCTCCAACACGAGCGTTATGCGTGTATCACAAGGACAGCGGTATATGTGTCTCAATACTGCATCTGATTTAACATTATTTGGTTACAAAATTAATTATATGGCACATAAATAGTGAAACTTCTAGCTGGCAAGAAAAGGAAACAGGAGGTGGGACCTGTATGCAAACAGTTTTCTCAGTTTCATTGTAGCAAGCACGCAGATGAACAAATGGGCAATGAAGCTCGAACTGTTGATTTCATCAGGTGCTGCCTGAATCTTGGTTCATGGGGCCGCTATCGCGTTCTCATATTCGTGCTAATCGTTTCAACTTTCCATGTAGATTCATTTCAGCACGTCCTGCGTTCCAGATTGGTCCATTAATCACCGAGGAAATATACCGAGATTCGTTGGTGGAGTGGTAGGCTTGTATCTAACTTTGGACCAACAAAATTTCAGCTCCAAAACACAGACACGACAGAGAATTTTATGTTATTAAACTTGTAGTTATTCACCTCACTGTCATACTCCAAAAAACGAGAAACTCAAGGGCTCCTAGTTCTCTGGAACAAACGACTCTTGCAGCCAGCTGCGATCCCGAAGACCCTGACCGTTCCAGGCGGAACAGTGGCTCATATCATCGCTTCATATTAAGAAGTAGCGACATTTAGATACCTCATCGGCTATCTTTTTGCCCAAATTCACTCCATTCAATTGTCCCCCGGCCATTTTATAGCTCAGTTTACCCATTACACACAGTGGTAAACCAAAAGTCATGTGAGTAACAGGTTGATTCTCACTAACAATAAATAACTTTTATCTGCTTTTCAAAATTATTGTTTTTACCTGGCATAAAGAGACATCATCCTCTAGCATTACATTTCTCAATAGAAGTAGTCGATACCGGAAATATTTTTCGAGTTTTGGGCAGGTCAGTAGTGTCTAAGCTGCTTTTCTGAAAAGTTTCGTATAATTTTATACACAATATGTTATATTTCAAGGTAAAATTTATGAAAAGGAATTAATTTGATTTGTTGTTAGAATCGATATGTACTAGCTCTGAATGCACAGTTAAAATCGGTTTTTTTTCTTTTTTGAATTATTTGAAATTTGAAATATTTAGCTCACTTAATATTTCTATTATTAATTACGCAATCTAGTTCTGTTTATTATGTTTATTTCTGGATTCATTTATAAGATAATAAGCTAAATTAATAGAAGTTCATTTGTCAAGAATGATTGTAAACTTTTTGGAATGTTGTTATTACCGCAGTGTGAAGGTAGTAGTAAGCATGCCTGTGATGTTTTTGGACGTACTTAAATAGTTTGAAAGAACAATGTAATTGCAGCTTTGTTAATGTCAAAATTCAAACGACAGTGTGGTGCAGTAAAATGTGACGCAATAAATCATCGTATAAACAAACATTCCCCACTGACATTCTTCAAATTTATTTACCTTAATTGGACCAAGACAAACCAAAATGTGAAAATTTCAGCTTCAACAATCAGACCTCTAGACATGAAGAACTGGAGCCAACTGTGCGAGAAAAGATAAGTAAAAAGTTTATTGTAAATTTTACTCCTCTCGAATCTTACGAAAAGACTCACCATCGTATACAGTAGCGACAACAAATGAGGGAGGGGTAGATTACAGTGGCTATGAGCCAACTGTTTGAATTATCTAATTTCATGTGCTATGACGATTCAAGCTTCGAGTCGTAGGCTCTCAAAGCCCTTGACGTGAAGATTAAACTCTTAAACGGATTGTTCTTAATACAAGAAATTGCAAACAATCTTATAAGTAGGACATCAATAGCAAAAATACACTCCTGGAAATGGAAAAAAGAACACATTGACACCGGTGTGTCAGACCCACCATACTTGCTCCGGACACTGCGAGAGGGCTGTACAAGCAATGATCACACGCACGGCACAGCAGACACACCAGGAACCGCGGTGTTGGCCGTCGAATGGCGCTAGCTGAGCAGCATATATGCACCGCCGCCGTCAGTGTCAGCCACTTTGCCGTGGCATACGGAGCTCCATCGCAGTCTTTAACACTGGTAGCATGCCGCGACAGCGTGGACGTGAACCGTATGTGCAGTTGACGGACTTTGAGCGAGGGCGTATAGTGGGCATGCGGGAGGCCGGGTGGACGTACCGCCGAATTGCTCAACACGTGGGGCGTTAGGTCTCCACAGTACATCGATGTTGTCGCCAGTGATCGGCGGAAGGTGCACGTGCCCGTCGACCTGGGACCGGACCGCAGCGACGCACAGATGCACGCCAACACCGTAGGATCCTACGCAGTGCCGTAGGGGACCGCACCGCCACTTCCCAGCAAATTAGGGACACTGTTGCTCCTGGGGTATCGGCGTGGACCATTCGCAACCGTCTCCATGAAGCTGGGCTACGGTCCCGCACACCGTTAGGCCGTCTTCCGCTCACGCCAACATCGTGCAGCCCGCCTCCAGTGGTGTCGCGACAGGCGTGAATGGAGGGACGAATGGAGACGTGTCGTCTTCAGCGATGAGAGTCGCTTCTGCCTTGGTGCCAATGATGGTCGTATGCGTGTTTGGCGCCGTGCAGGTGAGCGCCACAATCAGGACTGCATACGACCGAGGCACACAGGGCCAACACCCGGCATCATGGTGTGGGGAGCGATCTCCTACACTGGCCGTACACCTCTGGTGATCGTCGAGGGGACACTGAATAGTGCACGGTACATCCAAACCGTCATCGAACCCATCGTTCTATCATTCCTAGACCGGCAAGGGAACTTGCTGTTCCAACAGGACAATGCACGTCCGCATGTATCCCGTGCCACCCAACGTGCTCTACAAGGTGTAAGTCAACTACCCTGGCCAGCAAGATCTCCGGATCTGTCCCCCATTGAGCATGTTTGGGACTGGATGAAGCGTCGTCTCACGCGGTCTGCACGTCCAGCACGAACGCTGGTCCAACTGAGGCGCCAGGTGGAAATGGCATGGCAAGCCGTTCCACAGGACTACATCCAGCATCTCTACGATCGTCTCCATGGGAGAATAGCAGCCTGCATTGCTGCGAAAGGTGGATATACACTGTACTAGTGCCGACATTGTGCATGCTCTTGTTGCCTGTGTCTATGTGCCTGTGGTTCTGTCAGTGTGATCATGTGATGTATCTGACTCCAGGAATGTGTCAATAAAGTTTCCCCTTCCTGGGACAATGAATTCACGGTGTTCTTATTTCAATTTCCAGGAGTGTAATTACACATACTGAAGAGAGAACACTCAAACAAACTAAACTACATAGAGATGTCGAAATTCTGGTAAAACTGATTGAGAGTCCAATTTGTTGTGTTAGCTGTTTTATTGTAATCCCCCAGAGTCTGGTGCAAGCGGTTTCGTATCATGCAAGGTACATCATCAGGTGTATTTAATGTCTAATGTCCCATGTTTTCTACGTGGCTTAACGCTTGTTCCAAAGTTCAATGAAGAATACTAATTGAAGCAAGAACTGACGATAGTCAAACTTAAGAAAGACATTTGTCACATGATTTACGTTCGGACGAGACGTTCGTGTGGTAACGTGAAACCGTCTAGAGTGTAAAACATTTGAATTTCGAGATGGCAGCGGTGGATAAACCAGTGTCTATCGCTCCCACTTTGACAAAACATATATATCCTCAGAAATGGTAGATGTGTTCCACAAAGTGGGGCCATAAATGTATTTGCAGTATGGACATTCATTCCGCACAGTGGGTAAGGCCTTGAAAATTGACTTTCTGGGTTAGAGGACGACTCAGTCTCCGTGGCGAAATTGCGTTCTTGACGGTGTCACGTTACCACATCGACATTCATCGCTCTACGAACGTAAATTATCAGTCACGACTGACTCTATTATGTCTGGGTACAGTTGGTGGCTTCGTCAGTACAGCTCCTCATGGCACCTTGGAATGCGCATTAAACCATGCAGATAACGTGGACATTACACCTTAAACAAACCAGAGGATGTAGGTTCATGGTACGAAATCTGTTGTACCAGTCTCTGAGCGACTATAATAAAAGACATACGCGGCACACTAGACTCTCAATTTTACCAGCGTTTCAAAATCTCAATATACTTTAATTTATTTGAATGTTCCTTTGAGTATGTAGAAGAAACCGCAATAAAAACCTTCTCGTAACAGAAGTTATTTATTCTGTAACTCTGGATTCCTTCGTTATCAACTTCCTGACGGTGGCGTGGGTACGCTATAGTCGAGTCGACGTAAATTGATCCCTGACAGTTTCAAAGGGTCGGGCGCGACTTCTCTACGCGCCCACCTCAACCTGTCGCGTAACGCGATTTTGTAAACGTGTCTATCATAAAGCCACCGAGCGGGGTGCCGCTGGACTCGCATTCGTGAGTACGACGGTTAAAACCCTCGTCCAGCCATCCTGATTTAGGTTTTCCGTGTCTTCTCTAAATCGCTTCAGGCAAATGCTGAGATGGTTCCCTTGAAAGGGCACGGCCGACGTGTTCCCTGTCCTTCCCTAATCCGATGACGTCACTGTCAGGTCGCTTCCCCCAAATCAACCAACAAACTATGACAAAGCCACAATGTTGTCACAGCTCTGTAGACGGCTATTGTTTTCGGCAGCAGCCCTTTGCGTGTTGCAGTTGAAGGCTAGCAACACGGGTGTTAGCTTCAGGGATTATCTTACTCCGACTCGACTGTAGTTTTTCAGGACGATACCGGAAAGTATGGTGTGATTCCAGATTCAAAAAACTTTATCAACAGCCGTATATGATGGGTTACTTTATTTTATATATCAAAAGCTACCAGTTTCGGCAACTCAATACTGCCATCTTGAGGTCCCATACTTTATTTTCGTACTAACAAGCTTATCTTATGGCGCCATAAAACTGGAACCTTAAATCCGAAACGTTAAGCAACTGACTGACACACTACTGGCCATTAAAATTGCTACACCACAAAGATTGCTACAGACGCGAAATTTTACCGACAGGAAGAAGATGCTGTGATATGCATATGATTAGCTTTTCACAACATTCACACAAAGTTGGTGCCGGTGGCGACACCTACAACGTGCTGACATGAAGAAAGTTTCCAACCGATTTCTCATATACAAACAGCAACTGACCGGAGTTGCCTGGTGAAACGTTGTGAAGCCTCGGGTAAGGAGGAGAAATGCGTATCATCACGTTTCCGACTTTGATAAAGATCGGATTGTAGCCTATCGCGACTGCGGTTTATCGTATCGTTACATTGCTGCTCGAATTGGTCGAGATAGAATGACTGTTAGCAAAATATGGAATCGGTGGGTTCAGGAGGGTAATACGGAACGCCGTGCTGGATCCCAACGGCCTCGTATCACTAGCAGTCGAGATGACGGGCATTTTATCGGCATGGCTGTAACGGATCGTGCAGCCACGTCTCGATCCCTGAGTCAACAAATGGGGACGTTTGCAAGACAACAACCATCTGCACGAACAGTTCGACGACGTTTGCAGCAGCATGGGCTATCATCTCGGAGACCATGGCTGCGGTTACCATTGACGCTGCATCACAGGCAAGAGTGCCTGCGATGGTGTACTCAACGACGAACCTGGGTGCACGAATGGTAAAACGTCATTTTTTCGGATGGATCCAGGTTCTGTTTACAGCATCATGATGATCGCACCTGTGTTTGGCGACATCGCGGTGAACGCACATTGGAAGCGTGTATTCGTCATCGCCATACTGGCATATCACTCGGCGTGATAGTATGGCGTGCCATTGGTTACACATCTCGGTCACCTCTTGTTCGCATTGATGGCACTGTGAACAGTGGACGTTACATTTAAAATGTGTTCCGACCTGTGGCTCTACCCTTCCTTCGATACCTGCGAAACCCTACATTTCAGCAGGATAATGGACGACCGCATGTTGCAGGTGCTGTACGGGCCTTTCTGCATACAGATAATATCCGACTGCTGCCCTGGCCAGCACATTCTCCAGATCTCTCACCAACTGAAAACGTCTGGTCAATGGTGGCCGAGCAACTGGCTCATCACATTACGCCAGTAGTGACTCTTGATGAACTGTGGTATCGTGTTGAAGCTGCATGGGTAGCTGTAACTCTACACGCCATTCAAGCTCCGTTTGACTTAATGCCCAGGCGTATCAAGGCCGTTATTGCGGCCAGAGGTGGTTGTTCTGGGTACCGATTTCTCAGGATCTATGCACCCAAATTGGGTGAAAATGTAATCACATGTCAGTTATAGTATAATATATTTGTCCAATGAATCTTCTTGGTGTAGCAATTTTAATTGCCAGTAGTGTATGAAAGGGTAGCTTCCCCTGGCCACAATGGACCGACAGAGACGGGATGGCGTGATGCCGACTTCAGAAAACAACTGGTTCTGCTGTGCCCACAGACACGTATGCTACTAGATGCAAGTTTGGAAATTTGTGGTAAGGTCTTATGGTACCAAACTGCTCAGGTCATCGGTCCGTAAGCTTACACACTACTTAATCCAACTTAACTTATCACCCATGCCCGAGGGACGACTCGAACCTTAGACGGGGAGAGGGGAGAGCCGCACGGACCGTGACAAGACGCCTCAGGCTCCCAGATGCCTTGTCGCCAGTTTTAATAGCGACATTTTGCCACCCAAGGCATATATTTTAACGACGGCGGCCGCAAATAGTTTACAAACTTGACCGTTTCGGAAATGCTTCCACCCATGGCCGGAAAACCAATCATCATGCCCTTTTGGACGTCAGATAAATCGCTCCACATTACGAGAACGATTGCAATGTTGTCGATGTCTCTCCCCCTGCGCCACCGGCACGCTTTATATATCCTCCACTGCCGGTGCTGCCACATGCCGTCAGTAAGTGGTTACTGCAATTTGACGTCGAACATAGGTGGTGGTCCCATTACTATGACTGGAACGTATTTGATAATTAATAACTGACATTCGTCTTTCGTCTGTAGTTCCTTGTATTATGCGCGAGCTTGCTGCATTCTTCTCCATCAGAGCATGTAAACACTGATAATAGTTAATGAATGCTGGTATCCTTCAGCGCATAAATTAGTCACTACTTTAATGTTCCATTTCGGATTTGCTCACTGGAACATACAAGTAATTCTCAATACATTTTTAGTGTGTTCTTTTCAATTTACCAAGCGAATGGGTATCATGGTTTGCACAGTAGATTAGTATCAAAGTTGAACTTGATTCAAATCTTCATTTGGCCATGTAGATTAGCTTTCTGTAAATAGATACAGGCGAATTCCTGGATAATTCAGTTGGAAAGGAATTGGCCGATGTCCTTCCTCACCCTTATCGTTGAAAATTTGCGTTCGTTAGCTAGTGATCTCATCAATGAGACGTTGAACCTAAAACTGAAAAAGCAGCGTTCGTAAAACAGCTCCCATGTTGTCAATAGATGATGGCCTGTGTTCAGTACCAACATGATTCAGGGAGCGTACTAAGGCTACATAAATGGTGTAGAGCACATCAGTTGCAAATTTTATAGATTCTCTCCCTCATTTCATTCAATGTTCAACGGGGTGGGTGGTCCTGTATATCTGTGTGGTCTCTACACTAAGAATGCAATAATGGAAGCATGTTGATCACACTGTTTACTTCGAATACGGGTTCACTAAATTTATCCAATCGGTTTTTGTGTGAACTGCACCGCCTGTGTTCCAACGTTTCTCATTTATGTTCACTGAAAATTTCATCTACACTTCCACACTGCCGCACCGATCCGTTACGTTCCTAAGAAGTCTCTCTGAATAGGTTCGCCGTCTTTTGTCATACCTCCATCTGTAGACTGTCGACACTAGGACAACACTCTACAATTTGTCGCACTAACGTTTTGTTTGCCACATATTTGACTGCTGGGCTAAATTGTCGCAGAACTCTAGCATTACATAACCGTCCCATTTCATGTTACTAACTCCTTGATAGTTACATCTTTCTCTTCCTTGCAGAACATTATCTTTCACTAAGGTGACAAAAGGCACTGGGTAGCGATATCCACATACACACGTGGCGATTGTATCGCTCATTTGTACTCACGTGATTGATGTGGAAATGTTTAGGACGTGACTATGACCGCACGACGGAAATTAGTAGACTTTGAAAGCGGAACGCTTGGAGCTTCAGACATGGGACATTCTGTTTCGGAAATTGTTAGAGAATTCAGTACTCTACGATCTGTAGTGTCAGCAGTGTACCAAGAATAACGAATTTGAGGCATTACCCCTCGGCACGGACAGCGCAGTGGTCAACGGCCTTCATTTAACAACCGAGAGCAGCGGTGTGTGTGTAGATCTGTCTGTGCTAGCGGACAAGCAATACTGCGTGAAAGAACCAAAGAAATCAATTTGGAACGTACGACGATCATATATGTTAGGATATGCGGCGAAATCTGGCGTTAATGGGCTATGGCAGCAGACGACCGACGCGAATTGCTTTGCTAGCAGCAACAGTCGCCTACAGCGCTTCTGCTGTGCTCTTCCCCGTGTCGGTTGGACCCTAGACCACTGCAAAGCAGTGCCCTGGTCAGATGAGCCCGGACTGCAGTTAATGGGAGCCGATGGCAGGATTCGAGTGTGGCGCAGACCCCACGAAGCCACGGATCCAAGTTTCAACAAAGCACTGTTCAAGCTGGTGGGGGCTCCATACTGATGTGGGCTGTGCTGGCATGGAATGGGCTGGGTCCTCTGGCCCAACTGAACCGATCATCGACTGAAATTGGTAATGTTCGGCTACTCGGAGACTATTTCCGTTCATGTACTTCTTGTTCCCAAAGAACGGCATCACTGGGCCACAACTGTTTGCGTTTGGTTTCAAGAACCTTGTGGACAATTCGAGAGGATGATTTGGCAACCCAGATCGCTCGACATGACTCTCATCGAACATCTGTGGAACGTAAGAGAGAGATCAGTTCGTGCACAAAATTCTGCACCGCATCACTGTCGCTATTATGGACAGCTATACAGCCGGCATGACTCAACATTTCTTCAGGGAGTTTCTAACTACTTGTTGAATCCATGCCAGGTCGAATCCTGCACTACGCCGGGCAAAAGGAGGTCCGCAAAGATATTAGGAGGTGTCCCATGACTTCCGCCACCCCAAGGTACATTCATCGACATTGAGAACTGCTATTCATTACACCAAGTGATAACTGAGTCCCATTTTCTCTGCACTTCTTTACGATCGTCCAACGATGGTGGTTTCCCGTACACTACACTATCGTCATCAAACAATTTTGCAATGCTGCTGATTCCATCAGAAAAGTCGTGTGTGTATTGTGGTATCGCTAGTTGCAATGTCACAGCGTAGGTTCACGCTCGCAGGTTGGCACTACGAGAGCGGACGAACTACGCCGAGACCACAGCGACCTCTAGCCGATGGTGTGGAGCTCAACGAGCGCCGCTCTACTTTCTGCCCATTTGATAAAGCACAGACGACCGTGAAACATAGCTTCAATTAGCGTGCTATTGAGACTGTGTATTTGCGTGGACCTGGACTTTGGCTGCACACGTAAGTGCTCATCAGGCAAAAGTTACGTAATATCTTTGTATATGTTTATACACCAGTAAAGGTGCTTTAACTTTACTTGCAGTACCGAAGTGCTTTACCTCACCTGCTCCTACTCGCTTCCTTCATTCGGCCTACTTTACAGATCTCAGGAGCAGACCCACGCGCCGCCTTCCAGGTGGGATACAAAATGTATAATGAGATCATCAGAGCTGCCTGAGGTACACCCAGTGTTATTTTCATTTCTGTGGAACATTCACAGTCCAATGTGACGTGCTGGGTTCGATTAACAAAATATTTCTCAAACCAATCACGGATTTACGAAAAGACTCCGTATGATTGTGTCTTAAAACTCGACAGTGTGGTATTACATGAAACGCTTTTCGGAAATCTAGGAGGACCGAAACTAGCGTCCCATGATGGGTATGAATGAAGGAAGCTATAGTTAACACGACTAGTTTTTTCCTGAATCTGTGCTCTTTGAGACCAGCTCGTTTTTCTCCTGGAACGTCGTAATATCTGAGCTTAGTTAATTCTCTAGGATTTTACAAGAGACGAACATCAGAGATTTTGGTCTGCAATTCAGTGCGTCAGATCTTTCTCTTTTTTCAATAGCAGCGATCAGTGCTCTTTTCCAGCCACACCAAGCTATTCGCTGTGGAAGAGTTTCTCAAAAAATACGAGCTAGTAAAAGACACAAATCAGCGGCGTGGAACTCCATTAAGGCGTCGTGCTTGTTTCACTTCAAGCAGTATAAATTGTTTCTCGATACCGGTGGTGCTAATCCCCTCTCACGTGTGAATAAATCGTTCGCAGAGTGGTACCCTCGTGCGTGAATATGATTTCAAGCGTGCAATTTATTCTTTTCTGTTGTGGCGTCGAACATGGTGGAAGTGGAAAGTGGCTGAGGATTTTTTGAGCATGTTGTTGTTGTTGTCTTCAGTCCTGAGACTGGTTTGATGCAGCTCTCCATGCTACTCTATCCTGTGCAAGCTGCTTCATCTCCCAGTACCTACTGCAACCTACATCCTTCTGAATCTGCTTAGTGTACTCATCTCTCGGTCTCCCTCTACGATTTTTACCCTCCACGCTGCCCTCCAATGCTAAATTTGTGATCCCTTGATGCCTCAAAACATGTCCTACCAACCGATCCCTTCTTCTAGTCAAGTTGTGCCACAAACTTCTCTTCTCCCCGATCCTATTCAATACCTCCTCATTAGTTACGTGATCTATCCACCTTATCTTCAGTATTCTTCTGTAGCACCACATTTCGAAAGCTTCTATTCTCTTCTTGTCCAAACTAGTTATCGTCCATGTTTCACTTCCATACATGGCTACACTCCAAACAAATACTTTCAGAAACGACTTCCTGATACATAAATCTATATTCGATGTTAACAAATTTCTCTTCTTCAGAAACGCTTTCCTTGCCATTGCCAGTCTACATTTTATATCCTCCCTACTTCGACCATCATCAGTTATTTTACTTCCTAAATAGCAAAACTCCTTTACTACTTTAAGTGTCTCATTTCCTAATCTAATTCCCTCAGCATCACCCGATTTAATTTGACTACATTCCATTATCCTCGTTTTGCTTTTGTTAATGTTCATCTTATATCCTCCTTTCAAGACACTGTCCATTCCGTTCAACTGCTCTTCCAAGTCCTTTGCCGTCTCTGACAGAATTACAATGTCATCGGCGAACCTCAAAGTTTTTACTTCGTCTCCATGAATTTTAATACCTACTCCAAATTTTTCTTTTGTTTCCTTTACTGCTTGCTCAATATACAGATTGAATAACATCGGGGAGAGGCTACAACCCTGTCTCACTCCTTTCCCAACCACTGCTTCCCTTTCATGCCCCTCGACTCTTATTACTGCCATCTGGTTTCTGTACAAATTATAAATAGCCTTTCGCTCCCTGTATTTTACCCCTGCCACCTTTAGAATTTGAAAAAGAGTATTCCAGTCAACATTGTCAAAAGCTTTCTCTAAGTCTACAAATGCTAGAAACGTAGGTTTGCCTTTTCTTAATCTTTCTTCTAAGATAAGTCGTAAGGTCAGTATTGCCTCACGTGTTCCAACATTTCGACGGAATCCAAACTGATCCTCCCCGAGGTCTGCATCTACCAGTTTTTCCATTCGTCTGTAAAGAATTCGCGTTAGTATTTTGCAGCCGTGGCTTATTAAACTGATAGTTCGGTAATTTTCACATCTGTCAGCACCTGCTTTCCTTGGGATTGGAATTATTATATTCTTCTTGAAGTCTGAGGGTATTTCGCCTGTCTCATACATCTTGCTCACCAGCTGGTAGAGTTTTATCATGACTGGCTCTCCCAAGGCCGTCAGTAGTTCTAATGGAATGTTGTCTACTCCGGGGGCCTTGTTTCGACTCAGGTCTTTCAGTGCTCTGTCAAACTCTTCACGCAGTATCGTATCTCCCATTTCGTCTTCATCTACATCCTCTTCTATTTCCATAATATTGTCCTCAAGTACATCGCCCTTGTATAAACCTTCTATATACTCCTTCCACCTTTCTGCCTTCCCTTCTTTGCTTAGAACTGGGCTGCCATCTGAGCTCTTGATATTCATACACGTGGTTCTCTTCTCTCCAAAGGTCTCTTTAATTTTCCTGTAGGCCGTATCCATCTTACCCCTAGTGAGATAAGCTTCTACATCCTTACATTTGTCCTCTAGCCATCCCTGTTTAGCCATTTTGCACTTCCTGTCGATCTCATTTTTGAGACGTTTGTATTCCTTTTTGCCTGCTTCATTTACTGCATTTTTATATTTTCTCCTTTCATCAATTAAATTCAATATTTCTTCTGTTACCCAAGGATTTCTAGCAGCCCTCGTCTTTGTACCTACTTTATCCTCTGCTGCCTTCACTACTACATCCCTCAGAGCTACCCATTCTTCTTCTACTGTATTTCTTTCCCCTATTCCTGTCAATTGCTCCCTTATGCTCTCTTTGAAACTCTGTACAACCTCTGGTTCTTTCAGTTTATCCAGGTCCCATCTCCTTAATTTCCCACATTTTTGCAGTTTCTTCAGTTTTAATCTACAGGTCATAACCAATAGATTGTGGTCAGAGTCCTCATCTGAACCTGGAAATGTCTTACAACTTAAAACCTGGTTCCTAAATCTCTGTCTTACCATTATATAATCTATCTGATACCTTTTAGTATCTCCAGGGTTCTTCCACGTATACAACCTTCTTTCATGATTCTTAAACCAAGTGTTAGCTATGATTAAGTTGTGCTCTGTGCAAAATTCTACTAGGCGGCTTCCTCTTTCATTTTTTAGCCCCAATCCATATTCACCTACTATGTTTCCTTCTCTCCCTTTTCCTACACTCGAATTCCAGTCACCCATTACTATTAAATTTTCGTCTCCCTTCACTATCTGAATAATTTCTTTTATTTCATCGTACATTTCTTCAATTTCTTCATCATCTGCAGAGCTAGTTGGCATATAAACTTGTACTACTGTAGTAGGTGTGGGCTTCGTATCTATCTTGGCCACAATAATGCGTTCACTATGCTGTTTGTAGTAGCTTACCCGCATTCCTATTTTCCTATTCATTATTAAACCTACTCCTGCATTACCCCTATTTGATTTTGTGTTTATAACCCTGTAGTCACCTGACCAGAAGTCTTGTTCCTCCTGCCACCGAACTTCACTAATTCGCACTATATCTAACTTTAACCTATCCATTTCCCTTTTTAAATTTTCTAACCTACCTGCCCGATTAAGGGATCTGACATTCCACGCTCCGATCCGTAGAACGCCAGTTTTCTTTCTCCTGATAACGACATCCTCCTGAGTAGTCCCCGCCCAGAGATCGGAATGGGGGACTATTTTACCTCCGGAATATTTTACCCAAGAGGATGCCATCATCATTTAATCATACAGTAAAGCTGCATGTCCTCGGGAAAAATTACGGCTGTAGTTTCCCCTTGCTTTCAGCCGTTCGCAGTACCAGCACAGCAAGGCCGTTTTGGTTAATGTTGCAAGGCCAGATCAGTCAATCATCCAGACTGTTGCCCCTGCAACTACTGAAAAGGCTGCTGCCCCTCTTCAGGAACCACACGTTTGTCTGGCCTCTCAACAGATACCCCTCCGTTGTGGTTGCACCTACGGTACGGCCGTCTGTATCGCTGAGGCACGCAAGCCTCCCCACCAACGGCAAGGTCCATGGTTCATGGGGGGAGGTTTTTGAGCATAAGTACTTAAAAACTGTAATTCAATTGTTTAATAATGGTAAGCAGCCCAAAGCGCACACGCATCAAAAACAACGAAAGAAATCAATGTTCAGGTTAATAAAATACCATTTACGACCTAAGACAAGATAATGCGCCTTCAAATGACTTTTCCCACTGAAATCAGCTTTATATGAAAAGGGACACAGGTTACTATACCAAAATAACAATGCACTATTACCTAATAAAGCAGAACCGAGTATCAATAGCTCATGACCGAAAGAACAGACACCACACATATAAATACGTATGGGTGTGTGATTGTTGTTGTTGTTGTGGTCTCCAGTCCAGAGAATGGTTTGATTTAGCTCTCCATGCTACTCTGTCCTGTGCAAGCTTCTTCATCTCCAAGTAACTACTGCACCTTACATCCTTCTGAATCTGCTTAGTGTATTCATTTCTTGGTCTCTCTCTACGATTTTTACCCTCCAATACCAAATTGGTGACCCTTTGATACCTCAGAAACGTCCTATCAACTGATCTCTTCTTCTAGTCAAGTTGTGCCACAAATTTCTCTTCTCTCTAGTTCTGTCATTGCCTCCTCAAAGTTTTTATTTCTTCTCCATGGATTTTAATTCCTACACCAAATTTTTCTTTCTTTTTTCCTTCACTGCTTACTCAATATACAGATTGAATAACATCAGGGATAGGCTACAACCCTGTCTCACTCCCTTCCCAACCACTGCTTCTCTTTCATGCCCCTCGACTCCTGTAACTGCCATCTGGTTTCTGTACAAATTGTAAATAGCCTTTCGCTCCCTATATTTCATCCCTGCCACCTTCAGTGTCCGAAAGAGAGTAAAGGGTGTCCCACTCAAACCCTTTTAATTCAAAAACCCAAGGAAAAAAGTAGATACGACAATAAAAATGCACCACATTGTAGAGCATCTCAGAGAATTTATATATTTATCATCAGCATACCTCTACATGAGACCATTTGTAGTACGAAGGATATCGAGTCCAGTTTCTTGCCAAGTACTTTCTAACATTCCCTCTGTTATTGTTGCAATCGCATTAGTGATACGATGACGCAACGTAGGAATATCGTCAACTTTGGTCTCATACACACGATCCTTCACGAATCCCAACATGGAGAAATCAAACGGCTTAATTTCGGTTGAATTTGGTGGCCAGGCAATGGGTCCTACGCGTCCGATCAAACGATTGGAAAATTTCCTACCCAGGAACTATCGAACAGCCCTTGATCAATGCGGTGGAGCTCCATGTTCTTGAAAAATGATGTTGGATTGTAAGTCTTGTATCTGAGGGTGCACAGACAGCTCTAAGAAGTCCAGATACACTGACCCATTCACTGTCTGTTCCGCAAAGAAGAACGGTCGAACAGTCCAGTCGTGCATTAGCCTGCACCAGACGTTTAGTTTAGGGCTATCATGGACATATTCAATGACAATGTGCGTATTTTGTGAACCCCAAATCCGAAAATTATGCCTATTAACCCTTCCTGATAGATGAAAGGCTGACTCAACTGAGAATAAACATCTTTATAGGATGCTGGCTTCCATATCAATAAGGTGCAGCATATCCACAGCAAATTGTTATCGGCTTGGTTTGTCGTTCGGCGTCAGATGCTGCATAATTTGCACTCTTTAAGCACAAATACGAAGACGCTGGTGAACTACACGATAAAATGTTGATCAAGGTTCACCAAGTTGCCTAGATGCTTGACGAATTGACTTACGTGGTCTTCTGAGAAACGTTGTCTGATGTCCTCCACTGTCTCTTCTAAAACTCTGTAACATGCACTGATAGAATGTTTCAGAACACTTCCGGTTGCCAGAAACTTCCTATACCATTCCTGAATTGTTTTCACATCAGGTGGATCACATTCATACATATGACGAGAATTTCTTTGTACAGTAATCTACGATTTTGTTTCTGCAAACCACGCTACTGCTTGCGCGCGCTTCTGTGGAGTCGCCATTTTCACTTCATGCTACCATGCTACATTCTGGCGACGAAGCTTGGCACTTCTGACGCGGGAATATAAATTCTTTGAGATGGTCTACAATGTGGTGCATTTTTCACTAAGGTATGTACTGTGGGTTTTCTCTCCTGGTTCCTTCAGACCATGGAGGTTTGAGTGGGACACCCTACATTCCAGTCAAAATTGTCAAAAGCTTTCTTTAAGTCTACAAATGCTAGAAACGTAGGTTTGCCTTTCCTTAATCTATCTTCAGAGATACGTCGTTCGGTCAGTATTGCCTCACGTGTTCCAACTTCTCTATGGAATCTAAACTGATCTTCCCCGAAGTCGGCTTCTACAACTTTTTCCATTCATCTGTAAAGAATTCGTGTTAGTATTTTGCAGCCATGATTTATTAAACTGATACTTCTATCATTTTCACGCCTGTCAACACTTGATTTCTTTGGACTGGAATTATTATACTCTTCTTGAAGTCTCAAAACATTCCGCCTGTCTCATACATCTTGCTCACCAGATGGAAGAGTTTTGTCATGGCTGGCTCTACCAATGCTATCAGCAGCTCTAATTGAATTGTCTTCACCTGGGACGTTGTTCCGACTTCGGCCTTCCAGTGCTCTGTCAAACTCTTCATGCAATATCGTATTTGCCATTTCATCTTCATCATCATCCTCTTCCATTTCCATAATATTACTCTCAAGTACATCGCCCTCGTATAAACCCTCTATATACTCCTTCTACCTTTCTAGCCGGCCGGTTTAGCCGAGCGCTTCTAGGCGCTTCAGTCTGGAACCTCGCGACCTCTACTGTCGCAGGTTCGAATCCTGCCTCGGGCATGGATGTCTGTGATGTCCTTAGGTAGATTTAAGTAGTTCTAAGTAGTAGGGGACTGATGACCTCAGATGTTGTCTCATCTATCTTACCTGTAGTGAGATAAGCCTCTAAATCCTTACATTTGTCCTCTAGCCATCCCTGCTTAGCCATTTTGCACTTCCTGTCGATCTCATTTTTTAGACGTTTGTATTCCTTTTTGCCTGCTTCATTTACTGCATTTTTATATTTTCTCCTTTCATCAATTAAATTTAATGTTTCTTCTGTTACCCAAGGATTTCTACTGGCCCACATCTTTTACCTACTTGATCCTCCTCTGCCTTCACTACTTCATCCCTCAAACCTACCCATTCTTCTTCTACTGTATTTCTTTCCCCCATTCCTGTCAATTGTTCCCTTATGCTCTCCCTGAAACTCTGTACAACCTCTGGTTCTTCCAGTTTATCCAGGTCCCATCTCCTAAATTCCTACCTTTTTGCAATTTCTTCAGTTTTAATCTACATTCATAGCCAACAGATTGTGGTCAGAATCCACATCTGCCCCTTCAAATGCCTTACAATTTAAAACCTTGTTCCTAAATCTCTGTCTTACCATTATGTAATCTATCTGAAACCTTCCAGTATCTCCAGGTCTCTTCCATGTATATAACCTTCTTTCATTATTCTTAAACCAAGTCTTAGCTATCATTAAGTTACGCTCTACAAAATTCTACCAGGTGGGTTCCTTATCCCCATTCCATATTCACCCACTACTTTTCCTTCTCTTCCTTTTCCTGTTATCGAATTCCAGTCCCCCATGACTCTTAAATTTTCGTCTCCCTTCACTATCGAAATAATTTCTTTTATTTCATCGTACATTTCTTCAATCTCTTCGTCATCTGCGGAGCTTGTTGACATATAAACTTTACTGCTGTGGTAGGCGTGGGCTACAATAATGCGTTGAATATGCTGTTCGTCGTAGCTTACCCGCGTTCCTATTTTTCTATTCATTATTAAACATACTTCTGGATTACCGCTATTCGATTTTGTATTTATAACCCTTTATTCACCTGACAAGTAGTCTTGTTCCTCCTGACACCGAACTCCACTAATTCCCACTAGACAAAGAAATAACATATTTTCTGCAGTTGCACTCTCATGTCGGGACCTTTGCATGACCCAGATGAATATCTGAGAGCAAATAGAGGATAAGGGACGGAGGACACTAATCTGTAGTGTGCGGTATGTGGGAATCTGGGATGGATGGAAGGTGTGTTCAAATGGCAGACGTGGTTAGGACAACCGTTTTACAGAAATGGAGCATCCTTCGATTCTCTTGACCTGTCCCAAATTTGCAGATGACGGCGTCGCATTTATTGCAGTGTCCGTATCCAGCGAGGTTTGAAAAATTTCTGTATATCAGTATTCAGCTTTACAATAGAAAGTATTGAGTATCAATAAATCAATTAATCAAAGGAGTAATGGCAGCAGCTTCTGTTGGGCAATGACTTAAATCATAGGAGAAAGTTGAAAATGTGTGCTGAACCGGAACGCAAACCCGGATATCTCCGTTTCTCGTGAACGGTCGCTTTGATAGCCTCAGCCATTCGGCCAGTCACTCACTGATCCAAATTACCGACTTGCATAAGAGACATGGTGCCCTGCCCATTACTCACACTACTGGCAGCGATAGCTAATTCACGTCGGACCAGCCATCACATTCACACACAGTTCATCCAGCCTTACAATAAAAAGATAAGTGATGTAGTAGACTCAGTAACAAATATTAAAAGTAGAACATGAGGGGACCCAATAAAATATCTTACCGAGAACCAAATCCTAAAGTTCACCCTACCAAAGCTACATACTTACTTAGTACGAGACAGGCAATCCAAGAGTGACAAAATCCACAGTAAAACCAATCATATGTTGACACTGGTTACCGCAGAATATAAAAACGGCAAAACAGTGAAGTCCAACATCAATGTAAAATAAAATCTCACTAGACACATTTCGACCAAACAGAACTTTTTCTACTGAACACGCTAAATCTAACACTGGCCTCATTGTGTTTCACAAATGTAACTAGTAGTCGGCTTCAGTTGATCACTGGTCAGACCTAACACTGGTCACACCTTGTAAGGTGTCAGGCAAATCCAACACCTTCCATGAAAACCCTGACATAATAAGCAAATCTACTAGTATGTCACATAGCTCCGAATAGATCGTGACATTAAATTAACTAAAGTAATACAAGTAACGAGTGAGCAAATGGAATGCCACAGACTAACACAAGAATGCCTAATTGCATGTCGTACCTTATCACCGTGAGGCAGACGCAGTTCCGAGAGGAGAAACGAGCACAGAAGCCGTGTTAAGCTAGAAGGCCATACGATAACGGACGGAGTGGACACCCACGTCGCTAGCCTACCGCTACGACTACCACCCGCACGTTTTAGCGTGAGGCTTTTTCGTGTCTCAAGTACATCAAGGACCACCCCCCAGCCCATGTTAAAAGCTAGAGCCCTCCATAAAAACAGTATAAGTCTTACGATAACACAAAAAGGGCCACTACTACTCGCAAGTCTTAGCGTGAGACTTTTTCGTGTCTCAGGTACGTCAAGGACCCCCCCCCCCCCCCCCCCCCAGCCCATGTTAAAAGATAGAGCCCTCCAGAAGAACAGTATAGATCTTACGATAACGCTAAGAGGACCACACCAGCTGCAGGTTTTAGCGTGAGACTTTTTAGCGTCTGTTACGTTTCAAACTTTAAAAACATTGCCCCACCACGAAAAGTATAACGTTTCTCATTGGATAGACAGAATTTTTGTAGGCGGAGCTTAAGGTTAACATTGAGACCCTGACTGGGCAGATGAAAACACAGCCAGATAGTTTTTTTAAACCAACTTCGGTAAATTGTAGTAAGGAGAAGTTAAGAGAGTTGGTTCCGAGACGGCGAGCTGGATGGCTGCTGTGCCGGCCGCTGCCGCCCTAACGCTGCCTAAACACCGACAAGGTAATGAACGCACGCGATGCCGCATTTTTGAGCGCATAAGGCTTCACTCAGAACTGCAGAAGTCTCATCTGTTACACCGCCTTTTTGCGTAATACTAGTGTCGATTGTTAATTAACACTCATGGTGTTCACACTTGCCACTTGAAGTAAAAATCTGAAACGCGATAATTTTTCTGTTATATAGTTATTGAGAAGCCACAACAGCCACTGTAATTTACAACAGGTTAGATAAGTAATTAAAGATAATTGAGGGTCACTGTAGACCATTTTGATAGTTTTCTCTTTTGTGAAACTTAATTTAAACCTAGATTATAGATGTGATATGGCATAGGTCATCCTTCGATCCATTGTAGAACTTGGAAACCCCTTTAAGGGAATATTCGTTCACATTTTTGTTGAACGCAGTTGGTTTTTACCATCCTGTATTAAAACATTTCCTTTTATCAATAGTGCAATTTATAAACGATGTTTTGTGAGTAGAATAAAATTTCCAATGGTAAACTTAACCGCTTTTTCGACGTTATTTTACCAGCTAACTAAAAATAGGAAAGCCTTGAACCCTTTCCACTATATTTAGTTAGTATTAAGATTCTTTTACAGGGAGTGCAGTGGAGCTGACGCTAAGATCATTTAGTATTTGGTTATATCATCGCTTCTCACTGAATTCTTCTGAATTCTACATGTCATGTGTGGTCTGGCGTCTCCTTACCAGCAACAGGTCCCAGATTCAAACTAGTAAATTCCCTAAAAAACAAGCTCAGAGCGTCGTTGCGCGAAAGTAGTAGGGAGACACGATTTAGTACAATCAGACACCACCATGAATGTTTAGAAAATGGCGAACCTGCCAGGATGGTAAAATACCATGATTGAAGGTCGACCACATGCCTAACTAGGTCAGAAAAAATCGTGCTGAAGAATTTTCGTACTAAAAAATTTTTTTCTGAAGTTGTACATAGTCGAAAACAGTAGCTGCAGTGATAGATAGTAAGAAAGTATTCAAGAAACAGTGAGACATTATACCAGAGGCAATAGCATAATTAAGTTATGAATTTTGAAAATTGTTAGAATTAAGTTTTCTCTCCAATGCAAGCGCATAGGTGGCGGACACATCGTTGACAACTTGGTTCTGTCCCAACAAGTAAGTGAATGGGTTGTCAGTCTTGGTAGTGTCAAGTCGTGTGAACAAAAAATTTATGAAATTCGTGAGATCGTATGAGCGCCGTGTTAACAAAAAATTTATGAAACGCGTGAGATCGTATGAGCGCATGTTGACGCGAAGTAGGGCGCGTGAATTGCTTTAAAACAGAAAACAAGAGATTCGGAAAGATTAGCAATGGCAGATCGAGACCTTGACCGAATTGAGGTCGAGACCCAGCATGAAAATGGACAGAGAATAGAGGACAGTACAACAGACGATACAGTATCGGGAGAAATAGGACATATAACGCACCATAACGACGATAATGCAAGCACAGAAAACCTAGGTCAGCATACGACAGAGGAGCAGGAAAGTAGAGAGACAGTCGATGAGGATTCTAACTTACGTTTTGAATACGTAGAACCTATAGTACAAGTAATCAGAGCTCCCTCACCACAGAGTACAAGGAATGCGAGCAGAAACGTGTCACAGCACAGTTCAATGCAATCTGTTGCGAACCAACACTTGGGCGAAAACACAGAGCGTAGGACGTCGGAACAAACCGCAATAGGACCGACCAATCTGGCAGAACTATTACAACAAATTACGGAAACCATGACATGGCAAAGTAAAGACATAGCGAACCAAATTCAAATTCAGAATGCAGAAGCCACGAGACAAATGCGTGAGATTAAAGAACAAAACAAAAAAATTCAGTTACACCTAAGTCGTATTGAAGACGAGGCAAAAGAATCTCGAGAAGTGATTGGACACTTAATAACAGGTCACAATCAATTGAGAACAGACATTGACAAGGTACAAGCGGACGTACAAACATTGCGTAATGACATTCAGGACGAGATCAAAACATTACGTAACAACACCCAGGCAAAAGTCAAGAAACTAAAGAAACAGATAAACGTAATTACTAGACAAGCTGCAGGTACAGCGCGTGAAATTGTTGAAAACAGTGTGTTACACAAACGTATCACAAAAGCAGCGCTGAAAAGATATGATAACCGCATAGTTAAAACAGAAGCGCAAACGAAGCGACAATTTCAGAAATTGTGAACAGAGTTGTTGCAAATCATTGAAGAGCGTAGTGAACAGGATCGAACAAGCTCAGAGTCTGTAACAGCACCGGAAAAACAAGCAATTAACAAATATAATAGGCAATTGCGATTCCAATCACAGGCGGAAAGTAACATACGTGAAATCAGACAGCCTGCACCGCGGGTACGCGAAAGTTACAGTGGACAATATCCAATGGGTCTACCACAACCGGAAAGAACGACGGGAGAGATGATCAGAAACAAAAGTGGCGAAGAATCGCGAAGTTCATATGGAACTATGACGAAGTACGACAACGATCATTTCCTCACAGTCAGAAAATTTCAACACTTTCGAGAAGGAAACTCATTACATCCACGAACTTTTATTGATCAATTCCGAGTAGGATTACCAGAACACTGGACGCTAGCACACAAATTAGACTTTATATGTGCACACGTGCCAGGAACAGTCGCAGAAACCATGCAGAATGTTGCAGCGACATGCCGATCGTACGAAGATTTCAGAGAGAAGTTTCTCTCACGATATTGGTCCAGCGAAGCACAGAACAGAGTGAAGGACGAATTATTACAGAACCTATATTTTGAAAATTCAGGAGAGAAGAGTCCCGTGAAATTTTTCGAAGTAATGGCAAACAAAAATCAATGCTTAGATGTACCATACAGTGACGGAGAGTTGATTAAATTATGCGCGATGAAGCTACCATTGAAATACCAGCAGTCATTAGTAGGTCGCGGAGGCAATGACGTCGAAGCATTTAAAGGTATTCTAAGGGAACTAGAGTTCATATTTTCGGAAGATGACGCAAGAAAAAGAAGAAGCGCACGTGAAAACGAAAGCAAAAAGCAGTGGAATCCACAAGACACAGTACGAAGAAAAAATAATTACGAACCACGTGATAACTTCGCACCAAGAAACGACAATAGATTTCAACAAAGAACCGGTTATGGATTTAGAAGAGAATATGGAAATAATTATAATTCATCCAGGAACGGCAACAGCTATTACAGAGGGAATAACGACCACTGGAACGGGTACTGGAGAACCAATAAACCGACAAATTATCAACAAAGAAACCACTATCAACAAGCTGAACAAGAAAAGAGAATGCATATAGAAGAGGTTGAGGTAAGACCACCAAAACCCGATAAACGTTCGGATTGACAACTAAGCGTCCATGCCAAAGAGAATGACGCACCGACCCAGGACAATTGCAGCGCCTTGAACAGAGAAATCAAAATCTTATCACGAGAAGAGAAGAAGGAAGAAACAAATCCGCAGGGAACAGATGAAAACGAAGACAAGAAAATAACAATATCGTGTTGGGACGAAATTAATTGTGAGAATACTGATAAGGAAGATGACTTATCAGGGGCATGCACAACGAATGTAGGAGGAAAGGACGAAGTAATGACTATTGCAGAGCTATTTGTGATGGAAACCAGGGAAAGCGAATTCAATGAGGATAATGCGCAGTCGACAGAAGTTGAAAATAAGTTACAAGTGGGCACACAACCCAACGTATGTAATGACGGAAGTTATGAAGCGATAATTAGTGCATTTAGATGCGATTATGTGGAAGTAGCGACGAAGAAGGAGAAGATAGACGAGGATGAGGAAAAAGTAGAGGATGTAGAAGAAAGCGTAAATGAAGGAAGAAATAGGGAAGAGGAAATAAAAGAGAGAGAAGTAGCAGTCGAAAATTATCCTACAGAAAGTTCGAATTCACAAGGGAAATTCCTAAAAAGACTCATCTATGATTCAGTGGAGGATTCGTTGATGCAAGAGGAAGAAGAATAGAACCAACCCTTTCAAATTCAACCAATTGTGAAGGCTATGGTAAAGCATATCCCAGTCAATATTGTAATTGATAGCGGAAGTGAACTGACTGCGATCTCAGAAAATTTATTCATGCAGTGTAATGCCAATTAGGAATTGCCAGTTCTGAAAACACGTAAGATTAAAATAAGAGGTCCTATTAGAAACAATGCTGTGGAAGTTACAAGACAAACAAGGTTAACTCTTTCGTGCCAAGGCCAAAAGATCGAAGCCAACACCTAAACTAACTGTAGATTTTATTATAGGTGCAGATTTTTTAAATAAGAGATGAGCGATAATAGATATGGGGAAAGGTAGCGTAACATTCGGAAATGTCACACTTCTCTTTGAGCAAAAGCTAAAATTAGAAGTAGTACCAGTTATAAACAAACAATTAAGAATGATGCGAGGTAAAGAGGAAGAAGAATTAGAATGGTATGCACAAAAAGAAGAAATCGCTTCAACTCATGTTAGAAGTCCATAAAGAAATCGACGAAAAATTGCAAGAAGTTCAAGGTATTTCGGAACACAGTAAAAGAGAATTAGAGGGTATTTTGCGAGATAAAGCAGAGGTATTTTTACCTAAGACTGGCAGTATTAATCACTCTCAGTACAAGTTTGAAGATTAATTTTATTACTGGTAAATAATCAGCACAATATTTTACGATTATGTTGCAGATAAGATCGTCAGGAGAAAGAAGAATGAAGAGAGAGGAAGGTGGGAAAAAGACAGTAGTTTCAATAATAACACAAGAGTACCATAGATTAAGGTGAAGGGATAAAGTGTAGGTAGTCTAACAGCATGAAATACTAATATGCTACACACCACGACACTACACAAAAATAAAAAACGAATTTGAGGATTCTTGAGTAGACTTTAAGACTCCAAATATCTTAGAATTGTAACATGGAAAGGGCTCCGAAATTTGTAAAGCTTTTTAAGAAGGCGTAAAACAAGTAGATACTAGACATATGTTAGATGATTATAAGTAAAACTTTTGTAAGAACCATTGTAAAAACTCCAGCAAGGAAGAGATGCAACGACCCACAAGTTGCAATGCGAGATGTATCAAGAAAGAAAAGGACGTAATTAGCAAGAGACGATTCCTACACAGCAGGAGTGTCGAGAGAAGGGAAAGGACAGCGAAACTAACAGACGGCCCTTGTACAGAAAGTGGACAATAAATTTGCCCACTAGGAGGAACCCTGCTGGGATGGAATACCGAGCCGCACAGTGACAGACCCCTGCAGAGACGCGACCGAACGCCGAACGTCAGTATCGACAGACAAGAAGACACCCCACTTTCGCCGCTCGTAAACCCCAGGGCGCCCCCCCATTCAGTGGAGCGAGCAAAAAACGGCCCGATGAAAAGACCGCTTGGGCAAGCCACCGATGGCCAAAAATATGTGTAAAAGTCATACTACTGCTGTTGAAAAGCACGCTGATGCACGAAACTAAAGAAGAACTTCCACGCCCAAACAATTTATCAAACTGTTACTAGGAGAAGAACTTCAAAGCGAATAGTTATCAATAAATATTTCCATATCCTGCCCAGGGAAGAACCAAGAAGCAAGTGAGATGCAGAGAAAAAGCAGGAAGAACAGAAGTTGAAGATTCGCAAGATTGAGACCAAGAAAGAAGATGGTTGAAGAATAGACGACATACCTTCCCAAATTCCTATCCTATTGTAAACTAGTCGTCTGAGAAGTATTACAACGAAAAACGACCGCTTTCAGCGACACATAACGATGACTTTCACGCATACAAAGCCAGTAAACCATGAGATTCTGCACTCACAGCTCCATTCCATTATGGGACCTCCACAACATCGACACACACTTGCAAAGCCAACAAGGAACGACAAACGAAGCTGTACATCAAATACTTGCCCACATTCATCTCGCTCAAGTCCATCACCTTCGTGCAAAAACATTCGCCAACCACAGGCTTAAACATTCATAGGATTGTGTGAACGTGTGAAATCAAATTATGTGATGTAGGAATTGTGCAAAAGAAACGTGTGAAAAACTAAATAAGTTAAGCACACCAGACAGCTAATAAACTACAAAATAACAGTCACTGACTATGGACTTTAATAAAAAATAGACTATCGATAAAAATAAGTCATTAGTTCTGAAATGGACAGTATATAAAGAAACAATATGCCACTTATTTTCTCCTCATAAAAATGAAAGAATAACTATATTTTACTTAGTTTTTCCTTATAAAAATAAAGAATAAAAAATTATCTTGTTGGATGTTTTCCTTTTATTTAACATTTGTACCATTTAGTAGGATAATATCTCAATACTTGTGTATGTATGTTCCTTTGTCAAAGTAATTCTTGGAAATAATTCTTATTTGTTAGTGTAACAATGTTGAAATGCGTGTCTAGAAACAAAAACATTTTACTTGTACATGATATTTAGAAAATGTGTTAGGAATAGATTTTACTTAATTACTACATTTATAAAAACAATATTTCTAAGAAAATCGATGTGAAAGACTCCTCACTTTCGATAACAAACTTCTTAAAAAACAAACTTCACACTTATATATAGAAAGAAAATAATTAAAAATTAATTATAGTATAAAAATATTCTTCTCTTGTCATTTTTAATTATAATGTGGAAGAATATAAAAATATAAATTAGTGATACAAACTAGCATAGAACAGAATAACGTGGCTGAACAGTAAGCAACAAAATTTAGACACCAGAATAATTTTTGACTGATTTAGACAACGATTCAATCATTGCCTAAATTCAGTGCAAAAATTAAGTTCGAAGAGTGGTCATATGAAAACCCTGACATGATAAGCAAATCTATTATTATGTCACATAGCTCCGAATAAATCGTGACATTAAATTAACCAAAGTAATACAAGTAACGAGTGAGCAAATGGAATGCCAGAGACTAACCCACCGTGAGGCAGACGCAGTTCCGAGGGGAGAAACGAGGACAGAAGCCGAGAGCAGAACCGTGTTAAGCTAGAAGGCCCTACGATAACGGACGGAGTGGACACCCACGTCGCTAGCCTACCGCTACGACTACCACCCGCACCTTTTTGCGTGAGGCTTTTTCGCGTCTCAAGTACATCAAGGACCACCCCCCAGGCCATGTTAAAAGCTAGAGCCCTCCAGAAAAACAGTATAGATCTTACGATAACACAAAAAGGGCCACTACCACCAGCAAGTTTTAGCGTGAGACTTTTTCGTGTCTCAGGTATGTCAAGGACCACCGCCAGCCCATGTTAAAAGATAGAGCCCTCCAGAAGAACAGTATAGATCTTACGATAACGCTAAAAGAACCACACCAGCTGCAGGTTTTAGCGTGAGACTTTTTAGTGTCTGTTACGTTTCAAACTTTAAAAACATTGCCCCACCACGAAAAGTATAACGTTTCTCATTGGATAGACAGAATTTTTGTAGGCGGAGCTTAAGGTTAACATTGAGACCCTGACTGGGCAGATGAAAACACAGCCAGATAGTTTTTTTAAACCAACTTCGGTAAATTGTAGTAAGGAGAAGTTAAGAGTTTTGGTTCCGAGACGGCGAGCTGGATGGCTGCTGCGCCGGCCGCTGCCGCCCTGACGCTGCCTAAACACCGACAACGTAATGAACGCACGCGATGCCGCATTTTTGAGCGCATAAGTGTTCACTCAGAACTGCAGAAGTCTCATCTGTTACACCCCCTTTTTGCGTAATACTAGTGTCGATCGTTAATTAAAACTCATGGTGTTCACATTTGCCACTTGAAGTAAAAATCTGAAACGCGATAATTTTTCTGTTATATAGTTATTGAGAATCCACATCAGCCACTGTAATTTACGACAGGTTAGATAAGTAATTAAAGATAATTGAGGGTCACTGTAGACCATTTTGATAGTTTTCTCTTTTGTGAAACTTAATTTAAACCTAGATTATAGATTTGATATGGCATAGGTCATCCTTCGATCCATTGTAAAACATGGAAACCCATTCAGGGAATATTCGTTCACATTTTTGTTGAACGCAGTTGGTTTTTACCATCCTGTATTAAAACATTTCGTTTTATCAATAGTGCAATTTATAAACGATGTTTTGTGAGTAGAATAAAATTTCCAATGGTAAACTTAACTGCTTTTTCGACGTTATTTTACCAGCTAACTAAAAATAGGAAAGCCTTGAACCCTTTCCACTATATTTAGTTAGTATTAAGATTCTTTTACAGGGAGTGCAGTAGAGCTAACGCTAAGATCATTTAGTATTTGGTTATATCATCGCTAGTCTCACTGAACTCTTCTGAATTCTACATGTCATGTGTGGTCTGGCGTCTCCTTACCAGCAACAGGTCTCAAGTTCAAACTAGTCAATTCCCTAAAAAACACGCTCAGAGCGTCGTTGCGCGAAAGTGGTAGGGAGACACGATATAGTACAATCAGACACCACCATGAATGTTTAGAACCTAACACTGGTCACACCTAACACACTCTCCTCTCATTGTCACATTGAAGAACACGCCACAGCAACCAACACTTGACTCCCTGTCGCGCTATGTTCTCAAGATACTCAAAACTGAGCACCGCCCGCCGCTCCAGCTCCCGTATTAACAATAAGGCACTCCTCAGCCCCGGCCGTCCATCCACCTGGCGGCAACGCCATTGGGCATCACGTTTCCTGTTCCATCTCTCGACATGACTCTTCTGGTACTCCCAATCAGGAGTAACGTTCTACTTCACTTGTAAGCTTCTCGTACGTTCTCTGCTATTGTAGCCGAGCGAGGTGGCGCAGTGGTTAGCACAAAGGACTCGCATTCTGGAGGACGACGGTTCAATCCCGCGTCCGGCCATCTTGATTTAGGTTTTCCGTGAATTTCCTAAATCGCAAATTCCGGTATGGTTCCTTTGACAGGGCACGGCCGACTTCCTTCCCTAATCCGATGAGACCGATGACCTCGCTGTTTGGTCTCTTCCTCCAAACAACCCAACCGAACTCTGCTATTGTAAATAATTCAACTTTGCTGTACTGGAGCAAAGGTCAATTACCGCACTGCACGAGTAGTGAATAAGAGCCTTGACTCTGTGTTTAATTTAATCTGTGTTTGAATTGTTAGTCAGTCAGTTAAGTAGCTCTGGGAGATGATCACTGGAGACATAGTAGCGAGCAGTTGAGTTTGGAAGAAACTATTTGGAGGATAAAACTCATTTACACACTGAATAGCGAAAGAAACTGGTACATCTGCCTAATACCGTGTACGGTCCCCGCAAACTCGCAGAAGTGCCACAACACAGCGTGACATGGACTCGACTAATGTCTGAAGTAGTGCCGGAGGGATCTGACACCATGAATCCTGCAGGTCAGTCCATAAATCCGTAAGACTACGAGGGGGTGGAATTCTCTTCCGAACTCAGGTCGAAATGCATCCCATATACGCTCAATAATGTTCATGTCTGATGGCCAGCGGAAGTGCTTAAACTCAGTTCTGGGTGTGCGGGGTTTAGCATTGTTCTGCTGGAATTGCCCAAGTCCGTCTTAATGAAGGAATGGATGCAGGTGATCAGAGAGGATACTTCAGTAGGTGTCACTTGTCAGAGTCGTATCAAGACATATCAGGGGTCCCATATCACCCCAACTGCAGACGCCCCACACCATTACAGAGCCTCCACCAGCTTGAACAATTCTCCATTGATATGCAGGGTCCATGGATTAATAATGCTGTCTCCATACCCGTACAGTCTATCCTCTCGATACCATTTGAAACGAGACTCGTCCGACAGGCAACATGTTTCCCCTCATCAGCAGTCCAATGTCTGTGCTGACGGACCCAGGCGAGGTGTAAAGCGTTGTGTCGTGCGGTCATCAAAGTTACACGAGTAGGCCTTCGGCTTCGAAAGCCCATATTAGCGATGCTTCATTGAATGGTTCGCACACTGACACTTGTTGATGTCGCAGCATTAAAATCTTCAGCAATTTAAGGAAGGGTTGCGCTTGTGTCAGATTTAATAATTCTGTTCAATCGTAGTTGGCTCCATTCCTGCAGGATCTTTTTCTGGCGACAGCAATGTCGGGGATTTGATCTTTTACTGGATTCCTTATATTCATGGTAGAATCGTGAAATAGTTGTAGGGAAAGTCACTAGTTCACCGCTGCCTCGGAGATGCCGTGTCTTATCGCTCGGGCGTCCACTGTAGCGCCACGTTCAAATTCACTTAAATCTTGATAACCTACGATTGTTGTTGCAGTAACCGACCTAACAACTGCGGTAGGCACTTGTTGCCTTATATATGCCGTAGTCTGCCTGTTAACACATCTCTGTTTTGAATACACATGCCTATACTAGTTTCTTTGGCGCTTCGGTGTAATACTGTCTTGCTCTTGACATTGGTGGAGAAGATAGTGGAGGAACTTTAACGGTATTATTGTAATTTTTGTAACAGAATTTTGTAATTTTTAGAGTAGCTTATACTTTGCTGTCTTTTTCTCAATAATCAGGCTCTGATTTATCAGGAAAGATTTTCTTTAGAGTAAAACCCACCTCTATGTTTCAGAGTAAACTTGTGAAGTTTTTGGTGTGTGTGCATTGCACTTTACGTCATACGAGATCACACATTGTTTCTGACAAACAAATGTAGAGTGGATCATTTATCTTTAGCTGCTGCAATTGCTGATTTGTATTTGCTTTCGAGAACGTCAGTGCGCCAAACACAAAAAAAAGTAAGTCAATTTTATTTCAGGGCACATCTCAGCTTGAATGTTTGATCAAACAGTGTGTACTCTGGATTATCAGGTGTCGTGCTAGCAAGCACATTAATTTTCAGTGAACAATATTGGTTATTTCAAACAGTTATTTTCTTCCGAGTTGTAATTTCTTTTTGTGGATACTCCAGGACAAACTTTGCTGTTTATATCACGTTCATAATGAACTTCGGTAACTAGTTTTAGTTTTACAGGGTGGTCCATTGATCGTGACCTGGGCCAAATATCTCACGAAATAAGCGTCAAACGAAAAAACTACAAAGAACGAAACTTGTCAACTGCGTTTTTTTTAAAAATAGGAACCCCCATTTTTATTACATATTCGTGTAGTACGTCAAGAAATATGAATGTTTTAGTTGGACCACTTGTTTCGCTTTTTTCGCTGCCGGTATGGTTGCACTATAGGTCGGAGGATGGCATTCACTCATCGTACAGCCGTTACGGCACCTTCCATGACCAACAATGGCGTACGCGGCCCACATAGTGTCACCCCAAAAAAGCAGGGAACGTCCACCTGGCTGCACTTGCTGGACAATGTGTCCAAGGCGTTCAGCCTGACCGGATTATCTCCAAACACGTCTCCGAAGATTGTCTGGTTGAACGCATATGCGACACTCATCAGTGAAGAGAACGTGATGCCAACCCTGAGCGGTCCATTTGGCATGTTGTTGGGTCCATCTGTACCGAGCTGCGTGGAATCATGCAGCCTATTGCGCACAGTGTGAGTCGTAACACGACTTCCTGTGGCTGCACGAAAAGCATTATTCAACATGGTGGTGTTGCTGTCAGGGTTCCTCCGAGCCATAATCCGTAGGTAGTGGTCACCCACTTCAGTAGTAGTCCTTGAGTGGCCTGAAAGAGCCATGTCATCGACAGTTCCTGTCTCTCTGTATCTCCTCCATGTCCGAACATCATCGCTTTGGTTCGCTCCGAGACGTCTGGACACTTCCCTTGTTGACCCTTCCTGGCACAAAGTAACAACGCGGACGCAGTCGAACCGCGGTATTGGCCGTCTAGGCATGGTTGAACTACAGACAACACGAGCCGTGTACCTCCTTCTGGTTGAATGACTGGAACTGATCGGCTGACGGAACCCTCCGTCTAATAGGTGCTACTCACGCGTGGTTGTTTAGATCTTTGGGAGGGTTTATTGACATCACTGAACAGTCAAAGGGACTGTGTCTGCGATACAATAGCTACAGTCAACGTCTATTTTCCGGAGTTCTGGGAACCGGGGTGATGCAAAACCTTTTTCTGATGTGTGTATATTCCCAATGCAATGCATATCGCTAAGGTGGGTTGAACGTCAGTTCATATCTATAAAAAATATGACATGTACAGAGATTAGTACAGATTCCGAAAGCGAAGTAATTCGGCTGAAGGTGAGTGTTGAAGCTGGATGGTGGTCGGATCCTTTTATAGACCTCATGTTTCAGGAACAGTTGTGATGGAGCGTTTGACGGGAAACTTGAAGATTTACCATAAATTTTCAGGGTTGTTGTAGTATTAGGTGGCCATTTCAAATTATTAGCTATATACATGAAGACTCGAGTAATCAGGACAGAGAGTAGGAAGTGGGCACCATTGTTCAAAATGCCTTATCCGAAAAATACCTGGAGCAGCTATTCAGAGAAACGACTCGGCAAATAAATTATTAGATCACTTGATCACCAACAGGGCAGAATTCTGCGACTCAGTACATGTACAACAAGAAATGCGTGAATCATAAGCCCGTTACACTATCATTCAATGCTGCTGTACTTATGAATTTGAAGAGTGGTAGGAACGTATTTCTATGGGGCAAGAGCGATAAGAAACAGATTTCGGATTATATGAGAGGACAATATGGAAAATTCATTTCCAGTACAGAAGATGTTGAGCATCAGTGAGAAACGTTCAAGAATATTATACAATATACCATAGAGAGGTACTTTCCGAGAACAGTTGTGAGGGATGGAAAAGACCCACCATGATCCCACAACCGTGTTAGACAGCTGGTACGAAAGCAGAATTTGAACGTAGCCGAGGACACACAAACAAACAAAAACCGAACGTAGCCAAAAGCAGCGCCGGGAGAGCCATGGGTGAAGCGTTCAACGAATTCGAAAGCAATTTTTCTTTCCTTTAGCTTGACAGAACTTGCTAAAAAATTTCGGTCTTATGTTAAATCAGCAAAACAGATTGAAGCCACCTTCCCAGGCACTCTGACCATAATGGCATCGAAGGGTAGTATGACAGAGAGAAGGTCAAAACATTGCAGAACTTTTTCCACAGTTATTTCATAATAACAGTAGTTAAGCCGAGAACCTGCCGGGATACCAGTACGACTATCTATACGTAATGCGAAGGAAAAACTTGCCAGTCTCCTAGTAGCAGCGTACTGTAGTTCGCTGTAGGCGTGAAGCGTTCGCAGCCGGTCTGGATTGGTTTATCTGATGCTGCTTTTCATACTGCGTATCTCGAAGTTTTATCTTATTTGAAAAAAATGCCCATACATTCCATACGTACTCTGCCATTCGAATGTTCCTTTATTGTGTACACTGTTCTCGTCACTTCAAAAATCTCCACTTCGCAACGTTGGTCTCGTCGTTAGCTGCTACTGCATGCTGGCGGCAATCCAGCGGCACTCGAGCGGTGCTGACATCTGACGGACAGTCCGGGAAGCGCTGCAGGTGACCGCCTATTCGCTCACGCACCGTGCTGGGTGATCGTCCTGCAGCACTGCATGTGTTCGTCTTTCTTCTCTAATCGACCCATTTTATATCCAACACTTCGATTTAGAAATGTGTTACTTCATTTCATTTTAAAGCGGTTTTTCTAAATATTGTGGTCCAAGGCAATGAGAAATATAGCAACGGAGCCGTTCGCTCCGACCCTACCATGCTGCTTCAGTACAGCAAATTTAAAAATATATTTATAATGTGTGCTACAGCATATGTGTAATAATTTCCTTCTTATTGGTAAATAACTATTTGAAAGAATATAGGTATACTGTAGAAGTAAAGTTTCGTATTATGTTTCCTTAACCCTGGATTACTAAACCGTCGAAAAATTTACGTCAGCAACTGCTACAAATTCGACACTCCGACCAATTTGGTATAGTCGATACAGGGTGTAAACGGGACAGTTTATACTTACGTTGTCTGTAACATACCATTGGAGGCCTTGTTATTGTAATTAAGTAGTGCATAAACTCAAAATTATGTCTTTCTTTGAATAAAAATTGAACAGTAAAGTTTGCGATGGTAACAATGTAAGAGTTTTACCCATTTAGTGTCTAGGATTAAGCAAACAGGTGGGATTTGTTACACCAAGCGCGCATCGTCCTGTACGGTAGCCTGATTGAGTGAGACTCCTGACCACACATTTTTTTATGGGCGCCAGATAGCACGCTTACGGAGCTCAAATGAAAAACAAACTGCGTATCACTCCAGTGACTGGAGGACCAGAGTAGAATAAGAATCGCCTGTTTGTAGTTTTCAAAAAGCACAGTTACACTATGCGCTCTCTCCATAAACAATTAAAGACACGGAAAACCGTTGACTTTGCTAAGGAGAGTTTTGATCGATCGAAAAATGATGACAAATGTAAATTTTTACAGCTACGCTTTCATTCTGAACTAGGTGAGTACCCAGCATTGCTCGGGTGTGCATTTACTTCAACCTTCTGTTAGTTCATCTGCTCCTTCCCCATTTGTTCATCTCCTCCTTCCGCCACTAAATCAGTCTCCTCTTCCCCCTCTCTGTCCATCTCTTCGTCTTCCCTTCTCTCTCCGCGTTATCACACTTGGCCCACATAGGAGGCTGCTGATTCGTACCCCGAAAGTATATTTTTGCAGATTGTAACTAATACGCCGTTCCATGGATTTAGGATTACCTCCTTACCCGTGGCTTTACTCGCTTAGGCAAGTACCATATATACTTCAGACATATGACATACATTTCTCACGCTTATTTACACATATTTCACCTCTATGTCTAACGATTTTCACGCTCCTGTTTCATTTTTACTCAGCTTAATCTTCATGACGCCGTACCTCTTTAGCCTTGTACTGTACAATGATGCAGTTTCACAGTTACTTCAAGTGGAATATGTGCCAACTGTCTGCAAAATGCGTTGTGAATAGAAGTAGTAGTAAGGAAGTAATAAATTAGAACATTATGAAGGATCGGGTAGGAAAAAAAAGAAGAGGGCTAGTAGGAATACTTGGATAACAGAAGCATTATTGAATTTAATTGACGAAAGGAGAAAATATAAAAATGCAGTAAAAATGCACAAATGTAAGGATGTAGAGGCTTATCTCACTAGGGGTAAGACAGATACTGCGTACAGGACAATTAAATAGACCTTTCGAGAAAAGAGAACCAGTTGTATTAATATCAAGAGCTCAGATGGAAACCCATTTCTAAGCAAAGAAGGGAAAAGCAGAAAGGTGGAAGGAGTATATAGAGGGTCTATACAAAGGCGATGTACTTGAGGACAATATTATGGAAATGGAAGAGAATGTAAATGAAGATGAAATGGGAAATACGATACTACGGAAGAGTTTGACAGAGCACTGAAAGACCTGAGTCGAAACAAGGCCCCGGGAGTAGACAACATTCCATTAGATCTACTGACGGCCTTGGGAGACCCAGTCCTGAGAAAACTCCACCATCTGGTGAACAAGATGTATGAGAAAGGCGAAATACCCCCAGACTTCAAGAAGAATATAATAATTCCAACCCCAAAGAAAGCAGGCGTTGACAGATGTGGAAATTTCCAAACTATCAGTTAAAAACACGTGAGACAATACTGACCCTATGACTTATCTTACAAGCTAGATTAAGGAAAGGCTAACCTACGTTTCTAGCATTTGTAGACTTAGAGAAAGCTTTTGACAATGTTGATTGCAATACTCTATTTGAAATTCTGAAGGTGGCAGGGTTAAAATACAGGGAGTGAAAGGCTATTTACGATTTTTACGGAGACCAGATGGCAGTTATAAGAGTCGAGGGACATGAAAGGAAAGCAGTGGTTGGGAAGGGAGTGAGACAGGGTTGTAGCCTCTCCCCAATGTTATTCAATCTGTATATTGAGCAGGCTGTGAAGGAAACAAAACAAAAGTTCGGAGTAGGAATTAAAATCCATGGAGAAGGAATAAAAACTCTGAGGTTCGCCAATGACATTGTAATTCTGTCAGAGACAGCAAAGAACCTGGAAGAGCAGTTGAACGGAATGGACAGTGTCTTGAATGGAGGATATAAGATGAACATCAACAAAAGCAAAACGAGGGTAATGGAATGTAGTCAAATTAAGTCGGGTGATGCTGAGGGAATTAGGTTAGAAAATGAGACACTTAAAGTAGTAAAGGAGTTTTGCTATTTGGGGAGCGAAATAACTGATGATGGTGGAAGTAGAGAGGATATAAAAAGTTGAATGGCAATTGCAAGGAAAGCGCTTCTGAAGAAGAGAAATTTGTTAATATCGAGTATAGATTTAAGTGTCAGGAAGTCGTTTCTGAAAGTATTTGTTTGGAGTGTAGCCATGTGTGTAAGTGAAACATGGACGATAACTACTTTGGATAAGAAGAGAGTAGAAGCTTTCGAAATGTGGTGCTACAGAAGAATACTGAAGATTAGATGGGTAGGTCATATAACTAGCGAGGAAGTATTGAATAGGATTGGGGAGAAGAGAAGTTTGTGACACAACTTGACTAGAGGAAGGGATCGGTTGTTTCTGAGGCATCAAGGGATCACCAATTTAGTATTGAAGGGCAGCGTGGAGGGTAAAAATCGTAGAGGGAGACCAAGAAATGAATACATTAAGCATATTCAGAAGGATCTAGGGTGGAGTAGTTACTTGGAGATGAAGACGGATAGCACAGGATAGAGTAGCATGGAGAGCTGCATCAAACCCGTCTCTTGACTGAAGACCACAACAACAACAACAACAACTAATACGTCGTTCCAGGGATTTAGGATGAGCTCCTTACCCGTGGCTTTACTCGCCTACGCAAGTATCAAATATACGTAAATCATATTTCACATATTTCTCACGCATTTTTACACATAATTCACCTCTATGTCTAACGAATTTCACACTCCTGTTTCATTTTCACTCAGCTTAATCTCTATGACGCCGTACGTCTTTAGCCATGTTCTGTACAATGATACAGTTTTACAGGTACTTCAAGTGGAACATGTGCCAACTGTCTGCGAAATTCGTTGTGAATAGAAATGGTAGTAAGGAAGTAATAAATTAGAACGGTATGCGGGATGCTGTAGTTTTTTTTTCTGACCTCTCAGTATTTGACGTCATATCTCCTTAATTACGTGGCGTACAATAATATGTTTTTTGTAGTTAATTCAGCGGAAAATGTGGATACTGTCTACCAAAATTGTTGCGAGTAGAGTCAGTAGCAACTAAATAATAAATTTAAACGTTTTGCATGATGCAGTAGTTTAACACACTTACAGAGTTTATGATGTCGCTTCTCTTGAACTAACTGTGAACAGAGATGTAATTTCTGTGGCACAGTCAGTGGTAAGTGTGAATACTGTCTGCGAAATGTGTCACGAATGCAATAAGTTAAGCAGTAGGATATTATAACGCCATGCTTCATGTGGCAGTTTTACTGCATAGACAGCGAAAATGTTATAAGTGACTGACTTCTTCCCTTTCATCGTTTCGTGACGGTCGTAAGCGATAAAATGTTTCTTAAATGTTTAAAATTAAAAGTAAAGTTTGTTGCAAGGCTGTAAGTGCTCTCACACTCAAATTCTGGATGTCTAAAATGTGGGAATTCTAGAGCGATGAGGTTAACTGCTTCTTCTGCGCCATCCGCACTCCTTACACAAATGGGTGGTTCTTATCGCCACAGTGGTTCTTGCAACGGGGAGTGATATGTGTAGCAAGTTTGGTTGAAATCGGTCCAGTGGTTTAGGAAGTCATATGGAACTTACATACTGTGTATACACACATAAATACATACAGGGGCACATGGATTTCTATAACTTGTTTGGATTGCGATGGATTGCTAAAGCAACGCACTTCCGCAATTGCAACTGGGCCTGGCACCAAAGGAGAGAGACCCATATGTTGGTCACGCCACACGTGTCTCACACGTTTCTTCATTACCAGCTAAATATTCGCAATGTTAGAGCACTTTACGTCAGTCATCGTGACCCAGTGGACGTCAGTGGTTTGAGTTACTGTCAGCAAGACGCGAATACAAGGCGCTGGCGCACCGGAGAACAAGGCAAGAGATGCAAGGCAAGCTACGGAGACGCGTCGCCCTCGCCACGGGCTGACGTAACGGCGGTTGCGGGGACGAATTCTCCGACGCCGAAGTTGCTGCCGTGGCTGTAACACAGCATTGAGGAGACTCTGACGGCTCCTCCGTAATATTTGTCGCTGTTAAATTGTCAGTGTCATTATAGCTACGTCATTGTTTTTGTCGAGCACACACATATATTTCTGTCGAGCTCACGGTCCCAAAATCGTCTCCGCCAGATACCAGAAGGCGGTCCTACACAGCCGGCCGGTGTAGCCGAGCGGTACTAGGAACTACAGTCTGGAACCGCGCGACCGCTACGGTCGCAAGTTCGAATCCTACCTCGGGTATGGATGTATGTGGTGTCCTTAGGTTAGTTAGGTTTAATTAGTTCTAAGTTGTAGGGGACTGATGACCTTAGATGTTAAGTCCCGTAGTGCTCAGAGCCATTGGAACCATTTTTATTTTTTGGCGGTCCTACATATAACGTCGGTTCAGTGAGGAGTAACAAAAATTTTTACTGCGTCTTCTTCTATCAGCACCTATGGTGCTGTACAAAGTTAATTCCCGCACCTTGGCTAAGGTCGTGCTCTCCAGCTCAAAGAAGAGCGATAGTTAGGCCTAGAAAAGCTTCGCTACATTTTGTAACTGTGACCTAAACTCACGCAGGAAGAATGCGATCATACTCCATGTCTAAGGAGTACAGTACAACTGTTGTGTTGGGTACTAAATAAAAAGCTACCAGCTGGTAAACCAATGAATTCATCAGGTTGTATGCTAACCAGCGATACATAGCAAATAATAGAAAATGCAACTATACAAGAGCAGCTCAACTGCAGCTCAAATACACAACATGAACGCCTCGGTGGGTTCTACAATTGGTTGCATGTAATGCCAAACAATCTAGCATACATCAACCCATTCCTTATATGCCTCAGCTGTTTGTCACACTTATTGCTTTTGTTATAAGTATTTCTTGAGGGTTCCTGTTTCCCGAATTCTTGACAACAATTAATGCTCACTTTCCGGATAGGTTACAGTTACCACTTAGCCTAATGCTACGGGAAATATTATTACTCCTCTATTTTCCCGTGCTTTGCTATGGATCTTCACAATCACGAGTTTGCTCTATCTTACAATTTATATTAATATATCCATTTTACTGTACGCCTCGAATTCGTCCCTTTCATTTGTTTTTCTTTTGTAATTTTTTATAAATATTTGAATTGACATAACTCTTGTGGAAATTTTGTTCGATTTGTCTAAAAGTTTACAAGTATGAATTTGCAAAGAAATCCAGACCTTTAGCCGCTGACAGGCGTCTCGAACCCGAGAACTGTTGCTTATATGGCAGATGCTCTAGCCATCTTTTTTTTTTTTTTTTTTTTTTTTTTTTTTTTTTTTTTAGGGTGTAGAAAGATTTCCGCTACTAGTCACAACAAAAGGTTATTTATTTGTCACACGACCGGTTTCGGGTTTGATCCCATCCTCAGGTGTTTATACACTCATGTACATGTTTATATTGCTGGAGATCAATGAAGATGAAGAAACATTGTTATAGTTACGTTGTGGTGACAGTGTTTCCACTAAGTGTGCACATAGTGGAAAAACTGTCACTACAGTGCAACTATAATAATGATGCTTCGAGTAATGAGCATAGTGGGCAGGGACACTACTAATGTAGTATGTGAACAGTAAGTTGGAGATGTGGGTCTCACGGGGAGGGTGCCAGTCGCACGATCTTCTGTGTCGTCGGCGGCTCAGACGGGTAGAGCGTCTGCCGTATAAGCAGGTGATCCCGGATTCGTGTACCGGGCGAGGCACACATTTTCTACTGTCCCTGTCGATATTTTTCAACTCCTGTAAGCAGCTAAAGGTCTCTATTTCATTGTAATTTCATTCTTAGAGAGCTGCAAGATCACCAATGGTATTTGTTCTTTCGTAAATGTCCGAAAGAACAGACGTCTTCATATCGTTTACAGTATGTCTCTCTTTTGTCGATGATATTTTTTTTTGTATAACCGTAGATCTCTGTTCTTCGCTCGTTTTATTATTCACACTTCGTGAACTTTTGTAAGTGTGTAATTTTGTATACTAAATTTCTTATGAAAAAGAATAATTTTCCTTCTCATTTTGTTTCTAAGTGCCGCTACTTTTGTATTCGTCACCGCAGTGTGGTGGTTTAAATTGTCTGTGTTGTAGCTAGTAAATCTGTCTGTCATGATAACTCCGTTTGTCACATACTGTCTTTATACTCCTGATCTCCAAGATGTTCGTGTTGTGTCTGTTTAATTTTGGCGGTGCTTACGGTTTTATACTCTAGTATATACTTTGTATAGTTGCATTTTTTGTTATTTGCTATATACTCGAATTTCTGGTTTGGAGACAATCTAAAGACCCGTTCTTCCCGAAACGTGTCAATTAAAGTCACCGGCTCATCATCTGATGGGTTCTTATTTAGTGATCAATACAGGAGCTATGCAGTACTGAATCATACTGTTTTCGCAGGGGGGGGGGGGGGGCGAACTCGCAGAAAATCTGTGTCTTAACTTGAGAAACTGGTTGCCGTATTTCTTCGCCCACGCGTCTAGAAGCTTCCCGGAGGTCATGTCCCCGTTTCCGGCGAAAATGCGCCATAAAGTCGTCGATATCAACCACCAATGTTTTCGAAACTACCCTCTCCTCTGGTGCTTAATTTGTGGTCATATTAACTCTTGAAATTAATTACATGGAAGCGTAATTAAAACTTGCTGCCACATCGTTTTTTTAACTTGACAAAATGATGATTACATTAGTTCATGAAAACAATTATTCTGTAATCTCGGAGGAATGATGCGGAATAGAGCTTGGACCCCATCTCAGGTGTTCTGATCAATCAGTAAGTGAACCTATGTTTCGATGATACATGGAGGTATAAAAATATTTTTTCTTCGTCTTTACGTACTTTTAAGATTTCTAACTTTATTTGTCCAACATTGTATACAGGAGTTTAAGCATTTCTATGCATATTGACGTTTCTTGCTCGAGAGATATCCGAACGGTTGTAATGAATATCTGCATTCCCTTCACGTGTTTAAGCCAAGTACTACGCATATTTATGCGCTCGGGAATACTCAGTAGCAGCCGGGCTACATGTACATTCAACAATTAAGCGTCAGCAAGGAGCTTCAAATGGTTCAAATGGTTCTGAGCACTATGGGACTCAACTGCTGTGGTAATTAGTCCCCTAGAACTTAGAACTACTTAAACCTAACTAACCTAAGGACATCACACACATCCATGCCCGAGGCAGGATTCGATCCTGCGACCGTGGCAGTCTCACGGTTCCGGACTGCGCGCCCAGAACCGCGAGACCACCGCGGCCGGCTCAGCAAGGAGCATTAGTGATGAAATCATAGGAGGCAATGTTGTGCAACCTTAGTAGGGACAGGATCTAACTATTCGGGAGTAGGATCTTATAATCTGAGACAGTGTACCGAGACAAACTTCCGTCTCAATGTCCACAAACGTGATGTCAGATCCGCCTAGCAACAGTGATCTGAACGGCCATTGGCTGAAGGTTTGGTTATATATATATAGGAAACGAGAGAAGTGTCCTCATTGGCTGAGAGAGAAAGGTGGGGTGGTCTCTCTTGTCTTTCGGGAAGACAGAGCGAGTCAGTCGCGAGGAGCCACGCAAAAACGCACGGTCGCGAGTGAATATTTCAGATATTAAACAAGATATAAAGTGAAGTTATTAGTTATAAGAACGCCATGTGTCGTGGGCAGCAGAAAACGGTGTTAATGTATGTAAAGGGTCGAATAAAACGGCGTAGTCCAAAGCAGCCATATTGCAATTGCTGATTCTGTGACGTGTGCGACAAAGCAATTTCTGTATTAAAACACGTATAGTACAAACGTTGTTGACAATTAACAACTGGCATCCCTAAACACTCCACTTCTGCAGAATCGCTATCTACATGGAACCTGGCGACTGAGCACTACTACTGTGCTACGAGGGACTTACCGAAGCAGCAAGACACCAGGTTAGTGATACCGCCCAGAGAAGCACTTCCTTCTCGCTACAATGCCAATGAGGGTGTTGTACGGCACTCCACTTCTTGCCACAGAACCATGACAGGTGCTACGGCCTGTACTGCAGCGCAGATCCCCTGTCTCGAATCTACCAGATCTCGAACCTTTGTTCTGTAAATAACGAATCTGATGAACCACCATGCCCTGAAATCCAGTGGCATCAGATTGGGAGACCGAGGAGGGTCAGGCAATGGGAGCCTCCCTTCTGATCCAATGCTCAGTAAACGTCTCATGGCGAAATGTGGAACGATCCCCATGTAACGGAAGGGGGTGGGGGGTGGAGGTGGGGGAGGGGGGTGCATTCTGCTGGACTCTGACGTCAGAAGGCACCTGTGTGAGTGCTTTCGGCAACATGGTCGAGGTAGGTCTGCCCTGTCACTGGCGCCATGAACAACGTGACTCAGCGCTGTTCACGAAATAGTGAAGATGTCTGTCGAGTGTGTATTCACTCAACAACATAAAATTATTATAAGGATCTGTTTGTGTATACATCTAGCCTGGACACTCTGTACTGTATTTAAAGAGGCTGGGGGCTCTGGAACCCATTAACAATCGTTTCTGTATATCTCACAGCAGAGCTCTCATATGTCCTGTGTTGCCGGCCGCGGTGGCCGAGCGGTTCTAGGCTCTTCAGTCTGGAACCACGCGACCGCTACGGTCGCAAGTTCGAATCCTGCCTCGGGCATGGATGTTTGTGCTGTCCGTAGGTTGGTTAGGTTTAACCCTAGAACGGTCGAGCTGGGTATGACAGACCACTGGCTAGTTTTTGTTTCTCTGCTGACTTGACTCGAGCGCCCTGCTATCTTCCTGAAACATCCGAGAGAAAGCATTATTGTCGTGAATAAGGTTTTCCTTTGTTTAGTCATTGTTTGGCAGTCTTTCAAAAAGCGCGCGGGTCTGTCAGACCCAGACCGACCATTTCTGCCGGTGCAACCCCATTTTTATTTTGGTGTATCATTGAGTAACTACTTATTTTGTGAACTATACGTGATGTCCTAACACCGAATTATCATTGTCAGTAATCTGCAGTATAACATGTCAAGAGAAAGTATTTCTGACAGCGAAATTTGCAGAATTTTGTATGATGATCAGACTGAAGCTGACGATTATGATGCGGACCTGACTTCGAAATAAACAGTTATTATTACAGCAGTAGTGAAATAAGTGGTGATGAAGAGGAAGATGTTCAGTCTTCTGCCGACCCCGATGCACCTGCTATTGCTGGTTCAAGTACAGCTCCCCTAAGGTGCGTCACTTATACGCTATTACAAAGGAAGGAATGAAGCAACTAAATGGCGAAAAACGTGTTTCCCACAAAGCGTTCGAACAAGAATGGTTCTGAGCACTATGGGACTTAACATCTATGGTCATCAGTCCCCTAGAACTTAGAACTACTTAAACCTAACTAACCTAAGGACGGCACACAACACCCAGTCATCACGAGGCAGAGAAAATCCCTGACCCCGCGGGGAATCGAACCCGGGAACCCGGGTGCGGGACTTTCGAACAAGACGTAGCAACATAAGTACAGTGCATTTGCCTGGAAGTATTCGAGCTGCGATGGATGTACATTCACCGCTAGAATCATGGCAGTTATTTTTTAGCAATGCGTTGATTGATACAGTTCTTGAATCAACCAATATCTATATTGATTCAGTTCGAAACAATTATGAACGTGACTCGAACATGGCTAGGCCTATCAGTTTTGGTGAACTGAAGGCATATTTTGGCCTACTGTAACACTGCATGGCGGTAAAATGAATATTGAAGACTTTTGGAATACAGATGAGAGAGGAATAGATATCTTTCGTGCAAGTATGTCACTGTAAAGGTTCAGATTTTTGACTCGTTGTATCAGGTTTGACAACATCCATACAAGGGAAGAAACAAAAAGCACATGATAATCTTGGTGCCATAATAACCATTCTTGATATGTTTGTCTCCAACACCGTCAGGAAACGTTACTTTGGACGAAATGCTCGTTTCACACAGAGGCAGGTGCAGGTTCAGGATGAATATCCCAAATAAACCTGCCAAGTATGGGATCAAGGTCTACATCCTGTCTTGTTCTAAAACGTACTACGTAAAACATTTGGAAGTGTATGCAGGTGCACAACCCCAAGGACCGTATAAAGTCAGTAATAAGGCAGATGATATTGTTTTCCGACTTGTAGACCCAGTAAAAGGGTCTAGAAGAAATCTGACGATAGACAATTCGTTTACTTCTTACCCAATGATCAAAAACTATTACAAGAAAAGAATATTACTGTTGTCTGTACGTTAAAAAAATTAGCCTGAAATTGCGTTTGACTTTTTACCCAAAAAGTCTAAAGAAGAGTACTCAAATACGTTTGGATTTCAGGAAGATGTCACATAACTTTCATATGTACAAAAACGGAACAAATCAGTACTCCTTCTGTCATGAATGCATCATGACGATGAAATTGACAGTCAGCGGTGGAAAGGAAAGACCAAGTACAATAACATACTACAACAAAACCAAGGGTGCCGTAGACGTCGTTGATGCCATGTATGGTGAATGTACTGTTGCTAGAGGAACAAGACGGTGGCCTCGGTGTCTCTTTTCTCAGTTGTAGAACATTGCAGCTCTCAATGGCTACATTGTGTTCAAAGACAACAAAAATGTATCAGTTAGATGAGAATACCTCAGAACACTAGGAAAGTCTCTCATAACACCATATTTGACAATGCACACAACCCAACCAAACCTCCTAGGCAATATTCGGAGTCTTGCCTCTAACCTTTCCAGTGTCGAACAAAGAATAGTCAAAGATCCACAATCAAGGAAAAGGGAAAGATGCTACAAATGCAAGGGCAGCAAAACTAATAACTTTTTGATAAGTTTGCAAATTGTGGTTATGCTTGGCGCATGCAGAATTGGTTTGCGGCGGCTGTTTTGCAAAAGGTAGGTGCAACCACAACGGACGGGTATCTGTTGAGAGGCCAGACAAACGTGTGGTTCCTGAAGAGGGGCAGTAGCCTTTTCAATATTTGCAGGGGCAACAGTCTGGATCCAGAATGCGATTTTCACTCTGCAGCGGAGTGTGCGCTGATATGAAACTTCCTGGCAGAGTAAAACTGTGTGCCGGACCGAGACTCAAACTCGGGACCTATTGCCTTTCGCGGGCAAGTGCTCCACCAACTGAGCCACCCAAGCACGAATCACGCCCTGTCCTCACAGCTTTACTTCCGCCAGTAGCTCGACTCCTACCTTCCTGTGAGGACAGGGCGTGAGTCGTGCTTGGGTGGCTCAGTTGATAGGTCACTTGCCTGCGAAAGGCAAAGGTCCCGAGTTCGAGTCTCGATCCGGCACACAGTTTTAATCTACCAGGAAGTTTCATGTCAGCACACACTCCGCTGCAGAGTGAAAATCTCACTCTGAAAACATCCCCCAGGCTGTGGCTGTCTCCGCAATATCTTTTCTTTCAAGAGTGCTAGTTCTGCAAGGTTCGCAGGATAGCTTCTGTAAAGTTTGGAAGGTAGGAGGCGAGGTACTGGCGGAAGTAAAGCTGAGAGGACGGGCCGTGAGTCGTGCTTGGGTAGCTCAGTTGGTAGAGCACTTGCCCGTGAAAGGGAAAGGTTCCTGAGTTCGAGCCTCGGTCCGGCACATAGTTTTAATCTGACAGGAAGTTTCAACAGTCTGGATGATTGACTGATCTGGCCTTGTAACTAACCAAAACGACCTTGCTGTGCTGGTACTGCGAACGGTTGAAAGCAAGGGGAAACTACAGCTGTAATTTTTCCCGAGGGCATGCAGCTTTACTGTATGGTTAAATGACGATGGCGTCCTCTTGGGTAAAATATTCCGGAGGTAAAATAGTCCTCCATTCGGATCTCCGGGCGGGGACTACTCAAGAGGACGTCGGTATCAGGAGAAAGGAAACTGGCGTTCTATGGATCGGAGAGTGGAATGTCAGATCTCTTAATCGGGAAGGTAGGTTAGAAAATTTAAAAGGGAAATGGATAGGTTAAAGTTAGATGTAGTAGGAATTAGTGAAGTTCGGTGGCAGGAGGAACAAGTCTTTTGGTAAGGTGAATACGGGGTTATAAACACAAAATCAAATAGGGGTAATGCAGGAGTAGGTTTAATAATGAATAAAAAAATAGGTGTGTGGGTATGCTACTACAAACAAAATAGTGAACGCATTATTGTGGCCAAGATAGACACTAAGCCCACGCCTACTACAATAGTTCAAGTTTATATTCCAACTAGCTCTGCAGATGATGAAGAAATTGATGAAATGTGTTATGAGAGAAAATAAATTATTCAGATAGTGAAGGGAGACGAAAATTTAATAGGCATGGGTGACTGGAATTCGAGAGCAGAAAAGGGAGAGAAGGATACATATTAGGTGAATATGGATTGGGGGTATAAAATGAAAGAGGAAGCCGTCTGGTAGAATTTTGCACAGAGCATAACTTAATCATAGCTAACACATGGTTCAAAAATCATAAAAGAAAGTTGTATACATGGAAGAATCCTGGAGATACTAGAAGGTATCAGACAGATTATATAATGGTAAGACAGAGATTTAGGAACCAGGTTTTAAATTGTAAGACATTTCCAGGGGCAGATGTGGACTCTGACCACAATCTATTGGTTATGAACTGTAGATTAAAACCAAAGAAACTGCAAAAAGGTGGGAATCTAAGGAGATGTCTGGATAAACTGACTAAACCAGAGGTTGTAAAGAGTTTCAGGGAGAGCATTAGGGAACAATTGACAAGAATGGGGGAAAGAAATACAGTAGAAGAAGAATGAGTAGCTTTGAGGGATGGAGTAGTGAAGGGATCAGAGGATCATGTAGGTAAAAAAACGAGGGCTAGTAGAAACCCTTGGGTGACAGAAGAAATATTGAATTTAATTGATGAAAGGAGAAAATATAAAAATGCAGTAAATGAAGCAGGCAAAAAGGAATACAAACGTCTCAAAAATGAGATCGACAGGAAGTACAAAATGGCTAAGCAGGCATGGCTAGATGTAGAGAGAGGCTTATCTCACTAGGGATAAGATAACGCTGCCTAAAGGAAAATTAAAGAGACCTTTGGAGAAAGGAGAACTACTTGTATGAATATCAAGAGCTCAGATGGAAACCCAGTTCTAAGCAAAGAAGGGAAAGCAGAAAGGTGGAAGGAGTATATAGAGGGTTTATAGAAGGGCGATGTACTTGAGGGCAGTATTATGGAAATGGAAAAGGACGTCGAAGAAGATGAAATGGGAGATATGATACTGCCTGAAGAGTTTGACAGAGCACTGAAAGACCTGACTCGAAACAAGGTCCCGGGAGTAGACAACATTCCATTGGAACTACTGACGGCTTTGGGAGAGCCAGTCCTGACAAAACTCTACGATCTGGTGAGCAAGATATATCGGACAGGCGAAAGAAGAATATAAAAATCCAATCCCAAAGAAAGCAGGCGTTGACAGATGTGAAAATTACCGAACTATCAGTTTAATAAGTCACGGCTGCAAAGTACTAACGCGAATTCTTTACAGACGAATGGAAAAACTGGTAGAAGCCGACCTCGGGGAAGATCAGTTTGGATTCCGTAGAAATATTGGAACACGTGAGGCAATACTGACCTTACGACTTATCTAAGAAGAAAGATTAAGGAAAGGCAAACCTACGTTTCTAGCACTTGTAGACTTAGAGAAAGCTTCTGACAATGTTCACTGGAATACTCTCTTTCCAATTCTAAAGGTGACAGGGGTAAAATACAGGGAGCGAAAGGCTTTTTACAATTTGTACAGAAAGCAGATTGCAGTTATAAGAGTCCATTGACATGAAAGGGAAGCAGTGGTTGGGAAGGGAGTGAGACAGTAGCCTCTCTCCGATGTTATTCAGTCTGTATATTGAGCAAGCATAAAGGAAACAAATGAAAAATTCGGAGTAGGCATTAAAAGCCATGGAAAAGAAATAAAAACTTGAAGTTCGCCGATGACATTGTAATTCTGTCAGAGACAGCAAAGGACCTGGAAGAGCAGTTGAACGAAATGGACAGTGTCTTGAAAGGAGGATATAAGATGAACATCAACAAAAGCAAAACGAGGATAATGGAATGAAGTCGAATTCAGTCGGGTGATGCTGAGGGAATTAGATTAGGAAATGAGACACTCACAGTAGTAGATGAATATTGCTATTTGGGGAGCAAAATAACAGATGACGGTCGAAGTAGAGAGGATATAAAATGTAGAATGCCAACGTCAAGGAAAGGGGTATTTGTTAATATCGAGTATAGATTTGAGTCTTTTCTGAAAGTATTTGTATGGAGTGTAGCCATGTATGGAAGTGAAACATGGACGATAAACCGTTTAGACAAGAAGCGAAAAGAAACTTTCCAAATGTGGTGTTACGGAAGAATGCTGAAGATTATAGGGGTAGATCACATAAATATTGAGGAGGTACTGAACAGATTTGGAGAGAATTTGTGGCACAACTTGAAAGAAGAAGGGATCGGTTGGTAGGACATGTTCTGAGTCATCAAGAGACCATCAGTTTGCATTAGAGGGGAGCGTGGAGGGTAAAATTCGTAGAGAGCGACCAAGAGATGAATCCACTAAGCAGATTCAGAAGAATGTAGGTTGCAGTAGTTACTGGGAGATGAAGAAGCTTGCACAGGATAGAGTAGCATGGAGAGCTGCATCAGTCTCAGGACTGAAGACTACAACAACTTTAGAGGACGATATTTCATCGACTATTCTTCAAATTCATGATTTACATGTATACAACGAATGTTCACCATTTTTGCTTCTTACACTCCTGGAAATTGAAATAAGAACACCGTGAATTCATTGTCCCAGGAAGGGGAAACTTTATTGACACATTCCTGGGGTCAGATACATCACATGATCACACTGACAGAACCACAGGCACATAGACACAGGCAACAGAGCATGCACAATGTCGGCACTAGTACAGTGTATATCCATCTTTCGCAGCAATGCAGGATGCTATTCTCCCATGCAGACGATCGTAGAGATGCTGGATGTAGTCCTGTGGAACGGCTTGCCATGCCATTTCCACCTGGCGCCTCAGTTGGACCAGCGTTCGTGCTGGACGTGCAGACCGCGTGAGACGACGCTTCATCCAGTCCCAAACAAGCTCAATGGGGGACAGATCCGGAGATCTTGCTGGCCAGGTTAGTTGACTTACACCTTCTAGAGCACGTTGGGTGGCACGGGATACATGCGGACGTGCATTATCCTGTTGGAACAGCAAGTTCCCTTGCCGGTCTAGGAATGGTAGAACGATGGGTTCGATGACGGTTTGGATGTACCGTGCACTATTCAGTGTCCCCTCGACGATCACCATAGGTGTACGGCCAGTATAGGAGCTCGCTCCCCACACCATGATGCCGGGTGTTGGCCCTGTGTGCCTCGGTCGTATGCGTTCCTGATTGTGGCGCTCACCTGCACGGCGCCAAACACGCATACGACCATCATTGGCACCAAGGCAGAAGCGACTCTCATCGCTGAAGACGACACGTCTCCATTCATCCCTCCATTCACGCCTGTCGCGACACCACTGGAGGCGGGCTGCACGATGTTGGGGCGTGAGCGGAAGACGGCCTAACGGTGTGCGGGACCGTAGCCCAGCTTCATGGAGACGGTTGCGAATGGTCCTCGCCGATACCCCAGGAGCAACAGTGTCCCTAATTTGCTGGGAAGTGGCGGTGCGGTCCCCTATGGCACTGCGTAGGATCCTACGGTCTTGGCGTGCATCCGTGCGTCGCTGCGGTCCCAGGTCGACGGGCACGTGCACCTTCCGCCGACCACTGGCGACAACATCGATGTACTGTGGAGACCTCACGCCCCACGTGTTGAGCAATTCGGCGGTACGTCCACCCGGCCTCCCGCATGCCCACTATACCCCCTCGCTCCGAGTCCGTCAACTGCACATACGGTTCACGTCCACGCTGTCGCGGCATGCTACTAGTGTTAAAGACTGCGATGGAGCTCCGTATGCCACGACAAACTGGCTGACACTGACGGCGGCGGTGCACAAATGCTGCGCAGCTAGCGCCATTCGACGGCCAACACCGCGGTTCCTGGTGTGTCCGCTGTGCCGTGCGTGTGATCATTGCTTGTACAGCCCTCTCGCAGTGTCCGGAGCAAGTATGGTGGGTCTGACACACCGGTGTCAATGTGTTCTTTTTTCCATTTCCAGGAGTGTATTTCTACAATTTACTCTCATTTATATTCTTATTTCAGTCAAATATACTTGTATTTTCAGTCTACTGAAATTTAGTACTACAGAGATGTATATGTTACAGGTTTTTTTACGGTAACTGATGTATGATGCAGAAAGCTGAACTAATGTCACAATAGCCTTTAGTGGTACCTAATCAAAATAAAAATTCGACATTTGATCTAAACATACTGTTTGTGATTTGTTACAAGTGATTTATTTAGTGGGTCCCACAGACCCAGCCCGACCATTCTCGACATTATTTTTCGCCCGACCGTTCTAGGGTTAAGTAGTTCTAAGTTCTAGTGGACTGATGACCTCAGATGTTAAGTCCCATAGTGCCCAGAGCCATTTGAACCATTTGTCCTGTGTTGGGCGAATTCATTTCCGGTAGGAGCAGTCGTATTCTGTAACCAACGTTCGGAACGGTTTGGTGACGCAGCCCACAACACGTGGCGGTCGGGAGGGAACAGCGACTCGCTCGACACCGACCTCTCCCACTCGACTCGCTGAAAAGTCAGTCACCAGATTGTTTTAATTGAAGTAAAGCCATTTCCTAACAATTAGTAGGGCAAACACCTTGGTAGATAGGACGCGGGGTGCCCTGTGCCAGAGACAGGGAACATTTCTAGGATAGCCGAAATTGGCTAGTGGCTGAAAGAAGTAACGGGAAGAGTTAACCGCAACACTCGCTTCGCATCCGTTGATTCATCCGGCCCCTGCGTCTGGCTAAGTTTTCTTTTCAGGATGTATGGTAAGACAGTGTCAGCTACCTTGATTCATAATGTACGTTCATCACACTTATTACTCAAAACAATCTGTGCGTATTTTGACTAAGGACGACACCAACGTTTGTTAACAAAAATACCATTTTGTGGGGTATCAAACAAAACTGCTGATAGGATCAGAATTTCTTGTTACACAGGGTGCAGCATGTTATGTTGGCTGTTAAGTCAGCTACAGACGCAACGTAGCGTCAGGCGTGCTCCAGGAACGTGTGCTGGCACTATTCTTGTTCGTATTGTATTTTAATGATGTGGCATACAGTATTAATTTTAATCTCAGATGGTTTGTGGATGGAGCAGATATCTATCGTGAGGTGGTACCAGAAAAACGCTGCGTAAATATCTCCTCATATCTTGATAAGATTTGAAAGTGATGCAAAGACTGGCAAGTTGTTCTAAATGTTTACACACGTAAAATTGTACACTTCACAAGACGTGAAAATCTAGTAGCCCACACTTACCGTATCAATGGGACAGATGGAGTCACTCAACTCATACAACTTCGTAGGTGAAACAATTTTGGCGGCTATCTACTGAAATCTTCACAGAAGGTGAATGGTTGGTAAGGTGCGTTGGGGATTTCGGTATCTTGAGACGTTACTGGAGAAGTAAACTCTACAAACAAGACTGCTTCCGTAACCAATGTAGCAGAAATATTTGGTATTTCAAGAGGCACCATATCGAAGATTTACACAGCAGAACGGAAAAACAGCGTCTACTAAGTCGCAACATAGACAATAGTTTGTGTTGAGCAATAGTGACAGACCGTCGCAGAAGAGGACAGTGACGAAAAATAAGATGACAACAGCTGTTTACCTTATTGCGGAACTACATGTTGCATTCGCGAACCCTGTCACCACCAAAACGACTTGAAGGTAACTCCATAAGCAGGCAAATGAGGGCGCCTCGGAATTCCAAAACTATTCATCAGCGATCCACATGACTGTAACAGTAAAGTGTGGTGGCGAAGCCATAAAAGATGGACTATGGAACAATGTAAGAAAGTCATTTGGTCGCAGGTGTTTCATATTATTTCCGACTTACGGCCGTTCCTCTGCTCGGGAACTGGGTGCTACATTGTCCTCAGATCCGTGTCGTCGTAAGTGACGTTCAGCTATTGAGGTGGCCGTATGAGAACGTCTCGAAAGCCAGTACATATACACTGAAGCACCAAAGAAACTGCTATAGGCATGTGTATTGAAATACAGAGATATGTAAACGGGCAGAATGTGGAGCTGCGGTTGGCAACGCCTAAATAAGAGAACTATTGTCTGGAGCAGGTGTTAAATCGGTTACTGCTGCCAAAGTGGTAGGTTATCAAGATTTAAGTGAGTTTCAACATATTGTTACAGTCACCGCACGAGCGGTGGGACACAGCATCTCCGAGGTCGCGATGAAGTGGGGATTTTGCTATACGACCATTTAACGCGCGTATTATGGATATTACGAACCCGGTAAAACATAAAATCCCCGACATCGCGGCAGCTGCAAAAAGATATTGTGATAACGGGACCAACGACGACTGAAGAGAATCGTCCAATGTTACAGAAGTGCAACTCTTCCGCAAAATACTGCAGATTTTAATGCTGGGCCATCAACAAGTGTCAACGTGCGAACCATTCAACGAAACATCATCGAAATGGGCATCCGGAGCCGAAGGCCCACTCGTCTACCCTTTGCAGGACAGAAAGCTTTACGCTTTGTCGGGGCCCGTCAGCAGCAACATTGGACTGTTGATGAATGAAAACATGTTACCTGATCAGACAAGTCTCTTTTCAAATTTTATCGAGGGGATGGACGTGTACGGGTATGGAGATAACCTCATGAATTTATGGACCCTGCAGGTCAGCAGTGGACTGTTCAAACTAGTGCAGGTGCTGTAGAGGTGCGGGGCGTGCGCAGTTGCACTGTGCAGGTGTACGTAAGCATCCTGTCTGATCATCTGCATTCATTCATGTCCACTGTGCTTTCCGACGGACGGGAAATTCCAGCAGGATAATTCGACATCCAACAAGTGCTGAACTGCTACAGAGTGGCTCCAGGAACACTCTTCTGAGTATAAACACTTCCGCTGGCCACCAAACTCTCCAGCATGAATAGGGGATGGGCAAAAATATAGAAGCACCGGAACCAAAACACTGTAGTTGTTCTTGAGCATATCTGGGGTGCCTTGAAGGGTGCTGTTCAGAAGGGATCTCCACCCCCTCGTACTCTTACGGATTTAGGGACAGCCCTGCAGGATTCATGGTGTCAGTTCTCTCCACCACTACCGCAGACATCAGTCGGGTTCATGCCACACCGTGCTGTGGCACTTCTCCGTGCTCACGGGGCCCCTACACGATATTAGGCAGATATACCGGTTTCTTTGGGGAGAGGGATTCCAGTGATGATTTGAGCAGCCGTATAGTGGTGTTCCATGGGCAGGACGGCTGCTCCACATGGTCGCATTACTACCAAGCATTATGTGAACATTTTGGTTGTCACGTTCACGTTAATCACATGGGACAATGTTTGTTGCACAGCTATGGTAGTTTGTTCCAAGTGAGAAGAGACCTCGTTCACTCACTTCGCATTCCCACGACTGGTTTTGTGAGTCGAGGCTAAATTGTCGCATCTGCCCCGGCCATCACAGCCATCAGATGAAGTCACTGTTATTGAGCCTCTGTGGTGTACCTTGGGGAGAATGGTGAGTGATCACGACCCATCTACATCTTTTTGCAGACGGAATGGCATCATATTCCCTTGAAAACCATACAGAACTGTATTCATACGTTCCTAGACGACTGGAAGCTGTAAACGAAAGCAGTAAACGAAACAAAAGAAAAAAAAAATTGGAGTAGTAATTAAAATCCATGGAAAAGAAACAAAAACTTTGAGGTTTGCTGATGACATTGTAACTCTGCCAGAGATAGCAAAGGACCTCGAAGAGCAGTTGAACGGAATGGACAGTGTCTTGAGGATATAAGATGAAGATCAACAAAAGCAAAACGAGGGTAATGGAATGTAGTCGATTAAATCAGGTGATGGTGAGGGAGTTAGATTAGGAAATGAGACACTTAAAGTAGTATATGAGTTTTGCTATTTGGGGAGCAAAATAACTGATGGTGGTCGAAGTAGAGGCCAAATAAAATGTAGACTTGCAATGGCAAGGAAAAACGTTTCTGAAGAAGAGAAATTTGTTAACATCGAGTACAGATTTAAGCGCCAGGAAGTCTCTTCTGAAAGAATTTGTATGGAGTGTAGCCATGCATGGAAGTGAAACATGGACGATAAACAGTTTAGACAAGAAGAGAAAAGAAGCTTTCGAAATGTAGTGCTACAGAAGAATGCTGAAGATTAGATGGGTAGATCACGTAATTAATGAGGAGGTACTGAACAGAATTGGGGAGAAGAGAAATTTGTAGCACAACTTGAACAGAAGAAGGGATCGGTAGGTATGACATGTTCTGAGGCATCAAGGAATCACCAACTGAGGGCAGCGTGGAGATTAAGAATCGTGGAGGGAGACCAAGAAATGAATACACTAAGCAGATTTAGAAGGATATAGGTTGCAGTAGGTACTGGGAGATGAAGAACTTTGCACAGGATAGGGTTGCATGGAGAGCTGCATCAAACCAGTCTTTCGACAAAAGACCACAAGAACAACAACAATGTTTTGGTTCCGGTGTTTCTATAGTTTTGCCCATCCCCTATTCTCAACTTGCTAGCCACCGACTCTACCTTCTTACACACATTATCTGGTTCATATGCACGTACCAGCTCTGGGATAATTCAGAATAGTACCAATTTCTGAATCGCGACCGCTGTTTTCCAAAATGTTTCCGCTAGTTTTCGGGTTGCTGGTAATTCCCTCTGAAATACTCCCAATCCCAGTCCAGCTCCCATTTCTCAGATTTTTGGCTGTATGGAACCAAGAGCTCGACAACAGTTTACTCTGTTCACTTGGGTAGGAAATTAAAGACAACATAAATATATAGTACTACTGCACAGAGTATTACAACTGAAACCAAAACGGGGAAATATGAGGAAGTACTTTAGGTATCTTTTTCCTGCCACCTTTCAGTAATTATTCTTTCCTGGACAAGAATGAAAGGCACGGTATGCCGAGAAACCCGAAGAGGGCGGTGGTGTAGGAAGGTTTTACGTGAACCGCTGCCAAATCTCAGCTAAAAAAATCGTCGTAATATAATCGAAGCTAAAGAGCCATGTGGACAACACTACCAATCCTTTATGAATGTACGTGATGAGGAATAAAATGATAATGTTATCAGTCGTTATAAAACAGGGAACCTAACCTACCGTTCATATGCGCAGTGTCCGTTATACTAGTGTGTTCTAAAAGCCCGACGTGGTGCACCAAACTTCCATGTTCACAGCCGATGTCAGAAATGCACGGAAATAAGAATAGAGGCATGGTAGCGTCCACGGACAGTTGATTAGGCGCGTGCAAACAAATAATTTTGATAGCTCTCATTTAGCTCTTAGGAATCTCAGACGAATATTTTTAATGAGGCCGTCAGGGGGGTAGGTGTACGCATTTCTGCATTTTCCTCTTTCAATACACCACGGAGCTCTGTCTGCCTTTTCAGTAAGTATTAATGATCTCCAACCTTCGCCGGGAAACGAAATGAAAGGTGTGGTATTAAACCAAGGACGGCCCTTATTCTGTGTCTCTGAATTTTATCTGACAGGCACGGCGTGATACGGCTACAATCTACAGGCTTACAATGGAACGTGTACATCGATGATTTGGAATCGCATGATTCAAGCTGTTTGCGTCATTCGAAAATAGAAATTTCTGCAAGCAGTCACGTTTATTCTTTATGATGCACAGTGAGCAAAAACCTTTCTCTGACTACAAAAATGTATTTCTAATGGACTATGCTGGATACTGCTACACGAGTTCTTCAGAAAGCTAGCTCAACTTATTAATCACTTGCATATGTCTGATGCAAATGGTAAGTTCACTCATACAGTTTTTATGGATACTATTCCAAAGCGCTCCGTTCGTTGCCGGTAGAACGTCTCGGCGGTATTCATCTTCCTTCCATATCTTTCCCATCGTATCTTTTTCCGTCATCGCGTCTACAGCATCACGTATACGTGCTGTAAGAGCTAGAACATAACGACCTAATGAACTGGACGCTTTACCTTTAACGTTCACCACAAAAAATCAAGATGGGTTATGACAGGTGAACATTGTGGTCATAGTGTGGGACCGATCCAACAATGCGTTCGTCGTATTGTCTTAGATTGATTTTTGCGTTTATTTCACGCAGTGTTCATTGTCTGTTAGCACATACGGCTCTACACAGTTGCCGCTGTTCTCTGCTGTTAAATGAATGTCGTCGGCCGCTGTGTTGTTCTTGGTGAGAGGTTATGCCTGAAATGTGGTATTCGCTCTTGAAAATGTTGTTGTTGTTGTGATATTCAGTCCAGAGACCGGATTGATGCAGCTCCCCATGCTACTCTATCCTGTGCAAGTTTCTTCATCTCCCAGCACCTACTGCAACCTACATCCTTCTGAATTGTTGAGTGTATTCATATCTTGGTCTCCCTCTACGATTCTTACGCACCACGCTGCCCTCCAATACTCAGTTTGTGATTCCTTGATGCCTCAGAATATGCCCTACCAAACTACCCCTTCTTCTAGTCAAGTTGTGCCACAAATCTCCAATTCTATTCAATACCTTCTCATTACTTATGTGATCTACCCATCTAATCTTCAGAATCCTTCTGTAGCACCACATTTCGAAAGCTTCTATACTCTTCTTGTCTAAACTATTTATCGTCTACGTTTCACTTCCATACATGGCTACACTCCATACAAATACTTTCAGAAACGACTTCATAATACTTAAAGCTATACTCGATGTTAACAAATTTCTCTTCTTCAGAAGCGCTTTCCTTGCCATTGCCAGTCTACATTTTATATCCTCTCTACTTCTACCATCATCAGTTATTTTGCTCCCCAAATAGCAAAACTCCTTTACTACTTTAAGTGTCTCATTTCCTTACCTAATTCCCTCAGCATCACCCGACTTAATTCGACTACATTCCATTACCCTCGTTTTGCTTTTGTTGATGTGCATCTTATATCCTCCTTTCAAGACACTGTCCATTCCGTTCAACTGCTCTTTCAGGTCCTTTGCTGTCTCTGACAGAATTACAATGTCATTGGCGAACCTCAGAGTTTTTATTCCTTCTCCATGGATTTTAATTCCTACTCCGAACTTTTCTTTTGTTTCCTTCACAGCTTGCTCAATATACAGATTGAATAACATTGGGGAGAGGCTACAACCCTGTCTCACTCCCTTCCCAACCACTGCTTTCCTTTCATGTCCCTCGACTCTTATAAGTGCCATCTGGTTTCCGTAAAAATCGTAAATAGCCTTTCGCTCCCTGTTTTTTAACCCTGCCACCTTCAGAATTTCAAATAGAGTATTGCAATCAACATTGTCAAAAGCTTTCTCTAAGTCTACAAATGCTAGAAACGTAGGTTAGCCTTTCCTTAATCTAGCTTCTAAGATAAGTCAGTACTGTCTCACTTGTTCCAACATTTCTACGGAATACAAACTGATCATCCCCGAGGTCGGCTTCTACCAGTTTTTCCACTCGTCTGTAAAGAATTCGTTTTAGTATTTTGCAGCCGTGGCTTATTAAGCTGATAGCTCGTTAATTTCTCATCTATCAATGTCTGCTTTGGGTTTAGGATTATTATATTCTTCTTGAAGTCTGAGGGTATTTCGCCTGTCTCATACATCTTGCTCACTAGGTGGTAGAGGTTTGTTAAGGCTCTTGACAGTATGGTGTATGAAATATTGAATCCACTAATGATTTCCGAAACGAGATGTCTCATGCGTCTAGCTCCAACTACGTTCCGCGTTCAGAGTCTGTTAATTTCCGTCGTGCGGTCATCATCACGTCAGAAACTTTTATACATGAATCACCTGAGTACTAATGACAGCTTCGCCAACGCACTGCCCTTTTATACCTTGTGTACTCGATACTACCACCATCTGCATATGTGCATATCGTTAACGCATGATTTTTCTCGCCTAGGTGTATATTACTAAACGGCTAAAATCAGGTGGCCCGTGCCACGTCTTCCAGGGGCTACAAACATTTGATTTTCAGTATTTTCATACAATTACTAAGCAATTTTAAAATTCTGACGAAATCGTTTCACTAGGAACTATAACCTTATGTTGAATGTTTAACATAATAATACATCTCTTAAAGTTAGAAACTGTGCACTAGGTCTTGAGGCAGTATAACCCATGACGCTCAAATATATCTAGTGGCGCGCCATCAGCGACGTAAAGTAAGATCATTGCTAGGCAAACGTGTCAATCATCGATACCTGAGTGCGTCAGTGGACAGAACTTTGATGATGAACATTTTTTCCATTGAGGAAGTTTTTTACTTGCACCTGCATTTTAAGACTTCGATTGGGCAATTTTAATAAAGTCAGCTTAACCCCTGGTCACTTTGAGGAAAGTTCTGTGAAATGTCATATGAGCGAAGAGGTTATCGCAAATGTCCACCATATTGGAATTCGAATTCAAGATCGTTGTAGATACACTGGTCGGGTGCAGAACAAAATAGGCTACGATTTTGTCTGATAAACGCCTCTTCAGTGACAGCAACATTCGGCTAATCTTAAATGGAGTATCTTTGGGAAATTTTTTAATGGAATCAGCATCCTGACGATTTCCACAGTAATGGTGAGCTGACTGAACTTTTCATCAATACAGTGCAAACAAAACGCAATAGATCCCTTCTCTAAGTTGAGCAGAGCGACATAGAAATATTTAAGCTAGTCATAGTAGATCTTGATGAGTGGGTTTAAGAAAACCGGAGAATGAGTTCCGTATTTGAGCGAAATCAGTACAGGACCCTGTGGCGCAGTGAGTGGAAGAATGATAATGTCGGGGAGTACAGCAACAACAGCCATTGGCCTCAAAGTCAGGGGAACACTTCTTGCAAACAAAGACCCAGACATTATGAGGACACACCTTATTCTGCAGACATCATATATTAGGACCAACAAGGGAACACGACTGGAAATAATTGAAATAAGAAGTACAGTTCCAAAACTTAGTCAAAATGCTTGACTAATTACTGAACAAGAATTGCCTTAGGTGACAAAGGCATCGGGTAGCGATGTGGACATATACAGATGGTAGTAGTTCCGTGAACACAAGGTATGAATGAGCAGTGCTGAGGGGTTCCGTACCCTCTTTTGCACGTCCCCTACAAACTGTTACAACCTGGTATTTTGCATTAGTTGGCCGATTCAAATTGTGACCCATTGATATTATAGTCATAGGATACCACGTTTTCTTCTTTTTGTGAAGAGCGCTGTTTTACATTTCTGCACGTTTAAAGCAAGTTGACAATCTTTGCACCGTTTCGAAATCTTTTCAAAATCTGACTGAATACATAGGCTACCTCTTTCAGACAGTACTTCATTGTAGATGACTGATTCATCTGCAAACAGTCTGAAGATACTATTATTGTTGTCTACAAGGTCATTAATATACAACATGATTAGCAAGGATCCTAACTCCCCTCCCCGGGGCATACCCGAAGTTACTTCTACATCTGATGATGAATCCCAATCCAAGATAATTCTCTGTCCACCCTACGAAAGAGTCCTCATTCCATTCACAAATTTCGCTTGATACCCTCTATGCTCCAACTTTTGACAGTAAATGTAGGTGCGGTACTGAGTCAAATACTTTTCGGAAATCGAGAAGCACGCACCTTCCTTACTGCCTTCAACCAAAGCTTTCATTATGTCATGTGAGAAAAATACGAATTGAGTTTCACGTGATAGGTGTTTCCGGAATACATGCTAGTCATTATGTTTGAGCCTTGAATATAAGATTCTACAACAGATCGATCTCAAGGATACTGGACGGTAGTTTTTTGGATCACTTACCCTTCTTGTAGATGAGTATGACATGTGTCTTTTTACAAGAACTGGGCACAGTTTTTTGTTCGAGGGATATGTGATAGATACAGTTAGAACAGGGGCTAACTCAGCCGCAAATTCAGTATAGAACCTGATAAGCATTCCGTCGATCCCTGGAGCATTGTCCAATTTTAACAATTTCCGCTGTTTCTCAATACCACTGATACTAATAATGAGTTCACGGATCTTTTCAGTGGTACGAAGGTTAAATTTGGATCATTTTTCTGGATTTTCCTTCGTAAAGATTTGTTTAAAAACATTTCAGTTTTTGCTTTGCTGTCCTCAATTTTAGTTCCTTTCTCATTCGCTACGGACTGGACACTAATTTTGGTGCCATAACAGCCTTTACGTACAACCAGAATTTCTTTTGGTTTTGAGAAAGATCACTGACAGAATTCTGCTACAGCAGTCACTGAAGGCATCACGCATTGTTCTCTTGAGAGCCAAACGCGCTTCTTACAGCATCTGTCTACCTGTAGTCCTACCCTTTGTTTTACACGTATTACGCAGTAGTCCCTGCTTTTTTAGAAGTTTCTTTACAGTGACTGTATAACACAGAGGTTCCCTCCCATTATAAACTGTTCTACTGGGTACACGTATATCCAATGCATGGCCAACTATTCTTTCGAACTTGAGCCATATGTTCTCAACATGCTCGTGCCCTGTGCTGAAAGTTTGAAGTTCCTCATTGAGATATGACACTACTGACTTTTTTTCTAGTTATCTGAACGTATATGCCTTTCTGCATGTTTTAGTAGTTTCTTTGTACTTTGGTAATCATTGTTGCCACAACTGCGTCATGGTCGGTGATACCAGTTTCGATGTGGACGTCCTAAAAGAGGCGAGAAAGATGTGAGACCTATATGTTGCCATTAGATCCAATATATTGCCGTCATGAGTGGTATTTCGAACTATTTGTTCTAGGTAGTTTCCAGAGAAGGTATTTAGTAATGTTTCTCAGGATGTCTTATCACGCCCACCACTACCAAAACTACAATTTTCCTAGTTCATTGTTTGATGATTAAAGTCTCCACTTTCGTTTACCGTATGATTGTCGATCTTATGTACAAGTGAACTCAGATTTTTCTGTAAGTTTTCTGTTACATCAGGAGATGAGTCTGGTGGGCGACAAAAAGATTCAATTACTATTTCATGCCCACCCCAGATTCACTGCGTCTTGCCCAAACAATTTGATATTCAGTTTCAATTTCTATCTCGATGAATTTGAGTTTATTGTCTACAGCGACAAATACACCATCTCCATTTGCCATTATTCTGTCCTTCAGGTTTCAATCACTTTCTATACCTACTACTATGTGAGCATTACTGCTTTTCAGAAGCGCTTGAAACTCCGGAACTTCGTTACGAATTTTTTGGCAGCTAAGCACTAGAATTTTGATACTCTCATCCGTGGGAGACATTTATTTCGATCTTACACTGATACTTCTGGGTTTGCCATAGCCAACGTCATCTGGATTGGTTGGACAGTCGCCTAATTTAAAAACTCCTTACGAGCACCCCGCACTACCTGGGTAGCAGCCTCTGATGTGTAGTACACACCTGACTCACTGCAGGGACAGTACAGTTCTCTACCCTATGGTGCGAGTCCAGGAAGTCGCAGTAATAGCTGGTCACAGAACCTCCAAAGTCTCTCTTTCAGTGTTTTGACTCTACTCGGAACCATGAGGCTATACAGTATCTCCAACACCCAAGATGGATCCTATCACTTTATTATGTGACAACAAAGCAGCAATTGACGTACTTAAGAATAGGTGCCTTCAAGAGCCGAACCAAGCATATAGAGATAACACTTTATAATAGAAAAACTAGAGTCCAAGTCACTGTGGAGCACATATCTTGAGACCAAATGCTGGCAGACAAAACTTGTGGCAAAAGCCTCACCACCATCAGCTGCTACAAGTTTTTGTTGTTGTTGTTGAACGCAAGCACGCATTGAGCTGTACACGTGCCGGATGTCAGTGTATGGAACAGTAAACACTGTTTGTGGATGACGTTGGAGTTCTCGTTCGATTGCGTCCCATATCCGCTCGACTGCAGATAGGTCTGGTGATGGAGCAGGCCGAGGCAACACGTCGACCCTCCATAGATCGTATTGGGTTACGTCAGCCGTATGTGGGCGAGCGTTATCTTGCTGGTGATCACCTCATGGAATGCGATTCACGAATGACAGATACACGTACAAATTCACAGTAAGGGCGAGTGGGATAACCACGAGATTGCTCCTGCTGTCATACGAAATTTCACCTATCATAATAACTCCAAGTGTATGTAGCACAGAGACAGGCTGGTTGCAGGCTCTCAATTGGTCTCCTTTTAACCAATACACGGATATCACTGGCATCAAGGCATCACCAGCTTTCATCAGAAAAACAAAAAAAATGTTCAAATTGTGTGAAATCTTAAGGGACTTAACTGCTAAGGTCATCAGTCCCTAAGCTTACACACTACTTAACCTAAATTATCCTAAGGACACATACACCTCCGCCTTAGACCGCTCGGCTAAACCCACGCGGCCTCAGAAAAACAACAGACCTCCACCTTGCCCTTCAGTGAGCTCTCGCTTGACAACACTGAAGTCGCAAATGGTGATGGTTTTAGACCGTAGAAATGCACAGTATAGGGCGTCTTGTTCGGACCTGTCCTTCAAGTAACAGATTTGCAACAGTTCGTTGTGTCACTGTGATGCCAATTGCAGCTCAGATTTCTGCTGCAGATGCAGTACGATGCCAGAGCCATACGCCGAACATAATGGTCTTCCCCCTCGGTAGTGTCACGTGACCGTCCGGTGCCTGGTCTTATCCGACCGTACACTTTCCTGACCACCTCTACAAGCAAGCATGTAGAGTGGCTACATCCTGCCAAGTCTATCTGCAGTATCGCAGAAGGAACATCCAGCTTCGTATAGCCCTATTACTCGACCTATTTCAAACTAAGTGAGGTGCCTTAAAGGCATTCTTGACTAACCACAACGCACCATGTCTAGTCTCAAAGCTAACACGTCCGTTACAGCGTACGTTTCTGGCTTTGCAGTCATCATACTCAAGTACAAGAAGCTCTTCTTACAGCAGTTGAGAAGGCAGAAGTGGCACGATGACGTAATGTGGTGTGAGGTACTGATGACAGATGGTTTGTTCATTACGGGTATCGTGAGAAAGACCACCTGCCCGCGATTGGCTGCTACTTTCGGAAGTTGTGCCCCAATATGAATATCTTCTGTTATTAATATTAGACAAACTAAAGAGCGTATTTACTTGAATATCGAGTTTAAGCATCTCTCAATAGCGTGCTATCATTCTGTTATTTCACAAGTATTAATAATCAGCAGAATAATAAACAACTGCTAAACGAAAAAGCAGACGAAGCACTTCGGAAATCTTTGGATAGTGTCTAATTTGGATGGCGGGCAAAGTGGTTCGGTTGTAAGAAAATTGGATATTTGTGGTAAGTTCATATGGGAGCAAACCGCTGAGGTCATCGGCCCCTAGGCTTACACACTACTTAATCTAAACTAAAACGCTAAGGACAACACACACACACACACACACACCCATGCCCGAGGAAGAACTCGAACCTACGACGCGCGAAACCGCGTGAACTGTGGCAAGGTGCCCCTGACGGCGGGCTACCCCGCGCGTCATTGTTTGTAAGATCATAACTGGCTCTGCAGTGTCGGAGGACAGACATGTTGTCTGCTGTGGTATCAGTTAGCGCTCAACTTGCTATGTCTAATTTGTAAATGTGACAACTGTAATAACTGAAATACGTAGTTCGTCAGTTAGTTGAAGAATAGAAATTATTTGTGGAATGTAACTGTGCAGTTTCTCATGTTTTGCTAAGTGAGTGACATCCTGTATAAACAAATTGATTGTAAATTTAATTATTTCTAAAGTAACAGTTCCTCGCTAAGAGTTTCTTACAGCCTCAAGTTTCGGATTCATGACCTACGTGCTGTTTTCTGCGCAGGGGAAAACAACTGCTGAAGACTGCAGGTTGGTGAACATTTATTAGAACTTATGCATTCAACTCAGGGCGGTGGAAGCAAATAGGGATCTCGCATGTACTGCAGTCTTAGTACAAACGAGATCAGTGGCACGTCATCTGTAGTAATACAGAGGAAATATGAAGGAGAGAAAATTTTTCGATATATATATATATATATATATATATATATATATATATATATATATATATATATATATATATCACTGTCTTTTTCAACTCGCCGTACCCGAATTGCAGTCTTACAGTGGCACTACTAGCCCCACTCTTTCGCGACTGGCGCAAAATTTGAGTAGACATCATATTTCCGATGTAGAAACACGCGTACTTCTCTTACTTTATGCCGCACAGCTCCTTGTGGGTTCTGTCTGTGTGTATTTTGCGTTGCTACGGACGCTATTGTCTTTATTCTGTACACTGTATTTACAGTACAACAGATCGTGTAGCTGTATTTAACTTGTTAATGTATGCAATGAGTCTTACAGTTACAATCGGTTATCGCCAGCAAATTAACCTGCTAACTCTATTCATTAAGTTGTTCACGGCTGCACATTGTCATTCTTACTGAATGTAGTGACAGGGTTATCATGTGCTGTGCTGAAGTAGTGTGAAGTGGTGAAGCTTCGCTCTCTGAAGTTGACGACCGTTTGAGGAGCAGGCGAGTTGCGGTGTGGTGCATCAAGACGACCATCTGACAGTCCCTCGAAGGGAACCGCCCGCCACGTTGCTGACACATGCTGGGCACACGAGGCCGACACGTGCCAGCCTGCTTGGCATACATCCCAGTGAACTATCGGCAGGTACGAAGGCCAGCGACCCTATGGCCAATGGAGTGGCCATCCATTCACTGAGAAGAATTACGTTGGGCGGTGATATAGATTTTCAGTGTAAATGTTCACTGTGACCATATGCAAAGACAATTAATATTTGTAGCTGGACACGCGAATAACCTTAATTTTATTGTAATTTTGGCAACCACTAACAAGTGGTCTTAAAGACACACTCTTCTACATAATAACATGCAATTATCACCATTTAATAATGTAACCTAACATTCACTAATTCATTGTCGTTAGGTTCATTTAGAGTAATTCACCTAGTTTTCTTCTCTTCCTTTTCAATCGCATTAATACGTCAAACATTTCCTAATTTAACAAACAGTTATGGTCAGAACATCCCTATGCAGGAATACATTATTTAAATTACAACAAAGAAACGTAGATTTTAAGTCGAAATCTTTTGGATATTTATCTTGTAGAACGCCCAAATTGACTCACTTATGATAAAACATTTGTTTAACTTTGCGTCTGTCATGACGATGTCAATTGCAGCAAGCATGCACTGTGAGTCAGGTCAAAAGTTAATTTTGTAAACATTCGTGTAGAACAAAGATTCGTATCTATGTATTTCTTACTTTTGTCAGTGCCAACACAGATAATCTATGTATGAATCTGTCGTGCTATATCTGCCCCTTTTTATGTTTTTAATTACGAATCAATGAGGCCTTATTATGTCTTCTTATTTTTTCTTTTGCTAATAGAAGATTGATGGGAGTCGTTTTCTGATTTTGATGTCATTCGAATTAGTTTGAAGATGCCCAGCCCATGTCACAATTGAGTTTTGCGTTATGTGGAGCTATTTTTTCATGTTTTTTGATAGGCATGAAATTATGGTGTGGCATATCTTTCACGATGCGACGCGATTTTATTTCATTTTGCCGTTTTTTCACAGTTACTTCAGTGAGTGTTGTGGAGCGGTGTGCATGGAAACGCATCCTTGTGTTCACTTCACACTACACTGGGGTGGTGTGTTGCTGTAAATGTCTCTGTGACTTGTTCTGTCAGCAGAATGCAGTCTGTGGATCTCATTGGGTCAAGAGCGCGTCCTCTGGACATAAGAGCAGTTTTAAGGAAGTCAAGTAGTGACACACTCCACAGATTTTGAATGCAGAGCAGGTGCTTGTACTCCTTCCTGATCAGTGAACATTACAGCCGCCCCACAGTCCCAAGAGAATAATTGAGAGTAACACTTTCGCCTTTCTGCAAGTACCTGAAACAGCCAGACACCAAAAATGGATCAAATGGCTCTGAGCACTATGGGACTTAACATCTATGGTCATCAGTCCCCTAGAACTTAGAACTACTTAAACCTAACTAACCTAAGGACATCACACAACACCCAGCCATCACGAGGCAGAGAAAATCCCTGACCCCGCCGGGAATCGAACCTGGGAACCTGAGCGTGGGAAGAGAGAACGCTACCGCACGACCACGAGATGCGGGCCCAGACACTGTTGCATCGTCTGACCGTCATAGGAGAGACTGACTGAATTCGCTCTTGAAGTATGGTTCAGCCTAGATTATTGCATAACTCTGGATTCTTTCAAGAAACGTAGTAGAAGTAATCCACTAAACTACAGGCCCATATCGTTAACGTCGATACGAATCAGGATTTTAGAACATATATTGTGTTCGAACATTATGAATTACCTTTAAGAAAACGATCTATTGACACACAGTCAACATGGGTTTAGAAAACATTGTTCCTGTGAAACACAACTGGCTCTTTATTCACATGAAGTGTTGAATTCTATTGACAAGCAATTTTAGATTGATTCCGTATTACTGAATTTCTGGAAGACTTTTGATACTGTACCGCACAAGCGGCTCGTAGTGAAATTGCGTGCTTATGAAATATTGTCTCAGTTATGTGACTGGATTTGTGATTTCCTGTGAGAGAGGTCACAGTTCATAGTAACTGACGGAAATCGATCGAGTAAAACAGAAGTGATTTCTGGGGTTCCTCAAGGTAGTGTTATAGGCCCTTTGCTGTTCCTTATCTATACAAACGATTTGGGAGACAATGTGAGTAGCCGTTTTCGGTTGGTTGCAGATGACGTGGTCCTTTATCGACTAATAAAGTTATCAGAAGATTAAAAAAAACTGGAATACTTTTTAGAAAAGATATCTGAACGGTGCGAAAAGTGGCAGTTGACCCTAAATAACGAAAAGTGCGAGGTCATCCACATGAGTGCTAAAAGGAACTCAAACTTCAGTTACACAATAAATCGATCTAATCTAAAAGCCTTAAATTCAACTAAATAAGTAGGTATTACAACTACGAACAACTTAAATTGGAGGAACACATAGAAAATGCTGTGGGGAAGGCTAACCAAAAACTGCGTTTTATGGGCAGCACACTTACAAAATGTAACAGACCTAATGAGGAAATTGCCTATACTACGCTTGTCCGTGCTGTATTAGAATACTGCTGCGCGGTGTGGGATCCTTACCAGGTAGGACTGACGGAGTAAATCGAAGAAGTTCAAAGAAAGATAGAACGTTTTGATTCATTGAGAAATATGGGAGTGTCACAGAAATGACACACGATTTGGTCTGGAAATCATTAAAACAAAGGCGTTTTTCGTTGCGACCGAATCTTCTCACGAAATTCCAATCGGCAACTTTCTCCTCCGAATGCGAAAATATTTTGTTGACATCGACCAACATAGGGAGGAACGATCACCGCCATAAAATAAGGGAAATCTGAGCTCGTACGGAATGATATAGGTGTTCATACTTCCGCGCGCTATACGAGATTGGAATAATAGAGAATTGTGAAGGTGGTTCGATGAACCCTCTGCCAGGCACTTGAATGTGATTTGCAGAGTGTCCATGCAGACGTAGAGGTAGAAGCACTCGACTCCGATTGGTAGTAAATAAATGCCTAGTTCAGGTAACTTGAAGACTGAACCTGACGTGTACGGGATGTCTGGGTAGAACAGCTTGCACACACCGTACTAGGTTTAGATGCTCCGAGGTGGACGGAGGAACTGTGTCAGTGCAAACAAATTAGTGCCAAACAAATATACACTTTATTGAGCTGCGATACTTACTTAAAGTTTTACGTCAACTCGTTGGATCTGCTGGCGCGCACATACAACTAAGCACTTACCTGTCCACGCGTGCGTTACTGAATACAACGTCAGCAAGACTCTGTCCGTCCTGGTCGCCACACTATCACTCGCTGTAGTAAACACTTGTCCCTATGCGAAGGCTATAGGCGAGTCCGATTGTAGACCAAGTCTTGCAAGCTGATCTCTGTGGTGTCACCGCCACACACCACACCTGCTAGGTGGTAGCCTTTAAATCGGCCGCGGTCCGTTAGTATACGTCGGACCCGCGTGTCGCCACTATCAGTGATTGCAGACCGAGCGCCGCCACACGGCAGCTCTAGTGTCGAGAGACTCACTAGAACTCGCCCCAGTCGTACAGCCGACTTTGCTAGCGATGGGTCACCGTCTACATACGCTCTCATTTGCAGAGACGACAGTTTAGCATAGCCTTCGGCTACGTCATTTGCTGCGACCTATCAAGCCGCCATATTCAGTTAATATTTCCAGAATGTATTCTGAACAGATAATATTGTGACTCATGTACCGTCAAGAGCGACGTTCATCATTAATGGATTAAAGTTAAGTATCAAACTAATTACGTCCGCTTTCTGAATTCTAATTCCTTGTCATGTTCCAGACCTCACGTCAGTATAGTCCTTCCCTCCTCACGCCAGCCTGCGTGAGCTAAAACGCTTGCATTTCGGCCTCTACTAGTAACACGGTGTTGGCTCTTCTGCCAACACAACAATCTCCACTGTGGATTGTGCTATCAACTATAACTCTGGAACTCCATGCTGGAACTGTCCTACGCGAACGCCGAACATGACTGTCTGTTGCTGGCTGTGGCCAACGCTTATCACAACTCGGAACTTCACCGCAATGGCGGCCACGCGCAGGTTTCTGACTGTCCCGCGCTTGTTGTTGGCGGTGAACTTCAAAGCACCGGCCTTGGCGCTAGTCGGAAACTGTCTCATAGAGCCAGCTTCGGTTACGTCCATTGTCTAGGACACCACAGAACCCAGCAATTATTGGTTGGTGTTGCACTCACCAAATACCTTGGCGTCGAACATATATTTGTTATAGCGAGAGTAATCTCTACCACCGACGTAGTTGCTGTTATGAGGCCATGCTTGGAGACAGCAACTATACAGGTTCATCACAGGGTCGAACAGTATCATCTATCACTTTGGCAAAAATAGATCGCTAAACGTTTTGGCAACAAATGACAATGTTGTGCTCATACAATTTTTGCAGCACTTAACTGGACTATGAAGAATGTGCGTGGCACCATAGTTCAGTCCGCAGCTCGTGGTCTCGCGGTCGCGCTCTCGCTTCCCGAGCACGGGGTCCCGGGTTCCATTCCCGGTGGGGTGAGGGATTTTCACCTGCCTCGAGATGACTGGGTGTTTGTGTTGTCCTCATCATACCATCATCATTCATGAATGTGGCGAGGTTGGACTGAGCAAACGTTGGGAATCTGTACGGGCGCTGATAACGGCGCAGTTGAGCGCCTCAAAAGCCGAACATCATCATCATCAATATAGTTCAGTGTCCACTTGCAGTTATTGCTATTTAAATACTGGTATAGTCCTACCCCAGTCACTGCAGGTAAGTGCTGTCTTGAGTACCGTCTGTTCAGAGCAGCGTTGTGGCTGCTTATATTCACGTTTGAAGAATGGATGTCCACTTGGGATCTACTTGTGTGACGAAAGACAGATGTGTAACATAGTCCTTGTTGCATGCGTCCCTTTCGTTTCTAAACTAACTATGTTGGGTCTGAATCTTAAGCAGCTCGGTGCTCTTCTACAAGCATATAGACTGTGTCACGTACCTTGTGGAGGACTTAGCGCTCGGATAATTCGATAGTGAAAATCATAGACAAATCTTGGAAAACGAGGCTCCCGAGGGAAGATATTGTCAAGTAACAACAGAATGGCAGTACAGCATCTGGCTTCATCTGATTGGCAGTAAAGATGACGTCGTGTGTCATGCCAGCGTAGTTGAATTATTCATTCTCACGACTCAACGAGTAATAACATAGTAGGAAGAATTTCTCGTTGAAATGGTAGCCTTTCCTAAAGTTCTGAGACTTTGGCACTCACTCACACGTCTACTAACAGAGAGTCTAAATGTGACTGGTTACTCAGAGTACCCATCAGAGCCGCGAGTATTTTTCTTTTGCAGTCTAGCTTATTCCTTTTACTGCCCGTTTAATGTTTCGGAGTGAAGGGATAACTGAATGGTTATTTTAATTAACATCATAGAAGTAACAACACGAAAAAAAAAGATTTCCCGCCGTTTCGTTTTTTAGAGTAGAGAGGGGTGGGACATATAGTGTTATTCATATGTCAGGTTACTTTACATTCGAAAAGTGGGTGCACTCAGCGCTTGTTATGTGACTTACAAATTATACAGTGCAGCAATCAGTCGTTATTTTTGAGATTTTATTACGCAAATCCAGATTTCGACAAGTAGCTAGCGATTCTCAATGCACTATTTGTTGTGTTGGCAGAAGAGCCAACACCGTCTTACTAGAGGTGGCCGAAATGCACACGTTATAGCTCATGCAGGCTGGCGTGAGGAGGGAAGGACTATACTGACGTGAGGTCTTGAACATGACAAGGAATTAGAATTCAGAAAGCGGACTTAATTATTTTGATACTTAACCTTAATCCATTAATGATGAACGTCGCTCTTGACGATACATGATTCACAAGATTATCTTTTCAGAATACATTCTTGAAGAATATGGCGCCTTGCTAGGTCGTAGCAAACGACGTAGCTGAAGGCTATGCTAAACTGTCGTTGTAAGTAGGCTGTTTAGGTTTTTTTTTTTTTTTTGGTAACGCCGCAGCCACTTAGCGCTCTGTATAAAAATCACTGGCTGTGCCGTGTGCAGTCTGTGGCTGGTTTGCATTGTTGTCTGCCATTGTAGTGTTGGGCAGCGGCAGCTGGATGTGAACAGCGCGTAGAGTTGCGCAGTTGGAGGTGAGCCGCCAGCAGTGGTGGACGTGGGGAGAGAGATGGAGGAGTTTTGAAATTTGTTAGAATTGGTGTCATGAACTGATATATATATTATGACTATTAAGGTAAATACATTGTTTGTTCTGTATTAAAATCTTTCATTTGCTAACTATGCCTTTCAGTAGTTAGCGCCTTCAGTAGTTTGAATCTTTTATTTAGCTGGCAGTAGTGGCGCTCGCTGTATTGCAGTAGCTTGAGTAACGAAGATTTTTGTGAGGTAAATGATTTGTGAAACGTATAGGTTAATGTTAGTCAGGGCCATTCTTTCGTAGGGATTTTTGAAAGTCAGATTGCGTTGCGCTAAAAATATTGTGTCAGTTTGAGCCCAGTCCTGTATAAATTTTTCAAAGGGGACGTTTCATCGTCTCTGCAAATGAGACAGTATGTAGGCAGTGAACCATCGCTAGCAAAGTCGGCTGTACAACTGGGGCGAGTGCTGGGGAGCCTCTCTAGGCTAGACCAGCCGTGTGGCGGCGCTCGGTCTGCAATCACTGATAGTGGCGACACGCGGGTCCGACATATACTACCGGACCGCGGCCGATTTAGACGCTACCACCTAGCAAGTGTGGTGTCTGGCGGTAACACCACACTATTTTCCATTCTCAATGCATGTAAGTCCCCTTTGTTCGGGCGTCAGTCACAGTTCTTTGAACTAAATTATTCATACATAGCTCTGCGCTTTCAGAAGACAAGTGCGCGAAAACTACGAACCATAGAGAAAAATGAGACGTATCAGTGGACAAATGTGTGACTCATATTACAGGTGCTCAGTATGGAGACCCTTTGTGATCGGGCAAACGCCCATACGTGCACGGCCATTCATTGACACAAATTGTCCAGCAACGCACAACTGCAGCGCCCATTGAAAATTTGTTCATTGGGTTGTCTGTCTACAGGCGTGAACTAATTCAATGCGACGATATGGAGAAAAAGTTTAGAACGAAACCTGAGGACAGCGCGACCTACAACAGCAACCTGCAACTGTAAGAACTCTGCAAACTACCAGCAGCCTTCCTTTTACTGGAGGGACGCTGACGCACAGCGGTAACATGCAGCAAAATTCCCACTGGTATGCTGATATCCTACTGTTAAACAAAAAAGGCCCAACAGCATTGAAAGGGCGGTGTTTCCCATATTTTAGATCTCTACTACTTTTTATGGCCAGCCTAACTGTATGCCATCCTAACTATATCTTTTGCTGCAGACCCTGAAAAAACATTCGGGCATGTTACGTTGCCAGGAGCTACCGACCATTTTGTCGCCAATATCACCTTCCACACTAGAGCGCCAAAGAAACTGGTATAGGCATGCGTATTCAAATACAGAGATATGTAAGCAGACAGAGTATGGCGTTGCGTTCGGCAACGCGTATATAAGAAAACTAGAGTCTGGCGCATTTGTCAAATCGGTTACTGCTGCTACAATGGCAGGTTATCAAGATTTAAGTGAGTTTGTACATGGAGTTATAGTCGGCGCACGAGCAATGGGGCAAGCAGCCCCGAGGTACCGACGAAGTGGGGATTTTCCCATACGACCGTTTCACGAGTGTACCGTGCATGTCACGAATCCCGTAAAACATCAAATCTCCGACGTCGCTGCTGCCAGAAAAGATCCTGTAAAAACGGAACCAACGACGATTGAAGGGAATCGTTCAACTTGACACAAGTGCGGCCCCTCCGCAAACTGCTGCAGATTTCAATGCTGGGCTATCAAGAAGTGTCAGCGTGCGAACCATTCAAAGAAACATCATCGATGTGGGCTTGATGACTGCACGACACAATGCTTTACGCCTCGCCTGACCCCGACATTGGACTGTTTATGACTGGGAACATGTTGCCTGGTCGTAAGAGTCTCGTTTCAAATTGTATCGAGCAGATGGACGTGGACGGGTATGGAGACAACACCATGAGTCCCTGAACCCTGCGTGTCAGCAGGGGACTCTTCAAGCTGGAGGAGGCTCTGTAACGGTGTGGGGCGTGTGCAGATGGAGCGATATGAGACTCCTGATACGTGTTGATACGACTCTGACAGGTGACACCTGAATAAGTATCGTGTATAATCACCTCCATTCTTTCATGTCCAGTGTACATTCAGACGGACTTGAGCAAATCCAGCAGGACAATTTGTCATCCCACACGTCCATAATTGTTACAGAGTGGCCCCAGCAACAGTCTTCCAAGTTTCAACACTTCGGCTGGCCACCGAAGTCCACAGACATGACATTAGTGAGCATATCTGGATTTCCTTGCAACGTGCTGTTCAGAAGAAATCTCCATCCGTTCGTACTGTTAGGGATTTATGGACAGTCCTGCAGGATTCATGGTGTCATTTCCCTCCAGCACTACTTCAGACATTATTATCAGATGGATAGAGCGTCTGCAATGTAAGCAGGAGATCCCGGGTTCGAGTCCCCGTCGGGACACACATTTTCAGCTGTCCCTATCGATGTATATCAACATCACCTGTCGGCAGCTGAGGGTTTCGATTAGCTGTCATTTCATTCTAGAGAAGCTGCACGGTCTTCAATGGTATCTGTTCTTTCGGGAACAGACACTATCTTCATATAAATGAATTAAAATTTGTGTCATGGCAGCGAATTGAAACTGGGTCTCCTGGCTTACTAGTTTTATGTTTAGAGGGCTCTTAAGAAAAAGGCATCAGTTTTCCCCTGGAAGCCAGTGATTTTTACCTTTTCTTCTACACTTTCAGTTTATTTTTGTCTGAAGGGCGTAACTCAGAATGATTGCCCTTTCTAGAGTCACATTACAACACTTCAGATTATTCACTTTACGCCTCAGTTTACGAAATACGGTGTTTCAAGTATTAAAATGAGTGAATTTGAGTTGGAGTCAACAAATTACAACCTAATTACGTTTCTCTGTATGCACAACTTCATTCGTGATATTATATGTACAAGGGATGCTCATAAAGTTTTGTCAGCTCGAAAAAATCAAGTTACATAATTATTTGCTTGTTTATACATGCTCGCAGTCCTGGCATACGTCGAAATTCCCGCGCCAAAATGATTTAGCCCGCCTATATGCAAGCCAAAACAATATGGCGCTCCCTATTTAAAAAAGTGAACTGATGTGCGGTAATTCGTTTTGAAGAGGAACAACGATACAAAAATCAGTAATGATCAGTTGTGGTGCAAGCGTATAGAACAACACACAATCATGTGACACAGTGTTGATGTAGCACTCAGGTTCCAGTATGGTCAAAGAATCCTGAAGGCGCAGAACGATGTGGCTGCCAATCTCCGTGAAGAACCTGGAATTTGGGAATCGCAAGAAAGGTGTATCACAGTCGAATTGACAGTGGAAAATGTGAATGTCACCCATGGATTAGGTTTTAAACATCTTGCTCGACACTTCGAACAACAGCAGGGTCACCGTCCACAGGTGTCCGCGACAGCCCACACTTATTCGAAAAGCCTTCCGATTCGACGCAGCCAGCAAGGAATGGACACGTGGGAATTAGCCAGTGCAAACAGGCGACGCTCGTAAACGGTAAAATATCACAGGAGGCTTCTAATGAAATATCCTGTCAAGATGATGCTCATTTGTTCCACGACAATGGCCGAGTCATTTTGCACAGTACAGACACACATAGACTGCTACTTTGTTCTGCCAAAATCTGTGTTGGCTCATAACCCCCCTCCCCCACCAGTTCTCTTGGCAGGGAAACCTTTCTCTTCCCCCAGATGAAGAAGTCATTGCGTAGTAAGCATTTTTTCGAATGAAGACGAAATGCTTTTCAACGTGCAACGTTTTCTGAACAGCGTAAATGCAGACTTATACAAGTCATCCATAGCTAAAAAAAATGTGTAGCACAGAAGGATGATTACATTGAGAACGACTTACACACTAAGTTTCATGGTTGTAAGTTGATTTTTTCGAATTAATAATTAAAACTTGAAAATTACTCCTCTTGTGAGTTTCCTTTTATCTCAGATTCAATGTATTGGTCTTCGTTAAATTTACTGCGGATTTTATGGTGATTGCCTCATCTGAAAATTGTTCACCGAATTTCGGAACCTATCAAATCTGAGGTATCTCTGTGACAACTTTAGATTTTGTTAGTCGAATAGTAAGTGATATTCAAATATTGTAAAACAGCAACCAGCAACTACGTTTACCACATTCCATTGATTTACTTGTGAACAAGACGCTCATTCTCACATCTCTGCAGAACACTAATAAGTTTAATCCAATAAGACTAATTACTGATTGATAATTTGCTGAAATTTCAGTGTTATTGCACCTTAAATAAAAAAGAAGTGAAAAATTCAGATTGCTTAACGCAGTTTACATATAACAGAAAAAAATATGGCCTACTGATTTACAATGAAAAAATTCAACGCTTGTCTTGCAACCTTTGTTTACGCATCGCACAAGATACAGGTATGATACTAGGTCCATATTGACTGCAACATCTATTTTTAGCAGCAGAAACACGGAATTTAAAGTCAAATATAAGGCGGGGGTAGCAGTTACATCTGAAAACTGAACAATATGATCTCGCATTGCCACAAAATGTCACGGCTTATAGCGGTGGCTCAGACAAACACTATAGAGCGAGTGTACGCAGTATTTACTGAGGGATCACGTTTACGTGAAGGGTCAGGCAAACACAGACGGTGTTGGCAGTAGAATCTATATGTTGCTGATCATGGCATACATAACACAGCAGAGAGCACCATGAACTAACACAGAATTAACTAAGTGATATTACACTATAAACAGCAATACATTGTGTGAGAGATAATTAACACTAAATAAATACGTATGTCCTACAAAAGACGGTGGCATTACTAATTGCGGTGGGCAAACAGAATTACAGAATGTGCGCAGTTTAATAACTTTCACCCCTGTATTGAGTACTGGTTCAACTCTCCCCACATTCATCTTTGTATTCCGATTGCGTCTTCGTCACCGTATTCTTAGATAAAAAACATTTATCGCTTCATCGTACCGGTCCTTCTCCACTTGCATCAATGAGTGCCACCGTTCACTAAGTGCAACTCTTTAAGTATCCCACATAGTGATGCGTTGTATGAGACGATCTAAACTGCAAGAAACTACGATATGACTGATAAATGGTTTTTCTAAGAGGATGAATAACAACCAGCATGACTACAGACGTAGGCAAAGCACGTGCAGCTTTCGATCCATTAGTACATACACCAAAAAAGTTTTGCATCACCCCTGTTCCCAGAACTCTGGAAGATAGACGTTGACTGTGGATACTGTATCACAGACACAGTCCCTTTGACTGTTCAGAGATGTCACTAAACCCGCCCAAAAATGTAAATAACCATGCATGAAAAATGGCTCTGAGTACTACGGGACTTAACAGCTGAGGTCTTCAGTCCCCTAGAACTTAGAACTACTTAAACCTAACTAACCTATGGACGTCACACACATACATGCCCGAGGCAGGATTCGAACCTGTGACTGTAGCTGTCGCGCGGTTCCAGCGCCTAGAATCGCTCCGCCACACCGGTCGGCTAACCATGCATGAGCAGCGCCTATTAGACTGAGGGGGTCCGACAGCCGATCAGTTCCAGTCATTCCACCAGGAAGGAGGTACACGGCTCATGTTGTCTGTAGTTCAACCATGCCTACACGGTCAATACCGCGGTTCGATCGCGTTCGCATTGTTAATTTGTGCCAGGAAGGGATCACAACAAGGGAAGTGTCCAGGCGTCACGCAGTGTACCAAAGCGATGATATTCGGACATTGAGGAGATAAAGAGAGGCAGGAACTGTCGATGACATGCCTCGCTCGGCCGCCCAAGGGCTACTACTGCAGTGGATGACTGCTACTGACAGCAACGCCACCATGTTGAATAATGCTTTTCGTGCAGCCACAGGATGTCGTCTTACGACTCAAACTGTGCGCAGTAGGCAGCATGAGCGCAACTTCACTTCCGGCGTCCACGGTGAAGTCCATCTTTGCATCCACGACAGCATGTAGCGCGGTGCAGATGGGGCCAACAACATGCCCAATGGACCGTTCAGGTTTGGCATCATTTTCTCTTCACCGATGAGTGTCGCATATGCCTTCAACTAGACTATCGTCGGAGACGTCTTTTGAGACAATCTGGTCGGACTGAACGCCTGAGAAAGTGCAGCAAAGTGGATGTTCTCTCCTGATTTGGGGTGGCATTACACCGCTGGTGGAAGGCACCGTAACAGCTGTACGAGACGTGAATGCCATCCACCGATGATAGTGTAGCCACATCGGCAGGATGTTGGCAAAGCATCCGTCTTCATGGACGACAGTTCGACACCGCCCCCCCCCCCCCCCCCCTCATTGTGCACATCTTGTGAATGAATTCCTACAGGATAACGACGTCGCTTGACTAGAGTGGCCACCATGTTCTCCAATGTTCTCCAGACATGAACCCTATCGTACATGCTTGGGTTGGATTGAAATGGGCCGTTTATGGATAACGTGATCAACCAACCACTATGAGGGATCTACCCTAAATCGCCGTTGAGGAGTGAGACGTCTGGACCAACAGTGCCTTGATGAACTTGTAGATAGTATGCCACGACGAATACAGGCATGCATCAATGCAAGAGCACTTGTTACTGGGTATTAGAGGTACCGGTGTGTACAGCATCTGAACCACCATCTCTGAAGGTCTAGCTGTACTGTGGTACACATGCAATATGTGGTTTTCATGAGCAATAAAAAGGGCGGAAATGATGTTTATTTTGATCTCCACTCCAAGTTTTGTTACGGGTTCCGTACCTCTCGAAACTGATGAGATGCAAAACTTTTCTTGATGTGTGTAGAATACTATATAAATGCAATGAGTCTACGAAAGAGACTGATTTCGCCGCGACCAATCCCAGAGTACAATTGGAGTGTGTGGAACCTGAAACAAACCGGACCCATGAAGGCTACTGAATATATACGAAGAAGAAGTGCCCAGATTGTCATACGATTCTTTGATTAATGAAAGGTCGTCCACGGAGTCGCTAAATAACTGAACACACAGATGTCGGAAACAATCTTGTGGAAATCCTACTTAAGAGTTTCAGAGACCAATTTTAACCCTCTAAGGACGATCTCGGCAAGTTTGTATCGCTTACAACACATTGCTGCAACGGCATATGAGCAGCATTTTTACTGCAGTCACCGGCTGTAACAGATTCATAACACTTCCGAATGAAAGTATGGAAGTTATGTGGCTCTGTGAGCATTTGTTCAATCACTTGAACAATTGATACTTGGGAATTTTGTGTAGCTTGGGCGCATGTATTTCAGCTGCTGGTATTTGTTGTTACTGATGTTGGAAAATGTAAGTTATTAGCTTTAAATAAATATTAAATAACTGAGGTAATCTCGAGTTACATGTGGGTAAAAAATGATTACGGTAGACATTATCCCTAGAGTTTGTGAACGTATTTTTTTAAACGTTACAAATTGGCCCTCTTAAGCTTCGTCAGACTTCATTTTTTAGCTAATGAATCCTACAATAGTTTATGGAAAGAAAGGGGGGCGAGGGGTGTTGTCGCTCGTGTCGCTGGTGGAGCAAGTGACGACTTGCATGAGCGACTCCTCCTCCTCCAGTCGTGCCACTAAGTAAGGCGAACCGATGGGACAAGAACATCAAAGAAAGGCGTGAAGTTAATTCTTCTTTGCTACGAGTTTGTGGGAGGAGTGGATCTTTTAGATTCACTAACTGTATTGTACAGAATCTACATCAGATCGAAGAACTACTACCATCGGCTATTTTATTACTTCCTTGATATGATGGTAGTAAATCAATGGCTATTGCACAGAGTTGACAGTGACTCTCTTCGTGTACCCAGAAATAAGCAGAGAAAACTTTCTCAGTCCGGAGCAGGAGCAGCTGAGGCCCTATGCAAAATTAACAGGAACGTAAGAAAGAGGAGAAGACCTTCTTCAAGTGCATATACTGAATATGCAAAGAAGCAGAAAACAGGACATGCACCAAAGCCAGTTCCCCAAAATGTTGTACGTTGGCTAATTATGTCTGCGAAAGATGCCAAATTGCAAAGGAAGTCCTCCAGGTATTTGTTCACCGAGGGGACAAGGAACTGTGCGCCGGATTTGCATAATGAATAAAAGCTGTGGAGCTCAAAAATTTCAAATTCTTAAATATTTTCGTATATCAGAAAAGTATATATTCACCAGCCAAAATTTAGTTTACATGTGTTATTAAATGCCTAACGTAATAAATATGTAACTCTACAAAATCTGTGTGTATAAAATACAGTTTCCAACCGATTGACTCACTCAGTGACTCATCATCGACCAGCCATAACCGCTAAGGATGCAAATTTCGAGAATGTGTTAATCATCGGCTGTAGTCATCGTTTAGTAAAGGATTGCTTGAAATTCCGTTCCAAAGGGGGTGAAAATATTTTGTTGTATCTAAACGTTTTAAAAGATAAATCTCTGAAAATTGGTGTTTCACTTCTGAGAAATGTGTCTCAGGGAATGAAAGATTTTATGGAAATATCATCATAAGAACTCAAAAGGCTCGCTTATCAAAGATCTCCAACCCCAACTACCAGAACCGCTTTTTCGTCACATGTACATTTGGAAAACGCCATGCTTCTACAGTCTTATTTAGCGTGAAATTCTTAGAAGATGCTGCAGTTTGTGAACAACATAAAAATTCGATTAAATAAAACAAAATCTGTGCAGACCGTACACTCTACACGATCGAATCAACAGGCGCTCAGCTAGCATATTATACAAACATGATTTAATATATTTTCAATGAATATATGTTTATTGTGACCCCTAAGTAATACAATTATGACATTTAGTATTTTTTCTTTTTATTGCTTCATGATTTTGTCCATAGAGGGTTAATTCAGGATTCCAGCAATCTACTACATCGCTCAGTGTATACCTACCATAGGAATCGTGAGGTAAAAATTACACCATTTAAAGCGTGTGCGGAGGCGTTTACGCAATCATTCATGTCGTGCTGTATATGTGAGTGGAACGGGAAGAAGCCCTGATAAAGGGTACAATCCGAAGTTCCCTCTGGCATACACTTCACAGTCGTCCACAGAGTATGGATGTAGATAGGGTCACTGTCACAGGAGCTGTTAATCATGTCACACTCATGTAAAGCTAAATTCACACCCAGTGTACTGCAATTCCAAAATACATTGAAGCGGGAAAGAAACTGGTGGAGGAATGCTCCGTGAAATACATAGATATGTAGACAAGCAGAATACGGCGTTGCGGTTGGCAACTACTATATAAGGTGACGAGTCTCTGGGCAGTTGTTAGATCGGTTACTACTGCTACAACGGCAGGTTATAAGTGAGTTTGAACGTGGCGCTAAAGTCGGCGCACAAGCGATGGGAGACAGCATCTCAGAGGTATCGATGACAAGGGGATTTTTCCGAGCCATCTTTCCACGGGTGTACCGTGAATATCAGGAATCCGGCAAAACATCAGATCTCCGACATCGCTGCGGCAGGAAAAAGATCCTGCAAGAACAGGACCAACGACGATTGAAGAGAATCGTTCAAGATTAGATTAGATTAGCATTTGTTTCACTGATAATGATGTGGAACAAGTCAGGTTAATAAAAGTTGTCTATGCAAGATATTACATAACACTTTTACACATTACATACCACTTAATATTTTTAATTTTTTGTGGGGGTTGGGAAAATTACCCACTTACTACATCCAAAAATTCATCTAATGAGTAGAAAGAGTTGCCATTCAGGAATTCTTTTAATTTCCTTTTCAATGCTGTGTGGCTATCTGTCAGACTTTTGATGCTATTAGGTAAGGGACCAAAGACTTTTGTGGCAGCATAATTTACCCCCTTCTGAGCCAAAGGTATATATATATATATATATATATATATATATATATATATATATATATATATATATATATATATATAGTGAGGCTACAGTGAAGATCTCTAGTTCTTTAAATGAGTGTCTGCAGGATGATCGTGGATGAGCTCCAGCAATTGTTCTGATTACACGATTTTGTGCAATGAACACTCTTTTACTCAGTGATGAGTTACCCCAAAATATGATGCCATACGAAAGCAAAGAATGAAAATAGGCGTGGTAAGCTAATTTACTCAGATGTATATCGCCAAAATTTGCAATGACCCTAATAGCATATGTAGCTGAACTCAAACGTTTCGGTAGATCCTCAGTGTGTTTTTTCCAGTTCAAGACCTTATCTATGCATACACTAGAAATTTTGAATATTCTACCTTAGCTACCGATTTCTGACCAAATTCTATATTTATTAATGGTGTCATTCCATTTACTGTGTGGAACTGTATATACTGTGTTTTGTCAAAGTTTAATGAGAGCCCATTTGCAGAGAACCACTTAAGGTTTTTCTGAAAAACATCGTTTACAATTCCACCAGTTAATTCTTGTCTGTTGGGTGTGATAGCTATACTTGTATCATTGGCAAAAATTACCAGCTTTGCATCTTCGTGAATACAGTATGGCAAGTCATTAACATATGTTAAGAACAGCAGAGGACCTAAGACCGAACCTTGTGGCACCCCATTCTTGATTGTTCCCCAGTTTAAGAAATCACCAGTTTTTTGCATATTATGTGAACTGCTTACTTCAACTTCCTGCTCTCTTCCAGTCAGGTATGATTTAAACCATTTGAGCACTGTCCCATTCATATCACAGCACATAATTATTCCATGATTTATACAATCAAAAGCCTTTGATGGATCACAAAAAATCTCAACGGATGTCTTCCGATTACTCAGAGCGTTTAATATATCATTAGTGAAAGTATATGTAGCATTTTCCGTTGAAAAACCCTTCTGGAAACCAAACTGACATTTTTCCTGTCTTTTCCCTGTCAATATACAGATTGAATAACATCAGGGAGAGGCTACAACCCTGTCTTACTCCCTTCCCAACCACTGCTTCCCTTTCATGTCCCTCGACTCTTATAACTGCCCTCGACTCTTATAACTGCCATCTGGTTTCTGTACAAATTGTAAATAGCCTTTCGCTCCCTGTATTTTACCCCTGCCACCTTTAGAATTTGAAAGAGAATATCCCATTCAACATTGTCAAAAGCTTTCTCTAAGTCTACAAATGTTGGAAACGTGGCTTTGCCTTTCCTTAATCTTTCTTCTAAGATAAGTCGTACGGCCAGTATTGCCTCACGTGTTCCAGTATTTCTACGGAATCCAAACTGATCTTCCCCGAGATCGGCTTCTACCAATTTTTCCATTCGTCTGTAAAGAATTCGTGTTAGTATTTTGCAGCTGTGGCTTATCAAACTGATAGTTTAGTAATTTTCACATCTGTCAACGCCTGCTTTCTTTAGGATTGGAATTATTATATTCTTCTTGAAGTCTGGGGGTATTTCGTCCTTCTCATACATCTTGCTCACCAGATCGTAGAGTTTTCTCAGGACTGTGTCTCCCAAGGCCGTCAGTAGTTCTAATGGAATGTTGTCTACTTCCGGGGCCTTGTTTCGTGTCAGGTCTTTCAGTGCTCTGTCAAACTCTTCCGTAGTATCGTATCTCCCATTTCGTCTTCATCTACATCCTCTTCCATTTCCATAATATTGTCCTTAAGTACATCGCCCTTGTATAGACCCTCTATATACTCCTTCCACCTTTCTGCTTTCCCTTCTTTGCTTAGAACTGGCTTTCCATCTGAGCTCTTGATGTTCATAAAGTGGTTCTCTTATCTCCAAAGGTCTAATTTTCCTGTAGGCAGTATCTATCTTACCCCTAGTGAGATAAGCCCGTACATCCTTATATTTTTATCATAAAATTTTGCAAATTATCATAATTAATACTGCCAATTCAACGTAAGAGCAGTTAAAAAGGGCTTTACAAGAGAGACACCCCACATTTACAAATATGATACCAAAGTGTCGACGGTACTCCATATGTATCTAATAGCGTGCGTATAGGCCTAAAAGCAGTGAGGCCCGATCTTGCAACAATCGTTGCGTGTAATCTCCTAGTTACATTAAAACAATAACATTTATGTCAATATTTTACAATTTTAAAACCCCAAACATTATAGTTAGCGTACCTTCATAACCAAGTTCATTGCTCCTTTATTTTTCTTGTGCCACCATGACAACGCTGACGATTTGTAAGGCGGTGCGAAATTTCTCTGTAGAACTGCTACGTAGTTGTGAAGGAGTTTTTATTTCGTAACTATTTCTGTTCATTTAAAATACTATCAGATTACGCTCTGAGAAGCGTTTCACATCTTCTAATAAGTAGGTGATTTTATCACTATGTACCTGTGCAGAACCTGCATCTAATAATCAATGGTGACTTTACTATGTTTTGTAGACATACTGTACAGTCACACGAAATGGTATATTCCTTAGAATGGATGCTAAACGTTCTTCCCGTGATGCTATTGTAAGATTCTGGGCAGTTTCCGCATGCCTCAGTTGTCCGAGTGGATACGTATTTCCTGTCACAAAGGAGACAGTTCGTAATGAAACACAATTTTTTCCTGAAAGCACGTTGATTATCCAGGATTCCAAGACATAGTAATGTTCCCCAATCTTTTGTTACAAAACCTTATTTTTCAACATAAACTCCTTTCAGTATGGTTGCAGTACACCACCTTATTGGGAGGGCATGTATGCCTGCTTAGTACCACTCTAATGGTCCTTGTTTGAGCCAACGTCTTGTGTCGGTAACCTCCGCATCACCAACATAGTGCTTCCCGTGGTGTGCATCCTCCATTGGGCCAAAAAATGGGAAATCGGAAGTTGCGAAATTCGGGCTGTAGAGTGGACGAGGAAGGATAGGCCAATGAAGTTTTGAGAGGTCCTCTCTGGTGTGCAGAGACCTTGCGTTATCTTGCATTTTTGTGGCGACGAAGATGCTGAAGTCGTGTTCTTCAGTTTCCTGGGGGTAGCACTATACACTTTTGATAGTTGCACTATCAGGGGGGACGGCAAACAAAATAACTTCTTCAGAGCCTTAGAAGATGGTCGCTGTGAATTTACCAGATGTAGACGCAGCTTAGAACTTTTTCTTCAGAGGAGAGGTTTTGTGGTGCCGCTCCATAGGTTCCTCGTTTTTCCGGTTCGAAGTGATGGACCCATGTGTCATCGCTTGGGGCGCTGCTCTACAGAAATTGCCACCTCAAGCTCGTAACGTGCAAGCAGTTCCGCACAGATGGTCCTTCGCTGCTCTTTATGGTGTTTTCTTAGGCGAAGAGGAAGCAAGGGAACACACATCTTCGAGGGTGCCAAACCGGTAGACGAATGTGTCAGCACTATCAACAGAGGCGTCCAGATGGGCAGTGTGGTTTTTCATTGTCATCCATCTATCACCTCAAATGGAAGCGTCCGCATGGTCTCATACTGCAGGAGACCACAGCTTTGTGGGGCCGACCGGTAAAGAGGGATATCGGACAAGTTTGCGTGATATTGTTGCGATGGTAACAGACGCCACGACCAACGACTTTCTGTGCTTTTGTTCACCGCCTGGTCTCAGTAGACATTCTGCAAGCACCTATTAGTGTCTGCGATGCTCTGGTTTCTAGCCAGACAAATTCAATGACAGTTCTCGTTTTGGAACGCACCTCTGTTGACGCCATTTTGTAGGCTACGCACAGAACAAGAAGAAAAGAGAAGCGCAGCTCCTGTGTTAAAAGATGGAAACACAGGCCGATAGCAGCACCTCTAGTGGTGTGGGGATGAACTAATAAAGGATAAACATTGCCGGTTGCATCCTTCCTAGTTTATGTACTTTTATATCTTATTTGCTTTTAATTGTAATTATTTTAGCTAGCATCATAATAAAATCATTTACAGGCAGCTATAGCACATTCCAATACAACAGTGACAAACCTATTACCCAGAAATATTTGTAGTCCAATATAGCTGCTACAATTTAATTGAGCTTTAGTCATTTACACTACAAGCTGTTTCGACTTACTGTCTGTTTCAAGTGTTGCGTCTAGTTTTTATGACGCACAAAACATCCTGGAGCCCTAACATGTTGATGAAAATCAGTATAAGTGTGTAAGTTTGCAAACGTCAACATCAGATTTGCAAACTGACACATTTATATTGATTTCTGTCAACCTATAAAAGCTGCAGGACGTTTTGTGCGTCATAAGATCTAGGCACCACTCTTGAAACTGACAGTAAGACGAAACAAGATTGTAGTCTGAATAAATGTCATAATCTAAGCAAAAATTGTAGCAGCTAAATTGGACTACAGATATTCCTGAATAATGTCATACTTTGACATCCTACAAGCTGAAGGGTCAACGGAGAAAAAAATCTATTATTAAGAGAATAATCAGCAGTTAAAGAGGTTCAATTAAGAAATATTTATCACAGTGTTAATTAATGAAGAATTCTAAAATTTGTTACAACTAGGTTTCAGGGTTGTAATTTCTGAGTAATTGCCCAGGAAACTTGCACTACTAACTACTAATATGTCCCTACCTCTTACGATTGTAAATGCTTCGATACCAAAAAGAAAACAACAGTATTAAGTACCAAAAGCTGAAAAGGTAGATATAAACAGTGAAATGAAAACAAAACTTACTTTTTATTTCTCAAGCAAACAATAAAAATTTGTAGTTCATTAACATCAGTTCTGGTATTAGCATCTGTATAACGAACACTTGCCATAGCACCACTATTAATGGTACTCGTAGACCTATTTCATTATTAACTACAGTTTCACCTGATTAACTACTGAAATTAGCAATTTCACAAGGAACACCTGCCACACGTTTTGAAAACACACCCCTGTTTAGCCTGTGAAAAGTTTTATTCATAAAATCTTCTTTCAAAAAATTGTCTTCACAAACAAAAGAAGTAGCACAGTTCACATCAGGTGACAGTTTACAAACACTTTTCCACTTCAGAAGCAACTCCTTAGGGTGTTTTGGAAACCTGTAGAAATGCTTGTTGCTAACTTTTTCCATTGATACAATGTAATATCCAGATGAAGTGTCGGGGCATTTACAGGATTATTTCAACGTCAATTTGTTCTGTTGAAAATTCTGAAAAAACATAAAATTCTTCATTAAATAAAACTACTACTGATATATCAAAGTTTTTAAATAAACAAACGGAAACAACACAGCTTAATTCTTGATAGAAGATAATACATTTCATTTATAGGCTACAATATTATTTACTGAAAATTAACTGTCTTACCTTAGGATTATTTGTGGACTTTTTTTAGCAGGAAATCTCTTCAGTTCCACGGTGGACTTTAAGAAATTTAAAGTATAAAATCTGTTTATAATGAAGATCAGTAGTATGTAAATATGAAACAAATACAAAGACGGCTGTAACGATAGACTTCAGTTCAGAGCAAGACTGTAGAATATCAACAACCGCCGTTGGACAGCTCTCATTGGTCAATTTCAGCTTCGTTTGACCCCTAGCGCCTCTAGTGGTCTGGAAGGAACTACGTGGCTTGTAGCCTCTTCTCCCATATAGCTTTCACCCCCGTGGCGTCACCACATGGCGGAACATCATGGAACTATACGAGCTAAGGCGGAAGTATTCCACGATGTACCACAAGAAATTGCGCGTTTCCTTAATCGAAGTTGGACGATTAAAAAAAAAGTGTTATTGAACGCCCCTTGTAAGTGACAGGAAGTCATCGAGTGTAACAAGAGTAGTATGTTGTGTTTGCCAAGAAAGTATATATAAACGATTTGGGAGATCATGTCAACAAACCTCTTACATTGTTTTCAGATGATGATGATGTAGTTTAACGCCTAGTAATGTCACTAGAAGATCAAAGCAAATTGCAAGATGTTTGAGACGAGATATCTGTATGTCGCTTAAAATAAAAATAGACCGTGAACAATTCCAAGTGTGCGATCCTCTACACGAAAACCAATGAAATCAATTAAATTTCTGTTACACGACCGGCCGCGGTGGCCGAGGGGTTGTAGGCGCTTCAGTCCGGAACCGCGCGACTGCTACGATCGCAGGTTTGAATCCTGCCTCGGGCATGGATTTGTGTGATGTCCTTAGGTTACTTATGTTTAAGTGATTCCAAGTTCTAGGGGACTGATGACATCAGATGTTAAGTCTCATAGTGCTCAGAGCCATTTGAACCATTTTCTGTTACACGATGAAAAATACAAATCTAAGGATCGCCGAGTCAACTAAATTACTATGGATTACAATTACGAACAACTTAAATTGGCACCATCAGGCAGAAGGGTTGTGGCTAAGCGAACCAAAGATTGCCTGTTACTGGCAGAACGCTTACAAGATACAGCAGGTCCGTGCTCTGCGACATGGTATTGGATCCTTACCAGTTAATATTGAATGGAGACATCGAAAAATTCAAAGAAGGGCAGCCAATTTTGTATTATCGCGAATAGGAAAGCGAGTGTCAAGAATGCGATTCGCAAGCTGGGGAGGCAATGATGAAAACGGTTTTTCCTTGCGTCGATGCCTTTGTACATAATTTTAGTCACCAACTTTCTCATCTGAATACGAAAGGAATTAGTGAGCAATGTAATAAAATAAGGGAATGATTTAGGTGTTCACTCCGCCCGTGCTCTGTTAGAGACTGGAACTGTATACAAATATTCTGCAATGGCCCGGAGAAAACTCTGCCAAGCACATGGATGTGTATTGCAAAAAGGTCGTGTAGACTTAAATGTCGTAAGGGACGCATGTTTGTAAACACGCTGCTGGTCATTCAAAAGCAACACCATGGAGACGACATGCAGCAAAAGTCGAAATGGCGTGTAGTGTACGACCTTTTTTGATGCGCAAATAGTTAGCATTTCAGCGCAACAGCGCTAGGCATGTAGGTGTGACGCAATTTACATTATGTACGTAAGGAAAGATTACAGGTTTCTCAATCAAAACCCGCATGTGCAAGTTGGTTCTTTGTAAGGTGATCGTGTTATGCCTCGAGCAACTAGGAGACTGTGGTTTACAATTCCGAGATATTGCTGGTCGCGTACTTCTGGGTCGCACAGCTGCCGTGCGGATGTGGAATTAAAACGACATACAGGCTTTAAACAGCAGAACTACTAATACCTGAGAAGACAGAGACGTTATTCACTCGCCCGTGCGGCTTGTAACAAGTCATGTACTTTGAGTCAAGCCGGCCGTTGTGGCCGAGTAGTTCTAGGCGCTTCAGTCCGGAACAGCGCGACCGCTACAGTCGCAGGTTCGAATCCTGCCTCGGGCATGGATGTGTGTGATGTCCCTAGGTTAGTTAGGTTTAAGTAGTTCTAAGTTCTAGGGGACTGATGGCCTCAGATGTTAAGTCCCATAGTGCTCAGAGCCATTTGAACCATTTTTGAGTCAAGAAATAGGTTCGTTTACAACAAAGGTTCTGCAAGTGTCCACACAGACAGTGCGACGGCAACTGCTGGCGCACCTAAACGACCAATTCTGCTGTTTCCGTTGATGTGGCAGAGATGGGTTAACCGACATTGCTGCCCCCTACGACAGCACTGGTCACATGACTGAGACCACGTCATCTTTTCGGGTGAGTCCCGGTTTGGCATACAACATCACGGTGTTTGTGTGTGTGTGTGTGTGTGTGTGTGGAGATTTCGAGGGGAATGAACAGTTGTCAGACTCCATCGGGTCACTACCAAGGGCGTTGTAGGGGTGCCACTAGATACATTTGGTTCGCGCAGCCGGTAATTTGAACAGCAGGAGTTATGTTGTCGACTTGTAAATGGTCGCTATGTCCTGTATTCAAGGTCCACGTGACATAATCATTCGAGGAGAGAGCGCAAGACAGCATTCTGCCTATGCTTTTCTGATAGACAGAAATGAACACGTGGCTCTTAACGGAACAAACTCGACGGATGTAAACTTACTTCCAGAGTACTCCAAGGAAGTGGGATACGACCATTAATACTCTGCTATTTCGAAAATTGATTTTTTGAGAATCCGGACAGTAGCGCTATCAAGTTTGTAATTGAAACAGCAAGCAGCCACAAGTGGTTGTGGCTGACTGCTGTTCAAATTATAGGCCATGTAGGACTGTTACTTTTTAAAATGTATAGAAATGATCTATTAGAAAGCTTCAGAAGCCTCTTTAGGCTGTTTGCAGATAATGCGGGAGTCTTTAAGAAAGCAGTAATATATGAACTTGGTATAGATTTGCAGAACGATCTGCAGAATAATGATGAATGGTGCAGACTCTGGCAGTTGACCCTGAACGTAAGTAAATGTAACATACCACACATACATAGAAAAGAAAGTCGCTACTGTACAATTACACTATTGATGACAATTTCCTAGAAACAGTATGTACTGTGAAATATCTCGTAGTAACTATGGACAGGGACCTTGAGTGAAATGAGCACATAAAACAAGTAATAGAGAAAGCAGATGGCAGGCTGGGATTCACAGGCAGAGTGTTAATGAAATGTAATTCATCTACAAAGGAGGTGCCTTCGAACGAAGAGCGGCGCGTGTCATTACACGGTCTTTTAGTCGGCGCGAGAGCGTTACAGAGATGCTTCACAAACTCCTGCGCTAGACGCTACGAGTGGTTTGCTATTGAAATTTCGAGAGAGCACTTTCTGAGAAGAGTTGGACAATATATTATTCGATTCTCCGTACATATCGCGAAATGATCACAACAGGAAAATTTTCGAGAAATTAGGGATAATACGGAGGCATACCGACAGTCATTCTTCCCTCGGGCTATTCGTGAATGGATCGGGAAAGGTGGAGCAGTTAGTGGTACCAGAAGAACCCTCCGTCTCAGATCGTTAGGCATCTTCCAGATGATGATGTGAATGTATATGTACTCCGAAACAGTGTCTTCGGCTGTTTTCCTTGGTTGCTGGGGGACTGGCACGCCTCCAGCTTGCCTGCCCCCACTCCTCTTTCCCCCACCTCCTCGCTAGCCACTGTGAATGATAGATAAACTATCACTAAGAGCTGAAGCAGTATCGCCATTGAAGGTCAGCTCGACTCGATTATCAGCATGTTTGGAGCATACTGCATTTCGCACCCTGTAGATCGGTACAGTGTACGCACAATTAAAAAAAAAGTCGTATTTGCTATCCTTCCTGGTGCTGCAATTTTTGATAGCCTGCTGTGTACCCGATTGTGAACATCGCTCAACTTTAGAGGAATGTACTACGATGAAAGGTCTATTCGTCACGAAACGTGTCCTGAATAGGATATCATGTACAAGTTTTCTTTTTAATAACGTGTCTGCTATATTAGCAGCGCATTCTTGAAGTGTATTTAGGTCGTCTTCAGTTTTTTTGTCTGAATTGACAAGTTTACCGACCTGTGAATCGTAGCATGCCATTGTTTGCGTCTCAGAGTGACTTAGTTGGTTTGGTTACGTGTCGTTACATCCGTGGTAGTACCTCTACGAAATACACTGCATGACGAAAAAGTGAAGCACCCAGAATGCAACGAGGAAACGAAGTGAAACTTCACGGATTGAGATGATGTGTAGTATTACTGGAATAGTTACAAAATCGAGTCAGATTTAGAAAGAACTTGATAGTGTCATTCGACTTATCAGTATGACGTCACACCCCCCACTGGCCTTGATGCATGCACTGAGTCGCGTGGGGAGATTGTAATACCTACTGTTGTATTCTCTCCTGTGGCGCCCTGGCACACAACTGTTGTAAATGCTCCTCGACATTCTGAATACTGGCAGTGGGATGTAGCTCAAGCCCTATCTGGCCCCACACATTTGCTAGCAGCGTCAAACAGAGGGTCCTGCTGGCCACACAAGTACCTCAGTGTCACACAGGTAGTCACAGAGACACGTTCCATGTGCGGTTTCAAAAATGGCAGCACGATACCGTCACATGAAAGATAAGACCAGAGGACACAGAATACCTGCGACGTACCACAGTGCCGTCGCTACCACCAGGATCTTACTCATACCGGACGACCCACCACAACGAGGCACCAGGAATAAACACTGCTGTGCGTCTACAAAACTTTGACAGAATGCCACCTATCGCAAGGTCACCAATATATTCGCTACCATGATCATCCACAGAGCTGCGAGTCATAACTGAACACAACACGAGAACATTCATAAACACTCATGGATCCTGGACACAGCACCACTCCAAATGGAACCGTTTGTTTTGTAATATTATCACCATCCAGCGGCTACTACTCTCCGACAAATAGTACGGGGTGATACGAAACATTGCCGAGAACCCATTACGTATTCTCAAAACGCATACATAGATGTCAACTGGTTACGATGTGCTTTTTGCCAATGCAGCGATCCTCATCTGTTGTGATCAGAGTGGCCGACTAGAACGCTGAAAATGACCCATCCAGCCCACAACATGGGACAACTGTCACGTCTGAACGCCTCGGCAGTCTGGGTATTGCATGACTCGACCATCCCACAAAATGGACTTTTATTTTATGTATTCCTAGATTATAGATCTGTTACTTAATGTTTTAAAACAGGTCGTACATCTTAAAAATTTCGGTTGTAATCTTTTGCACTTTTCTTTTGATTTATTTACATTTACAAAGAATAATATATTTCAAAATAGCCATAATTTAAGGTTGAAATATAAATATTTTTTTTTTTTTTTTTTAAATATAGAAGGAAGATAGTGTAGAGGTGAGATATGTTAGTACCATCACCGAATGTGACTGACGGTGAATAACTCGGAATGCTTCCTTCGAGCCGTTGACCGCCAGGCACACACACACACACACACACACACACAGACACAGACACACACACACGCACGAACAAAACACACAAAAATGGTTATTAGTAGAGAAATAGTATTGCTTATCCTATTTATTAATACTCCTATTAATTAACTTTAGTTGCCAATTTCTGTACATCATTTGGTGATTTCTTGGCTAGATCGCCAGTACCTTATTCTTATTTACTGTCACATCTCGGCTTCCTCCTCCTGCTCTTCCTCTTGTCACTGTTTTCTCTTTCACTGTGGGTATCGCTGCCCACCCCCTGGAGATTGTTGTTACGTTGCAGATTGGAATGTCTGTTATGCCGTCTCCGCATGTACTCCTCATCTGTTGTTTTTGAAACACTGTTTGTCAATATGTTTAATTGTGCTGTGTCTATATCTATGTCTGTTTCTATGTAGTCTAAGTGTAGTGTATGTCTATTGTTCGTGTATTGCCTGAAGAAAAATGTAGTGTGTTCTGGGGAAACGTCTTTCCCGTATGTGCTTGTAGGTATCTGCCACAGACTCACGCGGTTTAAGTGCATGGGATAAGGTCCTTGTTGGGTTAAGAAATGTACCACGCTGCGGCTGGAATCAATATGTTTCATTCTCACCCTTTCCCTTAAGTCAGGGAGGGAGTCGTCCATTATCACTTACACCCCACTCACCTTGCCATGTATCCAAACCCCAACTTTTACTATGACGTATCGTCTCTATGGCCACACCAGTTATTGTGTGTACCTTATCTAGTCTTCCCACCTTTAACCAGTACCTTGCAGCTCTGTGTTTGAAAGTGATATCTATGGGTCATATTCCGAGTACCACACACACTGCATCCACCGAGGTCGTGCCGAAGACTCCAGATAGCCTAATTAGGACACTACTCTGCCCTCCTCTGACCGATGCCTTGTTGGTGACCACGTTCAGTCTATGTGCCCACGTGTCGGCTGTCCGTATAACTCGTGGAGGTAATCTGTTTTGAATTTAGCCTCACAAGTTTGTGTAGTATTTTTTTCTGATTTGTCTGTTGTTAGCTCATGTGTTTGTGGAAATTCAATTTTTCACCTATGTGTACCCCAAGACTGGCGTAACGTGTGCTCGTTCGATGTTTGTGTACCCAATTTTAACAGAAGGATTCCTTCGAAGTGATCCTTCCAGTAGTGTGTAGGTTGCTTTGTTTTCAACTATCCTGAGTTTATCGTCGTGACACCATTGTGTAATTATTTGCAGTATTCCACTGGCTTTCTCTTATAACTGGGCTCTGTTGTTTGCAGTGACTACAACTAATAAGTCATCTGCGTAGGCGACAATTTCGTCTGACCTGTCATCCTCATTCAGAAGTTGTAGGAGGGTGTCAGTTCTTATGTCCCAGAAGATGGGGCCGCAGATCGACCCTTGAGGACAGCCGCCGGTAATTCTTATAATTGCCATCCGGCTGTACATCTGCCATTCGCCTACTCGGTCTTTACAGTAGTGTAGGAAACTGTTGTACAGTGACTGCGGTACCTCCAGATGTCTTAACCTCTGACACATTGCGGGCCACCAGAGAATATCAAATGCACCAGCAATGTCAATCATCATTGCCATTGCTAATTTCTGTGTTGTAGCATTAACCATGCGTAGGGCCTGGTTGATGGCACCATCTATTGATCTGCCAATTCTGAAGACGAACTGGTGTTGACTCGTAGCCCCGAGAGCTCTGTCTGTTTGCAAGCGCTTCCACAGTAGCTTCTCTGAATCTTTGCTAGGGTGTTTATTATGCATATTGGCCTGTAAGTCTTTGGATCTGAAGGATCCCTGTCCACTGATTTCTTAATAATGACTGCTTTGGAGGTTTTCCATACTGTAGGTACCTTGCCCAGCCGTAAGGCATCGTTCAGTAACGTTGTTAGGAACGGGTGATCATCGGGGCTAGTTTTTTCAGTGTTTCCGAGTGGGTGCCATCTGATCCAGGTGCTTTCTTGTTTTTGAGCTCTGAGAGTGCTAGCGCAATCTCTTATTGCGGAAAAGAACAGGTGACAGTTGCAGTGTTGTGTGTGTAGGTTTTCTCTTAGTGTTGTATGATATTGTGTGTCTGTATCGATAAAGTCGTCAGGGAGCAGTTTATACAGCAGAAACTCAGCTGTATTCCTCCATCCCCTCGTAATCCTGTTGTCATCCTGCCTTAGCGTTCCCAGAACTATCGGGGTTTTTATCTTCTCCTTCAGTATTTTGTATGGTTCCTCCCATATATTTTGCTCTGTTTGTGTTGTTATAAATAGCTTCCATTGTTGTGTATGGTCTGTATAAGTCTTGTGCATGCCTATATGCTTCAAGACTTATCAGCCTGTCCCTATTGCTAACGCCCTTTGAGATAATTTTCGTTTGCATCTGGCATCTTATTTGAGTCTCGTGATTTCGGTGGTGCATGGTACTGGTGAGCGTTTTGTGTTCTTTGCTGTCGGTATCGATGTGTTTTGTGCATGTTGTTAGCTTGTGTACTCTACAATCGATATGTCCATTGATGTTTTCTAGATGGTGTTGGATAATTTCCGTTAATTTCTTCCACTCCGCTTTGTGTAACAATGTCTGGTGTGTGGTTTGGTCGTTGTTCTGAGAGTGACTTACTGTGTGTGTTATGACATTGTGATCACTTGTTAAGTTTTCGTATACGCTCCAGTTTCTTACGTACGCTATTGTTGCATTATTTGCTAGCGTAAAGTTGATATTACTGCTTGTGCCATCGAAACCTGCATATGTTGCTATAGGTACCTCCATGTTCATTAGATGTACATGTGTTTCTTGTGTTAGGTCAATGATTATGCATCTTCTGTCATCTGATCTGTCTGAGTTCCAGAGGGTCGATGTGGAATTAATGTCAGCAGTTGTCACTCATTTGTTGCCTCTGGCATACGTTACTAGGCCTCTGATGTAGTCTTCGTACGGCTGTATTTGATGGCTGTATTGGTTGTACATTGATGCAGTCACCCATATCACGTTCCCAACAGTTATCTCTATGGTATCTAAGTGTTGATTGCATAACTGTGTGACCTTAATTATGTTTAGGTTCCATTTAAAATTACTATTGCTGTCTTACAGTTATTTCTCCCTGTTATTGCATTATGGTAGACACATTAGCTCTCCATTTCTATTATAAGGTTCTTGTAAGCACATGATGTCTGTCTGCAAGTCTTGTGCTATTTTAGAGATTTTCGCGCTGACTGTCGCACTGTTTTTGTATTATGGTGTAAGATATTCATGTTTTGTCTATGTGTGCTGGGTGTTATACGTGTACAAAACATTTACTGCCTGTCTGTGAGTAATCGAAATATGTTCATCCTGCGTAGACAGACCTGGAGCATGAAGTCTTGCAATGATCTGCTGATGTAGGAATATTTTCTGTCCTTTGGATGATTCTGTCTGTCTGCACAGTTACTGGAAAACAGAGAGAATCTCCCTTTGGATGGCACAATCTAAGTAGCATCCGCTGCGCTGTCTGCAGTATCTCTTTCTTCTCTAGCCTGCTTAAAAGTTAGTTAAATTCTAAGCTATCGTAATTAGGTGTAGCTGGTTTCTGTTACGATTTCTGAGGTGATACTAGGCGGATTGTGGCTTGGTGTTGGCCGCTGATTGGGAGATGTTTTAAGATCTCTTTGGGATATCACACTGTTTCACTTCATTTTGTCACACGCTTCTTCAATACTTCTTGCCTGCTCACGTTTTCCACTGATGTTGGTGGTGCTTGCTGGTGTGGTGTCGGCTATGGTGGTGCTTTGTGTGGGACTGACTGTATGTGTTATGTTGTCTTTGTTGATGTTTGGAGTAGTGGTTGTTTCTTAGGCATACGTTGACATCGTTGCAAATGTCAAATGTGTCTCCTTCAGATTTCTCCTCATCTAATTTGTCTATTTTTATAAGTATGGGTCCCGTAGTTCTTAGTTGTGCATTGGTTTGTGGCCTGATTGTTTCGTTGTGTATTGATTCAAGCTCTATGTATCTGTCTGTTTCTTGTTCCTTTTGCCTGGGGTGAAGAGTGCCTTCCGAGACAAATTTGACTTGTTTCATGTACTGATCACGTTTACATGTGTCGTAGGGTTTTCCATGTGATGATGATTTCGGTTTGTGTTCATCTTGTATATTTGTGATATGATGTACTTCGTTTGGGAGAAATTATGAATGGGTATGTCGGTTTTATTTGTACATTTTCTTGTGCACAATATGTGTAAGCTCATCTTCCAACTCATCTCTCATCTGCGTTAGTATTATTTGGAAATTTATCCAGTGGTGTAATTGTCTTTCAATTTGCTACACTCGCTGGACATAAGGCGTTCAGCCTGACCGGGCCGCCTCCAAACATGTCTCCGACGATTGTCTAGTTGAAGGCATATGCGACACGATCTGTGAAGAGAACGTGATGCCAACCTGAGCCGTCCATTCGGCATGTTGCTGGGCCCATCTGAACCGTGCTGCACCGTGTCGTGGTTGCAGAGATGGACTTCGCCGTGGACGTCGGTAGTGATGCTGCACATCATGCAGTCTATTGCACACTGTTTGAGTCGTAACACGGCGTCCTGTGGCTGCACGAAAAGCGTTATTCAACGTGATGGCGTTGCTGTCAGGGTTTCTCCGAGCCAATAATCCTTAGGTAGCGGTCATCCACTGCAGTAGCAGCCACTGGGCGGCCTGAGCGAGGCATGTCATCGACCCTGTCTCTCTGCATCGCCTCCGTGACCGAACAACATCGTTGTGGTTAACTCCCAGACGCTTGGACACTTTCGTAGTTGAGATCCCTTCGTGGCACAAAGTAACAATGCGGACGCGATCGTACCGCGGTATTGACCGTGCATGCATGGTTGAAGTACAGACAACAAGAGTCGTGTACCTTCTTCCTGGTGGAATGACTGGAACTGATCGGCTGTCCGATCCTCTCCGTCTAATAGGCGATGCTCATGCATGGTTATTGACATCTTTGGGCGGGTTTAGTGACATCTCTGAACAGTCAAGGGGACTGTTTCTGTGATACAGTATCCAGAGTCAACGTCTGTCTTCAGGAGTTTTGGGAACCGGGCTGATGCAAAACTTTTTTTGATGTGTGCATTACGTCAGAAGAGAAATATTGAAAAGTCAATAACATATGGTTTGATTATCCTTTGCCCCGTTAAGAGGTGTATCGATTTATCTACCTGGATTCTATTACTAGAGTGACTGGTTGTAATTACTACAGTTCTCCTTGAGCTCTGATTGAAATTGCTGGTGGGAACTAAACATAAACAACTTTTAATCGCAACAGGTTGATGAGTCGGTCTCAAAATGCAGGTACGCAGACACTCCCCAGCAACTTCCTATATTCCATTTATTAATTTACCTTTTTGTCATTCCTTGTCGGATCTGATTGTCGTATTAGCTGGAATAGTAAATGGGTCAGGGTTGCGGACCGAGATTATCATTTATCAAACAATCAAAGATAAGGAATACAACAGCTTACTTCTTTCCGCGAGGTTGGTTATTCGTATTCGCAGACATTTAGCAAGTGGCAGAAGCCAATGAAAAACCAAAAGGTATGAGAGGGATCTGACAGAGCTGTCTCAATGTTGTAATCGAACGTTTTCACAACATGATGCACAAATTAATCCGCTGTTGATAACATAATATATGATTTGTTGCAGAACGGCGTTGACAATATTTTACATTGCTGATTTTTAATAACCAAACTGCTAACAAGTGTATCTAGTGAGTCATTGCATCTGGCGTAATTTATGTTCTTTCAATCACTGATTTTTATCTTTACTAAAAAAATGATGCCCTGAAGATATAATATTGTATCTAGAGAAAGATTTAAGAGTGTACTTTCAAAATAGCCTAAGACTCATATCGTGCGAAAGTAAGAAAGTAAATTAAAAGTTAACAGTTACGGGTTTGCATGGAGACTCTTAAAATGTTTTTATCGACTGTGGCATTGCTTCAAATAAAAAAACAAGAGAGAGAACTGCAGCTATTCCGCCGAAGCGCAGAGAGCTGTTTTAGAACCCATTACCGTTCGAATAAACTACTGGCGATAAATCACTAAAAACTGAAACGACCGTGAAATGTCAGGTCAGAGCGACCTAAAGAAGAGTGATCACGTAAGGTTAATTCAAGGAAATTCCAAGAACCAGCTTTGTAATACGGAAAACCTATTAAACTACTAATAAAATGCTTAGAAAAGTCTTGTTTTAGCAAGTCCTGCTCTTAAGCTTGGGACCCTTAATAAATCAGCCTAGTGAATGAAAAAATATCCAAAGAGAGTGACTGTATTTCATCACTGCCGCGTGATAGAGCGTAACGGAGATGCCCAACTTAATGTTATGGCGGACACTGCAAGCGAAAGGTTTTCTGCATCATGGGCAGGTTTGCTGTCGAAGCTGTGACAGCGAAAGTTGCAAAAACAGTCAGGCAACCTGTTAATTCCTCGCTCATTTGAGGCGAAGACCAGATAGAACCCATACAGACGGTTGTCGACAGTCATTCATCCCTCACACGATTTGCGAATGGAAAACGAAGCGGTGCAAATATGTGAGAACCAGAAATCATCGGATGCCCCTTACTACGCGACGTTACTCGAGTCCTCTTCCACTTAAGGAATGCTGACTCTTCTCATTCAGTCAGCTGTACTGTCATATCGACAAGTAATTGAACGATATTAATTGCGTTCCGCCTGATATCCAAACAGCCCACATAACGTAGCTGTTTTGTAGGTCCTCTAATCTCTTTGGAGTACAGTCCACAAAATTGATACCACAACAGATCACTAGAGAATATTATTGGCTGGTTGGTTTGTCACACAGGTCACGGATTAAAACCATACCCCAAAAGAATCGTAGCGGCTGAAATCCGGTAAAGGAACAAAATTCGTAAAGCTATGTGTCTAACCGTACTGAAGCCTTGACTGGCTGACTACCAGAATAAAAAGGATGAACCAGCCACTCTGCAACATACTAAAATATCCAACTTAAAGCTCAAGGCATTAGACACACAGATGGTTAAAAGACGAACACCAAGTCGACCAGACAGCACCAGAGGAAGCAAGGGAAAGGAAAATGCAGGTTGAGTGAGGGCCTGAAAAGTGTGTCGAACCTTTAATAGAATGATGAACACCCCCTACAGGGATAAGGCTTAAAAATATGTTAGCCATTGAGGCGTTCTCATCTAAAATCGAAGGGAGCGGGTCATGGAGATTAAAAGACCGCGTCAGGGTGGCCAAGTTTGGACAATCCAACAGCATGTGGACTGCTGTCAATCGAGAACCGCAGAGACACTGGGATGGCTCCTCGCGGTGGACGAGACGACCGTGAAACAGCTAAGTATGGCCGAAGCGGAGCCGGCAAAATACTCAGGTCCTGCGAGTGGCTCGCATGGATGACCTCTTCTCATTTGTTGTCACCTTTATAGCATGAAATTTATTGGCCATAGTTAGGTGTGCCATTCGTCATTCCAGATCCTGAAAATTTCACGACGTTAATACCAATCGGAGATCAGTTTCCAGTCTCCAGATTCGGTCTACTGGTGGCCTGTTCGGCCAGCCAATCAGCAAGTCCATTTCCCGGAATTCCGACACGACCCGAGGTCCAGATGCAGGCCAGCGAACGTCCACATTGTTCGAGGCCGTAAACAGACTCCTGGATAGTCATTACCAAAGGATGGCGAGGGTAGCGCTAGCCGAGAAGTTATAGGCTCCTTAAGGACTCACTACAAATGAGGAAGGACTCATCAGTGCATGAGCTGATATTCTCAAGAGCGCGAGAGATGGCTGTCAACTCTGCAGTGAAATCACTGCAGCCATCCTGCAAGAAGCGCTGTTCAATACGTCGAGAGTAATCATAAGGGACGCCAACGTGACCATCTACCATCGAGCCACCAATGAAGACTGTCTCTGAGCCCTGGAACGCACCAATAATAGAAAAAAATTAATTGGTCATCAAGTTAAAGTTCTGGATGTGGGTGGACAGTATGACGATGACAGAAGTCCATAACGCAAGTCTTGGCGGCTGAAAACTAAAAGCCGTGGGGGAGGACCCAAGACTCCACCTTTCTTGTGGCTTCCTGCAACTACACTAGTACTACAGGAGCAAAAGTGTATGCAAAAATCGTGAGCATATGGGGAAGATTATACTGAGGTCGCCACAACTGCTGCTTCATCCTGATGACCACTGAAGAGAGAAGAACACTCAATACAGAGCCCTGTAGGACCCCATTCTGTTGGATATCTGTTGAACTGCGGAAAGCACCGACTTGAACCTGAAAAGTACATTGTGACAAAAAAGTCTGTATGAAGATGAGGAGCGGTCCCCAGAGAACCCATTCGTCTAATGTAGCGACTATGTGATGTCACCATGTTGCATCATAGACCTTTTTTATGTAAAAAATGGCAGCAGTAAGTTGTTGAATTCGGGAAAAGTCTGTACAGGTAGCACCCTCTAGATGTACTAAATTATCATTGGTGGAGTGGCCTTGGCGGAAACAACCCTGGGATGAAGCCAGAAGGCCCCAAGATTCAAGATATCAATACAGCCGCCGGTTCACCACACGTTCGAGTAACTTATACAGAACATTGGTGAGACTAACGGGGCGGTAGCTCCTCCTCTCTAGGGAGTTCTTAACAGGTTTCAGCATTGGAACGTTGAAACCTTCCCGTCATTGCGACAGGAACTCGTTCTCGCTCCAGATGCGGTTGAAGATGGCAAGGATGTGGCGCTGGTAATCCACTGAGAGCTGTTTAAGCACTTGATAGTGAATACGGTCTAGTCCTGGAGTTATAATACGGCAATAGGCATGGGTAGTGAATGGAGCGTTATATGGCTCACGTTGGCATGTAGTAAAAGATAAACGCTTTCGCTCCACCCGCTGTTTTAGGATATGAAAGGCAGGTTGATAATTCTCAGACGCATAAATTCGAGTATAGTTCACTGCAAAATTTCGGCGATTGCGTCTGCATCAGTATATACAGATCCATTCGTGAAAATTCCTGCTATACCTGCAGGGATCTGCAATCTGTTAGTGTGTATGATCTTCATCCAAACCTGAAGGAGAGGTACGTGATCGAATGGTTGAAACATACCGTTCGTGCTGATATAAGCTTGCTCCTGACGATTTATTTGAAGCCGGACGGAGTGGCCACGCAGTTCTAGGCGCTACAATATGGAACCGCGCGACCGCTACGGTCGCAGATTCGAATCCTGCCTCGGGCATGGATGTGTGTGATGTCCTTAGGTTAGTTAGGTTTAAGTAGTTCTAAGTTCTACCCCTAGACCTCAGAGGTTAAGTCCCATAGTGCTCAGAGCCATTTGAACCATATATTTAAAATTTAATTAAAATAGATATTCTTAGTAAAGTTAGCGTGGTAATCTGAATTTCATTTTAATTAGAACAGTGCGCATGCCAAATTAGGCATCTTAATCTCACGAAACAGGGTACCTATCCTCTGTGACTGAAGTGCATTTCTAGTGTTAGGTAAAGCAGCCTGAAGGTTCGGTTGGCACTACAAGTGTACGACTTTATAAAGGCCACTTAAGTCATAGGAGCAAGTGTCAAGTTATTGGAAGACCCAACTTAAAAAAAAATAAAATAAACACGTCACACCAGAAAAAGATTGTGGTAATTTAGGGTTTCTGCTCGATGTCGGGGGGTGGAGGAGGGGGGGGGGGCATTCCAGCAGTAACGGTTGCTGTTAGCTCCCGAGGTCACGGTGAGGGTGCGTAACGCAGCACAGCCGCGTCATTATACTACAAGTACACCGCAAACCGGATGCTGTGTCGTATTACTCCTTAATTTTACTTTCCGCATGGGTCGATATACAATTCAACAAATCGGAACTTAGAACTACTTAAACCTAACTAATAGGCGCTGCCCATGCATGGTTAGCCGGCCGGTGTGGCCGAGCGGTTCTAGGCACTTCAGTCTCGACCGCTCCCGTCGCAGGTTCGAATCCTGCCTCGGGCATGGATGTGTGTGATGTCCTTAGGTTAGTTAGGTTTAAGTAGTTCTAAGTTCTAGGGGGCTGATGACCTCAGATGTGAAGTCTCATAGTGCTCAGAGCCATTTTGAACCTGTTCCAGATTTCTGTTGATGTTTACCAGATAAAGATGCAAGCCATACGTGCATCCTCCCTGTGGCACGTTTCTGCGTGGTTTGCAACTTACCTTCTTGATTCAGATGCCTAATCGTTATAAATATTTTTATTTTTACTTAAAAGATCAATAACTGTGTAATGAATCCCAGGAAATATTTGTTTCAAAATAGAGCACAGAGACATTACGACAGTTTTTGTTTACATTCCCCATTTCCATCAAAAACAAGAAATTCTTATTCAAACCACAACACTTTGGTTGTGGATGCTGGCGTTGGAGAGCAAAGACTACTATGAGACATAGTTGATACGCACCCTGCATTAGGCTACGTCGTACCACATCTGAAAGACAGCCTTGATTATGGAGTTACCGTACACTGTTATCACATGTGTTAATAAATTTTCTTCGAGATTAACAGCTTCTGGGTTTTCTCGCACTGGCAATTCATCAACAACATTTAGGCAGAGCTCACTGGAATAAAACTAAGCGACACAGAATATGAGTCGATGTCACACTACGAAGACTCTGCGTTTAGTTCTTGCGTGCTTCCAGAGAAAAAAAATGTCAGTTGCGACTTCCGTCAATAAAACAAAGATGCAGGCTCTTCCTTACTCCGTACCCCAGAAAAAAATTTCTCAACCATCTTGATTTCGTTTGGAAGCCGGTATACGACAGACTTTCATACTTCTTTGACTTTCGAAAAGACCAATGATAGATATTATTGGCATAGTGAAACCTTTTTGGAGAGGCAATAATCTTTCTCACCAACTTGGATTTCTGAACAAATAGGTAAAAAACTATAAAGCCTATTCTCCTGAATTGTGAGATTCATTCCATATCTACGATATAGAGGTGAACATCCATCTTTTGGGATTTTATAGTACATCAAAGGCGTCGTTAACTACACTCCTGGAAATGGAAAAAAGAACACATTGACACCGGTGTGTCAGACCCACCATACTTGCTCCGGACACTGCGAGAGGGCTGTACAAGCAATGATCACACGCACGGCACAGCGGACACACCAGGAACTGCGGTGTTGGCCGTCGAATGGCGCTAGCTGCGCAGCATTTGTGCACCGCCGCCGTCAGTGTCACCCAGTTTGCCGTTGCATACGGAGCTCCATCGCAGTCTTTAACACTGGTAGAATGCCGCGACAGCGTGGACGTGAACCGTATGTGCAGTTGACGGACTTTGAGCGAGGGCGTATAGTGGGCATGCGGGAGGCCGGGTGGACGTACAGCCGAATTGCTCAACACGTGGGGCGTGAGGTCTCCACAGTACATCGATGTTGTCGCCAGTGGTCGGCGGAAGGAGCACGTGCCCGTCGACCTGGGACCGGACCGCAGCGACGCACGGATGCACGCCAAGACCGTAGGATCCTACGCAGTGCCGTAGGGGACCGCACCGCCACTTCCCAGCAAATTAGGGACACTGTTGCTCCTGGGGTATCGGCGAGGACCATTCGCAACCGTCTCCATGAAGCTGGGCTACGGTCCCGCACACCGTTAGGCCTTCTTCCGCTCACGCCCCAACATCGTGCAGCCCGCCTCCAGTGGTGTCGCGACAGGCGTGAATGGAGGGACGAATGGAGACGTGTCGTCTTCAGCGATGAGAGTCGCTTCTGCCTTGGTGCCAATGATGGTCGTGTGCGTGTTTGGCGCCGTGCAGGTGAGCGCCACAATCAGGACTGCATACGACCGACGCACACAGGGCCAACACCCGGCATCATGGTGTGGGGAGCGATCTCCTACACTAGACGTACACCTCTGGTGATCGTCGAGGGGACACTAAATAGTGCACGGTACATCTAAACCGTCATCGAACTCATCGTTCTACCATTCCTAGACCGGCAAGGGAACTTGCTGTTCCAATAGGACAATGCACGTCCGCATGTATCCCGTGCCACCCAACGTGCTCTAGAAGGTGTAAGTCAACTACCCTGGCCAGCAAGATCTCCGGATCTGTTCCCCATTGAGCATGTTTGGGACTGGATGAAGCGTCGTCTCACGCGGTCTGCACGTCCAGCACGAACGCTGGTCCAACTGAGGCGCCAGGTGGAAATGGCATGGCAAGCCGTTCCACAGGACTACATCCAGCATCTCTACGATCGTCTTCATGGGAGAATAGCATCCTGCATTGCTGCGAAAGGTGGATATACACTGTACTAGTGCCGACATTGTGCATGCTCTGTTGCCTGTGTCTATGTGCCTGTGGTTCTGTCAGTGTGATCATGTGATGTATCTGACCCCAGGAATGTGTCAATAAAGTTTCCCCTTCCTGGGACAATGAATTCACGGTGTTCTTATTTCAATTTCCAGGAGTGTAATTCAGTACAGTCATTTTCAGTGTCTTTGTGAAGAACATAACTCAAGGCCTCAGTTGTTCGTCATGAAGATAGGCGTGATGCCATCCTTACATTCTGCCTTGCTCGTCCTGTTATATTTATGGGCGCTTCAATAAAGTGGTGTGCAATCGCCATTTTTTATGTTTAAAAAACTCCTTCTTAGCTGCCTTAGTTGTTTTGGGCCCATTAGGTAGCATAATTCCTCTGTCTAAGAAATGGTACCTCAGTGGCTTTAACAGATGTCGTACATACAAGAAAACTGACACGTTCGTGGTAACTTCTACTCGATTTACGAAATATGTTTTATATTTTTCCAATCCATATCACACGTAACAGTTCCAGCAACAAACGTGACAGCCTCAACTGCCTTATGATACCATAATAAACTGGTTGTTTGCACTGCCCACACAACCGTCAGATCATGCAAACTTGAAATTGGAGTGTGGACCGACTCCAACGAATGGTAACATATGTGACTATCAACAGTCATTCCGTCAAATGCGAAAACTGCTGGTGTCTCTTCGGTATTGAGGGTGTTTGACTTAGTCTTCAGTAAATACTTGATATTTTCGAGAATACCCGGTCTACTAATAAATTCCTTCGTCCATTTCTGAAGTGTTCCCCGCACATTAGAGACTTTTTCGCTTTCGCAAATAAGCACATGCTTTTGGCGATAGAGGTTTTAAAGTCAATGCGTGATCAATGTCTTCTGAATTACACTATACCCTTTTGTTTTTGCTCTATATAAAACATTTTAACAACACATTGCTTACACTTTTGTATAATTTGTTTTTTTCTTTCGCATCATATAACTTTTTTGTCCGCTCTGACGGAAGAACACGACGAAGAACATTTGTTTTACTTCATAAGACTACATGTCTTCTTTTTAGTGCTACTTCTAATTGTGCTTTAAGGTTTTTTAAAAGTTCAGCCTAGACCCTGAGTTCCTTAATTTCTAAATCCTTATTCGCTATTCTACTGATCTCAAGAACTATATACGTATTTATGGTTGGTAGACCTTTTTTGCGTGACAGTTTATAAGTCTTCAAAGCTCGTTTTTGCAAACTTCTTGCTTCGTAGCTCTGTGCAAGACGTCCAGGTCTTTAGGGATTGAATTTACTTTTATTATTTCTGGAATTATTTACTAAGTACTGCTACTATAGAACTACATTAATACATCATTATTTATCAAATAAATGATACACGAAAGTGATAAAATATCAGTGATATAAATTACTCTAAAAGCTAATTTCGACAAAATTTAAAAATAAAAATTGCTAGAGTTTACAGAAATCGATCTCACAACCTTCAGTATATCAAACAAAATTTTTACCAAACGGACTACACAGCGACTTGAACAAGATGCATTATTGTCAAGACTACAGAACGTCAAGCGAAATGAGCAGGTTTTACGATACTCTTCCACTGAAATCATTATCTTCACATACGAATTAACAACGGCTATTCCATTGAGAAATGAGGCTACAATATCCATGAGTAAAACCTAAAAAACCCGAACTATTACACAGCGAGTCATTCACTGTCTTAAAATAATTTAGTACCACGTGAAAAAAACATTACGTTTACGTTTACGTGATTTTCGAGTTATCACTGTTTTGAGATTATTTATGTACCTACTTCTTACCTTTTCGCTTGCATCCCTGATTTTTATAACTGCTTCCTCATGCCAATTTCGAACGTTTTCGTTGGAGATTTCTGTGGCTGCTAACTTCTTTCTTGAAGGTAATGTGTTGGCAGAAGAGCCAACACCGTGTTACTAGTGGAGGCCGAAATGCACGCGTTTAAGCTCACGCAGGCTGGCGTGAGGAGGGAAGGACTATACTGACGTGAGGTCTGGAACATGACAAGGAATTAGAATTCAGAAAGCGGACTTAATTATTTTGATACTTAACCTTAATCCATTAATGATGAACGCCGCTCTTGACGGTACATGATTCACAATGTTATCTGTTCAGAATAGTAACTGAATATGGCGCCTTGATAGGTCGTAGCAAATGACGTAGCTGAAGGCTATGCTAAACTGTCGTCTCTGCAAATGAGAGCGCAGGTAGACAGTGAACCATCGCTAGGAAAGTCGGCTGTACAACTGGGCGAGTGGTAGGAAGTCTCTCGAGACTAGACCTGCCGTGTGGCGGCGCTCGGTCTGCAATCACTGATAGTGGCGACACGCGGGTCCGACGTATACTAACGGACCGCGGCGGATTTAAGGGCTACCACCTAGCAAGTGTGGTGTCTGGCGGTGACACCACAGGTAATCCTGTAAGTTAGTTTCTCAGACCTAGTTCATAATGTTCAGACCAAAACTGAACTGAACGTATACGTGTAGTTTTCATATTCACTTTGTTTGTGCGTTTGGATCGAACTATCACTTCATGCTGCAAGTGCTAATCTTTGGAAAAACCATGGTACATAACGCTTGTCGTCTCTCGAGCAGTACTGATTCATTGTGCCAAGGCATAATTACTGTTATTCTTGCTCAAGACTGACGCGAAACTAGTTATCTTCATTGAATACACACCACAACTTCCGTGTTCTGCCGAATGCTCAGCCACAACAGGCCTTACAGTGACGTCAGGGCGCACAGTGGCCTCTGTCAATTATTTGCTCGCCCGGGGTCAAAACTACCTACCTCCGTATTCTATATACCTTGGTTCTCCTGAGACACCAAGCGGGGTAGCGCATTGGTTAGCATACTGGCCTCGCATTTGGGAGGACGAACGGTTCAAACCCTCGTCCGGTCATCCTGATTTAGGTTTACTGTCATTTCCCTAAATCGCATAAAGCAAATGACGAGATGGTTCCTGCGAAGAAGCACGGCCGCTTTACTTGTCCACCGTCCCTAATCCGGGCCTGTGCTCCATTACTAACGACGTCGATGTCGGCGGGACGTTAGACATTAATCTTCCCCTCCTGCTCCTCTGCTGTCGCAATGGTGCCTATGTAGGATAAAGCGCAATGTGTTCCGCAATTATATGATACATGGTCGCCTATGGTGATGATATGCCAGATGTGAAGAGCATCAAACCATGGTGCGGAAACTGTGAAGAGGCTTGCAGTGCTGCTGAAAAGGTAAGAAGTCGCAGACCTGAAGTGAGTGACTACACTGTCGACATCCTGTGTGCAGCACTTCAGTACAGCAGAATCTAAGCGACTCGTGAAGTTTCCAGAAAAACAGGCAAACAGAGCTCTGTTGCGAATATTGTACACAAACGGTGCATTTCCGTACGTCTAGATGGCAACTTCTGCAAATTTAGCAACCAGATGATAGGTCCTGACGTGCTGAGTTTTCTAGGAACAAATTAGAACAAACCCGTGTAGACTATTTCTCCACCAGTAAACTTTGTTTTTCCGACTAAGCGAGTTGCCGCATCTCAGGGAAACTAAACTGGCAGAATGTCTGGGTGACGTCACGAATGTCTGCACCACAGTGTCTGCCGCCAGCAGCAGTTTCTGGCTCAGGCGCTGCACCGCCCAGCTATAGTGTCCAGGAGTGTCCGCTGCACATAGTTGCCTCTGCGATATCATGGCAACACTGGGCAGTGTACCCTCACAAAACAGCTACTCCCTGACGCCGCTTTTGTTACGACAAAGCAGACTCACTGTCGACAGGCGTAACCGCACACCACTGGAGCACTATAACAGCACGCGGCACCACAGTCCGGCAGTTTCAGCCTGATCTGCAGCACCGCAGCTGTCTCGACACCTCACCACTCGGATCGACCTGGTCTGGACTTCTACTCTGCCTGCCACTGGACTTGCTTAGGATATCTGCTACACGGGAACGCAGCCACAGAATTCGTCCACTGACTTTGCTACCCACAATTCCAGTTGCAGCACTCAGCTCAGCCGCCGAAGCTACGTACATTTCTATCTATGTCTTCGTTTGTCAAGCAATAAACCTTGTTGCCTACTCACGCCTTCTGTTGATTCTTCTACCTCTTTTCATGGCGATAATAAATTAGTGGCGAGAGGGGCTGGTTGTTATATTGGTTTCAGTTGCCTCGCGCAGTGGCACTGCCATCTCTCATCTCAACTAGATCACTGGAGCGTCAGTGGCACACACTCATTTTCTGTGTCTGTATGTAATCGCTTCCATTTTTCTTTCGTGCACTTTGTCATCACTTGTTACTTATTCCGTTCTGGCATGTGTACCGTCCAGCGAGTGGGATCTGTTTCGCTACACGATCTTCTTAAGTTTCAGACAATGCAATCCACACACCTGATGGACGCGGGGAAACTGCTGCTGGAGGACCGACACCTCGTGCACCAAGCCCTGGTTCAGCACATCATGAGAACGGCATTGGACACCGATCAGTCCTATCATTCCGCAAATTCGACACTGTGGCGGCTCAACTGCAAATTGCAGCTTTTTCAAATCTTCGCGGACCACAACGTTTCGGGTGATTTTCTTTACCTTAGTTTGGCTTAGATATCTTGCGCATTCGCGTCAAGCTTTTTCCCACACACAGCATCAATCAATTCCACTGCAGATCTGGATAAGTATTTCGACACCCAAGCGTTGGTCGCCACTGCAGAGTGTAAGTTCTTCTGAACGAAGCGCCAACCTACCCATTTGAAACTACCGGGTAAATTCTCAGGACAGAACAGATAGTTGGAATTGTGGAAAGGGGCCAAAAATGACCTGATGTCAGTTACACTCGGAGACATATAACTTTATTTAGTTGTCCGAACTATACAGCGCAAATTTCCGAGCTTAACTATCGACTGAATATGTCGCACGATCTTATTGCTTAAGGGCACAACATCTTTAATTTTAAAAACGGTGAAGGCCCATGATTTAAAACAACAACTACAATAAATTTTCAAAGGCATAAGGCCCAAAGCTTTACCAAAAAATATTTTAACTGAGGCTGAAAGCCAAAACGACGCAAGACTTGACAAGTAACGAACTTTCAATTTTAAAACGGCTGAAGGCACATCATTTAAAACCTAATTAAAAGCATACAAATTCAAACCATTGGCGGTGAGCCATTAAAATACAGAATCAAACACCAATAAGAAAAGGCAGTACAGCCAGCGGCGCTCAGAAGTTTCAGGGGGTCGGTCTGCACTTTAAATATTAACGTTCGCTTAGGGGAGACGGGTAGTCGGCCCAACTATATCTGATCCTCAGGCAACCCAATCAAGAGACAGTCAACGGAATTGCTTTAAACCTGAAAATTACACAAGGAACTCCAATGTCAAAACGTGAAAGGCATAGCCGCCCACAACCAAGTATGCATAAGCCGTCAAAACTACACACACTTATTGGACAGTGACAACACGGTGAGGAAAGGACACTGCCTGAATTTTACGTCAGCGTCCAGGGCAGGTAACCGGAAAGCTTACGGCCACAAGGCAGAAAATTCCGCTGGTGCACTTCAAATAACCAAAATACAGTTAAACTACACCGGAGCTAAACTCCGCCAATTCGAACACTTCCTGTTGCTCACGGTAATACCCCCAACAGCCAACCATGAAAACCAACAGCGCAATTTGAACAGACTTGCTTCGGTAATTAAATCACCACTCAATTTTGATGTCCTGGGTCGCTGAGCCACGAACCTCGTAACTATCGGAACAGCTCCCACACACTCAGACACTGCATAGACCGCCAACGGGCCCGGCCCACAGCGCCGCGCGAAGATTTCCTCGCTGATACACACCAACCGACCAACAACCACACCGGCTAGCCGGAAACTATAAGGTGCTAATATCGATACAGACCACTGCTGCCACACGTAGAAAGAGGAAGAACCATGGCATAACCGCAATAACTGTGGGTAACCAAACCCAGCGTAACAGTCAAGGTTTAAACCAGCACATTAGCTGGGGCCAGGACGGCTCACTATTCCTGTACGCAGAGGCTCATGGAATTACGAGGCATGACTCGCACCTGCAAATTCGAATGGACTTGCCATCAGTCATATGCTGATCCAGTATGCAGGGCGCTATAGTTCAAAATGCTACTCATTCCACATGCCCTCAAAATGTCGAAACTATCTGACTCCACACTTGGTGAGGTCGTTCATACAATAGAGGCGCAGGAATTGTATTACACCACAAAGCTAGAAATGTGGCAACCTGTGGTATCCGCTCTTGACACCTGTCAATCTTTTCAGCATGCGGTCATTAGTCCTAATAGCCAATGTAAACTACGTACGGCGCGCCTATGGCAGCCACATAACGGCGGAAAACTCTCATGACAGAGACGCGTGTTCTTTTCGCCGAACCAAATGACTATATTGCAAAAAATTATGAGGCAACTCTATTATGACAGAGACGCGTGTTCTTTTCGCCGAACCAAATGACTATATTGCAAAAAATTATGAGGCAACTCTATTAACATGTCCAATTAATGTTCTGAAGCAATGGACGTCCATCAGGTCGCTCCTGATACTTTTGGTCTTTCATAAAGGTTTATGGTTTCAAACCTGCTACAGCACTGTGAACAAACCTTCATGGGCTGTCAGTTGCCTACAGCCTCCTTCAGTGCTTGTACATGAGCCAAAGAAACTTTTCATTCAGCTGTGAATCCACGGCCACATCGTCAAATTCCAGCTGAATACAGGAGTTTCCGTCACTCTGTCATGTCTTCTACAGATGCAGTACAATTCCAGTCAAGGTGCTTCATACATATGACAGTCCTAACATTTTTGGTCTCAATGCCTTTGACATTTCCGGCCTCAGAATCTCAGATAATATAGAAATGATCATTTCCCACATTCCCCACGACAGCATCATGATGCTATGAGACAAGTACTGTCAGCTTTGTGAGGACTCTCAGTATAAGGCAAAAGAATTTTCGGCCACATTACCTTGAAAGATACCTCACACAGATGTTCCGTCAAAGCACGAGATGTCCTCCATACAATTTGGGACGAGACTGTGGTAGAAGTGAGACGGATGCAAAAAGTGGGACTCATCACGCCCATCTTTACCAGTCAGAAAACCCAACAGGTAGCATCGCCGTTGTGCAGGTTTTAAATACACAGTCAGTTAACAGTCTGTCATGGATTCATACTCGCTTTCTCGCCCCGAATAGGTAATGGACAAATTACATTGCGGCCTATCAGCAAATCCCGTTGGACAGCACGATGAAATTCTTCATCAAGACGCACTTGCGGTTGTTCCAGTATCAGCATCTATCTTTTGACAGCGCTTTGGCTGTAGTCATCTTCCATTAATTATTAGAGCAACTGATGTTTAAGGTCCAATTATACAGATGACACCGTCTTCTCTGGCAGTATTGCAAACGATCACTTCCAAAACCTGGAATGCCTATTCCAGACCGTTACTGACGTTAGATGCAATCGGGAAAAATGCGAATTTTTCTGTACCCAAATGTAATACCTCAGTCATGTCATTGACTCCGTGTAGTCCACCCTACCGGCAAACACCTGAAGGCTACATAGATGATCTCTTCCCCAAAGATCCCAGGGACCTCCAGGCGGTCCTCAGCAAGATCTCATATTTCCTTCTATTCGTACCTAGCTGCACCCTTTGCTCCTATTTTTATCGACATATCGTACAACACTTCATGGAGATAAGTCGCCAGCAGAGCTCCTGCATGGCAGGTCTCACCAGACTATGCTTCATCTTCCGCGAACCCAATGCAGTCCTCTGTTTCCCCTCAAAATTCCAGGACTACCGCAAGATGTATTTCAGGGTCTTTAATAGTGGTCGTTCGTGGAAACTCTGGATTACATTCAGACTTTTGGGCAGAGAAAACTATGTTATTTGAGGCATATCAGAACACCATCGTCACAGAAACCAGAACCGACTATATTCTTGCATAATTCTCCATTCTGCTGCAGATGTTTCCATTCTATGGCACGTTCAATCAGACCCACGTGCAAGGTGGGTGCCGTACCAGCTGCCCGGCACTGCCTGCACGTTTCCCGCATTGCACCGCACACTCCAGCAACACAGACCCAGGGAACCCAGGCCCCGGCGCTGCAGCGCCTGTCGCGGTACCACTGCCACTGTGGTTGTCGCCCCGGACTCCACAGCTCCACCGTTGGCCAAAGGTTACACGTCACACAGTGCATAGCCAGCAGTTTCTGCCTCGTGCAGAGTATTGGTCAGGAAGGCAGTGCAGGCGTCGCCACGAAGATAGGTATCATAGCAACACCGCACAGAGTACCGTCGCAAAATGACTACACGGTGACACCACTCCAATCACGCTGTGCTATGCCCAGCAGACATATTGTCCATTGTCGCCAACCGAAGTTGAATGCCATCGGGGATCTGTAAGTGCACCGAACTCCAGCAGTTCCAGCCTGGACTACGCTACGGTTTCTGCCTCACCACTTGGATCGAACTCATCTGGACTTCGGCCATGATTGACACTGGACTGTCTCGGAATTCATCCACGGACTTCGCTACTCGTCATCCCAGTGGCAGCGTTCTGCTCCGTAGCTGAAGTTATGTATATTTCTTCTTCTGCTTTCGCTTGTGGAGAAGTAAATTGAGTTGCTTACTCACTCCATCTATTATTTGTTGTACATTCAGTCATGATTGCAACAGTGCACTACTGGACTTAGGAGAACCCACGTATCGTGGTACAGCTGATAAGGGTTTTGCCAGTGCTTTGGGTGAAACCTTACTGGACAGATGGATTGGTAGAGACAGTTCAACGCTATCGTCGCCATTTCGACAGACACGGTCCATCTCCTTTTTTTATTGTGGTCTTATGTTAGGGATGAAGTCTTCAATCCACCATTTCCTGATGTACAAACACTTACAGTACCACTACGAGATGCCGTGATATCTAGGATAGCTTCTTAGGAACAAATTTTTGTTTCCATGATTGTACTTCATGTTCTCTTGTTCATTATTTTACTAATTATAATTGATATGACATTTTATTAGCAAGTTTCTTCTGTTGTTTCTTTTTTTTTCAAATATTTGCTACAGCTGATAATAGAAAACATTTACGCCAGTCAGAGTCAAGGGAACATCTGGATCTCTTTCTATGTTCCCTGTTGTCATTGACTGAACGTCGACTGAGCTGCTTATATGAAATTGAGAAGCTTTTGAGCAGCGCGGAGTGGCCGCCCGGTTTAGGGCGCCACGCACGAAATGCCCGACCGCTCTCGCCGGAGGTTCGAGTCCTCCCGCGGGCACGGGTGTGTGTGCAGTTCTTCGTTTAAGTTAGTTTAAGTAGTGTGTAAGTGTAGGAACCGATGACCTAAGCAGTTTGGTCCCTTAGGAAATCACACACATTTGAAAATTTTTGCGAAACTTTTGATCGACGACAGGTAGCACGTACCAGCTGGATGATGTTTGCACAGTGAACATTTGACGATTCTTAGCTTTTTATGAAATACCACGCCCAAAAATCGAACTCTTTTCCCAAGAAATAATTTTAGCTTATGTTAGTTGGTGTCGATAATCTACTCCGCCCAAGAGGCAGCATTCCCTCCGTTTTCAAGACATCATACATGAGAAATCTATTAGCATTAATTTTTTATTTAGTCATTACCTGAGCACTGTTTTTGCCTCATCGTGAATTTACTAGCAGCTACTTTCATGAAAATGATGTTCTAGTTAGAGGTAACTGCCTCATTGAATATCCTCATCAATAACTTAAGATTTTATTCCAATATTTTTGACTTGCCATATAGCGAAACGAAATTATGCGAGGTGGCCAAGTGAGACTCTGTACTGATGCCTCGAGATACAAAATGACTTAGAGGATCACAAAATGGGAGATGAATTGATAATATAAGGAAACAAGCGGGATAAACTTCGACACAATGAGCAGAAGATCGTAATACACAGAGAAGCCTCGAGCACGCCTACACAGGGGAGCCAAAACGTTATTACGACTGCCACGAGCTGGCCCGAGTGTAGCATAGTGGCGTGAAAGACGCCTAACGTGACAAAAAGCTACGCAAGTGTAGTAGAGACGAACAGGGAATTATTACACCAACGTTGCAGATACATATAGGCAAATCCGCTGTATTTGGCCAGAGGCAGTTTGTTATGGCCAGGCATTTGTGAGTGATCAGCTGAAACTGGTCGGCTGTTCGCCTGCTGTTCGTAAGCATTCACAAAAAGTTGTTGAAAGGTGGTCAAGCCACAAGTTGACAACAAGGAGTTGGACGCCCGCACCTCACATCACAACGAGGATTTCGGAGGCAGTTGCCTACTCTGTGAAGGATGACAGATGGTGATCTGTGACAAATCTGACGAAACAGGAAAACGCTGGTGCAGGCACAAGTGTTCGGTGTGCACTGGTGAACATGGCGTTCCACAGTAGGTGACCGACATACAGGCTATAAGGTAGAAGTACAGATATTCTGGTGGTGACTGATGGTACTGTACTGAACAACATTACATCAGTATTCATTTCATTTGCAGACTGATAACTGTAGCTACTGCGAATAGTATGTTTTCAAGTTGGTTAGTACCACCAGGTACATGTGGTAAGACCAAGTCAGTAGTGCTTATTTTCCCTAGGAAGCATGTCAGGCGTTGAAGTGAGAATGCAGGGATGCCAAATGGTTAGTCTACACTACCAGGCGCCTCTCATTTCGTGGCCCAGGTATGGCTATGCAAAAAACATCAGCTCATTAAGTTTGCCACATTTGTCACGAGACTGTTACACACAGAGAAAAAACAACCAAGGCACTCACATCCTTATATATGAAGGTGCCACATATAAAAATATCTCCACTTACATCCACTGCCTCCTGCACTTTCCTGTGTTGACCCAGTGACATCGTACTTTACGACTGCAGTGAACATGAAATCATTGATTTGCGCTGTGAGTCAGTGGAAACATGTTGCCTGGTCAGATGAGCCGCTTTTCTTGTTACAACAGGTCGATGGTTGAGTCTGAATGTGTGGTTATTCACGTTTCAAGCAAGCACTGCACCACAGACGTACACTAGTTGAGGGGGAAGGGTGGGGGGGGGGGGGGAGAGGGGCGTTATTATGCTATGGGTATACTCACCTGGGCTTCCACGGGACCTGCAGCAGTAACCAGATCACCAGGCTCTCTGAACGTTATTTTGGACAACCTGCATGCTCTCATGTTTGGCGTCTTGTCAAGTGGTCAAGGTATCTTCTGGCACCATAACTGCCCATGTCACAAGGCCAGAATATTGCTACTGTGGCTGGAGGACTGTAATGGCGAGCTGACATTGATGTCTTGGCCACCAAATTCGTCTCACCTGTGGACGATCGGACATACTCGACCTTTTTTTAAAAGACATCGTATTCGGCATTGGCTGCAGAAATTATTTATTTCACAATTGCTCTAGGCGCTCAGTCCGGAACCGCGCGACTGCTACGGTCGCAGGTTCGAATCTTGCTTCGGGCATGGATGTGTGTGATGTCCTTAGGTTAGTTAGGTTTAAGTACTTCAAAGTTCTAGGGGACTGATGGCCACAAAGTCCCATAGTTCTCAGAGCCATTTGAACCATATCTGGGAAGGAAAATATTTCATGTACCTTAAAGCAGGCAACCAGCGTAAAACATCCACACCAGGAGCAGGTAATACATGTAGGGTTGTGTGGTGTGCGTGACCTTCGGTACACACACTATCAGATTATTTGACTTGTCTCTCTAATGAAGTAGGCGAGCGTCAACAATATGTCTCGTGGTCTTATCGTGTCGTGTTTATCTTCTGCCGTTAGGTCAGACGATACAAATGGCACTTGCACGCTTAGAGTAGCAGATTGACAGTGACCAACTTTAAACGGAACTTGATTAATTTTCACACACATTTATTAAAATAGTAAAAAGCATAGACATTACATAACTTGATTCTGGATGCTGTTTACAATTGACAATCTGAAGTTCCTTTCGTCTTGGTACATTAATCATATTCTCACATATCTCTGATACTTGACAAAAGTGTCTATTCATTTATCTTCATGGCCACGTACAGGAATATGGTAATCTTATTAGGCGCAGACTGAAAATTTACTATATACTGGTAAAGACTAATGTAGACGGGTACAGACTGGTGCAGAAAAATGCAGACTGACTAATCAGAGGTCTGTACACTCGTTATAATACCTCGCGCGTTCCGGTATCACTGCGTGAGTGTGATCCGCTATGAGAAAAGGTTCTACGTTAGCAGCAATCTCATTGGCTGTGTTAAATATTAATACGCGGATCGGCGCAAGCAGAATTTGGTCCGTCTCTAAGGCAGCACCATCTCGTAGTGCGGAGATGGACGAGCGCTGCGCCTGCGCTGTTGCGCTTAGCGGGGCGCGCTCTTGTAGGAAAGCTGTGTACGCGCTGACTACGCGGAACTATGTACACAACAGGTTGCCTGTCTTAAGGTACATGAAATAATTTCCGGGCCAACTTTACTTTCCCAGTCCTGGTCACTTTTTTTATATTTTCCTGTTTAACAACAGAAAGTGTCAGATCAGCCCCAGAAGGTGCGTGCAGCGCATGGATGACGTTGTGAAGGCGAGCACGACAGGGCGGTCAAGAGCCGGAGGGAAGGGAAGCTGAGCAAGGCTAGGCTGCTGGTAAAGCCCCGTGGACTGTGGGGAGATCAACCGGAAGCGGACTTGTTTGCGGTGGAGGATATGGAGGTGGTGGTGGGGGGGGAGGGGGGGGGAGCCAGGATCGAAGGCGGGGCAGGTCGAGGCCGAGGAAGCTTTCTGAATTGGGCAGGCTGGCAGCGCCATGAGGAGTAGGGGACGACCAACAACGGAAAGACAGTGAATAACACCGGTCTACTAGAGTGTGAATGAATGATAGAGTGGCAGTTGCTGAATAAACATTAACAGAATAAAATATGTAGCAATATGGGCTAGAAAATATATTTTATTTCGTTGATTGAAAGTTATTATTTAAAGCAGTATACAAAGGAAGAGTTGATGAGATGGAGGAGCGACTGATTTTGAGTATATCCGAAAGGTAAAGTACAGAATTAGGTACCAAGGTATCAATTGTACCAAGAAAGAGAGCAAAACTCGGAACACAAGCGAGTCAGCGGTGCCTGCCTCTCATTTCACGTATTTAACATGTCCATCGATGAGGCAGTAACAAAAATGAAAAGACATCTGGACAAAACGAATGATATGCATATTCACTGCATCGGGTTTGTTAATGACAATGTGAAAAACTCAGAGAAGAAACTAAATAAAATCCTTAAGGTCATGAATCCAGAGATAACAAAAGCAAAATCAAAAATAAATGCGGAGAAGAGAAAACTCATGGGAGTAGACAAAATAAGGAGGTGAAGACAAGACTGACATAAGACTATACAGTGAGAAAATCTAAGAAGTAACCCAGTTACACTATCTCGATAATATTTTGGAAGAAGTCAATGTACAAGTACATAGGCCCACATACTGAGAACAAGTTTATAATGACCTTTGCACGGAGTGTACTGACATATGGATGTGAAATCCAGGCGTCAGCAATGCAGAAAATAATACACTCATGGAAATGGAAAAAAGAACACATTGACACCGGTGTGTCAGACCCACCATACTTGCTCCGGACACTGCGAGAGGGCTGTACAAGCAATGATCACACGCACGGCACAGCGGACACACCAGGAACCGCGGTGTTGGCCGTCGAATGGCGCTAGCTGCGCAGCATTTGTGCACCGCCGCCGTCAGTGTCAGCCAGTTTGCCGTGGCATACGGAGCTCCATCGCAGTCTTTGACACTGGTAGCATGCCGCGACAGCGTGGACGTGAACTGTATGTGCAGTTGACGGACTTTGAGCGAGGGCGTATAGTGGGCATGCGGGAGGCCGGGTGGACGTACCGCCGAATTGCTCAACACGTGGGGCGTGAGGTCTCCACAGTACATCGATGTTGTCGCCAGTGGTCGGCGGAAGGTGCACGTGCCCGTCGACCTGGGACCGGACCGCAGCGACGCACCGATGCACGCCAAGACCGTAGGATCCTACGCAGTGCCGTAGGGGACCGCACCGCCACTTCCCAGCAAATTAGGGACACTGTTGCTCCTGGGGTATCGGCGAGGACCATTCGCAACCGTCTCCATGAAGCTGGGCTACGGTCCCGCACACCGTTAGGCCGTCTTCCGCTCACGCCCCAACATCGTGCAGCCCGCCTCCAGTGTCGCGACAGGCGTGAATGGAGGGACGAATGGAGACGTGTCGTCTTCAGCGATGAGAGTCGCTTCTGCCTTGGTGCCAATGATGGTCGTATGCGTGTTTGGCGCCGTGCAGGTGAGCGCCACAATCAGGACTGCATACGACCGAGGCACACAGGGCCAACACCTGGCATCATGGTGTGGGGAGCGATCTCCTACACTGGCCGTACACCTCTGGTGATCGTCGAGGGGACACTGAATAGTGCACGGTACATCCAAACCGTCATCGAACCCATCGTTCTACCATTCCTAGACCGGCAAGGGAACTTGCTGTTCTAACAGGACAATGCACGTCCGCATGTATCCCGTGCCACCCAACGTGCTCTAGAAGGTGTAAGTCAACTACCCTGGCCAGCAAGATCTCCGGATCTGTCCCGCATTGAGCATGTTTGGGACTGGATGAAGCGTCGTCTCACGCGGTCTGCACGTCCAGCACGAACGCTGGTCCAACTGAGGCGCCAGGTGGAAATGGCATGGCAAGCCGTTCCACAGGACTACATCCAGCATCTCTACGATCGTCTCCATGGGAGAATAGCAGCCTGCATTGCTTCGGAAGGTGGATATACACTGTACTAGTGCCGACATTGTGCATGCTCTGTTGCCTGTGTCTATGTGCCTGTGGTTCTGTCAGTGTGATCATGTGATGTATCTGACTCCAGGAATGTGTCAATAAAGTTTCCTCTTCCTGGGACAATGAATTCACGGTGTTCTTATTTCAATTTCCAGGAGTGTAGTTCAAATGGCTGTAAGTACTGTGGGACTTAAGATCTGAGGTCACCAGTCCCCTAGACTTCGAATTACTTAAACCTAACTAACCTAACAACATCACACACATCCATACCCGAGGAAGGATTTGAACCTGCGACCGTAGCAGCAGCGCGGTTCCGGACTGAAGCGCCTAGAACCACTCGGCCACAGCGGCCGGCCAGCAAAGCAGAAGAAACATCGCTTCGAAGCTGCGGAAATGTTATGCAAGAACTAGCTGGACTAACAAAAATGGATTGTTCTGCAAGAAATAAGGGAGATGAAATAGTTGTTGAAAGACGTATCCTAATGCAATGCAAAACTCACTGGACGCTTAATTACAAATGATATTCTTTTTATGAAACCTTTTGCGAAGCCAAGATCGTAGGGGATAAAATCTATGGGACGACAAAGAATATCATATTTCAAAAGTATGAGGTCGGATATTCTTCACTTATGGGGATGAAGAGGACTGCTGAAGAGAGAAATCTGTGGCTGTAGAGACAAGGCTTGACCTTTTGAGAGACAAAGAAAACTATACGGTCGAAACTCAGATCTGTGAAGTTTATGGCAAAATTTAGATCCAATCTCCAGTAAGTAAATTGCTAGTATTTTCTTTTTTCTTATAATTAATAAGAAATTATCTGAATAGTGAAGCCATGTTCGTACATACTATTCGTTGCAGTCATGCTCCGCTTTGATTCGTAATAGTATGACGTGGAATCGTATACAGGTTTTATGTTATTTTTCACGACGCCTCCGCACACATAGAAGACTATGACGTCGACTTGAAAAAGGTGAGACTAAAATTCTTTGCAGGAATGTATCTTTTCATTCCATAGTCACTGAAGTTCATTTTATTTATCTCCCTCAGTCAATTTTTTGAGACGTTTGTCATCTGGTGATAATCTTATTACGAAATAAACCCGCCTAGGGCGAGTACGTATCACGTGAAGGCGCCGATTATAATTAGTAAGAAGAAAATATTGTTAGAACGGTTAGAAAGTTATATGTATTCGTTAATCCGCAAAACGACAACGATATCATCAGATGTTAGAGCATACTTATTTTGATACAAGGAGTTGGAAGCGACATAAGAGAGTCTGTTTGTTTTAAATTTCAGCAACAAAAGCAACTTTCAGCCAAGGCTGAGTGTGATGTTGACTTGGCGAGATAAAGTTATTCCTACAAATTTCTGATGGCGGCGCTCTAGAATCTAGAATCAGTAACAATTGCAGTTGCTGTTTCCTGTTACACCCCATCTTCACCCGCATGGAACGCCTTTCCTTTTTTCAGTTTTAAATTAACCTACCAAAAAAATTACGAAAATTCGCTACACGTAAGGACTCACAATTCTGCTATTTCGCTCGCTTCAGCGGATACGTCCCAGTTATGTAAAACTTTCAACTCTTCCAGTGCTGGACAGCCGCGCTGGAAAGCATTACGGGAGCGATTGCTTCGAGACACGACTAAAGTTTTTTGGAATTAGAGGTAGCGTATTTTTATACTATATTCTGCAGTTAATTTTGGCTTACATTATAAACTCCTGTAGTAGTCTATAGTGTGTCACGTGCATACAATATTGATTTAATAAATCATGGCGATGGTACTTAATGCAATGAAGTGCACACATTTCTAAGTAACTGCTGAATCAAGTGCAGCAACAAGAATGAACAAATAACAACTTAAACTTATATAGATATGGTATCAGTGGGAACAATAGTAATGACAACAAAACAAATAAACGAATTCTTAGAAGGTATTACTTGTTACAATATTTTAAAATCTATGTGTAATATAGTAGTTATTGTGATTCTCAGAATCCAGAATAAGGCTACCACTATTTTTCTGCCAGTACCCACTCTCGATCTAATACGACTCCAGCACTTTGAACCAACGTTTCTTTGCTTGTATCTCAGTGTCGTTTCCGCGTCAGAGTATAACGTTGACTGCATCCAAGTTTGCGATAAGTCGTTTCTCCTGTAATAGCTGTTGTACTGCCATAGCACACAGGGAAGCCTAGGGAGGTTGGGGACGAGTCGAACAACTTTACACCAGAACACATGCTGAGCACACGTTACGCTACATCATCACACGCACCACTGCATACGGCACTTGCACTCTCGGTTTCAGAACCACGCCCGCAGTCATCAGAGCTTGTGAGTGGCTCTGCAGCGCACCACGTCCTGCAATGAAAGTCCAGATCATGTATCTTGGGATAAGAACCTACTATCTGGTTACCATTTACATTTAAACAGACGCAAAATCCCCAACATTGGCGATCGTTTACAGAAGCTCGAAACTTAGCGCGAAGTTCAATACGAGACGCCTATAACAGTTACCACAACGAAACTTTGTCTCGAAACCTGGCAGAAAATCCGAAGCTATTCTGGTCGTATGTGAAGTACGTTAGCGGCAGGAAACAATCAATGCTTTCTCTGCGCGATAGCAATGGATATACTATCGAAGACAGACCTACCAAAGCTGAGTTACTAAACACAGCCTACCGAAATGCCTTGACAAAAGAAGACGAAGAAAATATTCCAGAATTCGAATCGAGAACAGCTGCCAACATGAGTAATGCAGAAGTAAATATCATCGGAGTAGTGAAGCAACTCAAATCATTTGATAAAAGCAAGTCTTCTGGTCCAGACTGTATACCAATTAGGTTCGTTTCGAAGTATGCTGATGCATTAGTTCCATACTTAACAGTCGTATGCAGCCGTTCGCTCGACGTAAGGTCCGTACCCAAAGACTGGAAAGTTGCGCAGGTCACGTCAACATTCAAGAAAGTTCGTAGGAGTAATCCACTAAATTACAGGCGCATATCGTTAACGTCTATATGCATCAGGATTTTGGAACATATATTGTGTTCTAACATTACGAATTACCTCGAACGAAACGGTCTATTGACACACAGTCAACATTGGTTTAGAAAACATCGTTACTGTGAAACACAACTAGCTCTTTATTCACATGAAGTATTGAGTGCTGTTGAGAATGGATTTCAGATCGATTCCGTATTCCTGGAATTCCGGAAGGCTTTTGACACTGTACCACACAAGCAGCTCGTAGTAAAATTTCGTGCTAATGGAATATCGTCTCAGTTATGTGCCGATTTGAGATTTCCTGTCAGAGAGGTCACAGTTCTTATTAACTGACGGAAATTCATTGAGTAAAACAGAAGTGATGTCAGGCGTTCCATAAGATAGTGTTATAGGCCCTATGCTGCTCCTTATCTATATAAACAATTTGGGAGACAATCTGAGCCGCTGTCTTCGGTAGTTTGCATATAACGCTGTCGTTTATCGACTAATTAAGTCATCAAAAGATCAAAACAAACTGCAAAATTATTTAGAAAAAATATCTGAATGGTGCGAAAAGTGGCAGTTGGCCCTAAATAACGAAAAGTGTGAGGTCTTCCACATGAGTGCTAAAAGGAACTCGTTAAACTTCAGTTGCACGATAAATCAGTCTAATTTAAAAGTCGTAAATTCAACTAAATACCGAGGTATTACAATTACGAACAACTTAAATGGGAAAGAACACATAGAAGATGTTGTGTGGGGAAGGCTAACTAAAGGCTGCGTTTTATTGGCAGGACACTTAAAAAATGTAACAGACCTGCTAAGGAGACTGCCTGGACTACGCTTGTGCGTCTTCTTTTAGAATACTGCTGCACGGTGTGGGATCCTTACCAGGTAGAACTGACGCAGTACATCGAAAAAGTTCAAAGAAAGGCAGGACGTTTTGTATTATCGCGAAATATGGGAGAGAATGTCACAGAAATGATACAGGATTTGGGCTGGAAATCATTAAAAGAAAGGCCTTTTTCGTTGCAACGGAATCTTCACACGAAATTCCAATCACCAACTTTCTCCTCCGAATGCGAAAATATTTTGTTGACACCGACCTACATAGGGTGGAACGATCACCACGATAAAATAAGGGAAACCAGAGCTCGTACGGAAAGATGTAGGTGTTCATTTTTTTCGCGCGCTGTACGAGATTGGAATAACAGAGAATTGTGCAGGTGGTTCTGCCAGGCAGTTAAATGTGATTTGCAGAGTATCCATGTAGATGTAGAAGCTGCCAGATAACTGGTTTGGCAACTAACCCATGTGGGGAATAGTCCAGGACACTTAAGTTCCTAGCGCTAGAGACCTTGTACAGTGCTTTGTCACACGTTCTGAGATTGTAAACTCCACACAATCTCATTGTCCTGTCTGCAGTCGGTCGCTTCGATTTAGATGTAGGTTTCGACGTAATGAAAGTGTTCCCTCCAGGACAGCCAGTGATAACATATTAAAATATTTGCATGTCTTGGTGAATCACCCTCTATATATTATACAAAACTAAAACTCCACCCCAACAGGCCATGAAGGTCCAAAGGGACTGACTGACTGGCTGTCGTGTCATACTCAGTTCAGGGCCATCATCAGTGGATGCGGATATGGAGGGGCATGTGACCAACACACCGCTCTCGCCGCTGTATGTCAGTTTCCGTGACGGAAGCCGCTACTTCTCAATGTAGCTCCTCAGTTTGCCTCACAAGGGCTGAGTACACCCCGCGTGCCAACAGCGCTGGGCAGACCGGATGGTCACCCATCCAAGTCCCAGCCCAGCCCGACAGCGCTTAACTTCGGTGATCTGACGGGAACCAGCGTTACCACTGCGGGAAGGTCGTTGGCATATATTATACAAACACATGTATATTGTTTTTCATACGTTCCATACGTTCCTTTTACCGCCAATACTAAGGAGAAGCATTTCATTTCTAATCTTATCAGTCCACATAATTTTTAACGTACCTCAGCACGACATGTGAAACGCATAGATTCTCTTTCTTCAGTTTACTCGTAGTTCATGAGTCACTTCCATACAACCTGTGCTCCAAACGTAGATTCGCAGAAATTTCTTTCTCAGATAATGCCTGTTTTTGATAACAGCAGGCTTTTCTTGGCCAGAAATGTCCTCTTCGTTTGTAATAATTCTCATGTTTTATTTTGCTTCACACACTTCGTCTGCTTCGTGGTCCCGAATTTTAATGCTAAGTTTATCGCTAATGCCTTTTCTAATATTCCTCATTACTTCCATTTTTAGTTTTCTCTCAGGACGAGTTGGGTAATTATGCTGTCATCAGTTCAACATATCTTGTAATTGTTCGTCACGTTGACTGAGGATCTCAATATCAACAGCGAATCTTATTACTGACATCCTTTCGCCCTGAATTTCAATCGTGCTCTGGAAACTTTCTTTAAATTTCGTCATTGCTTGTTCGATCCGTAGATTAAACAATAAGGGCGAAAGAGTAAGTCCATGACACATCCTTTTTAATCCAAATCTTCGTTCTTGTTCTTACATTCTCATTTTTTCATCCAGGTTCATATACTCACTGTATATGACCCATGTTTCTCTACAGCTTATTCCTGTTATTCTCAGAATTTCGAACATCTTGCACCATTTTATAATGTCGACCGTTTTTTCGTGTCGATAAATACAATGAACGTGTCTTGATACTTCTTGAGTATTGGTTCCATTACGAGTCGCGACTTCAGAACTGCCTGTTTCATGGCCTTACCTTACGAAAAGCCAGACTGATCGTCACCTAAGAGATCCTCAGTACTGTTCCACTCTTGTGTACATTATTCTTGTCAGATGTGGTGTCTATTGTCACGTAATTCATTTCAAGGTTCTTATATCCTAATGATCCCTTGCGACTGTCATTCATCACCAGGAAGGAGAATTTCTAACGGCTGCATCCACCTATAAGTCAAACTGGTGCAACCCCACTGTAGCGTTGAAAGTATCATCGGTCTCTTAGGCCGCTCTTACAAGAATCTATTGGATGGCCCGATACATTTCGCTCCGTTTGCAGTCTTAAGTAAAGCTCACAGTAAGTTTTCCTTGCCCCAGTTTTCTCAGGTTTTTATGCTGCATTCATGACACCGTTTCGTGGTAGCCCGATCTCCTTCTAATCAGATGTTAGAGTTCAACGACATTGTCTCTACAGAATCCTAACTTTCCTACGTTGGTTCTTATGAGATGAGACAATGGGGTGTCCTTGTATTTGTAGAATTATAGGGGGTAGAAATGCGTCCTTTGTGCTCACTGTATCAAATACGTCAAGCGTGACTTGTAATCTGATCTGTTTACAATGTGATCAATGGTAGTTAATCTAGATACTATGTCATCCATGGTAAACCATGGTCTAGGGGTAGCGTCTTTGATTACTAGTCAAAACGTCATAGGTCCCAGGTTCCAACTCCGTCGTCGCTTAAATTACAGCAAGGGCAGTCGAAAACTTCCGGCATAAGAAATCACCTTCAATCAGCCAACAGCCTTGTCATAGAAGGTGAAGGAGCGAACAGAGATTCAAAGCACTCTCTTGTACCAGGGGTTCGAAACTGCCTGTAATGGTGGAAGAATCAGCAATGATGCATGAGGATTCAGAAGGAAATGGAAACCACTGCATTACAATTACATAATGCGTGTTTATTGGACATGTTGCCTGTAATTGAGAAAGTGTCATGATGATCTCTCCTTTGGCAAGAAATTTCGGACTAATCGCCCATTCGCATCTCCGGGAAGGGACTGCCAAGGAGGATGTGACAATGAGAAAAAGACTGAATAGGCAACAACGGGATAACTTTCTATTAGTCGGGGCATGAAATGACGGAAGTTTGAACATGGTAGAAAAGCTAGAAAATCTGAATAGCGAAATGCTAAGACTCAATCTAGATACAGTGGGGATCAGTGAACTGAAATGGAAAGATCACACGAATCTCTCGTCAAATTATGTATAGTAATATTAACAGTAGCAGAAAACGGTATAACTGGAGTAGGTTTCGTTATGTATAGGAAGGTAGGGCAGAGAGTGAGTGGCTGTGGACAGTTCAACCAACACACATGCCAATGTTGCACGCCGAAGATGAAGAAATAGAGAAAGTATGTGAGAATGTTGAATGGGCAATTCAGTACGTAAATGAAAATCTAATAGTCATGGGCGTCTGGAATGTGGTTTTAGGGCAAGGAGTAGAAGAAATGGTTACAGGAGAATGTGGGCTTGGTACAAGGAATGTGAAAGGAGGAAGACTAATTGAGTTTAGCAATAAATTTCAGCTAATAATACTCCGTTCAAGAATCACAAGAGGAGGAGCTATACTTGGTAAAGGCCGGGCGATATGGGAAGATTTAAGTTAGATTGCATCATGCTCAGGCAGAGATCTCGAAATCAGATATTGAATTGTAAGGCATGCCCAGGAGCAGATATTTAGTATTGGTGAAGAGTGGGCAAAATTTTAAGAGACTAGTCAGGAAGAATCAGTGCACAACGAAATGGGATACGGAAACACTAAAGAATGAGGAGATACGCTTGAAGTTCTCTGAGGCTATAGATATTTCAATAGTAAATAGCTCAGTAAACAATTCAGTTGAAGATGAATGGACATTACTAAAAAGGACAGACACAAAAGTTGGAGACAAAAACTTAGGTAAAAGGAAAGTAACTGACAAGGAACCGTGGGTAACAGAAGAAATGCTTCAGCTGAAAGAAGAAAGTATAAAAACGTTCAGGAAAAACAAGGAATACAAAAGTACGAGTCACTTAGAAACGAAATAATAGGAAATGCAGAGAAACTAATGCGAGATGGCTGCATGAAAAATGTGAAGAAATCGAAAAAGAAATGCTTGTCAGAAAGACTGACTCAGCATATAGATATGTCAAACCAGGCTTCGGTGAAATTTGAAACAAGGGTGGTAACATTAGGTACGCAGCGGGAATTCGATTTTTAAATGCAGAGAAGAGGGCGGATAGGTGGAAGGAATATAATGAAGGCCTCTATAACGAAGATGATTTGTCTGATGAAGCGATAGAACAACAAACAGAAGTCGATACAGAAGAGACAGGCGATACAGCATGAAAATCAGAATTTAAAAGAAATTTGGAAGACTTAAGATCGAATAAGGCAGAAGGGATAGATAACATTCCATCAGAACTTCTAAAGTCATTGTGGAAGTGGCATCAAAATCACTATTTACGTTGGTGTACAGAATGTATGAGACTGGCAGAATTCCATCAAACTTTCGGAAAAACATCATTCACACAATTCCGAAGACTGCAAGAGCCTACAAGTGTGAGAATTATCGCGTGGTCAGTTTAAGAGCTCATGCATTCAAGTTACTGACGCGAATAGTATAAAGAGGAGTGGAAATGGAAACGAGGGTGTGTCACGTGACGATCAGTTTGGCTTTAGGAAAGGTAAAGGCACCAGAGAGGCAATTCTGACGTTGAGGCTGATAATGAAATCAAGACTACAGAAAAATCAGGACACGTTCATAGGATTTTGTCGACCTGGAAAAAGCGTTCGACAATGTGATATCGTGCAAGACGTTCGAAAGTCTGAGAAAAATATGGGTAAGCTATAGGGAGAGACAGGTAGTATACAATGTGAACAAGAGCTTACAGGGAACAATGAGAGTGGAAGGCCAAGAACGAAGTGATCAGATTAAAAAGGATGTAAAACAGAGACTGTAAAATCTATACATCAAAGGGGCAATGACTGACATAAAAGAAAGCTTCAGTGGTGCAATTGAAACTCAGGGTGAAAAGATATCAATGATTCGCTGATTCACTGATTACATTCGCTGATTAGATTGTTATGTTCCGTGAAAGCGAAGAAGAATTAAAAAATCTGCTGAACAGAATGAACAATCTAATGAGTACAGAATATGGATTGAGAATAAATGGAAGAAAGATGAAAGTAATGAGAAGTAGCAGAAATGATAACAGCGAGAAACTTAACACCAGAATTGCAGATCACGTAGCAGATGAAGTTAAATACTACTGCTACCTACGCACCGAAATAACACATGACATACAGAGTACAGAGAATATAAAAAGTAGGTTAGAAGTGGGAAAAACGGCACTCCTGGATAAAATAAGTGTACTAGTAGCGAACATAGGCCTTAATTTGCGGAAGAAATTGCGGACAATGTGCATTTTGACTATAACATTGTATGGTTGTGAAAAGCAGTAAAGTGGAACAGAAGAGAATCGAAACATCAGAGTTGTGGTGCTACAGGAGAATGCTAAAAATTGGGTGGACTCGTAACGTAAGGAATGAGGAGGTTCTTCGGATAATCGTCGAGTTAAGGAATGTATGGAAAATACTGACAAGAAGGAGGGATAGGATGGTAGAACGTCTGTTAAGACGGCAGGCAATAACTTCCAAGGCACCAGAGGGGGCTGTATTGAGTAAAAACTGTAGGGGAAGACAGATTTAAAATACATACAACAAATAATTGGGGACGTAGGTTGCGAGTGCTTCTCGGAGATGTAGAGGTTGGCACAGAAGAGGAATTGGTGGTGAGCCGCATCAGACGAGTCAAAAGACCGATGAATCAAGAAAAGAACATCCTTGATGCGATATTAATTAATCAAATCGTACAGCAGGGAATAATTTTTAAATTTTAAAAAGATTTCTGCTTTGTACAATCTACATTACTACTAAGCAGTATTTCTGATTTCCTTCAACGTGAGTTTCTATACCGTCGGATAGGGAGCTGCGCCAAAGAAAGGGCACAACGTCTGCGTCAGCCATGAATATTATATGGACCACATGTCCATAGGTTGCAGTGAGTGCCATTTCAGCCACATACGATTCTATACCACATTAATTCCGGTAGTAAATTGAAGATATGTATCACACTGGATTCTTACCAACGATTTCTACAGTTTCGGTACTTAGAAAATGAGATGTATGATTTTATGACTAGAAGCTTCACATTAAATAGGGGGTGTTCCAGCAGGAATAATAAATATTTTAGAAATCAGTAAAACGTGAACTCCGTCCAGAGGAGTTGGTGGAACCTGAGATACCGGGCGGCCGCCGTGTCATCCTCTACCAGTGGAGTCATCGCATGCACTATGCAGGGATTTTGGGTCAGCATGTTGCCCTCCACACGTTGTCGAGCGTCGGGTCCTGGAGCCGTTACTACTCGATCAAGTAGTTCTCCAGTTGGCATCAAGAGGCTACTTGCTCCCCATTCCAATTTTCTGACTAAGGAAAAATTCCTGGGATTACTGGAAGTCGAACCCGAATTGTGAGCATGGCACTGTTGTAATTTGAATAAAAAGTTCCATACAACTAGAATGCATTTTTTTACGGTTTACAGAGATACAGACATTAGTATATAGCCCAAGAAAATACTTAGAGATGGTAGTCACGCAAAGGCAAATGGATACGTTTAAAGTTGATTTTCATAATTACCGCCTTCGACTTCAACGCTCTTTCGAAAACCACGTGCTGATCTACTGAGATCGTATTGGTGATCTTTTATGAGGGCAGCGGTATTCATAGCGCGAACGACTGATTCGCCCAGTGTTTTCTTTCTCACTGTGATCTTTCAAGTATCCCCATAGGCAAAAATCTATAGGGGCAATGTCAAGGGATGCTGGTGTTCAAGGTATGTGACCATTGCTACCGATCCATCTTCCCGGGGATATTATCGTCAGCGAAAATACGGGTAACCACTTCTGAATTTGGTAGTCTTCGGTTAGCAGATCACCGGCCGGAGTGGCCGAGCGGTTCTAGGCGCTACAGTCTGGAGGCGCGCGACCGCTACGCTCGCATGTTCGCATCCTGCCTTGGGCATGGATGTGTGTGATGTCCTTAGGTTAGTTAGGTTTAAGGAGTTATAAGTATAGAGGACTGATGACCTCAGACGTTAAGTCCCATAGTGCTTAGAGCCATTTGCACCATTTTTGAATAAAACCCGCACACAAATACCGCACCGGCATACTAAACATTTGCAGATACCTGCGACATCCTTCAACGAAAGAGTAGAATTGGCCAAAACTTTCAGAAACACAATTCAGAAACCAAATCATGTAAACTGCAGCTCAACTATACAACCTGAACTTCAAAGCGAAAATAAAGGTCGATAAATAAACTCCCGGCCGTACCAAGATGAAATCTTACCTCTGCAACCAGCTGTAGCCCTGTCACCATTAAAATGTAGACACATGCTACATGGAAAGGTTTATTCGAGGTAGTGTATAGGGTGCTTCTAAAGTGAATGTAAAAGTGTCATGGCTGGTAGAGGGGTCATAACAGCCAACTTACAGACAGCAGCCCATGCCCAAATCCCTTAACATTCGGCTCAAGGCTTCATTTAACTACGTCGCACCACTGGGAACATACGACCTACCATCCGAGTTGACATGGTAGAAGGTCATCAGGGAAATTTTTTCTATATCTTTGTGACAGCAAGGTAAAAGAGAGGTGGGGTTGCCGTTTCATGACCTTCATTTGCAAACAGTAAAAAAAACTGCTCGTAATTACGCCCTCCCCCCCCCCCCCCCCTCTGCTTGAATGCACGCCGTGTAGCGACGCATGAATGATTGTCACACTCTTTCAAATACACCCACTCAATGGGCATTGCATCAGAGGCTGGCATAATTCGCTCTGTCAGCTCTTCATTCGTTTTGATAGATGTTTCGTTAACAGCAGGTTTCAGGTGTCCCCTGACGAAAAAATGAAGGGGCGTCAAGTCGGGGGAACGTGCAAGGCAAGCAACGGGCCTTCCGCGTCCTGTCCAGTTTGCACCAAAGATCTCATCCAAATGATTTCGCACCGCATGAGCGAAGTGCACAGATGCACCATCATTTTGGCACCACACACTGTATTGCATTTTTAGTGGGAGATTTTCCAAGAACTCTGACAGTGTTTCCCTAAGTTTCCGTCTCCTTTCAGTCGTCTAGGGAGCATGTATGGACCAATCACAGTATCGCTTACCAAATCAGTCCAAACACTGACGGCGAAGCACTCTTGGTGACGCGGCATGCAGACTTTCTCGCGCCCACGCATATTGATTGTGACAGTTGAAAACATTTGTCCTTGGAAAACATGTCTCATCCGTAAAAAGTGCGAAGTGTAGGAATACAGGGTGAATGATGCACTCCTGCAAAACCACTGACAGAAGTCAATCAAGGCGGAAAATATCCTGGGTTAAGGGATTTTCTGAACGCAGTAATGGTTCGACACGCACCAGACGTGAAGAGGCTTACATCCATTTCTCGAACAACACTCCACGGGATTGTTGAGGGCGTCTTTCGCATCAGTGCTAATGCCAACTCTTCAGCCTCTGGTGTAGTCACTGTGCTCTGAAGACTGCACCCATCTGGCCTTCGACGTGTGTAACAATATGAATGCGTCTGGGTTCGATGTAGGCCTTAAATGTACAGGTACAATTACGATAGCTTTTCAGTGGACAACTCACCTCTTAGGAATATGTGGATGGCGGACCGCTCAACGTACAACTGTTGAGCAGCAACAGGATTTTCATTCGCCGTCCCATAAGCATAGCGCTTATCTGCTCTTTCCTCCAAAGAAAAACACCCTCATTTCCTGTCCATTCTGCACAGCACCAAACACAAGATCGTCTCTGTTTGTTAACACGCTGACACAGTGTGCGAACCGTTGCGCACACTTGGTTCCCTCTGTGCAACACCATACTACAGACGCATCTGCACTGCCAAATGCAACGCGCTCACGTCCAAGCAAATTCCGGATGAAACTTCGTGCTGTTGACCCATCCGGAATAACTGCTACCACTACGATTTGTATGGCGGGTTGTATACCTCCCGATGCTACGTGACACAGTTAAGCCAAACTTAGCGCCGAATGCCAAGGGATGTGCATTTGAGTCGCTATGTGAAAATTGCTTGTTGTACTCCACAACCCTCTCATTTTTACATACATTTTAGAAACACTCTGTGCACGAACACCTCCTAAAATATTTGATATTCCTCCTGAACTAATATGTAAAGTTATTGGGGACGAGGCGCCCAGCTATTACTTTGACTCCTGGGGACAGACGTGCCAACCCCGACTTCTTGGATGGTTCCTGCAGACATAACGTAACCACAAGGACCTTCACACTGTGCTTAATTGTAAGAGGCTATTACCCTGCAGGTTACTGGTGTAGACGAAATACCTTAGCGCATAATGCCTATACGCCACGTACAGGCAATATGTCGCCCAGGGAGTGCAACAATTATGGAAACTCTGAGCACGTCCGTACTACAGCTTTATTAGATCTCTAAAATCAACAGATCACTTATTGTTAATAATTTATGTCTGCTGACGCATTTCAGGTGTAGCCGATCATCAGTATTCTGAAACACATTTACGTTCCTGAAATTGGTGCTCAATTGGCAACGAATATCAACCTTTGCAGATTAACTCTGCCATGCCAATGCGTACGCTGTTCGTGGTCTGATTCGCGTGATGCATTTGTTTACCTGCTGGATAAGTGACACATACGCCACGTGGAACAGATCTTGTCAAAAGTCATTCTGCTGCCTGTGAAATCAGAAAGTTCTCCAATTAACTACGTTTCAAGTTATAATCTTAGTTCACACTAGCTGCAATGCCCGGAATGTTTAACATTTGCCACACAAAGTGAATGGCCCTATACCTTGTTCATACTCAAAGCGAATGCAAGCCGCATGGGAAACAGCAGTTGCTTTGCATATAACTTCTGTTGTTTCAACCCAGTTTTCACAGTGGTGGCTGTGCTTAAGCATGCCTCCACGTCACAGTTCGGGAAGTACCGTGTATTGTTTGATCGGCCCGCGATCTAATGACTTTTGTAGGCACTATATCCACGACCTGCCTTAGCGTTTGTGTGGTACTGTGGATTTTAGTAACAAAAATAAGTGTAAAATACTGACTAAGTTATCTTACAGGGTATGTGTCATATGTAATGACGGCAACTAATCAGTAAATAAGAGTTTACAGTCACGTTTCTGTCAAATTCTCGAGCTTTCACTCGACCCATCATCTAGTGAAATCTGACGGAACTATCTTCAAAACGGGTAGTTATTTTTGGTAATAACCTTTCCCCTTTACGTATTACATAAATATATGTTTCAAGTCATATTACGCAGTCTTATGTAGGCAGTGATCGTCCTCTTGTCTTGTAGGTAAAATGCGCAAAATTCAATCAGCAACGAAATAAAACTGTAGATTTGTATAGATTGCAAACAAACAATCAAATCTACACTGTTCTTTACACATGTAGATTACGGGGATCTTTTAAAGCTTCCACAGGAAAACAATATTCAAAATGTGCTAAGTCCGTTCATTTCGTTGTTCTTCGATTTTCTGCTTGTCACGGTCCTCATTATCGTTCTTTGAGGACTTAAACATTTGGTCGTCTGTTTTGTTTTTTCCCTGTTATTTCTGTTTTCGCCCGTTTGATTCAGAACTGGCAAGATTTTCCCTTCTTTTACGTTCGAGCATTGTCTGAAATATAAATCAAATCAGTTTTTATTAACAAATACACGAAATACACTTATCACACTTTATTTTCGATTTACATTCAATCACTGTATCACTTTACTCATTGCACTACTTTTTCGGTTTCCCCCTTCGTCAACGATAAGAAATTTATAGTCGAACCCACGACGGGTATTGCTTTATACACCCCTACTACTGGGTAGCCCCGCCAGTGGAGAATTCCAGAACATACCAAAAACGCTTCGAATGGTCCACAATGCTCCAGAACATTCCACAACATTCGAGAGTGTTCTAGAATGTTTCACAATTATCTGGGATGTTCTGGGATGTTTCCGAAAATTCTGGAATCTTTCTGATTCTTCCATACTATCCCCGAACACTCCAGAAGATACTGGATGTTCTCGAATGCACTCGAATGTTCTGATATGTTCTTGAATGCCCTAGAATGTTCTGGAAAGTTCTAAATGTTTCTAGAGGGCGAAACGTCTCAGCCCTTATATTTTCAAAACCACATCCTTCAGATAGAAACGGGAACCTTCTTCATGGATGGAGGATAAAGAGCTACCAATCGCATAACTCCCTTGACCGTACTGGGTATCGTTACTAAATTTTAGCGGCACGATTTAGAAAGACAAAACATTAAAATTCACAAAACAAGTCTTCAGAGCTTTTGGAAACTTATAACAAGCAGGATTCGTATTAACAACATAATGTCGCTCTATACAACAAAAGCTACCATCTATAGCATCGTGAATGAAGCCATTTAAATTTAACTACTTAAAGCCGAACGTTTTAAGGTTTTTCACATTAAAATAAGAGACATAACGTAATCTGCCAACTATTTATAAAACCTAACATACTATTCTTGTTCCTATTTGTTTTCAACTCTATTATTTTCCAGATACCTCTCCTAATTAATACACTATGTGATCAAAAGTATCCGAACACTCCCAAAAAACATACATTTTTCATTTTAGGTGCATTGTGCTGCCACCTACTGCCAGGTATTCCACATCAACGACCTCAGTAGTCATTAGAAACGTGGTCAGGTAATTAGGTGTCACTTGTGTCATATATCAGTACACGAGATTTCCACGCTCCTAAACATCCCTAGGTCCACTGTTCCCGATGTGATAGTGAAGTAGAAACGTGAAGGGACACGTACAGCACAAAAGCGTACAGGCCCACCTCTTCTGTTGACTGACAGAGACCGCCGACATTTGAAGAGGGTCGTAATGTATAATAGGCAAACATCTATCCAGACCATCAAAAAAGGAATTCCAAACTGCATCAGGATCCACTGCAAGTACTATGACAGTTAGGTGGGAGGAGAGGAAATATGGAATCCATGGTGGAGCGGCTGCTCATAAGCCACACATCACGCTGGTAAATGCCAACGAAGCTTCGCGTAAACATTGGACGACTGAACAGTGGAAAAACTTTGTGTGCAGTGACGAATCACGGTACACAATGTGGCGATCAGATAGCAGGGCGTGGATATGGCGAATGCCCGGTGAACGTCATCTGTCAGCGTGTGTAGTGCCAACAGTGAAATTCGGAGGGAGTGGTGTTATGGTGTCGTCGTGTTTTCAATGGAGCGGTCTTGCATCCCTCGTTGTTTTGCGTGACACTATCACAGCACAGGACTACATTGATATTTTAAGCACCTTCTTACTTCCCACTGTTGAAGATAAATTCGGGGATGTGGTTGCATATTTCAACATGATCTAGCATAAGTTCGTAGTGCACGGCCTGTAGCGTAGTGGTTACTCGACAATAACATCATTGTAATGGACTGGCGTGCACAGAGTCCTAACCTCAATCATACAGAACACCTTTGAGATATTTTGGAACGCCGACTTCGTGACAGGCCTCACCGACCGTCATCAATACCTCTCGTCAGTGCAGCACTCCGTGAAGAATGGACTGCCATTCCCCAAGAAACCTTTCAACACCTGATTGGACGTATGCCTGCGAGCTGTCATCAAGGCTGTGGAAGCTGTCATCAAGGCTCAGGGTGGGCGATCACCATACTGAATTCCAGCATTACCGATGGAGGGCGCCCCGAACTTCTAAGTCACTTTCAGCCAGGTGTCCAGATACTTTTGATCACATAGTGTATGCTATACTCTTAGCACGTGTGGCGGATTTTCTGATAGAATGCACTTAAATATTTACCACCATTTCGATACCACTCCTACAAAGATATTATGCATCTTCTCTACAAACTCACCAGTGTTTACAGCCTCCGATGGTAGCAACTTTATGGCTGATTTTACAGCTGCAACCCATATCCTCATTTTGACACGGGAATGAAGAAAGTTAAAGTGTTGTGCTTTGAGTTTACGTAGGCTTTGATCTAAAGAGAAAACTGTACTAATGTAGTGCATAATCAAATTTTCCTTCCTTAAAATGTTCCAACTGGATTTCACTTTTTAACAAAGCACTTCTTGTGCTTTTGAGCAGATGTGTCATATCAGAAATGGTAATAATAGGTGCATATTTACACGAAAATTAAAGATACTGCACTTTGAAAAATTTTCTTCACACTCTCTTTAACAGCCTTCTGCTTTGTTGCATTCTGATCAGATACAGTACAAATCACATTGAATCCAGTATTCTGAAGTTAATTTATGATGTGAACGATGGGTCCTTTCAAAAGGCCAGTGTTAACAGCGGTTCCAGTAAAGTAATATGCAAAAATTTGTTTCCAAGTTCTGTGACTGCCTCTCAGCATCAAAACTAATGGGTCATTAATAACTACAGGTGATCGTCGTAAATAACCTAAGCCCTGATAGCAAAAGATAGTCTGTTTGTCTGCCTCCTAATACGTGCTGTCATCCAGAGATATTTCATCAAGGAGCAACACGGTACCTGTCATTTTCATCCATATTACCAACTTCCTTTGCTAAGATGTTTAACAAACCACAAGGAAGTCATGTATCATATGATGTCTGGGGAAGCATTTACCTGACGAGTCTGACAGACGGAAGGGAGAGTTACGTAGCTTAGTATCTATACAGCCGCGGACTATGCATATAAAAGGATCAAACAAATGTCATATTTCGTACAGAGCATCCCATTGCAGTGGGTTATTTATTATTATTTCTTAACCGGCTGCAGTAAATTTTTTGGTTATATCATTTAACTCTCCTTCAATGAACTGAAGCTTCCAGGCTTCAAATAGCTCTTTTAGAATTTTCAACTGGTGCCATTTATTCTGTAATTGTTTCTTCATTTACGTTATCTGAAAACGGTAATTCGATGCAATTTATACATTTCTTTCTTTTCTTGGATTCAAAACACATTCTGGAACTCCAGATACTGTTATTACTTTCACCATCATAAATCAGTATGCGAAAGAACCTATTCCCGTCAGTATATGTGCTCTCAGAAATGGGACTGCTTGTCTCTTCCAGTGTTTTAAAGTTTGCACTGCAATCTGTGTCACGCACGATGACATTTGCATATGATGTTGTGGTGAAAACAAGTTAACATTGCTTCTACTACTGCTACCATTTAAGCAAATATCAGTAGTTATCTTGTTGAAGGCCAAACTCAACTACGTGTTATGACAGACGTTAATGCTGTAAATCTATATTAAACCATTTCACTACGTTATGCTGAGTATTACTGTGGGAGATTTCTGCTGCCCTGAGTATTGCCACAAGAATATGTATGAATGTCACTCTAATTGAGGAACCTGCTTTGTGTGACTTTCCAGCTGAAGGTAAGTTGTTACTGACTTGTTACAGAAGAATACAGCCTTTGTCAATCCACCACTCACAAGCATATTTTAAGTGGAAACACGGTCATGTACTGTGCCGAATATTTGTTCTTCGAAAAAGGAACAATAAAAACACAGGTGTATTTAAGATTACAGATGAATCAAGACCAACCTGTAACAGCATTTAGAGAAGTCCAGCTCCTATAGCATAGTGTAGAGTCAAAAAGAGCACACAGCCTTACAATTGCTAAAATGAAACTGTGGTTACAAAAATGCGTTCACATATTATTAGCAGGTGGTAAGATCAATAAATTTTAGCAGAAATCAGTGTACTAAAATCACCCCCTCCCCCCAATACATACGTCTTTATGTACTGGTTAATTCTGTACGACACGAATTTACTAAATTCAGTTGCATTCACTGCAGTGGAAGTACGTTCACAATATACCACACATCTCATGTATAATATATTTGCTGCATAACAGTAACTTGGACAATAACTACTTACTCTGTCACTAAAATTACAAAGCATACTCAGTGGCAAGAAACAACATCATTCATAACAATACCTGGCAAGATGTAATAAAGTTAAGTATCAGTCCTGTTAAAAATTGTCAACTTGCAGTTCACCATTAAATGTGAGAAAATATGGAAAATGCATTCGAACAAAAATAAGAGCAACTTATTTACAACCCAATTTAATCAAGCATACACACATGGATTTGCAAGCAGAAACAACTAGAGGCGTGTCCACAAACACCATGTGACGAAATCAGTTTCTGTTTTATATGAGACTATCAGGAATATTCGAATGATTTACATCGCTCGATCGTTCAGATTAGACAAAGATCTACGAGAATACGAGCAACTTACAGAGCGTTTCAGATAGTGCATTACATCCACAAATCAGTTACCAGGAACAAATTTGCGTAAGTGTAAAATATCAGCTGCTGTTTTACACGATACAAAAAACAATTGGATCAGTTTCCATCTACCTACGATAAAACGTATGACACAACTTGCAGCGCTCCAAATGGCCTGCCAGTGAACCAAAGTCGTGTTACCGGAGGTCCATAGAGACGTTTCATCCCCCATTGCACACTGTCGGACGGACGCTCGCTCGTCGATGCCAGTAGTTGCAGGCTCGTTACATGACAGTCGCACCCTCTTCCTACATCAGGAACATCTCAGCTTTTGCGCTACCTGTTGGAGGGGCGACTCGGGTCCTCTTGGTGACGTCTAGGTGAGGAGACATAGTTTTGCATGGACATGCAGAACTTAGTATCTGGGTACCCTCAGATACGCTACAGGGATCCTTAGCGACTAGTTCCCTGTTGGTGATATCTAGGTGGGGGGAGCGGTTTTGGACAGACATGTGGACCTTCATGCCTAGGTAGTCCGAGAGATGCAACGGGTACACTTCATGAATAGTTTCCTGTTGGTGACATCTGGATGTGGTGATACGGTTTTCGATGGACGTGCAGAGCTTCATGGCTGAGTACTCTGCGGGATGTTATGGCTACCCAGCGTGACTAGCTTTATGTTGTAACATCTAGGTGAGGAGACATGGTGTTTGATGGACATTTGGAGCTTCATTTCTGGGTAGTCTGAGGGTACTACGGCTGGCCATCGTGACTAGAGTCCTGTTGGTGACATCGAGCCTGGGGGAACGCTTTTGGATGGACATGCAGAGCTTCATGATTGGGCACTCTGAGGGTTTAGATAGGCATTTACAGTACAGAGAAGATGTGTTGCTAACAGGCAACAGATTCATAACTTATCGAAGTGTTTTCCTCATGGCAGACATTGCTTGTCCAATGCGAACTGCACAGGTGAAGGTTTTCTCGCAGGTGAACATATCTGGAAAGTTAATCTGACAATTCGGTTAGCAATAGGTACGCTGCAAATGTCGAGCGCCTCATTGACTACATTATTCACTACTTTTCCAGGCTTTCCATGTGGACCATATTCTACCAGAAACAAATTAAGCGTAGCGTCTATTTCCCGGTGGCAAATTAGGATTTTGGAACACTTCCCTTTGCTGGAGACGAATAGGCCAATCGAAAGTCTCTAACAAATAATCTTTACTCAGAACCCCTCTGTCCTATTACCAATCACTGCAGTGTGATCTTTGACTGAAAATGTTATGACCAGATGAAACTACAATCATCCAGTTGTAACTGCGGTTTCTATGATTGCTCTCGGTGAGGGCTCACTGAAATTAGAAGGTGTGAAATATTAAACTGAAACTTCCTGGCAGATTAAAACTGTGTGCCGGACTGAGACTTGAACTCGGGACCTTTGCCTTTCTGTACCATCTGAGCTACCCAAGCACGACTCACGCCCCGTCTTCACTGTTTCACTTCTGCCAGTACCTCGTCTCCTACCTTCCAAACTTTACAGAAGCTCTCCTGCGAACCTTTGAGAACTAGCAATCCTGAAAGAAAGGGTATTGCCGAGACATGGCTTAGCCCCAGCCTGGGGGATGTTTCCAGTTTCAATATGCCAGGAAGTTTCGTATCAGCACACACTTCGCTGCAGAGTGAAAATCTCACTCTGGAAATGTGAAATATTAATTCACTTTATGAATAAAAAGATTCACTTAACTTGATACATTTCTTTTCCACAGAAGTGCCTGATAATTTACAGCTGTCATTGACTATTACATTATTAGTTGATGAATAATTAAGAAACTCTTCTCTTGAAGCAATATGTTCAATAATTAAAAAGGTACATCTCTGTCTGAGACTTAAACAACACTTTAGTCCTACTCGATGGTGTTGACTGCTTCAGCTGAGATCACAAACTGGGGAAGACGCTTCCTAGCTCCATGTGAGGGCACTGCTATGCTGAGAGACAGGGGATGCCATCGGGAGCGTCTCCTCCTCGTCGATGCAGATTGTAACGAGACGTCACCAAGCTATCGAAGCACGTAGCCAACTTTGGCGTCGCACCACGATCGATCTTTGAACGACACCATAGATGAGACCATTGTTGATGAAATCTTCTCAGATTATCAGCTGCGTCCTGGCGTCACGCTGTTGCAATGCTTCAACGAGTCACCTACTAATCACCTTCTGGAGTCGTTGACTGAAAATAACGAGCTAAAAGCTTCTGACTAGGCGACGCCGTGACTTCGCTGACGACATGTTAAGATTTCATCAGCGTAATTAGCCGAAAAAGCCTGCAGTCGAGTGTGTATATCCGATTCTTGTGGATAATGTCAGCCACATAGTCGGCAGCCATCCAGCTGCCACTAAAGATTCTTTAAGGTTTTCATACCACTGTTTCTCAGAAGTGGAGTCAGGTAGCAGTAAAATTCCTTGATCCACCTCATAGACATCATGCCATGTCGTGATTGAGCACGATGCAGAATGATCGGATTCTGAATAATTTCAGTAATAACACAGTGTCCAGTCACATTACCGTGACCACCGACCATTTTCGACGTCAGAGTGCAATAACCAGTCACAGACGGCTGGTGAAAGTACTAGCAGTGGAGATCATATATACACTCCTGGAAATGGAAAAAAGAACACATTGACACCGGTGTGTTAGACCCACCATACTTGCTCCGGACACTGCGAGAGGGCTGTACAAGCAATGATCACACGCACGGCACAGCGGACACACCAGGAACCGCGGTGTTGGCTGTCGAATGGCGCTAGCTGCGCAGCATTTGTGCACCGCCGCCGTCAGTGTCAGCCAGTTTGCCGTGGCATACGGAGCTCCATCGCAGTCTTTAACACTGGTAGCATGCCACGACAGCGTGGACGTGAACCATATGTGCAGTTGACGGACTTATAGCGAGGGCGTATAGTGGGCATGCGGGAGGCCGGGTGGACGTACCGCCGAATTGCTCAACACGTGGGGCGTGAGGTCTCCATAGTACATCGATGTTGTCGCCAGTGGTCGGCGGAAGGTGCACGTGCCCGTCGACCTGGGACCGGACCGCAGCGACGCACAGATGCACGCCAAGACTGTAGGATCCTACGCAGTGCAGTAGGGGACCGCACCGCCACTTCCCAGCAAATTAGGTACACTGTTGCTCCTGGGGTATCGGCGAGGACCATTCGGAACCGTCTCCATGAAGCTGGGCTACGGTCCCGCACACCGTTAGGCCGTCTTCCGCTCACGCCCCAACATCGTGCAGCCCGCCTCCAGTGGTGTCGCGACAGGCGTGAATGGAGGGACGAATGGAGACGTGTCGTCTTCAGCGATGAGAGTCGCTTCTGCCTTGGTGCCAATGATGGTCGTATGCATGTTTGGCGCCGTGCAGGTGAGCGCCACAATCAGGACTGCATACGACCGAGGCACACAGGGCCAACACTCGGCATCATGGTGTGGGGAGCGATCTCCTACACTGGCCATACACCTCTGGTGATCGTCGATGGGACACTGAATAGTGCACGGTACATCCAAACCGTCATCGAACCCATCGTTCTACCATTCCTAGACCGGAAAGGGAACTTGCTGTTCCAACAGGACAATGCACGTCCGCATGTATCCCGTGCCACCCAACGTGCTCTAGAAGGTGTAAGTCAACTACCCTGGTCAGCAAGATCTCCGGATCTGTCCCCCATTGAGCAAGTTTGGGACTGGATGAAGCGTCGTCTCACGCGGTCTGCACGTCCAGCACGAACGCTGGTCCAAATGAGGCGCCAGGTGGAAATGGCATGGCAAGCCGTTCCACAGGACTACATCCAGCATCCCTACGATCATCTCCATGGGAGAATAGCAGCCTGCATTGCTGGGAAAGGTGGATATACACTGTACTAGTGCCGACATTGTGCATGCTCTGTTGCCTGTGTCTATGTGCCTGTGGTTCAGTCAGTGTGATCATCTGCTGTATCTGACCCCAGGAATGTGTCAATAAAGTTTCCCCTTCCTGGGAAAATGAATTCACGGTGTTCTTATTTCAATTTCCAGGAGTGTAGCATGATAGGTGGATGTGGAAAAAAGTGCAGTCGTCGTGACTCCGAAACCAAGTGATTTATATTATGTTCAGATGGACATGATCATTGGCTTTTGGGCCAAGGGGGAAGCATTTCTGGAACGTCTAAGTAAGCCTGTGGTAGTTCATGTGTCGCCTTGGTTAATTTATACCTAGCAATGCAAATTGGCGCTATCCAACACCGGCGTCGAGGTTGCTTTGGCGCACCATAGATAATAGATGACAGGGGTGAAGGATGGTGCAGAGATGTGTTGGGTGAATAGCTGTGTCACTGTTCAGCAGCTGACCACCTGGATGAACCAAAAGTCTACCACCTGTGCCTCCTCCACGACCTTTCAGTGAAAGGTCCTCTTTAGCCGAGCCTCCTTCATGCTCACTTTCCAACTGCTGTTCATCAGTGACGAATGCTGGAATTAGTACACCAATATCGCAGCTGGACGTCCACAGTGACGACAGGCGGCATTTTCAAATGAATCACGCCTTATGCTCCATCGGACCTGAGATGCCTGAAAGCAAACGCCTTGCAACTGGGACGTTGAGTTATGATCTGGCGAAAGTTTTCAAGGTGTACCTTGGGTGATCTCGTGCTTCTAGAAGGCACAGTGGAACAACTCAAGTATGCTTCCATCGCTGGGGTCTGTGTCCACGTCTACACGTAGTTTCTATTTACTCAGCACAATTGCATCTACCAGCCAGATAGCAGAACGTGTCTTACAATTTTCAGTGTGCGTGCATGGTTTGAAGAGCTCCGGGATGCGTTTACTGTACTCCCCTGGCCACCAAGCTCTCCAGGTTTAAACTTAATCAGGAATGTTTGGGACCACCTCCATCACGCTGTTGACGCGATGGATCATCAACAGAGAAACCTAGCGCAGTTAGTCACGGCACTGAAATCGACATGGTTACACATCCCTGTCGGTACCTCCCAGAACCGCATTGACTCTCTGCAGGATTTTGACAGGTGCTCAGGTCAATGTGACTAGACCGAGTATATGTGAAACCGCCGGCTGGGGACGATTGCTTGCAAACGGGGAAACTAGTCATGTACTACTGCCGTCCACATCTATGAACAAGGGTGGATGAACAATTATGAAACGTCCCCTAAGAAAAATTAATTAATTACTGTGCTGATAAACCTCTTACAATATTTGATTTTCAAACAGTTGAGCAGAACTGAACGCAGACATTTCGTTCTTTACCTATTCTGATCAACACTAAACTGACACACAATATTTTTAGCGCAACGCAATCTGACTTTCAAAAATACCTACAAAAGAATGGCCTATACGTTTCACAAATCACTTACCTCACAAAAATCTTGGTTACTCGAACTACTGCAATACAGCGAGCGCCACTACTGCCAGCTAAATAAAAGATTCAAACTACGGGAGGCACTAACTACTGATAGGCATAGTTAGCAAATGAAAGATTTTAATAGAGAACAAACAATGTATTTACCTTAATAGTCGTAATATATATAGCAGTTCATGACATCCAGTCTTACAAATTTCTAAACTCCGCCATTTCTCTCCCCACATCCACCACTGCTGGCGGCTCACCTCCAACTTCGCAACGCTAAGACCTGTTAACAGCCAACTGCCCAACACTACAATGGCCAACAACAATGCAAACCAGCCACAGACTGCACACAGCACAGCCAGTGATTTTCATACAGAGCGCTACGTGGCGTTACCAATATAAAAACCTAAACAGCCTACTTACACAATGAAGCCTCGAGTATGTGACAAAATGTTGGAGGTCCACGCCTCATGACTCAGCGTGTAGATTCAAGGTTTTCCGGCTCTCTAAAGCAGCAATCTGCTGCAAATATAAGAGTACGATGCTGGAGCAGATGCAAGTATTTCAGGGTAAACCATTGAAGCCACATTACTGAATACGTGGCTCTACAGGAGCCAGCCCCACATTTTGCCATTTTAACGAAACGAGAGCTTCAATTCTGATTTCAGTGGGCAAAAGGTCATCGAAATTGGGCTGGGGATCGATGAAAATGTGTCGTCTGATCGATTTAACCACGTTTTTTCTTATACCAGGTCGACTGTCGTGTCCGCGTACATTTTCATCGAGGCGAATGGCTACCCGAAAGACGCACTGCACCACGAACACAGTCTGATAGGGGCAGGATTAAGCTGTCGGGTGGACATTCATCTGGTGTTCACCTGGTGATAGTGATCGAAAGCACCACGACATGTGGCAGTTGTGGATTACATGAAGATCATTGCGGACCACCTCCGTCCATCCACGCTTGATGTCTTCCCCGACGTAGGTGCTACCTTCCAGCAGAGCAACTATCCATGCTACAGTATCGTGCTATGGTGGTCTGAGGTATGTGATAGTAAACTCACCGTCATGTTTTGGTCACCAGATTCGTCTGATCGGAGACCAATGGAACATACCATGGGCGCTAGTAGCCACCAGCTGTACGCCCACAATCGACCGGTCCGTAATTTACGGAAACTTTGTGACTCTTGTATAGACATCTGGTGTCCATACTTACAAAAACCTACCAAGAGCTTGTCAAACTCGTGCCACGGAGTTACGCTGCTGTATTGGTTTCCAGAGGCGGATCACGGTGTTCTTGAACGGGTGTCAAATTGGCCGACGGAATAGGTTTATATCGAATCATATTTATTGCTCCCTTTCAGGCTATAAACTACAGTACTGGCTATAATAAAATTCTTTCGCTGAAGGATATTCATGTTCTAGTTACAGAAGTAATGAAATTTAGCACCTGTATTCGAATACGTCACAGTTCTTAAGGAGATAACCCATGTGAAGAACGTAACGAAACTATAAATAAGGATTTAAACGTAGATTACGGGCAAAATATTGTATCTTAGATCAAAGGTGTACGAAATTTCAGACGGCACTGGCGTGTTACATGAAAAAGCACGTTTTGTACATTGGAATAAATATCAGAAAGCTATCTGGCATGGGTGCTGTTAAAACAAATGAGCAATCTAATCAGGTAGCTACGTGAGTATCAAACTGATTTTGTGTGCCGACGTGGCTCTGTGAATGACGTCAGTCTGCACGGAAATCAAACAGCAATCAATTCAATGGGTGGAGGCCAGCAGCCCTGCTGCAACGCGGGCTACGTCGATTTCACCTGTGAGGAAGGCTATTTCCGACATTTTCTGTGCTACAGGTTCTCAGCACTATGGGACTTAACATCTTGGGTCATCAGTCCCCTAGAACTTAGAACTACTTAAACCTAACTAACCTAAGGACATCACAGACATCCATGCCCGAGGCAGGATTCGAACCTGCGACCGTGGCATGTGCTACAGTGGGAGATACTTATCACGTACATTGGGAAGGCTAAATCTATTACTGATTAGTACTACTCTGCGATTTAGTACCAACTGGTTGGGAAACGACCTGAGAAGACGCCTGCATTGCAGAAGAAAGAAGAACTCACCGGTGCAAAGCCCCCAATTGGCCAGGTCAAAACAGAGTAAGCTGAAGTGAGAGTAACTGGGACGTCCATTCCACTCACTAGACACGTCTGTGTTCCGAGCTTCCACTTGTTCCCAAATTTACAAAATTTTATACCATATAATATTTTCCGATTCCAGTTGCGGGGTTGAAGTACGAGGAGCGTTTGAAAATTCCGTCCAAAAATAAAAACTACTTACGTGTTTGGGGTAAACCTTATAGTCTCCTTTTAGACTTGTACTCTTCGTCCAACGCTATTCTAATTTGTTGATCCCTTCCTAATAATAGGAATTGTCCAAGTCTGCAAAATAGCTATTAGTTGCTGCAATCACCTCCTCGTTTGAATAAAATCTTTGTGTTGCCAGCCATTTCTTCAAAGTTCCTCGTTTGAATAAAATCTTTGTCCCGCTAGCCATTTCTTCAAACTGGGGAACAAATAGTAGTCCGAGAGAGCCAAGTCTGGAGAATAGGGGGGATGTGAAACGAGCTGGAATCCTATTTCCATTAATTTTGCGACAACAACTGCTGCAATCTGTGCAGGGGCATTGTCTTGAACTTTTTTGCGGTCCAATCGCCGAAGTTTTTCTTGCAGTTCGGTTTTCAGACTGTCCAATAACGATGCATAATATGCACCTGTAATAGTTTTACCCTTTTCCAGATAGTCGATGAGGCTTATCCCTCGCGAATCCCAAAAGACAGTCGCCATAACCTTTCTGGCCACAGGAATGGTCTTCGCCTTTTTTGCGTAGATTCTCCCTTGGTAACCCATTCTTTAGATTGAAACTTCCTGACAGATTAAAACTGTGTGTCGGACCGAGACTCCAACTCTGGAACCTTGCCATCCGCGGGAAAGTGCTCAACTAACTGAGCTACCCAAGCACGACTCACGCCCCGTCCTCACAGCTTCATTTCTGCCAGTACCTCGTCTCCTACCTTCCAAACTTTACAGAAGCTCTCCTGCGAAACTTGCAGATCTAGCACTCCTGAAAGAAAGGATATTGCGGAGACATGGCTTAGCCACAGCCTGGGGGATGTTTCCAGAATGAGATTTTCACTCTGCAGCGGAGTGTGCGCTGATTGTTTGGTCTCAGGAGTATAGTAATGTATCCATGTTTCATCCACAGTGCGGAAACGACGCTTCAGGTCCGGCGGATTCTTACTCAACAGCTGCAAACAATCCTTGCAACACTTCACACGGTGCTGTTTTTGGTCAAGCGTGAGCAATCGCGGAACCCATCTTGAGGATAGCTTCCTTATGTCCAAATGTTTATGCAAAATATTATGTACTCATTCATTCGAGATGCCCACAGCATTGGCAATCTTAGGCACCGTAACACTTGTGCCATCCATCATCATATCATGGATTTTATCAATGATTTCTAGAGTCGAAACTTCCACAGGGCGTCCAGAACGTTCAGCATCATTTGTGCCCATATGGCCACTCCGAAAATTTTAAAACCACTTATAAACTGTTCTAATCGAAGGTGCAGAGCCACCGTAATGTTTATGAAGCTTCTCTTTAGTCTCCTGAGCTGTTTTGCCTTTCATAAAGTAATGTTTCATCACCATCCGAATTTCTTTTTCGTCCGTTTTTTGACAATCAATCGACTTCCTTGATTCACACGAATGCCAAACACAAAGAAATAGACCAATATGGCTTAAACTTGATGTGCATTCTTTCCAAAGATGCTGCTAACTAAACAAGACCTTGATACGCGTTAGTAGTGCCATCTCTCGGATTTTACAAGGAATTTTCAAACTCCCCTCGTAAGATGGGCATTCCTCAGGCTACAGATAGATAAAATCATATTTTGTCAATAGATACAGCTCACTGGAAAAACTTGGACCAAATTTCATTTGTCTTAGAGACGACTAAGTCGAATGATAAATGTATTAATATTTAAAATCAAACTATTACACTGCCAGTATTTTCTCAATGCGTAGAATATCACGTCAGCTACCTTTCTGATACAGACCCAATGCCTGGTCATGTTGAAGTCCATGATTTCACCACGCAGTCTCCATAAGAATATATTCTCAAGCCCATGTCCCTTGTCCACCGAACTCATTTGAACTTTCCCAAAGCAGCGTAACTTCTACTGGACCCATGTCATACTCCTTGTTCAAAAGGCAATTATTATCAGACCGTATCGGTTACTTATGGTCACCAATCTGGCAGATCCACTAACTATTTGTTATCGTGCACACTTGTTAACTTATAAACATGTGATGCTACAATTGGTATTTAGACCGGGGTGTCTTATAACACCCATTTATTTAGACCTCAGTTATTTAATAATGTTTCATTGTGTAATTCTTTCGCGTCAAGTGAACGGAATGGAATGGCATTAATTTACAATGTGCAACTCTCACCAAATATCTGTGTGACTAATCAGACTTTGAAATAACTGTTGAGAATTGCGTGGTATGCTGCTATTAGATTTATTTGATTAGTAGTTCCGACACGATGAAGTAGATGTAGGTTCGTCTCGGAACTGTATTCATTATAGGTTTTTGTCTTCAGTATGCTTATTGTCAAATCTCTCTTATTTAATTTCTGTGTTCGCTCACATTTCATAATTTATTGAAAGCGCTTTACGACTTTTTAAGAAAATTTCGTCTGCGCGAATCCTTCATGGCCTGTATGGATTTCCTCAGGTGGATCGTTTGTAGCTTGTCAACAGCGCTTAGTGACAGTAAATAAGTTGCTCTTAACAATAAGTAATGACTGTGGCAGAAAAATAACTAAACTAGCATACAACTGAAAGGCTTGTACGAAGATGAAAGCCGAGTAAAAATTTCCTTCCTATTCTCCAATTATTTTTATTTCTATTTATTTTTTTATTTCTCAAGCATTCTTAGTGACATTATATCCAAAATTATCTGCAGTGAACTTCATTCCCAACAAAACGACACGTATGTGAATGAAAACCAGTAATACAGATGTTTTAATTTAGTAATTTACTTAGTTAACGATCTGTCGGCTTATTGGAAGACCATAAATGACAGTACATAATTATCTTCGACAGAGAAGATTCAGTCAGTTTCAAAAATATGTTACACATCGAGAGCTACGAACAAAGAGACATTAAACGTTTTTTTTTTTTTTGACAGAGAATTCATAACTTAATTCAAAATATTTAGGGCGAAACTGTAAATTAATGTGAAAGCAACTTAAGAGAAAACAATAAGATTAAGTATTTAAAAATAATCGTCTCTCTCTCTCTCTGTGTGTGTGTGTGTGTGTGTGTGTGTGTGTGTGTGTGTGTGTGTGCTTGCGTGTGCGGGAATAACTCTATACGTCATTATTTCTCCTCGGTGACTACAGTATGAAATGGAATGAACACTGATCTACCTTTTGTTTCCCTTCGAACTAATGTTACTTCTAAATCAAAAGGTTTGTGAAGACTGCAAGTTGAAGAGCTTGAAGCTCAGATTCAGCTTTCTATATCTGATATATCTTGCTTAGTACTCAATACTGTATACGTTGATATCATAAATGACATAATCGAGCTGATAGTGATTGACAGCTGGTGCTTATATGCTACCGAGTTACATCATTATCATGTAACGCATACGGCGCCTACTCCATGGCGTACGTATGTTTTGTTGTGCACATTGGTGATGTACAGTTTTTCACCTTTAGAACTGTTGTTGTGATAAAAGAAAATGATTTGCAGCATGTTTATAGATTCAATTCGATTAAATTTGCTGAAATGAAATACACAGCCGAATGAGGATGTAATGTTTAGTGAACAGTATATTAAAATAAAAATGGTTCAAGTGGCTCTGAGCACTATGGGATTTAACATGTGAGGTCATCAGTCCCCTAGAACTTAGAACTACTTAAACCGAACTCACCTAGGACATCACACACATCCATGCCCAAAGCAGGATTCGAACCTGCGACCGTAGCGGTGACGCGGTTCCAGATTGAAGCACCTAGAACCGCTCGGCCACTCCGCTCGGCATATTAAAGTAAAGAGAAGAGAAGACGTGGTCATTTCCCTTTCAAGATAACATCCTTTCGGCAGAATGAACATCCGACAACGTTTATGAAGTTGTATGAAGGTGTTAGTAAGCGCTTGTTTTGAAATCCACTGAAACTCAGATAGACACATTAAATGTCCGTCGAACTGTTATGAGAACAGCTGAAAGGAGCGACCGTGATAATTAACTTGGCCCACCCTCCTGTCATCCGATCGGGGAACAGCAGTGATGATTGGTTTGTGAGGCGCACTGCTGCGCTGTCATCAGGAGGGGAGGGGGAGTGGAGGAAGCAGCAGTAAAGATAGCTTTCGGCCATATGTGTCAGTCAAATATCCATCTCTTTGCTGCCTCTGCAGGGAAATGCTACAAAGGACGAGCTTCTTCATTGAATAGCTTAAGTTGTGGGCAGCCTCATATTTGCTCTAACGAACCCTTTGCAATATCGTTTGTGTCTCCAGAATATAATCCAAGACGAGACAAGACGCTAAGAATTACACAGAAAGTATTGTAGTCGTATATAAAACGAATGACATATAGACACTCAATGTTTAAGCTACATTACTTTTATACTGAAATGATAATAACTTTTTATGAGTAGAAGCTACTTAACAGTACATCCTTTCTTCCTTTCTTTGGACCTTTGTCCCGCTGCGACGCGGGGTCGGCCTTGTTATTACGGATTTAGCAGTGTTAGCTGCAGAGGGTGGCTGGATTCCCTTCCTGCTGACACCCGGAACCCCCACCCCCCGGGACGGAAGTAGTGTACCCCAGGTGTCTGCGTCTAGTGTAATCCAGGAAATAGTACGAACGTTTTCAGATGTCTGTCAGTCGTGTAACTGAAGTGTAACGTGGGGACCAGCCCGGTACCCACCTAGTGGGATGTGGACAACCGGCTAAATGCTACATACCGGCTGGCCGGCAGACCGGCCCTCGTCGTTAATCCGCTGGGCGGATACGATCTGGGGCCCTCACGCTTACCCGAGTCCAAGAAGCAGCGCATTAGCGCTCTCGACTACCGTGGCGGGTTGAAGCTACTTAACGGTACACATTTTTATATTATTAATGAGTATTAATTTGATTATTTTCATTCAACGATCCTAAACTACATCCTTATTTTGATAGTATTCAACAAGTTACATTTTCCTTTTTTTGTCATGTTGCAAATATTTAGATTTTTTTCGAAAATTGAAAAATCGTGATGTACCGGGTGATCAAAAACTCAATGTAAATTTGAAAACTGAATAAATCGCGGAATAATGTAGATATAGAGGTACAAATTGACACACATGCTTGGAATGACATGGGGTTTCATTAGAACCAAAAAAATACAAAAGTTCAAAAAATGTCCGACAGATGGCGCTTCATTTGATCAGAATAGCAATAATTAGCACAACAAAGTAAGACAAAGCAAAGATGACGTTCTTTACAGGAAATGCTCAATAAGTTCATCATCATATAGGGTGGAGCGCCATCCTGCATAAACATCGTACGTTCCAGCAGGTGTTTATCAGCCAGGCTGGGGATGATGCGATTCTGTAACATATCGGCATTTCCTCGAAGAAAAAAGGCCCGATAACGGTAGATGTGGTACATCCAACCCATACCGTGACTTTCTCGTCGTGCAATGGAGTTTCCACGACAGTTCTAGGATTTTCGGTAGCCCAAATACTGCAGCTGTGGGCGTTGACAGACCCACAGAGCGTGAAATGAACGTCGTCTGTCCATAACATGTTATGCAACCAATCGTCATCTTCCGCCATCTTTTGAAACGCCCACGCCGCAAATGTCCTCCACTTCACTAAATCGCCAGGTAACAGTTTATAATGCCGATGGATTTTACACGAATAGTATCGGAGGGTACGCGTAAGTGCCAACCAAACAGTAGTGTATGGAATGCCGGTGCGACGTGCGACTGCACGAGCGCTGACTTTCCCGTGCGTAGACGAACCTCCCATAGTCTCCGTTTCTTCTTGAACTGTCTCAGCAACATTACGCCTTGTGCGGTCGGCCACTACGGGGTCTATCGTCTAAACAAACCGTGGCTTCGAACTTCGAAATCATTCTCGCCACGGCTGCATTTCTCAACGGACCTTTACCCGTTCAAGTCCCCTTCCTATGGCGATATGATCGTAGCGCTGAACTAGCACATTCCCCATTCTGATAATACAGCTTCACTAAAAGCGCCTTTTCAGGTGTCAACATGTTGCGACTGCTGGCGCATCTGATTCTCTCTCTCGTTACAGCTCCTTTTATACACGATTGCCTTGCGCAGTCACTGACGTTTTGCTGTCCAGTGCCATCTGTCGGCCATTTTGTGAACATTGTTTCTGTTTGTTCTAATAAAAGGCCATGTCATTCCAAGCATGTGTGTCAATTTTTACCTTTCTATCTACATTATCCCGTGGTTTATTAAGTTTTCAAATTTATACTGACTTTTTGATCACCCGGTACTTGAATAACAAAAAAATAATCAGAAGAAACAGCTAAATCATTACAGCTCAAAGCGTAGAAACAGAGCTAAAATTTAAAAATTACAGTGACTTCCGTACTTTTCGGCGATACAGTTTAGGAAAACTTCAGACAGTCAATACTAGAAATGCGCAAAAAATTTTGTAGTACTTATGAAGTCTATACCCTCAGGTTTCAGGACAGATGTACCACTGAGCCGTGAATGACAAACAAAGGGGTTTTGCCACGAAACGGAATTGCACCCCAGACCTCTCACTCCTGCTTGACGGGCAGTATCACGGCCGACTGTCAGTTTCGAACCCCGGTGCTGCCCGGGGCGTCCTCGAATCTCATTCACTGGAGTAGAATTCTCTTCAGTGCTGAGTCCCGCTTCCAACTGAACCCCGATGGCCGGTGAAGACGTCCCATTCGCAATCTTCCTTCAGGGAGCGTCGTTTTCTGTTTGTTTAAGTGTGTATTTAGATATTGACAATGCAGTAGCATCGTCATGTCTGCAATTTTGTATGTGTTACCCAGGGAAACTTTTGGTTTCCGGAATTACGTTTATTAGGATTATTTGCTTGTTTCAGAGTAGTCTACTCGTCCCTTTCGTTTATCCCTACGATAATCAAATACTCTGTAAATTCTTTGTTGAGTAAGTAACGCGCCATGGGACTAGAAGTACCGTTTCCTTATTGCCTGAACTATATCGTTACTCGCATGTTATCTTCCTCAGACACTGTTCGTGTCTGACGCAGAGCAACTTGGTGGTTTTCGTACGCCGCCACTTCGTTAAAGTCCTGTGTGTTCAGACGCCGTGGGCGCGGAATATATGGCGTGAGTGACTTGTGCTCGAACAATATCTCTGTGTATCGTCATCAGATACTCGCCTCCGTAGATAAGGTCGCTAATGCACGTCTGTGCGATGTCACTCGATTCAGAGGTAGGCAGGTTCGAATCCCGGTGATGGATGAAATTCTCACTGCCAAATTGTGCCCATCAAGGGGAGCAGAGGTGGCAGCGTAAAGTTCCTAGTTCAAATGGCTCTAAGCACTATGGGACTTAACATCGGAGGTCATCAGTCCCCTGACTTAGAACTACTTAAATCTAACTAACCTAAGGACATCACACACATCCATGCCCGAGACAGAATTCGAATCTGCGACCGTAGCAGCAGTGCGGTTCCCCACTGAAGGGCCTAGAACCGTTCGGCTCCTGGATTAAATTACAAATGCCAAACGATATTTACCTTTTTTCACTTGTTGGAACTACTTACATTTCTCAGAAATTGTTTAGATCGCCTGTAACGTTAACTAGTGATCTGAGCTGAATGGGAAGTTAGTTTCTATTTTACAACAACACATTATACTGTTCGTATGAGTTCACAATAAGGATGATGATGTAAGACACTCTAAGACAACGCAAAATCGCACCACGAATTACCCGTTGGGACGGAAACAGGTAAATGTGACGTATATGTACAGACAAAAAAAAATAATTTCATAAAAATTGAATGACTTACTCAGGAGAAAGAGCTTCACAATTTCAGCAAGTCGTTATTGCATTGGTCCATCTTTGGCCCTTATGCAAGCAGGTATTCGGCTTATTGATGAAATTGCTGAACGTCCTCCTGAGAGATATGGTGCTAATTTCTGTCCAACTGGTGCGTTAGATCGCGAAAATCCTGAGCTGGTTGCAGGACCGTGTCCATAATGCTCCAGACTTGCTCAACTGGGGAGAGCTCTGGCGACATTACTGCCCTTGGTAGTGTTAGACAAGCAGCAGGAACTATCGCCGTATGCCGGTGTCTCGTCGTATGTGAGTGGGCATTATCTTGCTGACATGTAGGCCGAGGACAGCTTGCCATGAAGGAAAAAAAAAAAGATAAACGGGACGAACAATATCGTCGACGTACCACAATGCTTTGAGGGTGCTACAGATGATAACCAAAGGGGTCCTGCTATGAAATGAAATGGGACTGTCAATCACTCCTGGTTCTCGGACTTTGTGGCGGATGACACTGTCCGCGACGTCTCTAGATACGTCTTCGATGGTTCTCGGAAGGGGGGGGGGGGGGTAGTTAGAAGTGAGATTCAGCACTGAAGCCAATTCTATTCCAGTTAATGAAATTCCAGGTCCAGACGACCAGCGAAGACGTGTCTGCGGCCGAGCCGGACAGTGGAGGGATACCAATCTGGAAGTGATAGCCTGGGGTGCCATTTGTATTCATAGCAGGACCCTTACAGCTTAGCAACACGTCGACGATATTCTACACCCCTTTTTGTTGCCCTTCATGGGAAGCCATCCTGGGCTTACATTTCAGCAAGATAATGTCCGCCCGCACATGGCGAGAGTTTCTACTGCTTATCTTCGTGCTTGCTGAACCCAACCTGGACCAGTAAGGTCTCCGGATCTCTCCTTATTGAGAATGTTTAGAGAATTATGAGAAGGAGCCGCCAACCAGCTCGAAGTTTTGACGGTCTGTCGCGCCAGTTGGGCGGAATTTGGAACGGACTCCCTCAGGAGGACGTCCAACAACTCTATTAAACAACGCCAAGCCGAATAACTGCTTCCATATGGACCAGAGGTGGACCGACGCATTATTGACCTGCTCTACTTGTAAAGCTCTTTCTCTTGAACAAAATAGACAGTGTTACTGAAATTGTAGTCTTTTGTTTGTCTCTACATGTACGTCACATCTACTTGTTTCTGTTCCATTTGGATAATTTCCTCATGGCGCACAGTTCCTTTCCCTGTTCCCTCTCTCTTTTTTTTGTCTTACAGCGTACATATTCTCATTTGCGCTGTAATCATCACGAACCAGAAAAGAAACAATCAGTGCTCGTTTTTCTAGGGCAGAACGAGGAATTAAGATGTGAATTTTGCCGATAGTCATAGTCAAGCAGAAACAGGGTACACAACAAATTTCAAGAATCACTCTTATTTAATAACATGCAGTAATCAAATTAGATAGTAACAAATACTCTGCACCGTGTATGCGTCGTTACAACACCGAAAACGTACGGCACAAAGTACAGTGGCTGGGCGTGCTGCGGGTCGTTCAGAATGCTCCCCGAGGACTTTCTTAGGCTGTCACTGGGCGTATCGGAACCGAGATCGCAGACTGACCTCCGCAGATATACGCGACGCGTGTCAGGAAGCTGTTAGGCCTTTTTAAATAGTTACAGAGAGCTTACGACGCAAAATCTCCATACCTATGATAAAAATCAGTCAGTATGGTTGAATAAGCGACCGCTGCCACATTGCGTCTGACACGACGTGATTGTTTTGGTTTCCGCTGAGCAATGGACGAAAAATCTAATTTTTTTTTATTTTACACGAAAGACACTTGCTAGCAAATACAACGTGGTCGATTGTTTTGTTAGTTAATTTTTTATCCGATGGACGTCTTCCCTAATTAGACAGGCTCAAAGAATACGTAAAGTCACACCCAGATCTACGTAGAACAATAAACCAAAATGCTTAGAATTCATAAAATTGCAGAAACAGAAAAAAATTTAATAACTATACTCAAATTGTTAATAACTATAAAAATACATAGAAGGAATTTACATCAATGTCATGTCTTAATGATGGGCAACAAATGGGAGAAATACTGGTACCTTAGTGGAATAAAATAAACATAACGTAGCAAAGTAGGTCTGAAGTACTCATTATGTTATGGAACGTAATTCACTGAAATTAATGGAATAGTAGAGAACGGTGTTTGTTATCAATATTAATAAACGGCTTGCACACTCAAGCTGCTCACCCTCTCAACGTTTCAGGTCGCCCCTATGATCGCATCCGTGGACAACAACAATTCGAGTTTTTCAGACAGTATCCACATATACCACTGAATATACCTGTAGAAGTATATCATTGTACGGCGTATAGTTCATGAGGTATCACGTCATAAACAGAGAGACCAACTTTTTTTTTAAACACAGCCCCTTTAACCATAAAAGTCTGACATAATAATAACTCACATGTGAAGCAACCATGCTTTTGAGGTTACTTGATTCCTGAGAGTTCGATTCTTTAAGGAACCGTCGGTGGGGCAATACTGATTGTATCCCATTAAATACAGTGAATTACCTGATTAAATAAATCTATGCAGACCTGAAGTAATGCTTCAAATTACTTAAAGAATTGTGTTGCAGATACACGCCCAAATTGGCTTTTAAAACTTTTGTGTGTCACTAAAAGTGTTTTACTTTTCTCCTTAAGGAAACACATGCAATGAAATGATCGTTCTGGTGTCTTGTATTCACTAGATGAATGGTGTTAGTCCTTGAGAACACCTTTGAACTTCAAAATATCCACCGTAAGTAGTACATAGCAATGTAAGTTATAAAATCTGCAAACTGTGCGATGTTCGTGAATTAGCACCGCTGTCGCTAGAATTCTTTATGTCAGTAACATTATACGAATTTGAAGAATTCCTGCTTATGGTTGGCTGATTTGGGGCAATGGACCACATAGCGAGGTCACCGGTCCCATCGAATTAGGGAAAGAGGGGAAGGAAGTCGGCCGTCTCCTTCCAAAGGAACCATTCCAGCATTTGCCTGAAGCGATTTAGGGAAATCACGGAAAACCTAAGTCAGTATGGGCGGACTCGGGTTTGAACCGTCGTCCTCCCGAATGCGAATCCATTGTGCTAACCACTGCGCCGCCTCGCTCGGTGGCCAGCTTATGCTGAATGTGAACAATCGTTAAGAACTGCATCTGGCTGTGGACTGCAAAGGATATGTTTCAGCTACTAAAATGTCTCATGCTCTCTGCAGTCACATTAAAGTGACAACCCTTCAAAACCTTTATAACCTCCTTTTGCAGCAAGAGACGAGGAAAACGAGAGTTTGTTCCTATGTTTTAGGGCGCAAAATCAAGTGAGGTCATGTCACCTTAGAACACTAATATGGAAAATAAGTTATAAGCGACTACATGTTAAGCTCAATTGACGGAAGAAAAGAGAGCTAAGAACAAGGACTTCCTCTTGGGGAAAGGGCGAAAAGATACGCCGCAGTGACAACGGAGGTTCCGAAGAAAAGTTTAAATGTCCTTCGCTATGTTATTAAGACGGATAAAAAGCAATACGCCGTCGACAGCCCTCGCGTCGTTCGCTAAAAGGCCGATAACTCAGACGACAAATACACAACAGAAAGTAAGTGGTTAAAAAGACGGAATTCCTTTATAAAATGGCGAACCGTAAAAGACTGAAGACAATGAGCACATAGTGGTAGGGGATCATCACCTAACAAATAACGATGGCCTATACGACAGTGTCCAATACGCAGTCTAGCTTAAATGATATTGCGGCGAGAGGGGCGAGAGGAGGTCGGCCATGTCGCTGGGAGAGGTTTTATTCCCTGGAGCTTGTTCCCAAGAAAGCCGGTGGTGATGCCAAAGGGGCACCACCAGCTGACACGTCAACACGGAGATCATCCGAAGGAGCGGGAGAGCCAGATTGTCGACGTAGTAGGACTGCAGCCATCGCAGCAACGTCAGCAGCCTCGTTTACCGTCAGACAGACGTGACCAGAAACCCATATACACATCACAGCGGTTTCCTAAGGAGCGAGCTATTGGAAACTTTCTTGGACTCGATGCATTAAGGGATGGAATATGTACAGCACACAGAGTCTCTGAAGGACATAGAGAGAGTCGGAGCATGAGACAAAAAGCCTCTGTCGCCGGATGTATTGCGTGGTCTGATAGAGGGCGAAGAGCTCTGCTGTAAATATTGATCCGATATCAAGAATTGCCGGTGCCAATAACGAAGACACACCCGACACCACAGTCATCCTACAGTCATCCGCGTACATGAAGGTGCTATCACTAACTTGCTTGTGAAGCTAGAGAAACTTACAGCGATAGATAGAAAGTGGAAAAGTTTCCTTGGAAAGCGAATGAAGTACAAGATTAACACGGGCTCCCGCAAGAAATCCAAGGTAGTGAAAGGTTCATACCCATCGCGAACGTTGCAGTAGCGTGCAGTCAACAGAGTCATGGAAAAAGGAGGAGTAGGATGGATAGGCAGGCATGACAGACAAACGGCATTAGAGCTTTCTCTAAATCAAAAAACACTGTCACAGTTCGGTATTTCCGTACAATACCGTTACCGACATGGGTTGAAAAAGTTATGAGATGCTCAGCTGCAGAACGGCGCACTCGAAATCGACATAGTGCATTTGTTAGTAGTGTCAGATTGCAGCCACCACACCAACCGGCCATGACTCATATGTTCCATCACCTTGCAAAGACAGCTGCTGGGAGAAATGGGGCGGTAGCTAGAAGGAAGGTGTTTGTCTTTTCTGGGCTTTGGTTCAAAAGGTTCAAGTGGCTCTGAGCACTATCGGACTTAACTTCTGAGGTCATCAGCCTCCTAGAACTACTTAAACCTAACTAACCTAAAGACACCACACACATCCATGCCAGGTCGCGCGGTTCCAGACTGTAGCTCCTAGAACTGCTAGCCGGTCTTTGGTATGGTACGAAAGTGGCTTCACGCCAGCGCCTGGGGAACGTGCGATCTGCCCAAATGCTATTATACATATGAAGGAGAAAGTGCTTGCACACAAAATAAAGGTGGTGCAACATCTGAATGGGAACATTACCTGGCCCTGGGGTGGAAGATCGGGTGAAGTGAGAGTATAATCCAGTTCCCTCGTACTAAAGACAGAACTGTAGCACTCACTATTCTGAGAGGATATCACCAGAGCCTCCTTCACTCGTTTCTGAGGGAGGAAGATGGGGTGACGGTGGGTGGAACTTGAAATCTCCAGAAAATAGCGACTAAGGTGTTTGAGATAGCAACAGGGTCAACAATAACATAATCTGCTATTGTCAAGCCGGAAAATGAGGAATGAAACTTGGTCACAGAGAGCCGATGGAGGTTGCCCCAAACGACAGAAGCTCCCTGGGCCTGGCCTGTAACAAGGATAAGTGCAAACCCTACCTATCGACCTGTGGCAGGGAATTGTGCAATATTCCAGTAACCTGTTATGAGTCAAACTCGTGGGCCAGCCTTCAGGAGCGTACAGCGAGGAAGAAGAAACATAGAGGAACTTCAGACGCCAAAGCAGAGGAGGGTTTGGAGGTGGAGAACGAAGAAAGAAAGAAAAAATAGATGAGAGGCTGTTCTGATGTCAGGCTATTAAAACCTCAGAACTCATTCCCAAACATATCCTACACAAGTTCCCCAGAGTAGGGGAAAACGAGTAGCAGAAGGATAGACATGCAGCACAGGAAGGTTCAAATAGTTCAAATGGCTCTAAGCATTCTGGGAATTGACATCTGATGTCATCAGTCCCCTAGACTTAGAACTACTTAAACCTAAGTAACATCACACGCATCCATGCCCGAGGCAGGATTCGAACCTGCGACCGTGGCAGCAGTGCGGTTCCGGACTGAAGCGCCTAGAGCCGCTCGGTCACAGCGGCCGGCAGCACAGAAAGAGAAGAGGTGCTGCCGGGTCTGGGGTCCCGTGATCGCCAAGCACAAACTCACCAAAAAGCGGTGAGCCCCCTGGAGAAGGAGGAAGAGAGTGAATTAGGTTCAGGAAGGTACTGATGGGGATGTGGAGCCATGTCAACTCCAGAACCTCGGTTGAGGATCCATCCCCGTTAGAACTACAGATTTTTGTCAGCGGGAGGAAGTGATAAACTCATCCTGGTGAACTAAGAACGTGAACTGTGTTCTGTATGACACGTTGCATTTTCCTATTGTCAGATCCCACAATGCGGATGAAAACAAACTGCATGTAGAGGCGTTTGCTTTCAGAAGTTTCACGCAGTAGACGCCAGCAACCATCTATCCGAGGGAGCGTAAAACGTGCGTCATCTCAAAATGCCACCTGCACCACTCTGTGGACGTCCAGTTACGGTATCGGCGAGCACATTTCACCCTTCGTAAGTACCGGAGCATGCACCATGCGCCTGCCGCGGAGACCCGTTCCCTGAACATTCGTTGGGAGACATTTTTGGTAGCCCATTGTTTCATCTGGGCGGTCAGTTTCTCAACAGCTGCGCGGCGTTTCGTCCCTGCATCTGTCCCTGCAAACCGTCTTTCACCCATGTCATCTATGGCCCGTGCTACACGACAGTTGCTTAAGTGTCGAGTTACGACATCATCATTTTCCCATGCACGATATACTTTAACCGTGGCAGCACGCTAACGCCTTACACACTTAGCCGTTTCGGAAATGCTTCCTCCCTTGGCCCGAAAAACAATGAACGTGCCATTTTGGACATTAATAAAATCGCCCAGTTTCTGCATTACGGCAGTGACTGCACTGTTTTCCTCGTCCTCCCTACATGCTTCCTATGTCATCAACTGTTAGTGCTGCCACCTGTTGTCCATGAGTGGTAATTTCACGTGCATGTCGAATTTAGTCGGTGGTCAGTTTGTGTGACTGGTCGACGTATATACTTAGTGGGAAGTAAATATGCTGTCCGCAGTTTCATTAATAGTGACTTCTTTATACGACACATAATTTTCCAGCGCGAACATGAGTGAATACTTCAAGTGCGCCATATTTAAAAAAGAAAAGTGTTCTCCAATCTCTTCTCAGTCGCATAACTGTTAATCCAGACGACTCTAGGTAGCGAAGAACGAATGCGTAAGAAATGTGTGCAACATTCTGTTGCTTGATCATATATGTCTTGATCATATATGTCGTTCGCATACTCAGTTAACTTGGATAACACCGGACATTTTCACACCCTCTGTCTACTTCATTCGTTTCCCAATCACTGCTGTCTCCACTACCACTCGTATCAGCAACCTGTCACCATTACACACAACCGCAGTGCCAGACCGGATACGTCCAGCATCTTGGCTGTACCTCTGAACAACATTAAATCTTGCTCCATTTCCTTCTCAATTCCCGACATACGACTGTCGAATAAATTACCCTGTTATCTGCGTCTCATCAAAAAGCAGTCTGTATTAAGGAAAAGTTAAAGCTTTGTCCTTACGAACGGCGTGTCTCCCGTCCGTTTCTAGTGCAGTTCCCTTCTTTCCACCTCATCTGCTAATCTTAGGTTATTCTCTCTCACTCTTCCTCTGACCAGCGAACTTCTTCTCCACTTTCGTTCCTTTTGTGCTTTCGTCATACGTTTCTGTTAAATGTCACTGCTTAAGGAAGAACTTTCTTAATCCATATATGTCATAAAAATGGTGATATGTTTGTATATGGCATAAACACCGAGGTGTGTTAAAATTTGCTGCATCATGCACGATGTTTAAATTTATTGGTTATTTGCTACTAACTTTATTCGCAACACATTTTGCAGTCAGTGTCCACATATACCGCAGCATATATCTTCTTCTTCTTCTTCTTCTTCTTGATTTTTGCTCATTACCCAGATCTCGCTTCTACAGAGGAGTGAGAGTACTGCAACTATTTCACTCAATTTCATTTGAGTATCTTTCCTAGTTTTGTTTTTAATGTATTAGGGGAAATTATCTGTTATGGTATCATCTATCGTTGCTGGCGTCTTCATCTATTTCCTTCGCACTTATAATTTCTAGCCCTTAAAGGGAGTCTGCCATTCTCCATTCTTTCTAGGTGTTTGTATTATTTTCTCCCATATTCCACAGTTTTATTATTATGATTAAAAATTTTTGGTTCGTCTTCTGTTGTGCAACCTTTAACTCGTCTCAGAAATTTCATTTCTTGCGCCTGAATAAGGCTTTCTTGCTTTTTGCACATTACCTGCAAAGCAGTGAGGGTACAGCAACTATTTCATAGAATTTCATTCGCGTATCTTTCCTAGTTTTGTTTTAACATTACACGTACCCGGCTAAATTTGCTAAGCTTAATTTCTGTATATTTGCTATAGCCACGGGTCACCTAACATCCTAGATAACTGAAGTGGTTTGCTAGCTGTAAAATCTTTTGATCTACAACTACTTCAGTTCTAATGTGTTTTTTCCTTATAGAGGCAATTGCCTTAGATTTTCTGTTGAGGTCTCCATGTCAAATTTCACACTTATTTATTTTAGTAAGTAAATTCCTTTTTGGAGGTCTTCTTCTTCATCTGGTCGTTCTACAAAGGGGGTTAAGTGGATGACCGATACCCAGCTCTCGGAAAACACACACTACTCCTATTACACAAGGAGCCTCGGTAATAGTATAGTCTCAAAGATTAATTATGAAGCTGAATATACCTGCAAAATTGCGCCATTTTACGATAAAGAGGTAAGGAGATATGCCTTCATAAACACTGATATGTGTGAAAAAAATTACGTATCGTGCATGAAGTTTTAATACATGTATTCTTTATTACAGAGACACTCCTACAGTAATCCCCGACACCCGGCAGCGCTTTTGTCGGCTTTCGACTGCGAGACGCAAACGGCTTCGGGCGAAAACAATTGACGGCTACAGAGTTACGAAGAAGCGTTGGTTCTATACACGCGAAGCAGCTCCGCCCAGCGTACAAGAACTGTACACTACAAATACGGTTTACCTTTTTGTTTTCTTTTCCTACAGAAAATTGACAAAATGATTACCTGGTCAATGCTCGATTTGTCACCTACTTTTGATAATAAGAGTGTCTTCTTTTTAAATTCCACGTATTCATTACTATACACATTGTCATTTTTTAAATTCTTTTGGATCATCTGTGGATGAAATCGGCTGTGTTTTTGATATGTTGTCGTCTGCCACGTGTGGTGTTCTTGGTGAAGCTTAGTAGTTAATATATCCTTGATAGTACCTTGAGCTTCTCTGTTAGCCAAGAATTCTTTCATTTACTTGCAAGACTCAGTCTTGCATTCCTCGGACCATTTCCTTGTCTCACTGTGGTTGAGTTCTGTAAGGGATGTCACTTAGGGTCTGATTTCAATAGCTGTAAGGTCTTGCCTAATAGTAAGTTCTACAAACTCTCTATAGGCTTGATATAAAGTGACCAATTGGCTTTACTCTTAAGAAACTTCCTGGCAGATTAAAACTGTGTGGCGGACCGAGACTCCAACTCGGGACCTTTGCCCTTCGCGGGCAAGTGCTCTACCAACTGAGCCACCCAAGTATGACTCACGCCCCGTCCCCACAGCTTCACTTCTGCCAGTTCCTCGTCTCCTCCGTTCCAAACTTTACAGAAGCTCTCCTGCTTGGGTAGCTCAGTTGGTAGAGCACTTGCCCGCGAAAGGCAAAGGTCCCGAGTTCGAGTCTCGGTCCGAAACACAGTTTTAATCTGCCAGGATGTTTCATATCAGCGCACACTGAGCTGCATAGTAAAAATCTCATTCTGGCTTTACTCTTGCTGACAACCCTGAAGATCTTCCAGGACAGCCCATGGGGGTCCATTCCGTACAGATGGCCATTGACTGCTGGTCGTCTTCTTCTGATCGCATCGATAAGGTTCTGTTGACGATGGTAGAGTTCATTATTAGGTTTGTACCATCGTCTCTTATCTCGAAGAATACTTGGTCGCACTATTTTTCGCAGCAGTTTCCTTTCTTGTAATTCGAAGATTCTAACTGAGATCTTCTAGGTTAGGAATAGACACTCTGCTGTGTAGGGGACTGAGGGTCTGACTACTTCTTGTAGTGGCTTACTTTGTCATTATTACTTTATTACTGTTATAATTATACAGTGTGTTACAAAAAGGTACGGTCAAACTTTTGGGAATCAGTCCTCACACACAAATAAAGAAAAGATGTTATGCGGACATGTGTCCGGAAACGCTTAATTTCCATGTTAGAGCTGATTTTAGTTTCGTCAGTATGTACTGTACTTCCTCGATTCACCACCAGTTGGCCCAAATGAAGGAAGCTAATGTTGCTGTACAGTACGTAGCATCAACAGGTTAGTGTTCATCACGAACGTGGTTTTGCACTCAGTCAATGTTTACAAATCCGGAGTTGGCAGATGTCCATTTGATGTATGGATTAGCACGGGGCAATAGCCGTGCCGCGGTACGTTTGTATCGAGACAGATTTCCAGAACGAAGGTGTCCCGATAGGGACGAAGCAATTGATCGGCGTCTTAGGGAGCACGGAACATTCCAGCCTATGACTCGCGACTAGGGAAGACCTAGAACGACGTGGACACCTGCAATGGACGAGGCAATTCTTCGTGCAGTTGACGATAATCCTAATGTCAGCGTCAGAGAAGTTGCTGCTGTACAAGGTAACGCTGACCACGTCACTGTATGGAGAGTGCTACGGGAGAATCAGTTGTTTCCGTACCATGTACAGCGTGTGCAGGCACTATCAGCAGCTGATTGGCCTCCACTGGTACACTTCTGCGAATGGTTCATCTAACAATGTGTCAATCCTCATTTCAGCGGAAATGTTCTCTTTACGGATGAGGCTTCATTCCGACGTGGTCAAATTGTAAATTTTCACAATCAACATGTGTGGGCTGGTGAGAATCCGCACGCAATTGTGCAATCACGTCATCGACACAGATTTTCCGTGAACGTTTGGACAGGCATTGTTGGTGATGTCTTGATTGGGCCTCATATTCTTCCACCTACGCTCAATGAAGCACGTTATCATGTTTTCATACGGGATACTCTACCTGTGCTGCTAGAACATGTGCCTTTACAACTACGACACAACATGTGGTTCATGCACGATGGAGCTCGTGCACATTTCAGTCGAAGTGTTCGTACGCTTCTCAACAACAGATTCGGTGACCGATGGATTGGTAGAAGCGGACCAATTCCATGGCCTCCACGCTCTCCTGGCCTCAACCCTCTTGACCTTCATTTATGGGGGCATTTGAAAGCTCCTGTCTACGCAATCCGGGTACCAAATATAGAGACTCTTTGTGCTCGTATTGTGGACGGCTGTGATACAATACGCCATTCTCCAGGACTGCATCAGCGCATCAGGGATTCCATGCGACGGAGAGTGGATGCATGTATCCTCGCTAACGGAGGACATTTTGAACATTTCCTGTAACAAAGTGTATGAAATCACGCAAGTACGTTCTACTGCCGTGTGTTTCCATTCCGTGATTAATGTGATTTGAAGAGAAGTAATAAAATGAGCTCTAACATGGAAAGTAAGCGTTTCCGGACACATGTCTTCATAACATATTTTCTTTCTTTGTGCGTGAGGAATGTTTCCTGAAAGTTTGGCCGTACCTTTTTGTAACATCCTGTATTGTTCATTTACTTCACACACTGCAGTTGTTTTGTTACTCACTGAGGGAATCGGATTTCATGTAAGAAAGGGCCTGAGAGCCGCCGCCTTTCCTTCAGCTGCGCCGCGTAGAGACGCAGTGGTGGGCGATGAGCGGCCGGCGGGAGCGGCCAGCTGGCAGCTTCCTTCCGCGGCCGCGCTGGCGCTGGCGTCGCCACGTGGGGCCGGCTGGCGCTCGCCGCGGCCCCCGACGCCGCCCCCGCCGCCGCCCCCGCCGCCTCCGCCGCCGCCGCCGCGGGCGTCGCGCCGCCTATATAAAGCGGTGCGTGTCCGCCGGCCCGACGCTTGGCCCCGCCGACCACCGCCGCCGCCGACCTCCGAGACGCCCTCGACGCCGCCGCCGACGCCGCCTCTGACGGACCGCACGACCGCCCTGTCGCAGACCGCCGCCACTCCTCCGAGGTGAGTGCGCGGTGCCCGTCAGCGGCGGCCCCAAATTCGCTTCTACACGTCAAACCCAGACCTCAGAGGGTTTCGACAATGCTTCTAAATAGAAAATCCCTAAAAGAGCCTAGCAAAATGTTGCAGTATGCCATCAACTGTATATATGTATCATACGATGTAGGCTTTCACGGCCGGTGTTGTCTTCAGGTAAAACTTCCGGGCTGAGAGGCCGTGGTCGATGTATAAAATTTCCACCTGACGTTTCGTCTTCATCTGCGGGAGACATCTTCTGAGGGCGTCCGGCTACTGCCAGTAATGTCTCCCGCAGATGGAGACGAAACGTCAGGTGGAAATTTTATACACCGACCACGGCCTCTCAGCCCGGAAGAATAAACTGAAGAGGTGTATATATGTATGTTAAAACCTTATAGACGAATGCCTCTACGTCCACTATGTTATACACAAGTACATTCTCTCTGAAACCAACTGCCTTCACCAGCACCAAAAGTAAGTACGTGATCAGCACGTCATCGGCAGATGATTTTTTATTTTATTTATGATGGGCCTGCAATGGCTCAAAATCTAGCTCATAGACAAGAAAACAAATTTTAAAACAATAAATTGCGAGTACTACCTGTTTTTTTTTCCCTCAGATAATTCACGCCAAACTCGTACAAACAGCTCCTGTAGCAACTTTTTATATTTACATACATTCCGAGACGGTGTTGTACACTACGAGTTAAGCGTGAATTATCCGAGAAAAACCTGCTAATACTCACGATTTACTGATTCATTTTGTTTCTTCTTCTATTGGCTAGGTACTGAGTCAGTGCAAGCACACCATTTGAGGGTAGATATTGACGACAACAAATTCAAAAAGCTTTTGATGATGCCGTGCACACCACGGCTACACTTGTTGTGCCAGTGAACGCAGCTCATTTCAAAGAGAATCTACGAATTTCTATGCATTTCATGAAAGACGTAGCTACATAGTTACACCGTATGTTACCGTCATTAACTTTATTACGTTGCTCCTATTTTCAGTCATAAACATCGACCATCTCCTAGCACTGGTCAAAAATTTCGTTACAGAATTTCGATTTCTGATCCATTACAGGCTGTTGACTTAATATTAAGTTAAGTAGACAAACACTAGCATCTTTATTACGTCTCACTAACACACTTTCATCTGGCCTTTCGATGTACAAGGTGAAAAATTTGTTTCGTGTCAAGGTGCCTGAATTATTCTAAATCTGCTCACTTCGCAACCCTGCCGAAAACTTCGATCCTTCACAAATGAAAATTGTATTCACATTGTCTGTTGCTATCGACTTTTGGATTCACTGTATAACTCCACCTACAGTGAGATCAATGGCCACCAACAGAATATTTGACAGCAGTACGTGGTGTAGCAATATAAATACATTTTTCCTGAAACTGTATCAGCTGCAGAGCACCACATTCTTAAATCCCTTATACAAATTTGGTTAGATATTGTTATGAATAATTTCGCTTCGTGGTATTGGGAAGGCTGTAGCTCGACAAAGGATCATTCTTGCAGGGTATTCATCTTTAATATTATGACTGCTTTAGAAAACTGTGATTATGTCATTTCCGAAGAAGCAGCAAAAATTTGCGTCTTACTGTCTCCAGGAAGAAAACATATTTTAAGCTTATTCCGTTGAGTGAAGGGCTGATTGGTGCAGCAAACGGTTTCCGTAATGATACAAGGAGACGGCCTCGGTTCCACAGCTATTTTTATTACAAATTTTGTATTGAAAACAACTTTTTATGTGTATATTTTAAAGTTTATTTCACACATTCTTCTGGATCCTACAACGCGTAAGGAAGAATTCCATGAAGACTGTTAACTGAGTACGTTGAGTGTGTTTCGATAGCTTTCCCCTAAGATTAAGTTCGACGGATATGACAAACTTAAGAAAAATCTGTAAGTCATTCACTAAACAGACTTACTATGAATGCCCACAGTCTGAGATGAAACCTATAAAGAGGTCAAAAGGTAGGTCACGAGGAACGGAAGAACGTGCAATGCCTCATGCGGACAAGAGAATCGAGAATATAATCATAAGTCACCGCATCTATCGTCAATATCTGTTATATTTGGCAGACAGCTCATGATATCAAAACAGCCGATGACATAATAATTTCGACAAGTAGCAAACCCAAAGGAGCGGCTATTTTTCAACAAGCTGCAAGGCTCGCAGATTTCTTGTCCACTAAGGTAATATAACTGTTTAAATTGAAAATATGTACCGTTGTGACGGCCTTCGCGAGTGCTTGCAAAAAAGCAATAATAAGAACTTGGTTTCCACGTTCATTATATCTTTAGCAAACAGCTAACAAGGTAAAAAATTAAGCCCTAGAATTATGACGCTTCTCAATCTCCTCTGCTTTGACTGTCAAACACTGTGTAATGGGGCGGAAAGTATTCTATAGCACGACTTCGCCTGCTTAAAAAAATACAATTTGTGCATACAAAACGCTACGATCATTACTCTCACCCATCCTTTTTCGGAATTTTATTTATCGAATGGCTATCACTATTTTGAATTCTGTATAAACTGTTGGGGATCATCACGTGACCGAGCACATCCTGTGTATATAAGAAGTTGTTGCAATATACTGTGTCTACGTTATTACTCACATTGCTGTTAGCTAAGCTGGGCAGGCGCACATAAGAGCGAAATTATAGGTACCTTGCTTAAACGGATATTAAGCTCTCGTGGTCATGGTTCACAGTCATGTAGAATATTTTAAAGGACGTCATATTCGACGATGACTGTAGATTTCTTCACTAAACGGCGAATATGATGTCTTTTAAACGGATATATTTTTATCAGTCGCATGATCAATTTTGCAACTAGTAACAATTACGTAAATTACACAAGGAACCTTACTTAAATTTTATATAGTGTTAACCGTGATTTGAAAATGCTCTATTGAGCGAAAGCTAGTGGCCTGTGAGTAAATGTACATTACAACACCTTTTGATGGTTCAACAATTTCGTACTTGGAGAAATGGCGAAATAACGTAAGATAACTGATATTTAATTTTCAATATGCACTTATGTGCTATTTAACAAGTTTCTTAATTGTGATCAATGTTCATAATAATAATTCTGCGCAGAATGCGTAGAGATTCTTCAGAAGCGATTACGTTCCTTGCACCTACATGCTACTGCAGTGGACTATGTGTTCTGGACAGAAGTTTCATTTACTGCAGACTTTTATTTTAGAATACCCATTAGTTTTATTCTCTCATTTGTCTCTCCTACAGCCGTGGTTGTATGTAGTTCATGGAGGAATCCTTTATAAGCGGAGGAGAGTCTCAGAAGAGTAGCAAAATTCTGACACTTTGTCACAAGCAGGAAAAGGATTAGAATCGAGTAGTCGACACAAACACATACACACATCAAAACTGTAGTATATTCGTGGCTAAGCCATCAAGCTTTTAAAAACTCTGACGCTGTACACAAAACTAGGAGTTTGCTATAATATGTAGGATCCTTTTAGCAGCATGCAAACTCAATAGGAATTCTTGCTTACGTAGTACACTGTGGCAGTCCATTGTTTTGCATTTACAAAGGAGATTTCCGCGTGGGAATGCAACATATACTGTATGTGTGGAACTCAAACGTAGAGCCAAAAGAGCAGGACGTAACCCTCTGCAGTTTTCTTTGCCTTTCAGCATTAAACGGTATAGACCATTCACTCTACGGAAGTTGAAAGCCCGTGAGTGAATTAATCGGATTATAAGAACGTCTGCTTTCAAGTTTTACAGTTTTTAGCAGTGCTGATTAAGTACTTAACGGTATATCATCTACATCTGACAAAAATTTTCCTTTCTTATGTCAGAAAGAAAAATAAATTATACATCTTGTTTCATAGAAATTCCGATACCCCACATTTAGCAGCCCTTTCTTATCTTTCAGATTCTTTTCTACTACAGTTGTGGAAAATCATTTTTCGTAGAGACAGTCTGCTCCTGAGTTATTTCTATAGCCGTTTGGCTGTGCAACTGCCACACTTTCATATACAGTAGAAACGAGTTGTTTTCCTGTCGAAGATAATAAGTAGGAAAATATGGTCTTCTTTTATCGCTGTTTTTCTGCAAACCTAAGCAAATGATACATGTTATATCACTGAACTTCTCTTTTAAATAAATTTAAATGAAGTTAAAAGTATACCACTCTTTTTAAAAGAAGTTGCTCCAATACAACGTTATATTTTTTAAAATAAATGTGCGACCGATACAGCAAATTACTTCTCATTTTTGTTCTATAATTTGCCGCTTCCACTCTTCGATCTGCCTAGGGAACACTCTGGATGTACAAGTTACGTGGTTAACCGTGAATACGAGAAGTGTGCAACACGACATATGGAAGGAAACAGGCGACGTACTGGTTCAGGTTCCAAAAGTATGAATGGTGTTATATCATAGCTGTTCTTCCCTTCTGGTTAGGAACGTGACAAGGCCTTAAAAATTAAATTCTTCCTGACAGTGAGTTTTACAATAAATAATATCATAAAGGAAGCTAAGGAAGTAATGCAAATACAGATATCAGAAAAATCATGAAAAAGAAGAAGAACAGACGTAATGTAAATGTAAAGAACCCATAAGACTTACAACTATAGGTTGTAGCATGGTCAGAGTTCTACAGTATTACTTAAATTACTGGGATCCACTGACAAATGTTTGTCAAATACTGCTGATAGTCGTTCACCTTCGTCACCGAAGTTACTAAGCTAGCTAAGATCTCCACCGCTCTCGTTAGAGCGAATGAAGTCCAGCAGTATGAAGTACAGTTCAGGTTTCAGCAGTGTTATGAGTACCACAGAGGTGCCCGTTTATCAGATCACACACACACACACACAAAAGCGAGCGCGCTCGCGCCTTATAAGCCATCTCATGCCTGCAGATATTGACGTCATATCTGTCCCAGTTTCTGCTTATTATTCACTGTTGCTGTGAATAGATCCATGACGATGCGAGTCGCTGCCTCAGATTTATCATTTCTTTACTCTACTGTTTTATATTTTCTTTTCAAGCAGTCTAGTGACTGGTTCGGTGCGTTATACCACGAATTCATATCTTGTACCAATCTCTTCGCCTTAGAGCAGAACTCTCATTCACCCTATGCCCTAAATTATTTGTTGTGTGTATTTCAGTGTCAGTCGTCAGGTACAGTTCTCGCTCCTACAGCTCCTTCAAATACAGCGAAAGTTATCGTCCTGTCAATGTGTTCCACGTGTTCCGCTCTTCTCCAGTTCTACACAGAACCTTCTCATTTCTTATCTGAGCAGACCACCTGGTCTTCAACAGCCTTCTGTAGCACATTTCAAACGCTCCGATTTTCTTATTTTCCTGGTTTCCCATAGGCTGGGGTTCACCACCATATAACGTTGCGTTCCAAACGTACACTCTCAGAAACTTCTCTGTACTATAGATGATCTTTAAGAACCGAATTGCTGGAGAAAAATTGTTTTAGCTGTAAACAAAACACCACCGGTTAATTGATTAAAATCCTTGAAATCTGCCACGGAATACTTCACACATGTTCCTGCCTTCAAGCCGGTGTCTGCCCGCTCGCCTCGTGCTTGAATTTAGTGCACGTTTCCCGACCATACGCCTGGTTGAATCGCTGCCTCCCATCGGAACGGCTGCAGCATTGTCGAAACAACCTCGACTGCACGTGGGCGGGAATTATCCTCCGAGAGAAAGATGAAGTCCGCCAACATTCCTAGGCAATTGAACTTGACGCCGCGCTCCAGTTTTTGCAAAGCCTTCACGTAGCGCTTTGAATTAATTGTGGCTCCGTGTTCCATAAAGTCAATGAGGAGCTGGTTGGGGGACGGCATCATTCTGTTGCAGTATAATGCCGCCCACATATTTCCAAGACTGCTTCGATTATACCGCAGGCTTTTCGCTGGAAAGCCGTTACACATCGCCCGTATAATGCTGTTTTCTCCCCGTGCGATTTCCACATTTTTGGAACCGTGAAGAAAGACATTCGTGGCCGTCGATTTGCTTCGGACGGAAAGATGGACGGCTGCGTACGATCATAGTTCTGTGGGCAGCTGCAAACATTTTTGCATTAATTGTTTTCTCACAGTGAGATAAATCTATTTACAGTTATGGCGATTACTTTTGACATCGTAAACAGTTTTGATTGGACAGCCCGTTACCGGTATTCATGCGGTAGCATGCGCTAACTAATATTTTCCAAAAGGCCGCACATAAAAACAGATTGGTTGGCGGCTCATACCTCGGGTTTTTATTGGTGATAGAAGGTTAGGTTCAAGTGTTATGGATAGCCCTTTGGCTACGAATCATTCGTACAGCCACCAGTAAGATCGTCTTAGCGTCACTATCGTACAGCTCAGTGTCAAAGTACGAATATTAAAATCTCCTCCCGCTTAGGCAAATGGAGCAAATCGGTTGTTTCTTGTTGTATTTGAAGTGGTCTGTGGTGGACCTTTTTTAAGGGGCTTATGGGGGCACCATTCGTTCATGAGTGGTTTCTCGGAAAACACCAAAACTTTTTTTGTTGTTTTTTCGTAGCAAAACGAAGCCACGGCTTGCAAAACGGCTTTGTTCAGGAAATGGCTGGAATTTTTATGAGGCATTTCTAAGATCCGCACCTCGAACAAACTAGAAAATTACTCCCGAGATACAGAGGTTCCAAGTTACCCTACTTGCAGGCGTAAAATCCGGTGTGAGCTGAAAACACAGTTTTTAAAGTGACATATCACGGAGAATTATACTGTGTAGTATTCCCGTTATCATCGGGTTTTGGAAACCCCGTGTTTTAGCACAGAAGCAAATGCAAAATTTTTGCGGTCCTAAAATGCGCTCTGAGATACACAATTAAATACTTCTGCCATATTTCTATTTCACGAAAGTAAACTATCAAAATTTTACTGATCCATAAAGTTCTTTTCATCTGAGTGACCTTCCCTGCTGTAGCAACCAGAAGAAGGAAGTCAGTGGAAAAATGTTCTTATCGGAGCACAAAAAGGCGAAAATGCTCCTTTTTAAAGGGCTCTGTCTGAAAAGTGTACCAGCCGTGTAATTCTACCTTCATCAGCACCTTTAAAAATTTTTTCGGAACTTTTGGTATATGAACGTATTCGCCCTTTCTTGTTACGAGAGAGAAGAAGACTGTGGCAGTGGTAAAGAGATGGCAAAGTAGTAAATACTGGCTGATAGTGGACAGTGGTTGTATTATAGAAGGAGGGAAGGAGATAACGGTAGTGTATAAGAAAGAGAGGGACACAATGGTAGTGGAACATGGTTCAAAGTGACAGGAAAGGCTAGGGAAAGGGTGAAGGAGACAGGGCAAGTGGCAAGTGGGGGAGAAATAAAGACAAGGAGTAAGTGGAGGGAGTCAGAGCTGCTGATAAAAAGAGACAGAGTCTATGACAATGAGAATGAATAAGGGTGGTATAGTGGCAGTGAGAAGAGACAACAGCAGTAAAAATGAAGGAAGCAGATGGTAGGAGTAAGAGAGAGCAAGACGAAGACAGCGGCAATGGGAGGAGACAGTAATAATAGGACAGATCGAAAGAGAGTGTGGCTGTATGAATGAAGACAGTGACAGAAACTCAAGGTGGAGCGAGGGAGTGACTGAGTGAGTGAGTGAGTGAGAATAGGCAAGTCGGACTGAAGTGATATGAGCGACTTACAGCAATGGACTAGTGAGTATAAGCGACTTAACTTAGGGAAGCTTGTAAGAGTGAGAGATTATATTCACATGTCAAAGTTTTTGGGGACTTTTTAAAGATGCGGAGGAAGATAGAATGAAGCAGCTGGTTAAGTTGTTCTTTGAACAGGAACATGATGGCCTTTTTGGTGCTCCGTTAGGAGCAGTTTTCCGTTACTACTCTAACTGCGTAGAATAGCTACGAAGTAGGCATTGAAGCTATTTTTTGACATGTGGTCACTGCGTCCCCGAATTGCCTTTCTGTGACGACAATTTTCTACTGGAAATATTCACGAGAAGAAATTTTATTACAGATATTTTTGTACTGTTAACATGAAAGGGACCACGCTGTGGCGTCCGAGTGGGCCAATTTTGGTCCATCTGGTATTTTTGAAAGTCCAGCGCTCTTATGACACCAGACGCCGGATCAATGCAGTCGGTGACCAAGCCAGTGTTCGGTTACAGGACGATTCATGTTAGATGAGCCGAGTACAGCTGTCTATGGTTGCATTGACTAGAATTGCGAAAAGGTACATAGAAATACAAAATAAAATGATTAATTTAACAACAGTGGTTCTACTCTAACACCTGTGACTGATGTAAACTAGAGAATTATGGTGAATAATATGTATTCAAGAAAGGACATCGCAAAAGAACGGGTAGCGGGTCTACGATATACAGTTAAAATGTAGACAGAAAATATGCTTATCAAATACAGTAAAGTTACGTTGAGAGTGATACGAGAATGGTAGCAAAATCCCAAAACCAGTCATGGCAGACTTCCGAAAACTAAGTCAATTTCATGATCACAATATATGAGAGATTCACCAACTCAAAATTATTCAGAGTTCAACATAATGATTCACAAATTAACACACGCCATGCGAGGGATAGCAACTCATACTCTGTCTATTCTGAGTACGGTAAATAAAGCGGCAAAAGTTAGAGTCCTCCACCGGAACACATTCAGACCTTTCGAAATATAAAGTCTCTTCAAAAGTTAAAGTATTGTAGGGGTGTTCACCTCCAAGAAACTATCACCTTAATGACTGAATCACGCACTTTACCCTAGGCAGGTCTGTATCCTTCCGGAACTCGCCACAATGTGTTCCGAATCACTCCACTGAGCTCTTCGCTCGGGAAGTCGCAGCCTTCACTTGACTCTCGCAGTGTTTCGCTACTGTCTGCTACTCCACTGGCTACAGACCGTCCCCACAAAAATGCATCGTCCGTAATCTCTTCAGGCATGATCTGATTCAAGTCGACCACTTCCCGGACTAAACTAATATATTACAACACAGTATAAATAAAGAAATGTTACAAACATTCGGTCACACTCAGACCATTCACAGTAAATACAGGTAAAGGTTTATCCGTAATTAAGTAAGCCAGTATTCTGTCGCAAGTATACTCACCTTAAATGACAACGAGTTATCGTTAATTGTTGTTTGAACAAATAATCATGAAATGGCTTTCATTCAAAGAAATCTAAAATCTGAGTACTTCTGAAAACTTTGTTTCGACTGCCTCTCCTGTCCCGTGACGAAACTGATGTCTGCTTCGTCGGAGACCTAATATAGCGCAAACCTAACAATGAACATGTAGAATTTTTTCATTATTTTTTACATGCCTATTTTCTGGCAGATAAAGACTTTCCACCTGTTATGTAGGCAGACAGTAGGAGTGGTTCTGAACGGACTAGTACCTGGGGTGACGCATTCCGTCCTAACTTGAAATGGGTAGAGAAATTTTATCCTGTTATGATAGCTTGTGGGAATCAGCACCTACTGTAAGCGAAAAGAAGAAAGGAACTAATGGGAATCAATATGTCCGCTGTCAGATAAATATGGTGGCAGCTAATGGGAATCAAGGCGTCCATTTTGAAATCAATTCGGGGTCAGCCGTTTGAAACGCGAAAACTTTCCAAATGGAGGCTAATTTTCTAGAGCGTACATGTAGTTCATGGGTAAATCTCACGGACATCCCACACAGTGAAACTCTTAGCAATATCATCTCGGTCAACTTAAACTGGATTTTTTCTTAATAACGTCATGTTTCACCACAAAGAGTTTCTGACTGCAATTTCTTTTACATGCAAGCATTTTCAATCCGTAGACCATCATCAGGTATAAAATATTGATAACCGCGTACAATGAGGTGTAAATCAATTGGCGTCAAATAATATTTGTATCTGCCAACATCGACAAATCATGCCTTTTATATTATTCGACGCCATTTGCTTCATATAGCCTTGCTGATGTAAATATTTTGTGATGCCTGATGATGGTCTGTGGACCGAAACTCGTTGTGTGATAAAGAAACATTTTAAGCAGTTGTTGCCAGTGAATAGTGGCGTTTTTTCAAAGATTTACCTGATTTGGAGCATCACCTTCTTTCTGAATATCTCTCTGCTTATGGGCTTTCACGTCTGTGGCCCAAATAAAAGAAATATCCCTAGCTGTTCGAGGTGTATAACGCTTGTTCAGGGGTGCTAAAGGAAAAGACAGGCAAGATAACATACGTGGTCAACGGTGAGACTGATTAAAAGCGTGGACACGTAGTGTCCAGCGTACAGCCCCCAGTACTGGTTTATCCAACGTCAGCTCTCACGTATAATAGAGTGAGATACTCACTCTGCAGCGGAGTGTGCGCTGATATGAAACTTCCTCGCAGATTAAAACTGTGCGCCGGACCGAGACTCGAACTCGGGACCTTTGCCTTTCGCGGGAAAGTGCTCTACCATCTGAGCAACGACTCACACCGCGTCCGCACAGCCCTACTTCTGCTAGTACCTCGTCTCCTACTTTCCAAACCTCACAGAAGCTCTCCTGCGAACCTTCCAGAACTAGCACTCCTGGAAGAAAGGATATGGCGGAGACATTGCTTAGCCACAGCCTTGGGAATGTTTCTAGAACGAAATTTTCGTTCAGCAACGGAGTGTGCACTGATATGAAACTTCGTGGCAGATTAAAACTGTGTGCCGGATCGAGACTCGAACTCGGGACCTTTGCGTTTCGTGGGCAAGTTCTCTACCATCTGAGCTACCCAAGTCGTGCTTGGGTCGCTCAAATGGTAGAGCACTTGCCGGCGAAAGGCAAAGGTCCCGAGTTTGAGTCTAGGTCCGGCACACAGTTTTAATCTCACATATACTATAAAACTCTTCCTGTACAGCGACACTATCAAGTTACCATTCCCATTCCTCGTAAATGAGACGTCATTAAAATATGTACACTCGATGGAAATATTCCACACAGATGGTTTTAAAACGATTTTTTTAATCCAGAGTGAAAGTCTCTCCCAGCAACGGGCAGCGGACTTTGGCGATTAGTTGGCGAGAGATGCCCTTGCCAGAAGCGCTGGCACGGAGAGGGTTCAAAGTTCAAAAACTGATTGTAAAAATAAAAAAAAAATGGTGATGAGAGTATTAACTGGAAGAGGTACCCCACGTCATCTTCTTCCTTTTTTTTTTTTTTTTTTTTTGCCTACATGAAGAAGACTTCCGTCGACCGCAACTATAAACGCACATCTTATATCTCAGAAAAATGAGACACATCCAATAACACAACAATATTTCATTATCCTTAAAACTACAGAAGCTAATATTTCACGGTGAATAAACGTTTTCACAATGAACCTCTGAATTAACAAATTTTAATTTCAACAAACTGTATTTCAAATTATAGCATTAGACTATAGCTATCATCTCTGAAAGCTACGTACCTGTATCTATTTTTTTTATTGATTTACGACGTGTTTTATATCACTCTCATTATGTAAGTGTTTCTCAGGACATCCTGTTCCCACATTTACACAGGAGATGAATATAACGGCAATACCTCATATTTTGTCATACTTCTGTATTCATTTAGTGAACAGTAAAGTATTTTGCTAGTCATTTTATTTAAATGTTGATTCCATGTGTTATTAAAAGAAAGTATGCTACTTTAAAAGAGGTCAGTCGCATGTGTTAGCGGACGCTACAATTGGAAAGTGAACAAAAAGATGCTCCTGTGAAGAAGGAATGAATAACACAGGCCAACGATGGAAATACTTTTTCCTGAAAATAACTTATTCTTATATTTTCATGAGTGGGAAATCCAAATATGATACTTATAAAAACTGTATCACCCACCGTTTCATCACGTTTCACAGTTAAATTTATTAAATTCGTCTATTTTTAAAGAATTTAACAGCTTTTATATAATTAAAATAATTTAAAAATGAGGTGTAATGAATGTGGATGACGTTTATAGCACTGCTGAAAAACATTTTCTGGCAAAAAAAAAGTCGACTCTATTTTTGGTTAACAGATGGTGTTTGGTTTACTGTCAATCTAACCTCACTTTCCCATTTCCTGTACATGTGCTCAGTACAATTTCTAATCGTGGTTGAAAAAACTCTTCTGACAGTTTTTGTGTTATTTATGGTGAATTTGTGATTAAAAAACACCAAAGAAACATTACAGACTTTGTGAAAAAGGTTTATCTATCAAACTTGGATCTCAACTTGATGATCAAGACAAATCTTGGGCGCCACATAAGGTATGTTATGTGTGTGTTGAAGATTTGAGAAAATTGTCCAAAAAGGAGAAAAAAGCCTTTTGATTTGCTGTTCCTATCATATGAAGGGAGCCAAGAAATCATTCCGATGATTGCTGTTTTTGCAGTGTTGATATTACTGGACATAATTCGAAAAACAAGAAGGTAACAAGCTACCCTAACCTTCCAACCGCCATCCGACCAGTAGGGTATCGTGTAGATTCCAACAGAAGTATTTTCTGACATACAATGTGATTTAGATGAACCAGATGATGATGAATTCCGTCATAATGCAGAAAGGATAGAGCCCAAATTGTTTACTCAGAACGAGCTTAACGATTTGGTTAGGAATCTGGGCTTAAGGAAAGATAACGCAGAATTCGTTGGTTCTATATTCAAAGAAAAGAACTTATTGGCAGTTGTAACTAGCATATAGATGTATAGAAAGAGAGAGCAGCAATTTTCCAAGTTTTTTCAACAAGAAGGTAATTTAGTGTACCCTTCAGACATTCCCGGTCTGATGAATGAGTTTGGTATTGAACACAAGAAGGAAGACTGGAGGCTGTTTATTGATTCATCCAAAACTAGTTTAAAGGCTGTTTTATTACATAATCGTAACATGTATACATCTATACCTGCTGGACATTCTGTACATATCAAAGAAAATTATGAAAACCTTAAAATACTTCAAAATACAATAGGCTGTTCTGCTCATGGTTGGATGATATGTAGCGAACTAAAAGTAACAAGCATGCTCCTTGGTCAGCAAGGTGGCTTTACCAAATTTCCATGTTTCTTGTATGAATGGGACAGTAGGGCTAGGGATCAACTCTGGTGCAGAAAGAACTGGCCTGTGAGGGAGTCTTTAAAACGACGTGAGAAGAACATTCTGCGCAAAAACATTGTAGACCCATGAAACATGCTCCTACCACGTCTAAAGTTAGGCATAATGAAACAGTTGGTAAAGGCTTTGTCTAGAGGTGGACCATGTCTTAAGTATCTCTGCCAAAAGTTTCCACACCTTTCAGAAGCTAAACTAAAAGAAGGCGTCTTTGTCGGACCTGACATCAGAAAACTGACGTTTGATGTTAACTTTGAATCCACAATGACCTTCAATGAGAGAGAATAATGAGTTTTATTCAAGTAAGTCGTTACAAAATTCTTAGGACATGAAAAAGACCCAGAATATGTTTCTACTATAGCTATAATGTTAAAGAAGTTTAAAACTTTAGAATGTTTACGAGACTGAAAGTTCACTTTTTGATCAGTACCCTTGATTACTTCATGGACAATATGGGAGATGATAGTGAGGAGCAAGGAGAACGCTTTCAACAGGACATTAAAGTGATGGAAAAAAACTCTACCACGGCCGCTGGAACGCCAACATGATGGGGATTATTGTTGGTCACTTCACCGAGAAGTTCAGCAAGCGACTCATCGTAGAAAAAGTTACACAAAAAGCTTCAAAGAAAACAGAGAAAGAAAATACAAACCAATTCCAGCTGACAAGTGAAACCTCTACTAACACATATCATTGTTTTAAGTATCTTACTGTTGTAACAAAGGGTTTCCCTAATTTCCCTGTATACCGTATAGCATAGGATTTTTATGCTATGTAAAAAAAACATATTTCTCGAAAACTATGGGTAATACAAAAAACCTAAGGCTAGATTTGGATCCAGCTCAATCTTTGTCCACCATGTGCACCATGGGACCAAACGTAATCAACTGCCTGGTGAATTGCCGTATCAAAGCCAACTAATGTAATGTCCAGACAGGTGTTATTTTCAATTAAGGACAAAGCGTCTCCATATGTTTGTCTCTCTATCTCTCTTTTTTTTATAATAAAATGGGAAACAGCTTTTCTTCACTTTCCCGTGCATTATAAATAGGTGGTAAAACAGCTTAGGACAACTCTTGAAGCTCCCCTCCATAAAAAAAGTTCTCCACTCTTTAAGAAAATTCAAACTGTTTTGCCATGAGATAATCAGAATACTCTTTTCAGAGTAGTTAACAAATAAAATATTTTCTCCCCCGTATGTGTGGAAAACTTCACTCATCAGTTCTCCATGTAGTTATAGTAAGTTACTGGGCAACTTCTGAAGTTAGCGTATTCGAGTGGCATTAAAATTTTTCTTTATTCGACACAAATCCTAAGTTGTGAGAATATCAGTATCACCATTAGCTAACTCGAAGCATGTAAGTTTGGAGGGGAGCTCACACAAATTTTCTTCAGTCTTTCTCTTCATAATATTACCGATTCTCTGACGGATTAATACAACAGACTCATCCTTTTTAAAATTATGGTTTGTTTGCGCACTGCGTATCGATAATACAAATTTTTAAAAAATTAATATCACAAAACAGTTATATGTTCTCCTCCTACACTTGTATCTATCAACGTTTTCGGAGAGAGACTTACGGAAACAGAATCTATAACCGTCAATCACCAACAGCTTCCTGCCCTTTTCACCTGTCATTATGTCAACGTCTTACTCGCAGTGCACTGACTACTTAAATCCTGACTAGCTTGTTTGCGCGGAGGTGGAATGGAGTAGTGAAACGCCGCTGGTCGGAAGTTAGTGGTATCAACACAGACGTTATTGTCCGGCGAACCTATCGAAAGTGAGAATCAACTTGTTCAGTTTTCGACCGCAGGGGAGCGCGGAAGTACAGTAGCGTTTCGAAGAAAGCCAGTTTCTCGAGTCCGAGCAGCAACAAGAGTTATGGGTGTCACAACTACGGCAACAATTTACTTGCCGTATTCCGGTAACTTCGGTGTTTGGGAGGGATAATGATGCTCGTTACTGGAAGCCAGTCTTGCCGAAGACTCGGATGAGCGTGGGTGGATCGGACGGGTGGTGAGGGACTCGCAGCATCTCGCGTCGCGCGCTCACCAGAGAGCCGTGGACTAGAGGAGATCACGCGGGACTTAGAGGCGAGTTGTAGTCCTGGGGCAAGCTTTGCGGAACGGCGTTGGTCGCTAGTTTCCAAGTCTCTGGAGCGGGAGAGGCGAGGGATGAAAGTTGTTGTCCCGGTCGGCCTGCGGGCCTAAAGTGATCTTAAGAGTGCCAAGTGACAGAAAAATTAGTTTATTGGTTTGATTCACTATTATCGATAAAATTAAGTACACCTATAGGCTTCAACAATAATGAAGAGAGTAATAGCGTCCTTTCGGGCGTTGTTCCGAGTTGTTGTTTTCACATAATGGAATGATTGCAAATATAAGTCGCTGCTGAAGATTCTGGAAGATTATAGGTCTCTGTAATATATATCTATAACGTCTAATGAGGAAAACACAACAATGGTAACAAGCCGACTTCCCAGAAAAGCAGCCGGCCGCGGTGGTCTCGTGGTTAAAGCGCTCAGTCCGGAACCGCGCGACTGCTACGGTCGCAGGTTCGAATCCTGTCTCGGGCATGGATGTGTGTGATGTCCTTAGGTTAGTTAGGTTTAAGTAGTTCTAAGTTCTAGAGGTCTGATGACGACAGATGTTAAGTCCCATAGTGCTCAGAACCATTTGAACCATTTTTTTGAACCAGAAAAGCAGCTCAGTGGAGGAGGAGTCGAAATGTGCGAATACATTTCTAAATTGATCCGTAGATATTCCACCATTACAGAGAAAACGATGGCTGAAGTTCTCGAGGTACTTGTGTGCCATTTAGCGAGCAAATACGAGGGTCGGTCAATACGTAATGTCCCAAATTTTTTTCTCAGAACACATTTATTGTTAAGAGTCAGAATTTGGTGACAATATATATATATATATATATATATATATATATATATATATATATCAACATGTCTTGCCCATGTCCTGTCTTTCTACGTAGTCTCCATCACGTTCTATGGCCGTACGCCAACGTTGTGGAAGAGCACGTATTCCGTACTGGTAAAAGCTCTTGTCCTGTACGCGCAGCCATGTTTCCACTGCATGACTCACACTCTCGTCGTCTTCAAAGTGTATTTTCCATAGAGTATCTTTAAGCTCCAACAATTCAAATGAAATGAGCTTTCTTAGAATCTTGTGGTCCGCTGTGAGCATTCGTCGAACCCACTTTGATCACCTCCTTGAATATCCGAGCGTCTGATCACTGCAGACTCACTTCCAATGGTGACCGACAACTGTAGAGTCAAATGTCGAGTTGTGATGCGCCGCTAGGCACGAATAATGGGATCCGTACGATTCAGCATGTCTGGAGCAGTAGCTGTGACAGGACGTCCCGAGCGTGACTGGTGATGGAGTTCTGTTTCTGCCTTTCCTGAGGCTGTAACTTTCTTTACTCATCGCCCAATTGTACTCCTATCGGCTGCAGTATCCCCATACACTGCACACAAATGTTTATGGATCTGCACTCAAGAATTCAAAAACATTACGCTGCTTGTAACGTGAGTTGTGCGTAGCTGCCATTTTGATGCTGTACTACGGCTCTGCCATATGCCAGAACGGTTCGAAACTTCACCGGCGCACAGAAAAAACATCAAATGTGGATCATGAACAAGGATGTTTGTCTATGTAAGTTAATGGCTCTTTAAAAAAATGAAGGGCGTTATTTATCGAACGACGCTCGCACTTCTGCGGCTCGCGTTCGAAAAACATATTTTTATTTTTTATCTCCATTTATCTACCCAGGTCCGTAGAAGGTTATTGCAGTACTAAGTACAATGAAATATCGTTGTCGTTATTCGTAAGCTAATTGTATTTCTCGCGAATAAATTTAAAAAAGGAAAGAAAGTAAAAAAATAAATGAATGAGAAAATAATTTGCAATAATTTTCAGTGACACTCACTCTTGTAATGTATCTTGATTCATAATCAACTGCAAGCGCCAATTTTTTGGTAAAGTGATCCGTTATGCGTGGTTTGCTGCGAAATCATTTCCAACGTGACACTCTTCAGCAATGTTAACGATGTTTCTTTCCCAAGTGAGATTCATACGGAGGAATGTCACTGTGGCAAACTTGCCTTCGTGCGATGCTCAAGTTGTTCGGAATTTCTACGCTTCAAATGATTTTAAGATCGATATCATCCAAAGGAAAGTACCATATCATCCTGAAGAATAAACATAAAAATAAAATATAACAAATAGTATACGAATAAAATATGAGAATATGAGAGTTTTAAAAGGTTATAACTCCTGCAAATACCATATATACATGTGTCATATAATAAATGCGTGACACGTGTTGTGAAACGTCCGCCCCGATAGCTTAGTGGTGATCGTGACGGGCCCGGGTCGATTCCCGGCTGGATCGGAAATTTCCTCCACTCAGGGACTGGGTGTTGTGTTGTGTTCGTCATTATTTCATTCTCATCCGGCGCGCAGGTCGCCCACTGTGGCGTCGAATGTCATAAGACCTGCTCCAAGGCGGCCGGACCTGCCCTGCCAGGGGCCTCGCGGCCAATTACGCCAAACGCTCATTTCCATTCCCACTTGTTGTGAAACACAGTTGTAATTTTACAAGTAATATAATGCCCTTGTGTCACCTAACTTGATAAGAAATGTCTGTGTAGTAACCTTGTACGGACACGGGTAGACGAATGAAAAAAAAGTAAAAACAATAATCAATTTTCGCACACAGGGTACGAAAGTGAGAGACCTCAACGCTAGCCACCGTCCCAACATTTCGGCTGAGGGTTTGCCGCGCTAAAAAGCGTTTAAATTACGTCGAAAACTTTGGCCACAATTTCTCAGAAACTGTCAAGAGTCTTTGGATTTGCCGAGATACACGTTCGTTTATTTTGCTTACTGTTGCATGGGGCGAAGTTTCGGAGAAATAGGGTTATAGCACTTGCCGTGTTCTCATTGTAAGTGCGGATCTGGCTATCCCGTAGCTGAGTCAAACTCGGTTATCTATCTTACAGGTAACTTGCAGAAGTAAATTATTAGATGTGTAGTCTCACTTTTTAGACGTTGGCAATTTCTCGGTCTATTCTACATATACATCCGTTTTATTCGAACCACTGTAAAGTAAGTGTAGAGAGTACTTCCCGCTGCATTAGGGCTGTTTGCTGTTCCTTTCACGTACGGAGCGCGGGAAGAAGGATTGTGTAAACGGCTCTGTGGGCGCTGCCATCAGTCTGATCCCCACGGGAGCGATTTGTTGAGGACTGCAGCGTATTCCTACAGTCATCGCTTTGTAAGTTGGCTTCCTCAGGACAGTTTGCGTGTATCTTTAAAACTGTCTCCCAGTTCAGCATTCCAGCATCTCCGTGACACTCCCTCATGGCTGCAACAACCCTGTGACCATTCGTCCTGCAATTCTCTGTATACATTCAATATCCCCAGTTAGTCGTAGTCACTTGAGTGATAGTCTAGGATGGCTCGACGAGTGTTTTGTAAGAAATCTCCTTTGTACCCCTGCCACAGGAGGTTCTAGTCCTCCCTTGGGTATGGGTGTGTGTGTCGTTCTTAGTATAAGTAAGTTTAAGTTAGTTTAAATACTGTGTAAGTCTAGGGACCGATGACCTCAGCAGTTTCGTCCCTCAGAAATTCACACACGAACATTCTCCTTTGTAAACTGACTGCGTTTCTCTGGTATTCTTTCAATGACCCGAGATCTGTCACCTGCTTAATCTACGACTAAGCTTATATGATGGTTTCTATGGCATAAGCAGTTCTTTTGTGGTAGTATCATTTGGCTGCTTGCACGTGAGCCTATGCTCGCTTCATCTGTGCCATGGATGTCGATGTATGGAAACAAGTTGGGGCACGTTTGTCAGCCCACGAAGTTTGAAGCCGCATCAGCTGTTCTTTCCACAGGCTCTCACACTTAGAGACGGAGCCGTGGTCCGTACGCACTGGCCTCTCGTTGTGGAGGACGTCGGATCAAATTTCAGTTCTGCCATCCTGATTTAGCCTTTCCATGATTTTTCTGAGTCGCTCCATGTAAATGTCGGGTTGGTTCTTTCCAACGACCTCTACCAATTTCCTTCCCGACGCTTCCTTAATCCGAGCTTGTGCTCCGTCTCTGATGGTAAGCTGAACGCCATTATTCCTTTCGTTGCTTTTACAATTAGACTTCTCACTAAAGTTTCCGCAACTCAACGCGAATTTGAAGCTAGCAATTGTCTGGCTGTTTGCCGTCGAGACGGCTGAATGGTATGCAACAGGCAACAGAATGATAGGTGTAACCAACATGGATTACTTACCATTTTCTGTAGAATCATCGATGGAAGCGAAGATGCTACCGTTTAAACGTAGGTCAGCCTCGAACCATTGCTGAGAACACTCTCCAGACTTCAGTCCATGTTTGCAGTAAAGCGATAGAATGTCTCTAGGATTGGTTTAGATCCACCAAAGCTCGATTTTATTTTAGTGGAAAGTGCAGGACAAATAGACCGTTTTTTAATTGTCTTTGTGACTTTATCTTACTATCTATATTAAGAAACGCATCACAAAATCTAGTCAGAGTGAAGAAACAATAATGGTTTGTGTGAGTGGAGGGAGGATGGGAGGCGTCAACTGACATCTCTGTGATCAATTGTTGATGACCTTTCTATTTAAATTTCAACGCAGCTGCCCAAGAGGAATTGTTACTGTGGCAGCGGTAAATAAATTTACGATTCAGAGTACAATTTCGTTGATGAATATTAATAAACAATGCATCAACGTCGTGGAATTAATATTTGCGATAGAATGACCATAATCGAATCGTTAGCTGGTTTAACTGTTCCGCCGAGCGCGTTTCGTACTGATTTACTGCAGAATTGCACATTTTAAATTTTTTCCACTTTTAGTATTGCACAAGATAGTGAATTTGTGAATTGTGCGCTTTTCCTGGTGTAAGGTGAAAACTGACTTCAATGTCAGCCAAATTTATTTAATCTTCTCTGACAGTTACGTAATTCCCCCTCTTACGTCTGTATTTGTTTTGTGTATCACATTTTGCGGGAAATAGTGAGACATATGACGCGTATTTAACTACTGTCAAAACTTCGTCACCGTCTGCACGAAGAGATGCAGCCGCTGCAACACTGTCTGGAGACAACAGGCCTGCTGACGAAGCTAATTTAATTATTGCTGACAATGGTGGGACAGAACCGGACTGCTCTGGGCGTCTCTCCCAAGTGAGCCGCTGGCGTCACTGCACAGTCACGTTCTAGGGTGCGGCGGCCATATTGCTTAGGGGACATGGCCGTACCGCGGAGAGAGCGTCTGGGGCAGCAGGCAGCAGAGCAATCCACACTGGTGCGTCGGTACTGTCCTTGTCACGAAACTGAACGTAGTTTGCATGCACTGTGCGAGATTCGCGAGATCTATATTTTCAGTACTGTAGTGCTACTATAACGACTTCGCTGTCAGTATGACGTGAGATTTCATTTCGGTAGTACTCCACTCTACAAAATAGGTGAGAGCATTCCTAAAAACTTAAATACACCATGGAGAACTCTTTCTCATGGCTGATAAAAGTATTAACAGCGACTCATATCCTGCTAACGAATCATTATATCAACAACAGCGGTAAGGGCCATGAATAAATTGAAGCTTCCTAACCCCAAGTGGATTCATATGTGAAGATATTGCATTCTCTTACTGACAGTAAAAAGTGTTCGAGTTTGTAAATAAAATGTAGTCACCGATTTTATTTTTTTGTCAATGCTTTTCTAAAAACTCTTAGAGGAAACTCGGAATTTTGCTATTCACTTAGCACGGCTTCAGTTAAAGAATCTGACAACTTGTACATCATATGCGGAAACATGGACATCAAAAACTTACGAAAGCAATCTTGATATAATGAACGCTAACAGGCTAACCCAATTGATATAAAGAACTTGCTTAAGTCCTAGGTGTGAATTGCTGTAATGAGAAAGCTGGCTTCACCTTTTGACCCAGAAAATCAACTACTAGAGGATACTAGATCAGGATATCCAGGCTATTACTTGACAACAAAAAAGAGAGGGATGCCACGGAAAGGTGAATCCGTACTACAGATGATTCAAAAAATACTAACTATTTGATGAACCTTAAAGTTTACTTTAGAAATGGCTATTTTCCTGTGGAATTATGATTTGGATTTATTGGAAGTTCAGAGGCTCATATCTATGGTACAGTGCATTTACACTCACATATGCTCCACAATGACTTAATACTTATTATACACTTCCTTGACAGGAATATTATAGAACTTATAGCATCTTGATCAAATGGTGCGGGCCAAATGTCCGTTATTGAAACTGTCCGACAGTGAAGAAGAGTAATGTATAAGAGGTGAACAAAAGTTTACGTTAGAAGAGCTTACAATCCGGAAGCGGCATCCCAATCAGGCAAAATCGCCCCAGGTTGAAGATACCCGTTTCTTAGAACACCGTATCCTGTCGCGTAAAGTAGTCCATAACAGTCTGTTGCATATCCTTGTCGGACAGGAATCGTCGACCTGTGGAGGACCTTGTCAAGGTACCGAAGGGAGAGATGGGGAAATAGGGAGAGATCAGGACCAGAGGGCAGGTTCTCGAGATTTCTCGCTTGAGTTGGCGTTAACTTCTGCTTAACGTCCAGTGTTTAACAGTTCAACTAACTTGTAATCTTAGGAGATGTTTGAAGTAGTTTTATACTGTTTGAAGTTATTTTATTCATGGGAGTTCGATTCTTTTGTGATCTGGTGTGAGGGAGTTACTAGTTTTTAGTAATAACAAATATAGATACTCTCGAAGGAGAAGTTTCTCGCTGGAAGTTAATGCGAAGGCAGATATATACTGCATTTCTTTTTTCGGAAATAAATTATGGAGGGAATAAGTATGCCGCATCCTCAGAGCAGATTAGTTATGTGTGAATACTGCAAGGCAATGACTGTCTTGCGGAATCAGGCGGTAGACAAGGAGGATATTATTGATTCAGAGAGTAACATCAGTAAAAGCTGCCGGAAAGGTCTGACATAACTCCTCGCCAAGGAATGTCAATATATTTTCAGAAGTTCCATTAGAGCCGTCGCGTGTCATTTAGCAGTCCCGTTCAATAGTTGGCACAAGAACAGAACAGACAGCAGCCATCTGGAAATTGACTTTGGTCAGAAAACTCACAAAGAACAGCGTCAGCTCTTTTTTTTCACTTGTTTCCTGCCCTCCGTATGTTGCCGCGCGTCTATAGAGGAGGTGGTGTCTAAGAATTCTGTGTATTCCGAGAACAAGAGGTAATTGCACGAAGGACAATTGGGTTGTCATTCTACCGGAAGTTACATGAATAACATATGCGATCCGAGCGTTTTCTGTGCTTAAAGGCACAAATTTTCTCCATTTTATCAAACAAGGCATATTTTACGATACTCGTAAATTGAAGTTAAATTATACCAATAAAGGGACGAGGTACAGTATTTCGATCGAATATCGCTGTCACATCAATCATGTCGGCGTTGCATTACAGCGAGAATAATCTACATTGCAGGGCTGCACATTATCATCCATTACCTCAAAACTACAATCATAATCTACACAGCAATTTCTGTGTCAGTACTCTATGATATATCGCAATAAGTGTTTACCTCTGCACAAAAAACTAATGCGGAAATAATTCAGCTAACCGTCTTCTCGGAGTATTTGGAATGTCGGTGCTTGGAAGAAACGTTCCTGCTCAACTTATAGTCGACCTGGAGGCTTTGTTGAGCAAGGACGCAGAAAGGAAAGAAGAAAGACTAGGGTTTAAAGTCCCGTCTATGGCAGAGTCATCGGAGACGAAAGCACAAGCTCGGATTGGGGGCCGGCCGGCGTGGCCGAGCGGTTCTAGACGCTTCAGTCTGGAACCGCGCGACCGCTACGGTCGCAGGTTCCAATCCTGCCTCGGACATGGATGTGCGTGATGTCCTTAGTTAGTTAGGTGTAAGTAGTTCTACGTTCGAGGGAAATGATGCCCTCATATGTTACGTCCCATAGTGCTCAGAGCCGTTTGAACCATTCGGATTGGGGCAGAGTAGAGAAAGTAGTAGTCCGCGCACTTTGAAGGAACCATCCCACCATTCACCTTAAATGATTTATTGAAATCCCGAAACATGAGTAGCGTGTCTTAGGGGGTTTTCTGGTCTAGAGGTCCGATTTTTAACTCATGTTCAACCTTTCTTTTTTAGGTAAAATCTAACGTTAAGTCAAACAATCCTTATATCCTTTTATTTATCTATTTTTTACCTGCAATAAATTTTTTCCGAGAATATTAAGGGGTTACTAAACAAAATGGCTCCGAAGATCGCTATGCACGCCGTGCACCGGTAGACGGGTGGACCTGGTTCAGGTAAGTGGGTGCTTTGAAACTGACCAGACCAAAATATATGAGTTTAGCTATGGTCGGTATCCCGGAAAAATGAAAAAATGACATTTTTCACAAAATGGCTGCTATGTGAAGAAAAATAAGAAAAATAGACTTTGTTTGCACATTCAAACGCGCATAAAAATCGATATTTTGATAATTGTTTTACTTTTAGAGGTTCAGAGAATAGACAATTCAGTTCTCTACAAAAATAGCTAAGCGGCATCAGAATCGACAAAGTATTGTTTCGGCAATACAGACACTCCGAAAAAAATATATGACCTTTACGAAACAGCGTTTTAAGTTCGGGAAAGCGTTTTGGTCGATTTTTTGGGACTCACCCATCAGTCTGCGATGCCTGGAGCATTCCTCGACCTCGTACATCTCGCTCGGGTGCACCGCTTCCTCCCGGGCCGCAGACCTGGCTTGTTTACTGGCCATAGACGCGCGGTGCTCTAAGCGTAGGAGGCGGTCCGCGTTGCGCCTTCTGCAAAATTCCAAGTTGCCAAGTTCCCAAGTTGCCAAGTTAAATGTCCGTGACATTCGTCATCTGTAAGAGTCCCATGAAGCCGTCGTCGGAGATAAATGTAACCAAATTGTTTGCAATTTCGACTACTTCAGTACCGGAATATATGTGTTTTGGAGAAAGAGTTGAAATCAGCGAATTCATCGACTCTTAGAGATTTGAGTGTTCGCGCCAAAACATTTTTCGAGTAGACTGTCATTCGATAGGTCTTTGTATACAGATCTGATTGCTTTCGAGCGCCGTCCGTAATCGCTCGTCGAAATGGGACTGCCGGTTCGATGATCGTGTATTTCAGCTACATCTTTACTAGCAAAACGGGTCGTCCACACGGTCTCCATAAAATAAGCCATCTAAAAATGCAATAAAATCGATTTTTTAAAACTTCTAAACCAGAAATCTCCTTTAACCATTACGCCATTAGCGCGGTTTGTACAAAAGAAATCTAGTTCAAACCATCGCTGTATAGTATTGGAAAGACTGCTGGATTCACTGCGGAAAAGGGCTGAAGCACATCTCCCAATCGGTGGTAACCATATGCAGCAGTGCCTTTAGTGTCTGACAGATGGGAATGAGAGGAAAGACGCTCATATCTCAATACGTCGGCCCTATCATTATAGGAACTTTACTTCTAGTTCGATCAATACCCTCCTGTAGGAATATGCGACACTTTTGTTGAAAGTCACGGTATTTCGCTTTATCGATAAACAAACGTGGTGCAGCTGTTACACGACCGCCGTTTGTATGCTTGTTTCAGGTACCGAAAGCTCTTTTCTACAACGTATTATCCTCTTGGCGGCAAGATTTACTAAAAGTCAGTGGACTGAAAGAAACGTTAGTCATGATGGAGCCATTTTTAAGAAGTTCTCCTTCGGTCCTGTTTAGTTCAGAAAGTTGCTGACTTATGATGCGTCACAGTGAGTGTGGTGATGAAAAAGTGGATAACTACATTTTAGTCATCATCTAATAAATTCTTGTTTTAAGGTGCCACAGCGTTCGGAAATATCAACGCCAGTTCCTCTTCCTGCACATTCGTGCTGTGGATGAAAACAAAGCGGTTGGGGGGGGGGGGGGGGGGGGGGGTTAGTGATACACTGTCATATCTCGAACAGCGAAATTTAATTCAATCAGTTATTAAAGAACTCTAGTTTGCTACATACATCCCTATATAGCTGTTAATTCTTGGAACTTTATTTGAATTATTGTAGACTAATTATAAAGAAAAAAGTGATTTCGAGTAGTAGCATAAGACAACACGTGGCAGTGCTAGAAACCCATCTCGTGCCAGAACATCCAGCCATAGCAAAGTAGAGCATTTAGAAACTCGTAAGTCACTGTTAGCAATATAACAACTACAGTTGTAAAACAGCACCAAAGAAAATTTTTGACAACTAGTTAGTAATCCCATTCAATCAACTTCGATTCACAGAGGAGATAAAAAACACCCCTTCGCCAATAATTACTACAAACGATAAATTTCCTGTGACATATCATGCGAAATGTGAATAAGGTGAGGGATGGTTTGTCAGTACGATGTAACTCATGTCTTGCTTCGACAAGTTTAGGATATTCGACGCTCCAAACGAAAAGGATTGCCAGAGATTGGAATGACTGGAAAGAAGGAACTGTCAGTGGGTTTGTTGTTAGTATGTGAAGTGTATGTTACTGACAGACTCTAACGATTGAAATGTATTAACTCTCAGTAGACATTAGATTATAACATGCAATGTAAGCTTGTTTTCTTTCGTGGGTGTTCTACCTTGCTACTCTGATCGTCCAGACATTACTAAAGTATGTTGTGGTCAATGAAATCCACCTTGACCCAAATGTTGTTCATGGGACATTATTTATGGCTATTAGCTAGACGACTAAACTATGTTATAGAGAACACAGCACGTCTTCGCTACACTAGCATATCCGACACATCAACTGTTCCTTAATAAGTCGGCAGTTTCATAAGAAGCGTTTCACGTAGCACGCAAACATTGCGTAAAAAGCAAAAAACAAAGAGAGAGTGAGAGAGAGAGAGAGAGAGAGAGAGAGAGAGAGAGAGAGAGGCAGCCATGGAAATTCTGTCTGCATTATTAAAGATTATATCTACGAAAGTCTTCAGAATAATGCAAATAGTAAAGAAATTTCAGTGTAAGTTTACGGCGTCAGTGAGTGATAGTTGGTGGCGATGTTATGCAGCTTTCGGTGGTACTCACGGTTGTTTTGTGATAGTGAGCTTGCGTACCGCCAACATCACATTTCATGTAGCTACATACTAAAATATATAGCTGCATCATGTGTATTTTCTCTGTAGTTGCAGCTTCTTGCGGGGAATATTTACTATCAGAATCAAGGTACTATATCAGACTTGCTTGGTGTCTTTGGTTATTTCTCTTGGATTCGTGTTTGTTTATCGTTGCAGTAACTTTACCCAGCGATGGATTTCGTTACTCGACGCTTGAGATATTCTATACTTTACCGAAGTCTTACCGCCCCGCATGTTCTGTGTTCTGTACCTTCTGCCTGAATGAACATCAGATTTGTCTCCTACCGTATTCGCTATTCTTGAATACGTCCTTAAGGTGGTTCAGGTCCATTGGTATGTTTTCTGTGGGCCAGTGCACGTAGGACAATTGGTCCACTTCACCCTCGTCACAGTCGACTATTTGATAATTATTCTGTCGATAGATCTTCTGAGTTACTTTGCTATACCAAGGAAGTTATTAGATTGAATGAATTTTCATATTAGTGTCTGTAATTGGCTTTTTATAAGTTCCTTTCTAACTGAAATTTTATAACTTAAAGGTTGAGTCAAGTGTTTCATTGGCATTCTGCATCAAGTTTAGGAACGCAGTTTCCCTGGACCAACTGTAGTTAGTTTTTAGCAGTATTTTTTTAGCTGTTGTGGAGTCTTCCTGTGTTGCTGTTTCTGCCTGTACTTCATTTTGCAGGTGAAATTCATAAGAAGTGCTTGTTTCGTTTCCTTTGTGCAATATAGGTACTGTCAGTTTTTTTATTTTACCACAACCATATGTCAGTGCAGAAATTTTCGTGTATTTCGGTTTACATTCTTATACAGGTCGAGTTTGGTTTTTTATTTGCTATTACGTTTTTTCCCCCAAACAGTTCGCACTGTCCCAGTCTACTAAGCGTGAATGGTTCAAATGGCTCTGAGCACTTTGCGACTTAACTTCTGAGGTTATCAGTCGCCTAGAACTTAGAACTAATTAAACCTAACTAACCTAAGGACATCACACACATCCATGCCCGAGGAAGCATTAGAACCTGCGACCGTAGCAGTCGCTCGGCTCCAGACTGTAGCGCCTAGAACCGCACGGCCACTGCCACCGGCCTAAGCGTGAAATTATTGGTTTGCTTATTTATTTGCTCATGAATGTGATCGGTTTTCACACAGAGTTCTTTTCAAATTCATGTAAGTGGTTCAAATGGCTCTGAGCACTGTGAGACTTAACACCTGAGGTCATCAGTCCCCTAGAACTTAGAACTACTTAAACGTAACTAACCTAAGGACATCACATATATCCATGCCCGAGGCAAGATTCTGACCTGTGACCGTAGCATTCGTGCGGTTCCGGACTGAAGCGCCTAGAACCGCTAGGCCACAGCTGCCGGCTTCATGTAAGTGATGTGGCTTCGAGCTCAGTAGTACATCTAGGTTGTCAGTTCACTTTCCCAGGTTCGTATTTACGATAACACACACACAAGTAAATGCTAGTAACTTACACACTCATTCACCAAGTATCGCCTGAAGATGAAGCCAACGTACGCTGTCGAAATATCGGGATTCGCGAACGACCGCACCTGCCTCGATACCCGAGATCAATAAAAATATATACGAATAGGTTTTGTTCCACTCGTTCAAAGTCAAGGAAAAAGAATAATCACTTTCTAGTTACTTCTCTTAGCATAATGGATAAAAACTCATTGAAAACATCATGTTTCATAAAGAGGTACTTACCTTAGGCCGCAGAGGCGGCAGAGGGAGCAGTGTGTGCGGCGAATCTGCCACACTGCAATCTGTCGAGCGGAAGCGACTCGGCGGTTAAGAGACTCGGTCAAAGTTCGGGAGAAACGGATCTGAGAGCCCCGTCACATCGCCCAGATTTGCGTTTCCATAGATCGCTACAGGTGAATCCTCTTTCAACAAGAGTACGTCACTTTCCCTCCCTCCTTTTCGAGCTCAGTTTCTCATTATTACATTCTAACGTTACTTACTACTTCGAGGTTACAAGATGAAGCAGCCCACATGCTGCGATGTTTTCCAGCAGGGTGACACAGTTGCTGCAGCAACGGTATTTAATTCCTCCAAATAGCAGTGACTACCGGCATTTTATACACATTGATCGTGACAGGGCAAATATCTCACGAAATAAGCGTAAAACGAGAAAACTACAAAGAACGAAACTTGTCTAGCTTGAAGGGGGAAACCAGATGGCGCTATGGTTGGCCCGCTAGATAGCGCTGCCGTAGGTCAAACGGATATCAATTGCGTTTTTAAAAAATAGGAAACCCCATTTTTATTACATATTCCTGTAGTACGTAAAGAAATATGAATGTTTTAGTTGGACAACTTTTTTCGCTTTGTGATAGATGGCGCTGTAATAGTCACAAACATATGGCTCACAATTTTAGACTTATAGTTGGTAACAGGTAGGTTTTCTTAAATTAAAATACAGAACGTAGATACGTTTGGACATTTTATTTCCGTTGTTCCGATGTGATACATGTACCTTTGTGAACTTATCATTTCTGAGAACGCATGCTGTTCCAATGTGATTACCTGCAAATACCACATTAATGCAATAAATGCTCAAAATGATGTCCGTCAACCTCAGTGCCTTTGGCAATACGTGTAACGACATTCCTCTCAACAGCGAGTAGTTCGCCTTCCGTAATGTTCGCACATGCATTGACAATGCGCTGACGCATGTTGTCAGGCGTTGTCGGTGGATCACGACAGCAAATGTCCTTTAACCTTCTCCACACAAAGAAATCCGGGGACGTCAAATTCGGTGATTGTGTGGGCCATGGTATGGTGCTTCGATGCCCAATCCACCTGTCATGAAATATGCTGTTCAATACCGCTTCAACCGCACGCGAGGTATGTGCCGGTCATGGAAGTACATCGCCATTCTGTCATGCAGTGAAACATCTTGTAGTAACATCGGTAGAACATTACGTAGGAAATCAGCATACATTGCACGATTTAGATTGCCATCGATAAACTGGGGGCCAATTATCCTTCCTCCCATAATGCCGCACAATACATTAACCCGCCAAGGTCGCTGATGTTCCACTTGTCGCAGCCATCGTGGATTTTCCGTTGCCCACTTGTGCATATTATGCCGGTTTACTTTACCGCTGTTGGTGAATGACGCTTTGTCGCTAAATAGAAGGCGTGCAAAAAATTGTCATCGTCCCGTAATTTCTCTTGTGCCCAGTGGCAGAACTGTACACGACGTTCAAAGTCGTCGCCATGCAATTCTTGGTGCATAGAAACATGGTACGGGTGCAATCGATGTTGATGCGGCATTCTTAACAGCGACGTTTTTGAGATTACCTTTTCTCGCCCAGTTTGTCTGCTCCTGATGTGAGGATTAGCAGCGACAGCAGCTAAAACACCTACTTGGTCATCGTCATTTGTTGCACGTCGTGTTTGACGTTTCACATGTGGCTGAACACTTCGTGCTTTCTTAAATAACGTAAGCATCCGGCGAACGGTCCGGACACTTGAATGATGTCGTCCAGGTTACCGAGCAGCATACGTAACACACGCCCGTTAGGCATTTTGATCACAGTGGCTATACATCAACACGACATCGACTTTTTCCGCAATTGGTAAACGGTCCATTTTAACACGGGTAATGTATCGCGAAGCAAATACCGTCCACACTGGCGGAATGTTACGTGATACCACGTACTTATACGTTTGTGACTATTACAGCGCCATCTATCACAAAGCGAAATGAGTGGTCCAACTAAAACATTAATATTTCTTTCTGTACTACACGAATATGTAATACAAAATGGGGGGTTCCTCTTTTAAAAGAACGCAGTTGATATGCGATTGACATATGGCATCGCCATCTAGCAGGCCAACCATAGGGCCATTTGGTTTCCCCCTTCAAGCTAGACAAGTTTCATTCTTTGTAGTTTTTTCATTTGACGCTTATTTCGTGAGATATTTGGCCCGGTCACGATCAATGGATCGCCCTGTATAGGGAGACGCCTGCCGCTGGGCCACCCCCTCCCCCCCCCCCCCCCCCCCCCCACTTCCACACTCAGCCTTTCTAGTGTGTTGTTCGTGGCACTCCCTAATACCACAGTACAGATATTTGCGACGTACAAATTATCTCCCACATTTGACCTTTTTGATCTTCATTGACTGACCTTTTTACACCACCGTCTTAGTCGAAAACTTGCGAATTATGAAACTTACTTTTATGTAAGTATTACCTATCAGTTTCGTCAATTTTAACAGCATAAAATAATTAATTACATAGTTGTATTCGTCAGGCCTTCTGACTAATGTGCTTGTCAAAGACGCGTCTGGATCGATGTTTCAACGTAATCAGTTTCTGCACAACGTTTACATTTTTTTTTTTTTTTTTTAGAGGGACAAATCGCCATTTTATTGTTTATTTAACTACAACCCAGATTTCAGCCCTTTATGCTATTTTCAAGTATTTGCTGAAAGCAAAAATTGCATACATTAAGACCACGTAAAATTTCAAAAGGTGTAAAACGTCTTAAATATTGAATGTAATTTCGTGTATAATTACGGAATGTGTACTTACATTTTATGCCTTTGGATAAAATGTAGGACACTTAACTTGCTGCCAAGCTCAAAGGCGGCCATAAATTAAGAAATATGCCTGATGTAAAATCACCATCTTGTAACAGATCAGTAAATCATCGTGGGAAAACGTCATGTTTATTGAAAAGAGGCTTTCGTTGGTAAATAAAAGGTGACCACCTGCCCTTAAACAGTAATGAAAGTGAAATCAAAGAGTATGAGTAATAGAACAACTGAATACTAAAATGACAAGGTGTCATAGATACATATTTTCGGACTATATATATATAATTATCTTTGTGGGACGCCAAGTTTGAGCTTGACATCATGATAATTGTCTCACAATTTATATTAAAGACATAAAATGTAAGTACATATCTTGTAATTATATTACATGTCTAAGACATTTTCATCTTTTGAAATGTTACGTGGTCTTAATGTTTGCAATTTTTGCTTTTAGTAAGTGCTTGAAAATGGCATAAAAGGCCGAAACCTGGGTTGTACTTAAATAAACAATAAAACAGTAAAATGGCGGTGTGTTCCTTTAAAAAATATTGTATGACTGTTGCTCAGCAATATCGAAAGCTGTTTACAAAAGTCGCTTTTCTTTCATTGTCCTCACAGGCACGTTTAAATCTATAATGTTAAGCAATCATCTGACTATGCTGGTGGCGTAATTGTCCAATTACTATGGACCCAAAAAGTCTAATATCGATAACAGTTCGCGCAGTCGGAAATTTTTGAACAGTGGCAAGATGGAGTACCACGAAGTCCATATCAGAAATCACGACTGGTATTCTGTGTGTGTGTGTGTGTGTGTGTGTGTGTGTGTGTGTGTGTGTGTGTGTGGTGCGTTTTTTCTTGAACAACTCGAAATGTGTGGCCTCCAGCTAAAACGTATACCAGTAAAAGATTTAAGTACATTACATTTCCTACAAAAAGTTACTGTCCATTTTTTTCTATAGGACTGATAGTTTGGCCACAGCGAGCGAGATAATATGAAAATCTCACTTTTGGTTTTTGAAGGCCACGTATAACATTGGGGGTTGCGTACAACGACAACCCTAGGGGTAGCTGAATTACCCTGCATGTTGGAATATGATATACGTCTTGAACGGTTAATGGAAGTGACAACCAAAATGTACTGAGAGATACAAACACTTGAACTGGAATGCAACAAATATTTCCTAGCGGCCTGTGAGTATGTAGTCATACGGTTGTTCTGTTTGGCAGACCTCACCATAGACCAGGGTAGAGACGGGGGTAGAAATTAGAATTCAGATAGCTGTTTCTTCTGAAAAAAAAGATGCCACGTAATGGTCCTAAACTTTCAGAGCTCAGAAAATTAACTATGTGACGTTTACAGTAGTCGGGCTTTCATATTCGGGAAGGCAACTGTTTTTCTTACGTTACTGGTGGTCGGCAGATGTTGACTCGACAAGCAATCTCCCACATACGCGAACTGTGTTTGGCTGCAGGTTCTTCGAATTCATTTCACACACATTACAGTAGTATGTGATTAAGTGCTTTAGGAATCACAACACGCTAGTGACAAAATAATGTAAGAAAAACGTAGTTACCAACGTGAAGTAGAGAGACTAAGTGACCTTAATTTAAGTTTTAATTATACTGTAGTGCAGAATATAGTTTCAGATACACACTATTTGATCAAAAATATCCGCATACCTCTATATAATGCGGAAATGACCCTAGTTGTGACGAGAGGCGGACCCGCCAGTATAAAGGAGAAGGTGAGTACCGTTTTGCCAGTGAAGAAGCAGTAACACCATGGCCGAGAGTGTTCAGGGGCTCGGAAAGTGGACTAGACATTGGGCGTCACCTGAGCAAGGACATTGCAGCCCTTCTGAAGGCGTCCAAGTCGACTTTCGTGATGTGTCTGTGAAGTCAAAGGGTGACACCCCCCATGTTAAAGTCCACTAAGAGGTGTCCAGTTACTTTTGGTCACGTAATGTATCTTCAGTTCACACAGCGATCGTTCCATTAAGAAGGTTTTGTTACCTGTATTATCCATCATAAGAAATTACATAAATACTTGCTGTGATCCGTATTCTTCACGTATTCGTTGGAAACTGAAGAGAAACTTTCATGGGCTACAGCAATTCCAATATTAATTAAGATTAAATCGAAATAGCTTAATTAAGATTAAAACGAAATTGGTTACATGCTGTAGCTATGTACACTTTTTGTGATTTGGACTTCGTATATATTTAACTGTTAATTTCGAAGACTCGGCCGGCCGGAGTGGCCGAGCGGTTTTAGACGCTACAGTCTGGAACCGCGCGACCGCTACGGTCGCAGGTTCGAATCCTGCCTCGGGCATGGACGTGTGTAATGCCCTTAGGTTAGTTAGGTTTAAGTAGTTCTAAGTTCTAGGGGACTGATGACCTCAGAATTTAAGTCCCATTGTGCTCAGAGCCATTTTTTTTTTCAAAGACACGCTGACATTAAAAACAAAAACTATATTAAGACTGGCGATCCTTTACAGAAGCATGAAATTTAGTGCGGAGTTCAATGCAAGATTCTTGTAACAATTTCCACAATGAAACTTTGTCTCGAAACCTGGCCGAAAATCCAAGGAGATTCTGGTCGTATGTGATCTATGCTAACAGCAAGACACAATCAATGCCTTCTCTGCGCAATAGCAATGGAGATATCATCGAAGACAGTGCTGCCAAAGCAGAAGTACGAAACACAGCCTTTCAAAATGCTTTCACAACAGAAGACGAAGTAAATATTCCAGAATTCGAATCAAGAACATCTGCCAATATTAGTAACATAAAAGTGGATATCCTCAAAGTAGTGAAGCAACTTAAATCCCTAAACAAAAGGACGTCTCCTGGTCAGGACTGTGTACCAAACGTTCCTTTCAGACTATGCTGATGCGATAGCTCAATACTTAACAAACATATACAACCGTTCGCTGGACAAAAGATCCGTACACAAAGACTGGAAAGTTGCACAGGTCACACCAATATCCAAGAAAGGTGGTAGGAGTAAGCCACGAAATTAAAGGTCCGTGTCAGTAACGTCGATATGCAGCAGGATTTTGGAACATATATTGTGTTAGAATATTATGAATTACCTCGAAGAAAACTGTCTACTGACACACAGCCAACACAGATTTAGAAAACATCGTTTTTGTGAAACACAACTACCTTTACTTGCGCAAAGCGTTAAGTGCTATTGGCAAGGGATTGCAGATTGATTCCGTATTTCTAGATATCCGTTAGGCTTTTGACCTGTACCACACAAGCGGCTTGTAGTGAAATTGCGTGCTTATGGAATATCGTCTCAATGATGTGACTGAATTTGCGATTTCGTGTCAGAGAGGCCACAGTTCGTAGTAATTGACGGAAAGTCATCAAGTAAAACAGAAGTGATTTCAGGCGTTCCCCAAGGTCGTGTTACACGCCCTTTGCTGTTCCTTATCCACATAAACGGTTTGGGAGACAATCTGATCAGCCGTCTTAGGCTGTTTGCAGATGACGCTGTCGTTTATTTACTAATAGAGTCAACAGAAGATCAAAACAAACTGCAAAACGATTTAGGAAAAACTATCTGAATGGTGCGATAAGTGGCAGTTGACCCTAAATAACGAAAAGTGTGAGGTCATCGACATGAGTGCTAAAAGTAACTCGTTAAACTTCGGTCACACTATAAATCAGTCTAATCTAAAAGCCGTAAATTCAACTAAATACCTAGATATTACAATTACGAACAACTTGAATTGGAATGAGCACACAGAAAATGTTGAGTCGAAGGCCAACTAAAGACTGCGTTTAATTGGCAGGACACTTAGAAAATATAACAGATCTACTGAGGACATCGGAACACAAGGCTTGTCCGTCGTCTTTTAGAATACTGTTGCGCGGTGTGGGATCCTTACCATATAGGGTTCACTGAGTGCATTGAAAAAGTACAAAGAAGGGCAGCACTTTTGTATCATCGCGAAATACGGGGGAGACTGTCACTGAAATGATACAGGATTTGGGATGGGCATCATTAAAACAAAGGCTTTTTTCGTTGTGAAGGAATCTTTTCACGAAATTCCAATTACCAATTTTCTCCTCCGAATGCGAAAATATTATTTTGATGCCGACTTACATAGGGAGAAACGATCACCATGATAAAATAAGGGAAATCAGAGCTCGTACGGGAAGATACAGGTGTGCGTTCTTTCAGCGTGCTATACGAGATTGCAGTAATATAGAGTTGTGAAGGTGGTTCGATGAATCCTCTGCCAGACACTTAGATGTGATGTGCAGAGTATCCATCTAGATGTAGATGTACGCAACAGAATACAGTTCGAAATTTCAAGATCCATTATTTAAAATATAAGAGTGTGCCTCTACACCGTCTACTTCTGTGTCTGTTTATTCTGAGAGAGTCGGCAACAATGTCTGCTAACTGCTCGTTCCGTTGCGGGGGAACAGTTGCATTCGCTGCAGTGGTTGTCGGATGCCAGATAGCGTAGCGTGTGTTCTGCATGCGCCAGAGACAGCCGCTCCGTCCGACGAGGTGATGCCGCGGCATCAGGACTGTTGGTAAGTTCTCTCTTCCTAAGGAATACCGAAAATCACGCGACTTCACAAATCAGTGTATACCTTATGTCTCCGTATGACCTCCTCACGTTTTCCACGCAGGAAAATAAGGATTATGTTCGAAGCAGTCCACATCGATTGATTTTGCGGTCAGGATGACGGCGGTCTCCTCATTGTTCCCCACGCAGTTAGAAACATTAGGCCACTGAGTGCTCTCTGTGTTCGAGAGATAATTTGATTCTTTTTTAAATTATTTTCTAGCGCTGTAAGCGGATGGTTACTTTTAAAATAAATGTGGCTGTCAAAAGGAGGCTCTTATTCCAATTGTTACCAGTCTTGGACAGTGGTATAGGAAACTTCAGAGAGCCGCCTTCTGAGATTTGCTTGCACTAGGATACGTTCCTCATTTATTTCTTGAGGAATCGTCGAGTTTTTTAGTTCAACTACATGACGCGATATATACGAGGTGTAGGAACCGGAATTTGCTTGCAATATTTTCACGTCTGTTGTTTGAAACTGATAAGCAATATTTTAATCAAAATTATCTCCATTGCTATTTATACGTTTGCTCCACCTCTCCGGCAGGTTATGAATTCCACGCGAAAGAAACGGTTCTTCTTTTGAAGCGAACCAGTCAGAGAGCCACTTTCGTACATTTTCATGCGAACGGAAGCGTTAATCAGCGAGAGCGAGACCCAGTGATGCAAGCAGATGATAATTGGGTGGAGCCAAGTGTGGAGAATAAGCATCACGCCCTAATATTTCCCAACTGAACGCCTCGACCGTTTCCCTCGCCCGTTTTTCTGTGTCTTATGGGGCGTTCTCATGGAGCAATATGACTTTGTGTTGACTTTTTCCATATTCCGGATGTTTTTCACGTAATGCTCGATTTAAATTGATCATTTGCTGTTGGTAGATTTGAGTGTTAACTGTTCCACGAGGTTTTAGCAGCTCATAATAGATGACAAACTTCTTATCCCACCAAACACAGAGCATTGACTTCTTTCCAAAGCTATTTGGTCTTGCAGTGGATGCCGATGGTTTGCCTGGATTCACCCATTATTAAGCCTCTCTCAATGGCTTGCAAGACCTCCTCTTGGCTATCCCACCAGGAGGTCATTTTAAGTAATCTGCATATTGTACACTACCTTTTTAGCCATCGTCATTTGGTAAGTGGCGGTACCCCACCACGTTGTACACACTGCGCCCAAGCTTTAACTGCCCGCCACTTCCTGACGGACTGCCCTTTTTTTAACTGTTTACGTTCCCTCTTGGGTTTGACGTCTGAGTTGTCGTAACCTACATTTATAGCATTTTTAGACGTAGTGAAAGCTTTTGTCAGTGTTGACTGGAATACTCTCTGAACTTCTGAAGATAACAGGAATAAAATGCAGGGAGAGAAACGCTATTTACAACTTATACAGAAACCAGTTGGCACTTATAATACTCGAGGGTCATGAAATGTAAGCAGGCAGGGATTGAGAATGGGGTGACACAGGATTATAACCTATCCCTGATGTTATTCGGTTGGTACGCTGAACAAGCAGTAAAGGGAAGAAAAGACAATTATGATAGGAAGAAGACTTTAGGTAAAAGAAGTAAGAACTTTAACGTCTTCCCATTGCGTTGTAATTCTGTCAGAGACCACAAATGACTTGGAAGAATAGTTGAAGGGATAGGACAGTGTTTCTAAAGGAGAATATTACATGAACATCAGCAAACTTAAATCAAAGATAGTGGAATCTAGCGTAGTTAAATCAATTGCTGCTAAGGAAATTAGATTAGGAAACGAGTACTTTAAGTAGAAGATGAATTTGCTATTTTGGCAGAAAAGTAACTGATGATTGTCGAAATTAAAAAGCATTCCGTCTTCAGGCCACAAGTGACCCATTGGGACCATCCGACCGCCGTGTCATCCTCAGCTGAGGATTCAGATAGGAGAGGCGTGTGGTCAGCATACCGTTCTCCCGGTCGTTATGAAGGTTTTCTTTGACCGGAGCCGCTACTGTTCGGCCGAGTAGCTCCTCAGTTGGCATCACGAGGCTGAGTGCACCCCGAAAAATGGCAACAGCGCAAGGCGGTCTGATGGTCACCCATCCAAGTGCCAGCCACCCCTGACAGCGCTTAACGTCGGTGATCTCACGGGAACCGGTGTATCCACTGCGGCAAGGCCGTTGCCTCATTGTCGAAATAGAGAGGATAAGAAAATGTAGACTAGCAATGGCAAGAAAAGTATTCCTGAAGAACTGAAATTTGTTAACATTGAAAATTGATCGAAGTGTTAGGAAGTCTTGTCTGAACGTGTTTGTCTGGAGTTGTCATGTATGGAAGTGAAGCATGGACGATAAACTGTTTAGACAAGAAGAGATTCAAATGGCTCTGAGCACTATAGGACTTAACATCTGTGGTCACCAGTCCTCTAGAACTTAGAACTACTTAAACCTAACTAACCTAAGGACATCACATACATCCATGCCCGAGGCAGGATTCGAACCTGCGACCGTAGCGGTCACGCGGTTCCAGACTGAAACGCCTAGAACCGCACGTCCATACAGGCCGGCTACAAGAAGAGAATAGAAGCTTTCGAAATGTGGTGCTACAGAAGAAAGTGTTGAAATTAGATGGGTCGATCATGTAACTACTGAGGAGGTGGTGAATGCAATTGGGTACACCAAAATAAGGGATCGGTTGACGGGACACATTCTGAGACATCAAAGGATTACCAACTTAGTACTGGAGAACAGTGTGGGCGGAAAAAATCTTAGAAGGAGACCAGAGGTGAATGAAGTAAGCAAATACAGAAGGACGTCGGTTACAATAGTTATTCGGAAATGAAGTGGCTCTCACAGGATATTATAGCATGGATGGCTGCATCAAGCCACTTACGAACTGAATATCACAGAAAGAACGTCCTCAATTTAGGTTTCCAGCAGAGTTCTTGCTCACATTCTTACGCTCGAATATAATAAATTTCCTTGAGATAGGAAATTTTCTGTCCACGAATCAGTATGAATTTAGAAAGCATCGCTCATGCGATAACCAGCTTGTCCTTTTCTCACAACCATAGAGGCGAACCATGGAATAATGGCAACAATATCCATTATACTTCTACTGTCATCTGTTATAGCCGTATTTCCCTATCAAAAAAAAAATCACTTAATAGTATTAGAATTTTATTTCGTAATACAGCGTTTGCCGTTATTTGTCTGTTTCATTTATCTGTCATCATTGTTCTTTAGTCCAGTTCGTGATTATACAAGGCGTGTGACAATAGTTCATGCACTTTTCAGAGTCTGCTACGACAGCTATATCAGCGTCGAATGCAGTGTATATGTGAATCATTAATTTTGATCCGTTTGTTGCTGTTTTTTTATTGTCTACATTACCCTTTAATACCGGTACGCATGGGGAGGGCAGGCTTGTCGGACAACAGTTATTATAGTAATTTAGAGCCACTGATGTCTCTTTCTGTACTTGATTTTTTTCTATTTTTTATGAAATATTTAAGTACGAATGGTAGGGATTTATAAGTACATTAACCCAGATGATTCACATTCAATAGCTAAAATTAAGGCAAAAAATGAAAGAAAATTACATCTAAATACTAGAACGCAGTCCTCTAGAAGCAAGTATTAACCCTGAAACGCTTCGTACACAGAAAATGCAATAAACATACATTGCGCAGGCAACAGTTCGGGGATAATAGGCTACCGAGAAACGAATGGTTGCACGTATATTGATTGAGTGAGAGCAGGACTTTGTTTGGGGCGGTCTGACTGAGCCCCGATCTGTTTAATCCGTCCTAATGCATCGCCGCAGAACAACTGGGGCCACGGCAGAGTAAAACGGGGAGGCACAGCGCTACCCCAGTCCTGTGCTGGAGCGCAGCACGCCGTGTGATTATCTGCTCACACTGCTGGCCGCCTCGTCGTCAAACACTTGCTGCTTAAAGACGCGGTCAGCTGCGGGCTCTGCTGCCGACCTGCACCACTCAACACAGCTGATTCCCAAGCGGGATGTTTACATCTTATGCTGTAGCTTATATCAGATTAAGCCCTGTATCGGATACTACAATACTTCTCTGCACGCTCACCTGTCGGCAGACGAAGAAAAGCACGCCTGAATACCATCTCAGATAGTTATGTATATAGAATTTTATACTGTTTACTTTATCATTCTAACGACTAGTAAAGGAAACTAAAACCGAACAGTGATTATAATCATGTCCACTTATCTGAAGACAATATCTCGAGAATCGATTAAATTGTGGCTAATTCTTGATTCAATTCAACGATGACCAAGTCATACGTAAAAAAACGAAAAGCTAATCGAATTATTGAATAATATGGTGTACAAACACTATCTTCTCTCACTCCCTCCTCAATTATTGCTTTTCTTTCCTGTATATCAGCTCTCATAACTGGAGTCTGGTGTCTGTACAGGTTGTAAGTAACTCTTGTCTCCTTGTTCTTTCTCTCTCTTTATATGAAAGAGTGCAGCTCTTATAACTGAAACTTGGCTTTGATACAGGTTGTATATAACATTTCGCTCCCCGCCCCGTACTTTATCTCTGCTACTGTCATAATTTCAAAGAGGTAATCTAGTCAACACTGTAAAGTGTTTGCTCTAAATCTGTAAATAATCTAAACATAAGTTTGCCTTTCTGAAGTTGTTGCTACACTGAAAAAACAAAAGGTTTTTAGGCACCCATATTTTTTAATTTGTGTGAGAAGATACCATCGAACGTTCTAGAAATGTTTTCATTGTAAACATTGACACTGCAAAACAAAATAAAAAATATATATGATTGCTATTTTTCATTGACAAAATATTAACGAAAATTTAGTTACTGGATGTTATGGAACAGTTTGAAGCACGGATCTTCAGACAAAGTGACATTGAAATTGGAGCATATTATTCTTGTCCTCTTTTCTTCTTTTCTTGTACTGCATATACGACAATGCCTATACTGCACAGACGGTCGGTGTTGCCGAGCGGTTCTAGGCGCTTTAGTCGGGAACCGCGGTGCTGCTACGGTAGCAGGTTCGAATCGTGCCTCGGGCATGGCTATGTGTGATGTCCTTAGGTTAGTTAGGTTTAAGTACCTCTAAGTCTCGAGGACTGATGACCTCAGATGTTAAATCCCATAGTGCTTAGAGCCATTTCTTCTATACTTCACTTTTTTTTGTTTTTTAATGAATGCTGCCTAGGGTAGTCTTGCGGTCTCAGGCGCCTTGCCATGGTTCGCGCGGCTCCCCCAACGGAGCTTTGAGTCCTCCCTTGGGCATGTGTGTGTGTGTGTTGTACTTAGCGTAAGTTAGTTTAAGTTATGTTAAGTAATGGTGGTGGTGGTGGTGGTTCGTGTTTAACGTCCCTTCGACAACGAGGTCATTAGAGACGGAGCGCAAACTCGGGTTAGAGAAGGATTGGGAAGGAAATCGGCCGTGCCCTTTCAAAGGAACCATCCCGGCATTTGCCTGAAAATTTAGGGAAATCACGGAAAACCTAAATCAGGATGGCCGGAGACGGGATTGAACCGTCGTCCTCCCGAATGCGAGTCCAGTGTGCTAACCACTGCGCCACCTCGCTCGGTCAGGTTAAGTAATGTGTAAGCCTAGGTACCGATGACCTCAGCAGTTTAGACCCATAGAACTTACCACAAATTTCCAAATTTGAAATGAATATAGATGGACTCCCACGTCCGTCGTTTACGTGATGAGAACCTGACAGTCTTGTTAACGGAGTAAAAGGAATTCTAGCTGCTCTCCATTTTTTCTGACTGCTGCCTGAATTGTAAACGCATTCACAATGGCAGTATCAGTGTAAAATAAAAAAAAAATTTAGAGATCGCTGTCCAACTTCATACCGTTCTCGCCTCTGATAGAAGATATCAACACCGCTCACTACACTATTGTACAAAGTTACTGCACCTGGACAAGCTATGCTACACATCTCGTCCTTTTCTGGAAACGAATGTTACGTCCTTGGAAGGTACTGCTGTAGACAAAACTGTTACTGTTCTTGTGTCTTGCCACTTTATCGCAACGACTGAATCTTTGATCTGTGCCTTGAACTCGCCTCGTGGAAGTTTACCATTTTTCTTCGCCATTTCTGGACGACCTTTTCTGCTGACTCTGACAGTACCTACAGAATATATTCCATTATCCAATAAAGTTTTCATTAGAGCGTACGGAGTGAAATAGTTGTCACATGTAACAACAATACATTTACCATTTTTCAAAGTTGAGCGCAATTCAAGTACAACCTCTTCGCGAAGAGTAATATTGGCATTATTGTCTTCCCCTTTTACACAATAGATCTGGAACTTCAGTACATAGCCTATCGTGGCATTAGCTAGGCACCAGATCTTGTACCTTTGTTTTATAGACTTCATGCGCTCAAACTGTTTTATGCTCGAGCCTCCCTTGAAATGTATCATAGCTTCATCAGTGGATAATTTGCCTGAATGATTATATGTCTCTTGTAACTGACACATTACTAAATGACCCGTTTCGAAATTCTTTTTCGGGTTATGGTGAAACATGTAGACACGGAACGAGTGATGGAGGTTGGCCGCGCAATAAGGAGCAGTTCATGATTGTGGCTGGCTTGACCTCAGCTGCGACAAAGGGATTCTCAAAGCTCCTGCTCTGCTTTGATATCCACGCGGCGGTAAGAGTCACGCACTGCGCATGCGCGGCTTCTGTGCCGAGACCCTTCATTCTCTCCGAGGCTTCCGCAGCGCATCGTTTCCCTTTCAAGGCGCCGCCGAGCGGCCTTTTACTTCTTACGCGCCCACTGGCTGCGCTGTGCTGAGGAGCTTCGGACTGGCTGGCTCGTCGCTGGACCCGCGGCTCCTCTATTGTGGTGCCTCGCGCTTCTGCCAGACAGTGTGATGCGCCTTTTCGCTGAGACTCTGTCATAAGGGCACGAGTCTCGCAAAATTTTAAAATGGATGCCGTAGTTCCTCTGAACCAAAACGCACACAAACTGAAGAATAACATTACTCAAGGAAGATGCTAATTAATCGGTGCTGTATTGTTACAGCTTTCTTGACTGCAAATGGACACGTAAGTGGGCGTTAATGGAACTAACCAGGTATAAAGTGTTCAACGTTCTTTAAAGATCGCCAGTATGCAATGCTGCTGCTTCCTACGTGTGAATACTACATGGCTGTAAGCCAACCAGTCATGAAACAACACACAGCAAACTTGTAATCCTAGGAGAAATCGACACAGCTCTCCCTAGTCAAAAAGTAGATTTTTAATTAAAAAGACGAGTGAGTGCAGTATTCGCTATATTCGCTGAGCAGTATGAAAATGGTCATTTACTTGGGCCATGCGCACAACAAAAAGACTGGGACAGTGAAAACAACGCTCTTCGGTGTGCACCAGTTTATACATATTATTAATGCGTCTCGTAAACATAGAAAAGTTGTTGGAAAATTTAAAGGATATTCAAATATAAGTCAATACTGAGATTAAAATCAAAATAAAATTACTAAGAAACAATTCAAATGTGTGTGAAATCTTACGGGACTTCACTGCTAGGGTCATCAGTCCCTAAGCCTACACACTACTTAACCTAAATTATCCTAAGGACAAATACACATATACACCCATGCCTGAGGGAGGACTCGAACCTCCGCCGGGACCCGCCGCACAGTCCATGACTGCAGCGCCTGAGACCGCTCTGCTAATCCCGCACGGCAAAGAAAGAATTCCTCTAAAACACAAATAAGAGTAAAAAACGCTGAGATTGTGGAGAGGTACCAGGTGGTTATAATTAAAGTGCAGATACACAGAGAGGTCCAATGTGGGTTGTAATAATCGTACGGCAGTGAAACTTGGTGGATATTCTAATGCCTTAATATGGAACTGATTTACGCTGGCAAAAAATTAGTTCCAATTTAAGGGCCACCAGGTGCAGATCTGGCGCTGTGAATGCAAGAAATACGTGTAGAATTGTTTCCACATGTAGTGGATTAAGAAAAGGACGAGTGCTGGAAAGATTAAACAAGCGAGAAAGGTATAATACTGATTTTATTATTAACTGCCACTTTCACAGTTTGTTCAATATTATATTGGTCGAACTGTGAAAGCGGCAGTTAATAAGAACATCACCTCAGATGATGACGAGATGCTGTATGGCACCAGGTTTGCAGCTGGTGACCAAAATTGGAATTAATTTTTTCCAGCGTAAGTCGGTTCTACATGAACGCACTAGCATATCTTCCAAGTTTTGCTGCTATACGATAGTTAACAGCCCCAACTGGACCGCCGTGAGTACCTGCACTTGGACTAAAGCCACCGGGTAGCAGAAGACTACGGAGAAAGCATAACATGATCTGGTCACCTAGGCAGCTCGCAAAACCAAGCTATCGATACAGCATGAAGCCACAAATTATAATGAAACTAAGCAACACAAGTTACCTGGCAAACTAGGCAAGTAATGAGCTGCTCAGAATATGGACACGGGTGCTGCAATTACGATACTAACATTTCCCCAGCAGCAGCTAGCGTCCACCGATCAGTACCAGATGGCCATCCGCAGAGAAAACATTCGACACAGAGTCGCAGAGGAGACTCGCCCCTAACGTCCTCACGGTCCTTAACTGCCTAACTTTCGAAAATATCATATGGAGGGTTTGATCCGTTGCTATTGCCAACGTTACTGACGAGAATGTCACTTAAACCTAACTCACCTAAGGACATCACACACTTCCATGCCCGAGGCAGGATTCGAACCTGTGACCGAAGCGGTCGCGCGGTTCCAGACTGATCCGCCTAGAACCGCTCGGCCACAACGTCCGGCGTACTAGAGCATTCGACCGTCAGCTAGAAATGCTAGTTCTCTAAATTTTTTTAATGGTTTTCCTCGAAAAGAACGTCGAATGGCCATTTGAGTTCCTAAAGCATCTCCGTAACACTTGCTTGTTGTTCGAACCTACCGCTAACAAATCTAGCAGCCCGCTTCCGAACTGTCTGGATGTCCTCCTTTAATCCGATCTGTTAGGGATCCACGGTCGCAGGTTCGAATCCTGCCTCGTGCATGGATGTGTTAGTTAGGTTTAAGTAGTTCTAAGTTCTAAGGGACTGATGACCACAGATGTTAAGTCCCATAGTGCTCAGAGCCATTTGAACCATTTTTTTTTGTTATGGATCCCAAACACTCGAGCAGTACTCAAGAATAGATCGCACCAGCTTGCTATATGTGGTCTCCTTTACAAGCGAACCACTATTTCCTAAAATTATCCCAATAAACCGAAGTAGACCATTCGCCTTTCCAACCACAGTTCTCATATTCTCGTTTCATTTCTTTTCGCTTCGCAACGTTATGCCCAGGCATTTAAATGGCTTGACTGTGCCAAGCAGAACACTTGTAATAATGCAACCGAACATTACAGGTTTTTTCTTCCCACTCAACCTCATTACCCTACATTTTTTCACATTTAGAGTTAGTTGTCATTCATCACACCAACTAGAAATTTTCTCCAAGTCGTCTTGTATCTTTCTACAGTCACTCAGCTTCGAGACCTTACCGCACACCATAGCATCATCAGGAAACAACCGCAGATTTCTGCCCACCCTGACAGCTAAATCATGTATGTACACAGAGAACAACGAAGGTCCTATCACTCTTCCCTAGGGCACTTCTAACGATGCGCTCGTCTCTTATGAACATTCGCCGTAGAGGGCAACATACTGGGTTCTGTTACTTAAGAAGTCTTCGAGCCACACATACCTGTGAACTTGTTCCATATTCTCGTACCTTCGTCAACAGCCTGCAATGGGGCACCGTCTCAGATGCTTTATGGAAATCTAGAAATATAGAATCTTCCTGTTCTCCTTCAACCATAGCTCTTAGTATATCATGTGAGAATAAAACAACCTGTGTTTCATACGAGTGATGCTTGTAAAACCATGCTGATACGTGGACGTAAGCTTGTCAGTCACAAAAAAAGTTTATTATATTCAAACTGGAAATATATTCAAGGATTCTGCAGCGGACGCAATTTAGGGACATGCGTCTATAATTTTGCTGGTTCGTTCTTTTACCCTTCTTATATACTGGAGTCACCTGAGATTTTTTCCAGTCGGGTGGGACTTTGTGCCAGGCGAGAGATTCACGGTAAATGCAAGCTAGGCAAGGGGCCAATGGCATGGAGTACTACCCGTGAGCCAAAACTAGAATCTGTCTGGAAATCTTATCAAATATTGGCAGGGCCGCCTTTGATGCTATAATTAATAATGAAATGCGTTTTTATAATCAGTAGATTATTCTGTCGACCCGAATGGTAGCGTAGTAGCGGCTTCTTAACACACAACAAAATAACAATAAAACAATCACCTTAGGAAGCATCACTACAGTAGGCGCCGGAATGCATACAGTCATCCACAGTTAAACAAATGTTCCTGATCCACAAACCACATACATTACCCATGTGCGCCACTGAGACACGTCTACCTCCCAGAACGGTCAGTCACGAAGTGGCCGAGTACATCAGACTAGAAACTCCGCCCTTGCGCTGGAACAAGGTGAAGCTGTGCTGGCTAGCGCCCAGGCTATGCCTCTGGCGGTCCTTCAGACCCCCACAGGTTTCTGTGCGCGCCGAACATTGGGGCGCAAACCAGGACTGTGGCTCGCTGCGTTCCGTTAGGTCGCCAGCTCCCTTGCTTCTTGGGTAGCTCTTGAAAGGAAAGCTTTACTGTGCGCCAAACACGTCCTTGTAGTTTCTGTCCAGTCAGTGTCGTCTGAACACCCTCCAGCCATACACTCAGCATTGTGGATTTTTTCTCCACTCGTCCAATAAATACTGAAAAAATTTCCCGTTTTCCAAACCCTCTGACCTCATATAGCTCGCTAGCGCCTTTACCCTGACTTTCCCGTTTCACCACGATACTTTACGTAGTGCAAGTTCAGTTTAATGCTGTGTGTTCCATCTCATTACATTCCTCCAAATAATGAAACCCCCAAAAAGCAAAGGGTCGATCATCGAACATACATTCTTAGCACATTGAGTACATTAATTCCATTAAATAACATATCATTGTATTGTTTTGAATGAATAATAATCCAAGAGAACGTACAGGAGAAAGCAAAACTTCGGCAAAGGTTACCGTGTCCGATAATCTCCGAGTTTGCCCTATCTTGGGCTCTCTGTACCGCCGTATGATGACGTGTCTTACGCTCAATTTGTTCTACAAGATACCCTTTGTGATCCCATGAATTTTATCGTTATCGTTTCGTTACACCAGGTGTATTTCCCACCGGGAACCTCTTCGTCCCTCTCCCCATTGTCTTGACATTTGTCTAAAACGAACCGAGATACGAGGGTCGTTCAATAAGTAATGCCCCACATTTTTTCCTCAGTACATATTTATTACTAAGAGTCAGAATCTGGCGACAGTATCCATCAACATGTCTTGTTCATGTCCTATTTTTCTGCGTAGTCTCCACCACGTTCTATGGTCACTCGCTAACGTTGTGGAACAGCATGTATTCCATGCTGGTTAGAGCTCTTGTCCTGTAGGCGTAGCCATTGTTGAGTGCTACTTAAGTAAATAAATTAGAGAAATTAGAAAATAAATGAAAAACTTGGTATAGTTTAGAAGAATTACACACTGGCAAACAGCGGGCAGAGCAGGAGAGCAGAAGAGACAATGACCGTGAAGCCAGCAAGTTCCACATAAGCGGACGCTGTCGATTCAGCCGTCAGGGCATCGCCCGACCGGCTCACGTGTTTCTCAGTTGTCACATGTGAGCAAAGGCCCTCGCCTACATTCCAAGAGGCAATGACCGACGTTAAGAAGATTCTTCGAGAAGGTTTTCAACGTGACAGAAGAGGCAATGACCGTGAAGTCGTTCATCTCCAGTAAACTGAAGTGAATAAATTAGCCAGACGCAGTGGGCCCGACAGACGAAGGAAGAAGAGAAGAGTAGCAGTTGTTTTCAGTCAGTTTCGGTGCTGAAGACCGTCATGCAAGAAGAGACTAGATCATGCACAGACGCACGAAGTCCGCCGCTGTAATAGAATAGCAAGCAGCAGCCTCGGCGCCAGAAGACAGAAGTTAAAAGGTATTTGAAGTCTGATCTTTACTACCCGTGTGACTCGTGAGGATGGGAAGGTGACGGCCTCACATCAGCAGTCACCTGTGAGCTGGGATGAAGATCTGACAGCCGAAGACTGGCAAGCGGGAGTCCGTGGTTCGAGTCCGGGACACTGGCCTTCCCCCGCCGCGCCGCTCCGCTGGCCGACGCACAACACTGACACACGCGGCCTCATAGAGAAGAGAAACACTGGGACGCCACATCCAAGGTATCACCATCCGATGCACGAGTTCGCTCGCAATAAATAAACGGGCCACCTTGCGCTGCGCGTCTCCAGTCAGCTGGGCGAGACGGCGACACGAGATACACACTGCCACGCGTAATCAGACGCCGCCGCTGCCGTAGCAGAAGGCTTCGCAAACGACACAGCTGCCGTTCTCCGAGCCAGAACATCGAGTAAGGAAACAGTTGTACCAAACTTGCAATAAAAGTTATCTTATTTAAAAATGCTGTTTCATTCTACCTCATATCCGAGCCAAGGAAGAACCTACCCTACCCACATGTTGTTAAGAGAGAAAAATTAATTTATTTAGTATTTTCACACTGACATAATGCTTTAGAATTAAATGCCCATTGCAGTAATGCTCATCCTGACAATTGATTGGCATCAAAAGAGAAAACACAGTTACATGTAGTAGCAGAAGCGTTACATTTAGTGACAGAATTGTTACACCATGTTTTCACTGCATTACTGACGCTCTCGTCATCTTCAAAGTGTGTTCCCCGCAGAGAATCATTAAGAGGCACGAAGAGATGCAAGTCTGATGGTACCAGGTTTCGATCGTAGGGCGTATGAGGCAATGAGGTCCAACCAAATTTGCCGATGTGTTCACGGGTTCTCAGACTCGTTTGTGGGCGAGCGTTATTGTGTTGGAGCTAGATTTCTGCTGGATTCTTGCCCGATCTAACACATCGTAAACGGTTCTTGAGTTTATTCAGAGTCTTCACGTATGCCTCTGAACTGATGGTTGGTTCGCTTGGCATCAAATCCACGAGAATGACGCCATCAGAATTCCAGAAGAGTGTCACCATGACTTTTCCGGCAGAGGGTGTCGTCTTGAAAGCCTTCTTTTGTGGTGAATGACGGTGATGCCACTCCATGGTCTGCCTTTTTGTTTCCGACGAAAAATCGTGCACCCAGCTTTCGTCCCCTGTAACGGTCCGTGACAGAAAGACCTCGCCATCGGTCTCAAAACGCTCCAACACTTTAGATGAAAAGGCCTTTCTTTGAATCTTGTGGTCCGCTTTGAGCCTTCGTGGAACCCATCGTGAGAACCTCTTTGAATATCCGAGAGTCTCGATCATTGCAGAGGCACTTCCAATGCTGACCGGAAACTGTAGAGCCAATTGACGAGTTGTGTTGCGCCGGTCGGCATGAATAATGGCATCCGCATGATTCAGCACGTCTGGAGCAGTGGCTATGACTGCACGTCCCGAGCGTGGCTGATCAGGCTCTGTTTCATCATTTCCTGAGGCTGTAACTTTCTTACCCATCACCCAACTGTACTTCTATGAATTGCAGCAGCGCCATACACTGCACACAAACGTCTATCGATGTTCACCACGGTTTCTTTTTCTGCACACAGGAATTCAATAACAGCACGCTGGCTGTAACGTAAGTCGTATGTAGACGCCATTTTGACGCTATACTACGGCGCTGCCATCTGCCAGAACGGTTCGAAACTTCACTGGTACACAGAACAAATATTAAATGTGAAGCACCAAAAAGGACGTTTGTATATTAATGGCTTTTTTTTAAAAAAAAATTGGGACTTTACTCGCATATAATGGAATAGATCTCAAACAACCCAGTCTGTTTCCTACACTGGGCAGGAAATACAAGCACATTACATACGAGTATTCCTCTATTTTACTGGTCAACATTCCAGTATCGCACATCTACCGTCTTCTAAGCGACCGCCGAGTACTTCAGAACGATATAAATTTCTGCAGTACTGAGCTCTATAGGCGTCTTATTGAACCTTATTTTTTTCATAACACTTCAATGTATTACATACACAGTTTCAAAACTCCTTTCCGTTTCAGTTTCTAAATATCTTTTCTGGCATATGATCTATACTTTCCGGCATGCAAGAACTCTGTCCTTAAAATTCATTATGACTGCGTCATACGATTCCAGCTGCGTTTTGCCAATAACAGGTCGAATGTCCTATTTTAGTAAGCGAATGTTTCGGGGTTTATTGAGGTATATTGAATGAGATAATATAATCTCAAGCAGAATGAACCGCAAGTGATTGAAGCACATGATCTTGATGGCCATTGTCAGTCACCATTACGCGAGATGAACGATGTGGAAACCTCTCATGGAGCAACTTAATAGCTTCGCACTAAGTGTGATTGGAGCGTCATCCTATTGAACGAGCTGCTCCTGAACGTTTATTCCGTTCAGTTGAGACCACAGCAAACTGTGACTTGCTGTGCATGCATATCCTTCTCTAGAACCGTGCAAGCAGATGCGACACTTCTGTTTACTCAAGATTCTATTAAAGTGAGTGTGTGCCCCGTCACCAAAAATTATATTCCTAGCTAAATTGTCATCTTCAGAGAAACTAGTAAACAAAATGTCATCTTTTCTTATGATCAGCTTCTTTCAGAAGCTGTGTTAAGCGAATTCTGTAAATGCGGTAATGGAGATCACACCGGAGTATTCGCCATATTGAAGAATATCCCGGAAATCCAAATTAAGTGATAATTTTGAAGGGAATACTGTGAGACACTGAGTTCGTGAAATTTGCTGAGATTTCACCGATGCCAGAATTAATTTCTACAGAGAGGGCGATCAGAACCAGTATATATCGTCGCAGCAAAGTAGAACAGACAGAATAAACTGGAATTTACATGTGCCTCATGTGGGCTCCCACCAGGAGCAGGTAGCCAAAGGTAAGTGTCGCATTGGTTGACCATAAAGGAACTGCGCTAACTGACCTGTATCCCCATCTTAGCGCTCACACTCGGTGGGTTCGGGATTGTTTCGGGATGTTACGGTTGCCAGGATCTACAGTACTAGGGTTGTAGCAGGCTGACACAAGCGATCGAATGGTAGCATGTATCATGGATGTAAAATACCGCAGTAGAGGCTACCTGAAGAACGTGTTTTCCTTAATCCTGACGATGAACGGTACTGCCAATAGGCCATATTTTGGGATGGTAGTGTTGATGTTTAAAAAATGTAGTACCATGTTAAAGGGCTATGGATATTTTTCTCTTTTATTTATTGTTTTATAAATTTTCTGTTTGCCCTGTATTTAATTCGTCTAATTATTTAAAATGCTTAAATTACATTACAGATTCCGATGAGGATGTTAATTACAGCTGTATAGCTGCGCGGTCTTGGGCGCCTTGTCACGGTCCGTGCGGCTCCCCCCGTCGGAGGTTCGAGTCCTCCCTCGGGGCCGGCCGGAGTGGCCGTGCGGTTCTAGGCGCTAGGGTTTCGAAATTGTAAGCAATAATAACGAAGTAAAATATCTAATTCTTGGGACGATAAAGAAGCAACGTCAGTGGACTAGCGTAACAGCTACATTGTTACGAACCAGCACAATATTTATCACAGATCGCCGCAATGACAGTGCCAAGAGCTCGCAGTATTCATTTTTGAGCCCGTTTCAGTCAACTTTACATTGAGTTTGCCATGTGTTCATTCATTCGGTGCTTTATTGCGCCCTAGAGACACAGATGCGCAAGATTTTATGCGTTTTGATAAAATGTTTTCACAATTAGCATGCGCTGTCCAGTAGTAAACTCCACCATAGTCCGACACTCAGTCAAGAAATACGAGAAATTCCGGTTCATGGCATAATATGAATGTTTACGGAAACGGAAATGATGCACGACAATGCGGTGAACAAACAAAGAAAAATATACTACGTAATTCAAAACCGGTGCGTTTTCCAAGGTCGCTTTATTGTGAATGAAAATATCTCCACATCTCAGGGAAATGTGTCACGATCGAGTTTATTGAGTGAGTTATCTCTGGATGTGATGGCGGGCGATTCGCCCCATAAAACCGTCAGCGGCGCGAGTCGCGGATGGCTGCCGCCTATTAGAGCCATTAAACAGCGCGACCAATTCGCGCGCCTTATCGCCTATCTTATCGCCGTAGCGTGATTGTATTTGGGTAGTAGGCTGCGCACGTCATTAACGGATTTCAGTTTATACTGCCGGAGATTAGGTCGCCACCATCGCCCGTTCTAAAAGTCTTGCCCACGATCGGGTCCACTCGGTCACAGATTTCAACGTCTCTCCCGGAGACAGGTGGACTCGACTTAATAAAACGTACAGAGCCTTTCTTCGTTTTATGAGGCTGAGAATGCAGTCATTAAAAAAGCTGTAAAACCTGCGACTTCGCAGGAGGTAATAAGAAGATTATTCCCGCGGGTGGTGTTGATGTTGGTGATACTTAAATGGCGTCATCTGTTATCACTACACACTGCTAGGAAAGCGTACTAATCCACAATAGGGCCTCCTACCGCTGAAACACGGACACGAAGAAGGCAAAGACAGAAGACATAAGTTACATCGACATTCCTAACTTTACGTAAGGTCAAAGATTGCAGCTTCACGTCTGGAAAAAGTCCTTTGTCCTAGCGAACGTCGACCTCAAGGTAGTCGAGAATCGTAACATCACAAAGTGGGATTTCATTTTGCAATCATCTTCCAAGTATTGAAGGAGGAATCAGATACCTCCGATTTTCCTAGCATTAGCTGAATTTTCCGTCGGTACTTGACAGAACATGACAACAGTTTTAAACAGAAGAGTCTTTCATGTTATGTTGAAAAAATTATTTTCGGTTTCCTCTCGGCTTTCGGCTTCTTTGCTCGTAGTCAGATGACACATAAACACCAACAACACGACATGCAAAGTACAAAGATATTACCTGTATAGAGAATATGGTTCAAATGGCTCTGAGCACTATGGGACTTAACATCTGAGGTCATCAGTCCCCTAGAACTTAGAACTACTTGAACCTAACTAACCTAATGACAGCACACACATCCATGTCCAAGGCAGGATTCGAACCTGCGACCGTAGCGGCCGCGTGGTTCCGGACTGAAGCGCCAAGAACCGCTCGGCCACACTGGCCGGCTACAGAAGATACAAAAAATACAAAAATTGTAACATGCAGAGTGCATACGAAGGAAACTATTTCATTTACTTACTTTTAACTAAACTTACTTTTAACTAAAGATTAAAAACATAGGTATCTATGTGTATACCTTCGCACTTAACAGCAGATGAAAAATAAAATTGAATTTACAATTTTAATGTAATAACTGTATGACACAAACTTATCTTAACAGAGGAGAAAATGTCATATTACAGCTGTAAACGCAATTTTTTTTTCATCTGTTGTTAAATGTAACGCTATCCTGGTAAACAGTCAGCCGAAAGCTAGCTCATGATCAAAGAAAGAGATTCTTATTTAATACCTCGAGGTTTTGTGCTTCGTGGAGAGGAATGTGTCCAACGAGATGCAAGAACGTTTTCTAGGTCACAAGCAGAGCTTGGGAGACACGCAGTGGATTTCGTCATTTGCTGTTGAAGCTTGTATTTTGGGACGTTTTTATTTGATAACGTATGGGCTAGAATATATGCTGTTTCAGAGCATCGGCACATTGGGCATCCGTCAAAAACACAATGTTTATGACTTGCTGATTCCCTCATCATTCGGTACAGACGTAGCAACGTGGCTAGAACATGGTCAAGGGCGAAAAAGTTCGTTTTAATACATGCAGCGGAAGAGGTATGTTGTTTGTTTAATGTTAAAAGTAACAATTATCACAAGAAAAATTGCCTAGACGAGACAATTTTCTGTGTATCTGGAAAGGTCAAATGTGTAGGACGGAATTAATGGCTCAAAATAATGCCAACACTAATTTTTAAATAAGTGTAGCAGTTGGTTGTCTGATCCCTAATTCCTCCGCTCATCTTCGACAAACGCAAACAGAGCTAACGTAGCTACTTATGCACATCCGTCGTCGTACGAAATTTTCGTGGTTTTCGGGTCAGATATAGTCGACAACTGCTGGCGACAAGCACTGCGGTCACAGAATGCGTTTCCGACCACCTCCTGTGTGATGTAGCAACTAATGTGCGAGCATGTACTCCCTCAGATTCAGCGTGCGACTAGCAGGTGGCAGAGTCGAGATGGCTGCCTCTCGCCAGCGGGTAGGGGTCGTTGGATGGGTGTGTCTGTACAGAGAGGCGCGCAGATAGCGGCAAGGGTGTCGCTGAGCTGTGGGGTCTTTGAGAGACTCTCTGCCTTTTTATTCACACGGGTGTCAATTTCACACACCCGTACCATTCCACTACTCACGAAACGTTGCAGTAATGTACTGATGGTTAGAAAATGGGGTGGTGCTTGGCCTGCGTAAAGCACAGACGCCGTCTTTCTTCAGTGATAACGTTCTCCAATAGCCCTGGCAGTCCATTACGCAGAAATCGGTGACATATGGCATCTGTTAATATGTTTGGCAAAGTGTGTTGCCTTATGAGTCCATCACCGGCAATTCCTGCCTGTAGTGAAACCAACCATAATGCCTCACCGCTATGGTAGTTAGAGGATTTTACAAAGCCTTCGCTTGTGAATCCTGCCTACACCACCGAATACTACACATTACTCGTCTCAAGTGAAACGGCCCAGATGTCAACAGGTGTTAGTTTGTGGAGAAATACGAATTTTTCTTCCAGTTTTGATCAGCACTATCTCCTGTCGCAATATGTGACACAATTTTACCTACAACATTCTTACAACACAACTGAGATGCGGGAGGTGTCGCAGAGATTGTTCGCTATCCAGTTTTCCGCTTCAACAGAAATCCGTCACACATACACGTACTTCGCCTTCAAATGGAGAGACCTTTCTTTCTGTATAGGTTTCCGCCTGACTCACACAATACGAGCAGCCAAGATGCATGTTCTGTGGCAAACCTAACGATCCAGATCTGCAGCATTCATTGAAACCTGCCCAGAACTTGCAGTTATCGTAGACCGGTGGCACTGACCAGTTCCGAGATTAGGATGCGCGGCTTCACCAATCCCCGTACCCATCGGAAACAGGTCCACTTCCCTGGTACGCTGCCCATTCGGCAACACCTGCTGGGCCACGTGTCACCCGTCGAATGCTACGGAGCAGCTGAGTTCCTAGTAGCTTCGGACTCTAGCCTGAATGGCGTTTAACCTGTGCTCTGCTGTGGGCTTACCGTATCTCTCTAAAACAACATCTTTACAGGTCGATCTTCTCTCTTACTTAACCCTCACGACCTTCCCATACTGCTCACATTCTGGGGCCAGCCCTGCAAGTGATAGCAGACTAAGAAGTTCCTCTGAGTACCAACCCGAGTGCAGTGCCGCTGACATGCAATATCCTAACACGCTTTGCCGCTTAACCTGTACTGTGGACTCCCCGTAGCGCTCTATAACAAAATGTTTACATTGGGTTACTCTCACTTACTCAATGCTTACGTCCTTATCACGTGGCTCACACTCTGGAGCGAGCCGTGTGTGTGCGGCATGACACATTCCACCTGAAGACCAATGCACGCGCAGTGCCGCTGACTGACACAAAATCCTACCAAGCTTTGGTCTCATGTTAAGCCAGTAAACGGATCGAAATGATCTGTGCAAACGTTCTCCAATCGTAACGGCATCGAAACGGAGGACAACACAGAGACGCCGGAATAGTAAACTCTTTTTTTCAAAACTATCTCACAGAGATAGATCGTACTGCGGTTCCTCATTTAAATCTTCGCACGAACCTCAAAATGACACATGTCGAAATAAGTGACAGATATAAAATCATTAAGTCTCTCAACAGAGGAAAGGACTCAGCGTAGATTACGCGGAACAACCAATCCCTCTTCTGGCAGCAACGTTGCGTAACACACTGGAGGAATGAAACGTTCCTAGTAGCTGGACAAAAGTGGAGCCCATTAGCGCTTTCAAGAAAGGGCATCTAAAAGACACAAAAAAGTTGTAGCCCTAAATCGCTGATGACGGTCTGTTTTATACTTGTGGAAAATGCTTTACGCCCACCTATACTTTTGGAGCATGAAATATAACTCCATGCTCTGCTGTCGCTGGTAGCACACCGCGTCTTGTATCGTCCACCGCGATGCTCAGAGTCACAGCACCAAGTTACGAACCTGAAAATGGGCGTATAAAATCCCGAAACTGGTCGCATCCTAAATAAAAGAACCTCACAACTGCAGCGGTATTTTCAACTTCTGTGGAGTTTCACTAAGGACAACGTTTATGCACCAACACTACTGCAGAACCTAGAAGAGTTGAAGAACTGGGTCGATACTGCCATAACATCACTGATGGTGGACATGCTTCCCCTGTCATGGGAGGAATTCGACTATCGTTGTGATATTGTTCATATTGCTGGCGGTGGACATATTGAACGTCTGTAATCGATACTTCAGAGATTCGTAAATGTGTGTCCTAAGTTTCATATTTGTATCTGTTGTATCTCTTACAAAAAATGGCTCAAATGGCTCTAAGCACTGTGAGACTTAACATCTGAGGTCATCAGTCCCCTAGACTTAGAACTACTTAAACCTAACTAACCTAACGACATGTCACACATCCATGCCCGAAGTAGGATTTGAACCTGCGACCGTAGCAGCAGCGCGTTTGCAGACTGGAGTGCCTAGAACCGCTCTGTCACAGCGGCAGGCTATCTTTTACAAGATTATATACTGCACGTTCGTTGCAGAACTCCGTAGAATACATGTATTTGGAACGTATATACAGGGTGCATCATAATTAATGGCGTAAGCGTATACGGTTGAAAGTAGACGATACTAGAAGCAAAAAAGTCTCAGTAAAAATAGAGTCGAAAATGGAATCGTTAAGAGCTACGAGCAATTTTTCATTTTCGATACTGAGAAGCAAATCTCTTCTACTGCAAGTTCCTTGCTTTTCATATTTTGTGAACTGGTAGTATGGACCAAACCAAGAAAAAAACTCCAGGAAACATGTGCTCTAAAATGCTTTTAAGGTATGTATTTTAGAACACATGTTTCCTGGACTTTTTTTCTTATTTTGATCCACACTACCACTTCCCAAAATATGGAAAGCAAATAACTTGCAGTAGAAGAGATTTGTTTCACAGTATCGAAGATGAAAAACTCCTCATATCTTTTTAGGTATGCATTTTCGACTCGACGTTTGCTGAGACTTTTTTGCTTCTAGTAACGTGTACTTTCAGCTGTATGCGCTAACACCATTAATTACGATACACCCAGTATATACGTTCGTAATACGTATATTCTTTTCGAAATACGCAGCAGTATATGGATTAAGGTTTTCAACTACCTAGGAGAAATGAGAGCAACATAGTGTTTCCCAATGTCAATAATAATATTAAAAAAACTTGATTCTTGTTGGTGGAAATTATGTACGTACACAACATATAAATTTTTGCCTGTGAACCAGTGCTGGGCGGAAAACAAATTAGCTATACCTTTTTGTGTTTAACTGTTGTAAGGTTTTTGTGCGTTTATCTCTGCAGTTTTGACACCTTAGTTTACCAAAACTACTGTTCAGCGGAGAGATGTGGTCGAACAATCTTCTCGACGCTCTTGCTCACGCCAGCTTCTGGCCTTCGCTGTTGTTCTACTGGCTCCACACTCCCCAGCGCAAGGCTCGACTAAAAAAATGTAATTACACGATGTAGCAAGAGGCAGCGACGAGGAGGGACAGTGAACCGCTTTGCTTGTTTTAATTACATTTTAAGCGTCGTTTCGGGCGTGGAATTTTAATAGTAAAACAAATGTGCGGGTTAAACAACGGCCGGATCAGTATAGATTCTATAGGACAAGCCGACGCGCCTCCGATAATATACTGCATAGTTTATGTTATAGGATCTGTCCTGCTAGCATAATTATGCCGTCCTTCCTACTATTGTTTGTACAGATCTTACAAACATTCTTAATACCATCAGCAACGGCAGTCGACAGTTTTCATACGCGCAGTGTTTGACCAAACGAAGGAGGGAAGTAGAGGACAAAGAAACAAGCAAACAACCCTAATACACACAGATCCAGAAACCAGTGCCTTCTTTGATACGACGTAATCACTAATGGAGTCATGCCAATGTTAGCCCTTTTAGGTAGCCGCCGGTGTTAATGGGACAGTTGTCGGCAGGGGGAGGTATGCCAGCCCCGCATCGAATCCACCCGGTGAGTTACCTACGAGGTGTCAGTGGGCAGGCTAGCGTGGATGTGGTTTTTAGGCGGTTTTCGACATTCAGCTAGGTGAACACTGGGCTGTTTCCCTTGTTCCGCTTCAGATACGTGCTACGCAAACATTTAGAATACTTGCTCATACTTACGCACAGAATTCACTCTACACACAATCAGATTGGGCACTGCTTCTGTCCTGGTGGCGTGAGGGACGGGGAAAGGGGGGGGGGGGGGAGGGTGTGTGTGAGTAGGAGGCTGATGACCTTAGATGTTTGGTCTCCTTAGAGACATACTCAGCAGCAGCAGAAGCTACTGTTACAACACTGTACTGTTAATGTCTAAGGCTACATCTTTACCGAAATACCGCACGTGGGTCGTACGCTACAAAGTGATAGCTGTCCTCGTTCGACTATCATCACTCCGGATACCTAAGTACTAATAAACAGTGTCTCGACAACAAGCGTGTGGGTCGTGGGTCACAGTTCCATGATTTGTCAGGTCTCTGGCTTCAATCTGTTGGATTGTCTTGTGTGGGGTTGCCTGAAAACTTTGGTGCATTCCAGCCCAGTTGATAGCGTTCCTGAACTCGGGAAACGGATTTTGGACGGAATTTTTTAACGTGCTGGACATCGACGGGGAGTTGCGCTGAAGCCCACCTTCACATGAATGGTGGGTATGTGAAACACTAATTGTGATGTGTTTTTTTCTCATGTGCTTATCTGCAGTTTGGATCCTCCGGGGAGGGGGGAATTGGTTTATGTACTCCGTCATAATACTTCGTATTAGGCAAACCATTGGATTCCAGACCAAAGTTTACTGGAATTATCTGCTTGTTTCACTGTCCTCTATTCTCCATTACGTTTGTACCTACAATAATCAAGCACGCATTGTGTTGCTTGCTTTCGTTTGCGACGGTACCTAACGGTTACTGCTGAGTAGTTGCTCTTCTAGACAACACTAAACACGAGCAAACCATTTGCGTCTGTACCTCCGGTTACTCACGGCTCTGTTAGAATGAATACACTACTGGCCTTTAAATTGCTGCACCAAGGAGAAATGCAGTGATAAACGGGTATGCAATGGAGAAATATATTATACTAGAACAGTAATTACAAGTTCACACAGTTTGGATACTAAGATCCTGAGAAATCAGTACCCATAACAACCACCTCTGGACGTAATAACGGCCTTGATACGCCTGGGCATTGCGTCAAACAGAGCTTGGATGGCGTGTACAGTTACAGCTGCCCAAGCAGCTTCAACACGATACCACAGTTCATCAAGAGTAATGACTGGTGTATTATGAAGAGCCAGTTGCGCGGCCACAATTGACCAGACGTTTTCAGTTGGTGAGAGATCTGGAAAATGCGCTGGGCAGGGCAGCAGTCGAACATTTTCTGTATCCAGAAAGGCCCGTACAGGACCTGCAACAAGCGGTCTTCATTATCCTGCTGAAATGTAGGGGTTCGCAGGGATCGAATGAAAAGTAGAGCCACGGGTCATAACACATCTCAAATGTGACGTCCACTGATCAAGGCGCCGTCAATGACGAATACACGCTTCCAATGCGCGTTCACGTATATGTCGCCAAACACGGATGCGACCATCATGTTGCTGTAAACAGAACCTGGATTCATCTGAAAAAAATGACGTTTTGCCATTCGTTCACCCAGGTTCGTCGTTGAGAACACCATAGCCGTCGCTCCTGTCTGTGCTGCAGCGTCAAGGATAACCACAGCCATGGCCTCCGAGCTGATAGTCCATGCTGCTGCAAACGTCGTCTAACTGTTCGCGCAGATGGTTGTTGTCTTGCAAACGGCCCCATCTGTTGACTCAGGGATCGAGACGTCGTTGCACGATTCGTTACAGCTATGCGGATAAGATGCCTGTCATATCGACTGCTAGTTATACGAGGCCGTTGGGATCCAGCACGGCGTCCGTGTTACCCTCCTGAACGCAACGATTCCACGTTCTGCTAACAGTCATTGTATCTCGACCAAGGTGAGCAGCAATGTCTCGATACGATAAACCGCAATCGCGATAGGCTAGAATTCGACCTTTATCGAAGTCCGAAATGTGATGGTGCGCATTTTTCCTCCTTCCGTAATACAATCGGAAAAAGTTAAGAGTTCTACTGTGCAGCACATTCAGACCTGTCGAAATACAAACTCCCTTCGAAAGTTGAAGTATGGTAATGTCCATTCAGCGCCTGGCACAAAATACCTTCACGATCCAAAAATTGCACGTTACCGCAAGAAAGTCTATCTCCTTGCAGAACTCACGTAAAAGTGTCCCTAACCGCTCCCTTGAGCTCTTCATTGGAAAAGTACTAGTCTCCAATTGACTCGCGTAGTGTTTCCCTACCGTGCAGTTTTTCACTGGCTGAAAGTTGTCCCCATCAAAAACAGATAGTTCGTAACCTCAACAGACGTGGTCTCAGTCAACGTGCTCACTTCCCGGACTAAACTAACAAACTGCTACAATATTTAAATGAAGAAATGTTACAAATATTCGGTCATACTCAGACTGTTCACAATGAATATAAATAGAGATTTTTCCGTAAATAACGAATATCTATATCTACATCATACTCCGAAAACCACCTAAGGGTGTTTGGCGGATGTATTCTTGCGGCAGTTCACGGTAAATGACGACGGATTATCGTTAAATTTTGTTTAAACAACAATATGTGCCTTCTTGACACAGTCGTCTTTCATTTCTCTTTTGAAGTGTGGCCGAAGTTAAGTCACCCGCAAGAAACGCCGATGGTTCCACCCTCTTAGGCGACGTGGGAGGAAGACTGGTGTCAACATACGGTCGCCAATTATCCCGGCCCACACGTTCAGGCAACACCGGTGGTGATGTTCGCTGTCACCACACGATGGCGGTTCTGCATACTATCCCACATATGATTCTAATGAAAGCTGAAGACACCACTCAGCGTAAAAGTATCTGTGAATAGGATGGATGACACAAATTCCGGAATCGTGGTTGCCTGGTGAAGAAACCAGTGACAAAACTGCACGGAGTGTGGCTAATCACTAAGGTTCACAAGGCCCGCTTGTTAGAAATCGCACCATCTGGAGGCATTGCTGTGGTCCATACAATCGTCCCCAAATGTGCTACGAATGTTCCTGTGAATTTCACTCGGTTTATGCACTTTAGGTCATACGTGTCGAGCTATACTTCGCTGTTGTTTGCAAGATGATGATACCAACATGCGCGCCTCCTTTGTTTTGGAGCTCAAGCTTCTCTCGCTGGAACTGCACATGAAAACAATACCTCTGTAGCGCAAACTTCAAACTATACCGTCGTGAAATTTCAACGCTCCAGCTGCAACACCAGAGGAAAGAAAAGTTATTGGGCGTTGCTTTCCTATCCTCAATCGTACAATAACTCATTGTCACTCCCGTAACAAAGTTAGTGATATGCGAGAGCAGTCGCAGGTAAGAGGTAGTCAATGACAAGGAGTCTATTCCCATAAAACAATTTAGCAAAACTGTAACGTTGAACTTTTTTTATGAAAAGTATATGCTGAAAGTAAAATTAATTGCTTGACATGTTCTTCTACTTACTTCCATTCTAAGCAACTTAGAGTGTCCGTTCGTGTGTTACGGAGCGCTGGCTATCATTCGGAGAGTGAGATCCATTTCCTGTACCCGCAGCATAGAACCCAGTAAAACATCATTCCAGCAATAAAACTTACGTACCTTTTCTCTTCATTTATGACGTGTGACTTCACAGCCCACCGGAAATATTATTCCTGCTACATCTGTGTGCTAGTCACGCAGTTCCTTACAACATCTGCAGTTACATCTACACCTTACCACAGTAAATTAAAGAGGCAGTAACTTCACCTGTGCACGGTAAACAGTTATATAAGTGTCATAGGTTCCTGTCGGGCTTGCCGGCCGGGGTGACCGAGCGGTTCTAGGCGCTACAGTGTGGAACCGCGCGACCGCCACGGGCGTAGGTTCGAATCCTGCCTATGGCATAGATGTGTGTGATGTCCTTAGGTTAGTTAGGTTTAAGTAGTTCTAAGTTCTAGGGGACTGACGACCTCAGCAGTTAAGTCCCATAATGCTCAGAGCCACTTGAACCATTTTTTTTGTCAGGCTTGAACAGTTTGTCTGCTTCTTAATTATCCTATGTAGCGCATGGAAAATATATTGACGCTGAAACTCGTAAGACTGTACGCATGTTAAAATCAACTATATGCACTTGATAACAGCTCGAAGAAACCTTCATAGAAATCTTACATTCCACGTCATTACTGAAACAAATCTACTCGCTTATTTTCGGATAAACTTCCATTTTTCAACCAACCAACAGTTCACGAGCAATATCACTGAACCATCGCCGTTCTCATTTCCATTTAATTGATTATTTTCTAAAGCAGTTTCTCCATTCTCAGACTCCTTGTATAATGGGCTAATTGCATCTCGGATTGTGCACTGATAACTGTGGTCGGATGTCCATGTCTTCAGACTGACCTAAACCCAAGGTTCCATGACAGTTGTGATCGTCATCTGATAACAACTGCTACTTTCTGGCAGACACTTTTTAGAGCAGTTTCAATGCATTTTGCATCTGAGATGGAAAGAGGAAGCGTCTCTGAGTTTGTATAACCGCGTCTGAGAGCGCGCCAAAAAGTCACTCTCAAGTTACCGGCATACTGTACTCATGTTCGCAAATCCATAGTGTGTGTGTAATATCAGTCTTGTTTAGTGTTATTTCCCATCAATTGTTGTTTCGTATTAGTTTCAGAAACAGTCAGCCATGTCGAAGAGGCATAATGCATAGTAGGTCATATAAGTAGAAAAAACAAATTGCCAAATGCTTCTCTCTCCTTTCTTTTACTTCAGAAGGTTCTGTAACAATAGTAAAAATCCGCAGAGGAAACTAGTGCACAGTGAAAACTAAAACAGTGGGTACGTTGTATTCACCCCTTAACAAAGGGATGTTGAAGATGTCATACACTGTTCGACTATTGGACACCGAACACTTTTATTCAACTGTCATTTCCTGATAGCAAACTTCAGTGCGAGACTTTTGTTTAAGCCTTGTCTCCTGTTTGTGCCGTGTCTATCGGCTCCCCTATCTCAGGTAGGTATTCCTTTGTGTCTCTGGTGGCTTTATTGTACACACGAGTAGATGGTGCCGGAAGCCTTTTGATGGAGCCGATTTGCGCGACGATATGGGTCAATGTCTTATGTAGCTTGCGGGGCTTCGTCGAAATTTGTGTCACACCTGCAAAATACAGCCACATCCAAACAAAGGCATTCTGCATGAGCGGAAAGTTCTATCTAAAGCAAAAGCTGCTTCTGCTGTGTGCGGAAGCTGTCTGAGACTATCTGTACGGTTCAAATGCTTCAAATGGCTCTGAGCACTCTGAGACTTAACTTCTGAGGTCATCAGTCCCATAGAAATTAGAACTACTTAAACCTAACTAACCTAAGGACATCAAACACACCCATGCCGAAGGCAGGATTCGAACCTGCGACCGTAGCGGTCACGCGGTTCCAGACTGTAGCGCCTAGAACCGCTTCGCCACATCGGCCGGCTATCTGTACGGTGAGAGCGGTTAAGGAAACAGGACAATGTAAGTGAGGATGCCTATAGACTCTGGCGTTCGCGTAATGTGTACACCTGAAATCTTTGAGATTCGGGAAGAACGTAGGACAATAGATTACAAACAATTATATAGAAAAAATGAATAACAAGAGGTCCAAAACAAATCAGCATCCCCAGATTTCATTATACTACATTTCACTTACCTTTGTTTTGCTTTCATTGCTATTCCTCTTATAATCTTGTTTAAAGCAGCGGCGCGGTTCCGGACTGAAGCGCCTAGAACCGCTCGGCCACCGCGGCCGGCGTTTCCCTCTAGAATCTACAGTAAAAGAGAATGGCCTGTAATGTTACTATTATGAAAATTTGCTCAGTACGTCACGGCAGATAAAAACGCTGATTATTATGCAGTTTCGTGACGAGTGAGAGAAACGTTGAAAAACGACAAACCTGAAAAAAATATAGATAAATGAAATCAATGATTATTCTCAAAAGATACAATTCCGTATTCACATACTTACAAGGTTACCGCCCATTAGTAGCGTGAAGCACGGCACATCAAGCAATTGAAGCAACTGCCGAAATGATGTTCGAAATAACTGACCAATCAACCTAGCCTTATGTAAGAGATATACGCGACGAATGAAGTTCTGATTAATGATTTTGAATAGGTAACGACAGAGCACGTAATTTGTTCGGTCGTTCTACCATCGAACAATTCATCACCAATCCTTCCTTTACGCCCTCTGAAAAGAAAGTTGCAAATATTCATACAAAGCTATAGTTATCATTATGGGATCGAATAAGGGTCTCAAGTGCAGTTAAATTCCACTTACACATTTCAATTAAATATCTTACATTTTATCTAAAGTTACGGTACATAGGAACATGTGTACTTAACTCTACAACAGCCAGAAGAGAAAGTACGCCACAGAATGCAGGAATAAATGAAGTCCAGTTTCATATGTTTTACAGCAGAAGATATACGGAGTTCGTTTCCCTTTGGCCGATACAGCAAAAGTATCCGATGAAATGTTTTTATTGTGATTTTAATTACAGAAATTAATTTACATAGCAAAATAAAACGTGTCACGAGCTGATCACAACGAGAAAATAGGAGAAACTGATTTAATTCGGAGATTTACCGTTATCAATCTCCCTGCGTGCTATTTGTGAGTGGGGAGGGGGAATCAGATAGTAGTACCACAAATACCCACTGCCACACAACGTTAAGCGGTTTCTGGAGTATAAATGTAGATGTAGATCTATCCCCTTACGATTCCTTACCATTCCTGAAAATAACAATTTACTGTTCACAGATTTCACTAAACCCACCCAAAGATTTAAACAACCTTGCATGAGTAGCGCCCATTAGACATTAGACGGAGGGGTTCCGACAGCCGATCAGTTCCAGTCATTCCAGCAGGAAGGAAGTAGACGGCCCGTGTTGTCTCTAGTTCAACCATGCCTAGACGGTTGATACCGCGGTTCGATCGCGTCCGCATTGTTACTTTGAGCCAGGAAGGACTCTCAACAAGGGAAGTGTCCAGGTGTCTCGGAGTGAACCAAAGCGATGTTGTTCTTACATGGAGGAGATACACAGAGACAGGAACTGTCGACGACATGCCTCGCCCAGGCCGCCCAAGTGTTAATACTGCATTGGATGACCGCTACCTACGGATTAATGCTAGGAGGAACCCTAACAGCAACGCCACCATGTTGAATAACGTTTTTCGTGCAGCCACAGGACGTCGTGTTTTTATACAGGGTGTGCATAGCTAAATTTCCTGTTTCAAAACGCTGTAGAAAGAGAACCACTGTCCAGAAAGACATCAGATACGAACAGCATATTATGTATGCAGGGGGAAACGACATGGAGCAGAAATATGGGGGAGGGGAGAAATATGACCAATAGTTCGTTCCGTTGCAAACATCAGAATATGCTCAACAGAGGTGCGACGCACGGTTGTTCCTCTGTTTGGTTCCGAGACGCCCAGTACAACTTTCCATGTAGGATCGCGCGTTCTGGTAAAGCTCTTTCACAAGAACGGTGACTGTGGGTCAGTAGCCCAGCAGAAGGTTCCGACACTCAAGTGTATAAAGAAAGGCACTGGTCCGATGTCTGCGGATCAGCGGGAGGAAATCAATTGATCCGACGTACCGGGTGATCAAAAAGTCAGTATAAATTTGAAAACTGAATAAATCACGGAATAATGTAGATGGAGAGGTACAAATTGACACACATGCTTGGACTGACATGGAGTTTTATTAGAACTAAAAAAAAATGCAAACGTTCACAAAATTTCCGGAAGTTGGCGCTTCATCTGATCAAAATAGCAGTAATTAGCATAACAAAGTAAGACAAAGCAAAGATGATGTTCTTTACAGGATATGCTCAATATGTCCACCATCATTCCTCAACAATAGCTGTAGTCGAGGAACAATGTTGTGAACAGCACTGTAAAGCATGTCCGGAGTTATGGTGAGACATTGGCGTCGGACGTTGTTTTTCAGCATCCCTAGAGATGTCGGTCGATCACGATACACTTGCGACTTCAGGTAACCCCAAAGCCAATAATCGCGCGGACTGAGGTCTGGGGTCCTGTGAGGTCAAGCATGACGAAAGTGGCGGCTGAGCACACGATCATCACCAAACGACGCGCGCAAGAGATCTTTCACGCGTCTGGCAATATGGGGTGTAGTGCCGTCCTGCATAAACATCGTAGGTTCCAGCAGGTGTTTATCAGCCAGGCTGGGGATGATACGATTCTGTAACACGATTGTCATGCGCATGTCACTCACGTTTTGCTATCCAGCGCCAACTGTCGGATATTTTGTGAACTTTGTTTTTTTTTTCATTCTAATAAAACCCCATGTCATTCCAAGCATCTCTATCTACATTATTCCGTGGTTTATTAAGTTTTCAAATTGATACTGACTTTTTGATCACCCTGTATGTCGAAGATGGAGCCACAGCATTGCAGCAGGAGTCGAGCGAAGTTGTGCAAACATGCAGTGCACGGGGATCTGCCCGAACGTTGGACATACCTGAGAACACGGTGCATATAATTATACGAAATATCCTGCATCGCTGTTTACACAAAATCACACACGTTCAACAGTATCTTTCTGCTGATCTTCCAACAAGACAAATGATTGCTCTGGGATTTCTTGCTTGCAAAGAAGTAGTCAATGAATGGCCATGGAGTACTCTGTGGACAGACAAAACCCATTTCCATTTGCAAGGACTTGTCAATACGCAGAGTTGCAGAATACGGGCAATGGGAAATCCGCTCGAACGACAGCAGCTACCACATTAATGTGGTGAGTGTGTGGTGCGGGTTGACAGCATCGTTTGTCGTCGGGCCGTATTTTTTCGAGGAGATGAGTGCTGGGGGGTCCTGTTACCCGTACCGTCACCGGTAAACGCCAGGAAAATCTTTTGCATACTAACGTCATTCCAACCCTTCAACAGTGTGCAAGTGTGGGTAGCATCATTTTTGTGCTAGATGGTGCTGCTCCTCACACTGCAGAGCCTGCGAAGCGGCTCGTGTAGAGGCATTTCGAAAGTGCTAGAACTGTAAACCGTCATCCCCTACAGCCTGAATGTGCATTTCTTCCGACCTTAATCTGTATGGGTTCTGGCTGTGGTTTTATCTGAAAGATGTTGCTTTCAGTGCTGCAATTACGAAGGTAGCTGAATTGAAGGCACGCATGTTAAACGCGACCCCAGACACACTCAGATCCCTTGTGTAAATTCCTGTTTTTCAATTTCAAGTTATGACAGAAAACGGTAGACAGCATACTGAACATGTCTTGCACCAGTCTCACGACAGGTAGAAACCGATGCCATTCAGGACAGTTAAAAGGCGACTTGTCTCATCCGTTGTTGTATGACCTCGACGTGGTGTATGGCTTGCATAACTAATAGTACCGCAACAGTTTAGTTGCGCTGTCATGTACATTCAATAGTGCCGATGCCTTAATGTGCAACTCAAGCCATAGACTTCATTTTGCGATTCATATGTCACTTGCAGCCGATCCCATTTATCTTAAGACGCCTACAGAGTCATCTATTGGTATATTTTATTGGCGACGTTGTATCTTGCGTCAATAATATGCTGTTAAAATTTGACGTCATTCTAACCAGTGCTTTTGTTCCTACAGCGTTTGAAGTCTGGAACTTTAATTGTGGACTCCCTGTACATGTGTGAGGTGACTACTCTGAAGGTGACGATGGAAATTAAGGTGCAAGGTAACTTCTCTGATTTTTACGGGGACATTCTTGAAAATTTAGGGTGCTACCTCATAAATGATAACTCTACAGTAGGTAGAAGGTAAGGTTGACAATTCTTGAACTATGTGAAAAGAAACGTAAATTTGCCGGTCGCTGTGTCCGAGCGGTTCTAGGCGCTTCCGTCCGAAACCGCACGACCGCTACGGTCGCAGGTTCAAATCCTGCTTCGGGCATGGATGTGTGACATGTCCTTAGGGTAGTTAGGTTTAAGTGTTTCTAAGTTCTAGGGGACTTTTGACCTCAGATGTTAAGTCCCAAACTGCTCAGAGCCATTTGAACCAATTGAAACGTAAATTTAGTTACAAACTACGTGCACACACTTTATTCAACATGTAAACATCACTATAGATATTTGGATACAGGTTATGACATGTTTCATATGTCTGGCATCATTGGTGATGATGTGGCACAGGCGAATAGCGAAATTCTGCATGGCCGGCTGAAGTGTCGGAGAATCGATGCTATCGACGACCTCTTGAATGGCTGTTCTCAGCTCAGCAACGGTTTTGTCTTTAATAGTGTCCCACAAAAAGAAGCCGCAAATTTTTTGATCCGGAGCCAGAATGCGGTCCCCAAAATGCTCCTACAGGACATGAAACAGTCTCCTGTTTCGATGAGGTCGAGCTCCGTCTTGTATGAAACATATCTTGGCGAAATCAGGGACACTTTGGATAATCGGATAAAATCATTTTGCAAAACCCTCAGGTACCGTGCAGTGGTCACCGTGTCACCATGGAGTATCGCAACGTTTATTCCATGACTGGACATTACACACCATACATGCACCCGTTGAGGTTGAAGAGACTTCTCGATCCCGAAATGCTGAATCTCAGTCCCCCAATTGGGCCAATTTTGCATATTGACGAACCCATCCAAACGAAAGTGGGCTTTATCGCTAAATGCGCTTACTAGTTCCCATCATGCCCCACGGCCAACCGTGCGGTTTGAATATCCCGTCGTAAACCGTTCAGAAGTTAGGACGATTTTAATTGATGTAGTTGGTAATTCTTCCAGGTTATATGGTCGTGGTCCATGGAATTCTTCTATTCCGAACGTTTCTTCCAATACTACGTTGGACATCCTCCGTCGGCAGGACTCAGCAGGACCAGCCATACGTCAGCAGGACTCAGCAGGACCAGCCACACCTCTGAGGATGTCCAACGTAGTATTGGACGAAACGTTCGGAATAGAAGAATTCCATGGACCACGACCATATAACGTGGAAGAATTGACAACAACAATGCCATCCGGTCGTGAAAGCCTTCATTGTATGTCTCATTAATGTTGTTCAAAAATTGTCACCCTCTATATGGCGACTGTGCACCAGGTTTCCACATGCCGCGACCACATTCCTTGTGCCCCGGCGCTCCCTCGATACGGAGCATGTGGTCGCGGCAGCGAGACACCGGCCTGGCAGGATTTCATCTGCCCTATTACGATCTGCCTTGCTGTGTGCAGCCGGATATTATTACATTCCTGTCGAAGGCGGCGCGCGCGACCGCGTCCTCGCGGTGACGTCTCCAGACGCCTGCGGGTTGCCTACCGCCCAGACGCAGCCGAGCCAGCCCGGGCCCCGGCCGGCTCCGCCGTTTTACTGTGCCATAAAGACAGCGCGGCGGGCACTCTTTCTGGCCGGCCCGCCAGCCCGCTGTTAATTGGCGGGCTTCGCGACGGCTAATTGGCGTGCAGATTTATTGGCGTCGCCCTGCCGGAATGGCTGGCGCTCCGTCCACAACATAACGCGCCGCAAAGCAATCTCCGCCCATGGCGCGCCGCCCCCCCCCCCCCCCCCTCTCCGATTTCAGACCCAGTTATGCCACCCGCGCCGGCCAAACGCCTTCCTGCGGTATCGATTTCACGCGTGAACCGATCTCCGCATTTCAGCTATTTGTTCACCGCTCATTTGTAAACTTTAGATCATCAGACGCTTGGCTCAGACTCGCGGACAGCGAACTGACGTACGCGGCCGACCGTTAAATTTGCTGCTCCAGAAAAGATAGCAAATAAATGAAACGAACTTACTCTGGGGCATCAGTACAACAGGAGCAATCGATGATAGATTTTTGGGTGATCCGGAGTAAACAGTGCTGCCATCTCTGTCAGTGACAAGTGCTCTGACTGGACGGACTATCGAGTAGAACTGAGGCTCTATGGCAGATACGCCTGTGTCATTCCGTGCTGCTTCAACACTGTACCAGAATTTATCAGCTACAGTGGCTATCAAGAGATGGCGTGGCTGTATCTGTACAATTTAATACATTTTCTTGAGACCGAAAACATTCTCTCCACGAATCAGCACGGTATTCGAGAGCAACGTGCGTGCGAAACTCAACTTGCCCTTATCGTGAATGATGTACTGCGAACTATGGCTAAAAGGCAACACGCAGATTCGAGATTTCCAGATTTCCTAAAAGCATCTGACAGGATGCCCCACTCCAGACTGGCAACGATGGTGCTTGCGTATGGAATAAGATCGCAGGTAGGTGAGTGACTCAAAGACTTCTTAGGGAATAAAACCCAGTATTTTGTCCTCGACGGCGAATGTTCTTCAGAAACAAGGATACAGACAGAAGGGTTCCAGGGAAATGTGATAGGACTGCTGTTGTTCTCTGTAGCAGTCTCCGGTTGTTTGCTGATGCTGCAGTGGCGCACGGGTAACTGTCGAAACTGAGTGGCAATAGGATGATACAAACGAGTTAGACAGAATTTGTAGCCGGTTTGATAAATGAGGGCTATATCTAAATGTAGAAATATGTAAGCTAATGTGGATGATTAGGAAAAATAAACCCGTAATTTTCGGGTACAGCATTGGTAGTGTGTGACAAAGTCAGGTCGTTTAAATATCTGGGCGTAGTGTTTCAAAGCGATATGAAATGGAGTAAACATGTGAGGATTACGATAGGATAGGCGAATGGTTTATTGGGAGAATTTAAGAAAAGTGTGGTTCAAAATGGTGCTAATGGCTCTGAGCACTATGAGACTTAACTTCTGAGGTCATCAGTCCGCTAGAACTTAGAACTACTTAAACCTAACTAACCTAAGGACATCACACACATCCATGCCAGAGGTAGGATTCGAACCTGCAACCGTAGCGGTCACGCGGTTCCAGACTGTAGCGTCTAGAACCGCATGGCCACACCGGTCGGCAAAGTGTGGTTCGTCTGTAGAGGAGACCGCATGTAGAACGTTTTTGCTCGAGTGTTTGGGATCCGCAACAGGTCGGATTAAACCCAGACATCGAAGCAATTCGGAGGCGGGCTGTTAGATTAGTTGCCAGTAGGTTCGAGCAACTCGCTCGTATTATGGAGATGCTGCGGGGACTCCAATCGAAATCCCTGGACGAAATGTGACGTTCTTTTCGAGATATACTATTGACAAATTTTAGAGAAATGTCAGTTGAAGCTACTGCGGAACGATTCTACCGCCGCCAACATGCAACCCACGTGGGGACCCGTTGATGAGATCCGAGAAATAAGGCCTCATACGGAGGCACATAGATAGTCATTTTTCCCTCGGTCAATTTACGAGTCGAGTAGGAAAGGAAATGAATAGCAGTCGTTCAGTGTACACACCGCCTAACACCACACCGTGACATACGGGGTGTGGTTGTAGATGTAGATGTAAAAGCCGCGACTAGAGATTTACAATGGGTGAAGTGCAGCGTGGTTGTAATTAAACCCTCGCAATATGAACCTGTGCCGATGGAAAACTACTTGCTGAGGATCCAACTTTACAGCAATGATGTTCAGACTGCGCGCTGCAAGATTTGCGTGTTAGTGTCATGACTACCCGTTAGGTGCCAGTGCTGGTGTGGTGTCATAGGGCTCAGTGTGCCTTACACCTGCCGACAGTCAATACGGGTCTGCACAAGTTGAGCAGAGCCTCGCTCGTGAAGCTGTGTCGTCGAAACAACAGCAGGAGTGCTGCTGGTCTTCTCGAGTATTGACGCATTACAGGAATGCGGGGAGGTTCTCTTTCCGCACCGGGGTTGAAAAACATTATTCGGGAGATCGAAATAACTGCAGTTTTAGAAATCGCTCTAGGAAGAGGCAGGCGGTCAGTTGCTCAACAATTGTTGAAAAGTTAATGTAGCCACGGTTGGTATTTCTGGACGCAATGTACTATCTGTGTCACCGAACTGAACATTTCATGGCCCACCGTTCGAAAAGCGATGCGAATAATTGTGAAATTCTGTGTATAACCCAGTTACTAGGCGTCATGAATGCAGAGGGCCATCACATGGGGCAACGTTTGGAACCTGGGACGTAAACACGGTACTCAAATCACAAAGAAATTCAAGTCATTTTGACTATTTTTCGACCTTGACTGTCTTAAGAAATATGTAAAGTTTTCTTTTAAATTACCGCCCCCACTCACAAACTTTGTTGACTATTGTATTACTTATTTATTTAGCGACATGTTTCGAGGGAATACCTTGTCTTCAGGCTAAATGGCATTACAAAAACAATTGTACAGTAAGGTCAGTGTGCTATCCCACTGCATGCTCTCACCTCGCTGTTAAGGTATAAAGTCCTGTGTTGTTGGGAACACGAGTGGCTAGAAGTGACCGACAACAAGCTCCGTGTGATCAAGCCCACAACTCGGCCGTGGCGTACTTCCATCCAGCCACGTCGACGGGACGAGGTCCTCCTTACTCGTCTTCGCATCGGCCACAGCCCTATGACGCATGGACTTTTACTCCGGCGAGAGGACCATCCGATGTGTGGTGCTTGTGGCGTGCAGATCACGGTGCACCACATTTTATTGCACTGCATTTTGTTTGCTGACCAGCGGACTGCAGTAGATTTGCCAGCGGATCTGAAGTCTATTTTATGCAATACTCAAACGAATGTGGTTCGGGTTTTAAAGTTCTGTGAATTGTTTCACATTTTTAACAAGGTTTTGGGGAGATATTTTAAATGTGTCAGCGGGGTGGCTAGCTCACCCAAATTTTTTCGTAAGTGGTCAGCCAGTCTCATTTCTATGTGCTGTTCTTTTAGCTCTTTTGTGTTTTGTTTTCCCTCTGCTTTAATTTCTTCATAAGCTGTCTTGCCTCCACATTGGTTTTAATGCTTGGGAGAGTGCCTGTGCGATACTCATTGCGTGGTCGTTTCGTGTGCATGACTGTACGACAGTTTTCGTTCTTATTCTCATTCGTTTGTTTTCATCGATGTCAGGGGGCTGATAACCTCGCTGTTGGGCGCCCATAAGTTCGCAAACACACACTGAAGTTACATAGTCTTTTCGTATATTCTGTGGTTATCTTTGTTCTTCTGGCGTGGCAGTCTCGTTGTGATGCGCTGAGGCGTATCCACTTTTTGGTAGCGCCACATTCGAAGTACTTGTTGTTTCTTCTTCTTTAGATTTCCAGTGGGCTACGTTTCACATTCACACATTTCTGTGCCCCAGCAACTTCTTTCTCAAAACAGTTTTAGTATGCAATGACAAGTTTGTTTTATCGGAAAAGGCTTCCTTTCCAGAAATACCTCCATCCACATCCGTACTCCGTCAGCGACCAGACGGTTCCCGGTGGGGGCTGCTTCTGGTCCCACCGTCTGTTCCCACGTCCCTGTTCCACTCGCGAATGGCGTTTAGGAAGGATGATTGTCGCTAAATCTCCGTATTAGCGCTGACAGCCTAGGAGTCGTCAGCGGGTGTCCTCAGCACGCAGTCAGTGAAGAAGAAAACTATGTTTTATGTTGCAAGTTACACGAAATAATTTGTATGTAAATAAAGAAACATTCATTAGACAATTAGTGAGACAGTACAGCGGTTAGTACACTGACGTCATATTCAGGAGAACGGAGCTGCCCTGTCTGGCCATCGTGATGTGGGTCTTCCGTAGTTTTTCTGGATCGCTAAGGAAATGCCGGAATGGTTTCATAATCAAGGCCACGGCCTGCAACGTGTCCTATCGTCTTACAACACAATTTGTATGCTGTATGCTATATTTTGGCTCACTGATTGGCAAATTCTATATCATTGTGACGTGATCCTTGGGTTACTAGATGAATCTGTACTAACATTATAAACGCCGAAGTAGATACGTCTGTTACGCTTTCACGACTAAGCCGCTGGACTGATTTCATGAAATTTGTATGAAGATAGCTTGAACGCTGAAAAAAAAAAACATTGGCTACTTTAGAACTAGATATTTATTGATCTTATGAGCATCAAGAGGATGTGGAGTAATAATCCTTGAAAAAGCTATTTACTCTTTTATCGTACTTCTGAATATGTTTTTATTGTTCATATGTTCTATGCTATTTGAATCAATGTAATGAATACAGTAGTTATAAAACCCACAACGTGTTTCATTCATACTTACGAGGTGCATACAGAAAGTAAGGAGGAGGAGGAGGGGATTAGTGTTTTAACCTCCCGTCGACAACGAGGTCATTAGAGACGGAGCGCAAGCTCGGGTGAGGGAAGGATGGAGAAGGAAATCGGCCGTGCCCTTTCAAAGGAACCCTCCCGGCATTTGCCTGAAGCGATTTAGGGAAATCATGGAAAACGTAAATCAGGATGGCTGGAGATGGGATTGAACCGTCGTCCTCCCGAATGCAAGTCCAGTGTGCTAACCACTGCGCCAACTCGCTCGGTACAGAGAGTAAGGTGCAATTAGTCACGAAATGGAAACCACTGTGAAACGTTGCACAGACGTGTTGGGCTGTGTGTTGAGTATGCCTGTCGATCGCTTCACGTCGTTCTTTTCAGTTCAGAGAGCAGTGTGATCACGTGGAAATGCCTAAAACAACTCTGACTCCCGCCAAGTACGTGCATCTGGTGAGGGATTTCGCCTGAAGCTATGCAGTCCACGTAACATAAATGTCATGCATTTCTTTCTTCAAGATAATTTTCAGCCGCCTTCTGCAGGGGCAATGAAGACACTCCCGCAGCGTTTTCGATGGGAAGTGTTTCATAAGCCACGGTACTGCACTTAATTGACTTCCTCCGTTGTTCATCTCAGCTCACATGAACCCATGGCTACGGAGACAACATTGTGGCACAAACAACGAAAGGCAGATCAACGTAGAGAATTGGAGGAAAGCACGGGCGGCTGCTTTCTGTGACGAGGATACTGAAATTTATTTATTTATTTATTTAAATCTTTATTAACAAAATACAATACAATGTGATGATACAGAAAAACCCACCACCTTAACAAATTAGTGGGTCTATATATGAAACAACATGATACAGCAGCATTGTTGGAATAATTTTCTAAACTGGCATACCTATGACCAGTATTCAAGTAGTGGGCGAACAAATGTACTGTAACCTACTTCGTTTGTTTTCGGATTGGTTCCCAGGCAGGTCGGATTTCCTTGGCTTCGGTCTGGGCGTGTGTATTGTCCTTATCACCGAAATGGCTTCAAGTGAATACCCGCATCGAGCAGCGGAAGATCCTGAACGGGGTCTCCTGGCCAGTGAACCCTTACGCACCTATCACTTCATTTTACTGATATGTGAGCGCAGCTGCCGGTAACAGATAGTAAATAAATACGTGGATGGATTTATAGAATTAAGGACATCATGTGGGGTTCTTAGGGAAGCAGTTGACAATGGACGAGCGTGGCGTACACTTGTCATATCTCTTAGCGCTGGAACTGACTTAGTTAACCACCCCCTATCACCAGAAGAGCCTTGCGCCTCTCGGCGACCGGAACCGTAGGTGCTGACAAAAGGCGGGTGCGCGCATTTCGTGGCTGAAGAGGGACTCAGCCCGACAAGTAGCGGCGGCGGTGTCAGGCGCAGAGCGGCTCGCCTCATTTGGCCGAGAGGCGCCGCCCCCGTCGCCCCCGCCGCCCCCGCCGCCCCCGCCGCCCCCGCCGCCGCCTGCCACCGGCAACAGAGCGCCGCGACGGCGGACGCAGCACCGGGGGCGGCCGCTGAAAGGCGCCGCTCTCGCGGAAGTGATTATTCCGGCGCCGGGCCGTCCTGCTCCCGCTGCACAGTGGAGGCGGCGACAACGGCCGCCCTGCCTACAAAGCCGGCGCCTGCACCAGGCCCTCCTCGCTGCCTCCCTCCGTCCCGTAAGGAGCCCTAAGGAGCTCCTCTCACGCGTCGACCTCCGAAGAATGCCTTCACTCAGTACTGCGCTTCGTCCCCAGTATTCACCGCTTCCCCTTCCACACAGATGCCGCTCATTACAACTTTTCGAACTACAGCGCCTGGTGAAGAAATTTGCTTTATACATAGAGATATATTATTATTTTCTGTGTCTGTAACCTCACGTAATTCGTAACGTCCATTATTCTACACAGAATGTCTGGTATTTAAGAAGACGTCTGTACAAAGTCTACAAGACATACCCAAAACAGACATACTTTAAATGATAGTGCATCCCTCCAAGATTTTAACTAACATTCCAGGTTTTAAATGTCGACACGGTTTTGTGTAGCGGAAAATGTCAATATGTCTTGCAGTTGACTGAAATCACTGTTTCTGCTGTTGATTGGAAAGACACTCCGACAATAGCTCGTTTTGGATAGCTGTTCTCTGTGTTCCCTGTCTAAAGGCGAAAAACTAATTAAGCAGTGTATAATTTCTCTACATATTCTGACACGCCTGATACCTAGTTGCGATCTCTGAAACTACATCTCAATGTGTATAACGAATCTAACTGGATGCTACATCTGTTGATATGTGTCATTTTTGTCTATGTCTTGCAGTTGTCATAGTTGCCCTCCATAGCTGAGTGGTCACAGTAGAAAGATCCAGCTTCGATATCTTGTACAGCTGACGAATTGTCCTTGATGGGGGAACTTGTACTGTCTGCACCCAGCCTCATGATGCCGACTGAGGAGCTACTTGACCGAAGAGTAGTCACTCCTTGGTCTGAAAAGTGTGCAAGACGGCCGGGAGAGCGATGTGCTGACCTCACGCCCATCCGTACCGAATCCGAATGACACCGCAAGGCAGAGGACGACACGGCCGCCGCTAGACGTCCATCGGGCTTTCGTGGCTTGCACGTGTAGTTGTCTTCGGAAGCCCTGAGCTACCTTCGAATAACAAAGTATGTTAATAGTGGTATCGTCCAGAGATCGCGGTGCCTCACCAAAGTCGGCGGCTCGCAGCAATCGGCAGTGACGTAATGGTAGGCGCTGCTGAAGGCTACCTCTCCCCTCTCAGCATACAAGTGCCCTCACACGGGAGGTCAGTTGAAAGCTGAACATCCAAAAGAGCTCATCCCAGTTTGTGACCTCGGCTACAACGGTCAATATCGTAGTGTAGGACCAACAAGTACACTACTGGCCATAAGAATTGCTACAACACGAAGATGACGTGCTACAGACACGAAATTTAACCGACAAGAAGAAGATGCTGTGATATGAGAATCATTAGCTTTTCAGAGCATTCGCACAAGCTTGGCGCCTGTGGCGACACCTACAACGTTCTGACATGAGGAAAGTTTCCAACCGGTTTCTCATACACAAACAGCAGTTGACCGGCGTTGCCTGGTGAAACGTTGTTGTGATGCCTTGTGTAAGGGGGAAAAATGTGTACCATCACGTTTCCGACTTTGATAAAGGTCGGATTGCAGCCTATCTCGATTGCAGTTTATTGTATAGCGACATTGCTGCTCGCGTTGGTAGAGATACAATGACTGTTAGCAGAATATGGAATCGGTGGGTTCAGGAGGATAATCAGGAACGCCGTGCTGGATCCCAACGGCCTCGTATCACTAGCAGTCGAGATGACAGGCATCTTATTCGCATGGATGTAACGGATCGTGCAGCCACGTCTCGATCTCTGAGTCAACACATGGGTACGTGCAAGACAACAATCATCTGCTGGAACAGTTCGACGACGTTTGCAGCAACATGGACTATCAGCTCGGAGACCATGGCTGCGGTTACCCTTGACGCTGCATCACAGAGCGCCTCCGATCGTGTACTCAACGACGAACCTGGGTGGACAAATGGCAAAGCGTCATTTTTTCGGATGGGGTGCCGTTGGTTACACGTCTCGGTCACCTCTTGTTCGCGTTGACGGCACTTTGAACAGTGGACGTTACATTTCTGATGTGCTACGACCCATGGCTCTACCCTTCATTCGATCCCCGCGAAACCCTACATTTCAGCAAGATAATGCACGACCGCATGTTGCAGGTCCTGTACTGGCCTTTCTGGATACAGAAAATGTTCGACTGCTGCCCTGACCAGTACGTTCTCCAGATCTCTCACTAACTGTAAACGTCTGGTTAATGGTGGCCGAGCAACTGGCTCGTCACAATACGCAAGTCACTACTCTTGATGAACTGTGGTATCGTGTTGAAGCTGCATGGGCAGCTGTACCTGTACACGCCATCCAAACTCTGTTTGACTCAACGCCCAGGCGTATAAAGGCCGTTATTAAGGCCAGAGGTGGTTGTTCTGGGTATTGATTTCTCAGGATGTATGCATTCAAAATACGTGTGTGGTGCCACCGCCAGACACCACACTTGCTAGGTGGTAGCCTTTAAATCGGCCGCGGTCCGGTAGTATACGTCGGAGCCGCTTGTCGCCACTATCAGTGATTGCAGACCGAGCGCCGCCACACGGGAGGTCTAGAGAGACTTACTAGCACTCGCCCCAGTTGTACAGCCGACTTTGCTAGCGATGGTTCACTGACAAAATTCGCTCTCATTTGCCGAGACGATAGTTAGCATAGCCTTCAGCTACGTTATTTGCTGCGACCTAGCAAGGCCCCATGACCAGTTTCTATTGATATTGTAAATTTTGTACCTTCAAGAGCGATGTTCGTCATTAATGGATTAAAGTTAAGTATTCCACCAGCTACGTCCTTTTTCTCAATTCTAACTCCCTTGGCATGTTCCAGACCCCCCCCCCCCCCCCAGCCTGCGTGGGTAAACGCGTGCATTTCAGCCTCTTTTAGTACCAAGGGTTGGCTCTCCTGCCAACCACAACAACGTGAAAATGCACATTTTAGTTCTAGTATAATATATTTGTCCAATGAAACCCGTTAACCATCTGCATTTCTTCTTGGTTTAGCAGTTTTAATGGCCAGTAGTGTTGTTGAAGTTTCTGATGAAACGTGCTTTTGTAAATGTCGAACATTTTGTCTCCAGAGAACGATTTGTTACTTAGTACGTCATGTGATGCTTTCATAGTCAAAAACAGTTATAAATTATCCAGTACTACTGTTACATAAAACTGTGTTAAAGTTAAGTAAGTGTCTCATTCATTTATCTAAAGAAGTGGACTAATATTTCATGCGTACTAGTTTGATGAGCCTTCTCCCAGGACAATCAGAGAACCCACTTTTATGGAGCTACGGCCGGACGAAAATAGTCTTGTCAGGTCATAACATTAATGGTGTGATCCATGTTCTGTGCTGAGTTGTTTTCATTTTAGCCACAAAATGGAAACAACAGCGGCAGAACATCTGGAAGCACACCATTAATCAGTCACACCGAGAAAATCTGACCGATCACAACTCTGTATATTTCGAGTAGGGGCATGAGAGAGGTGCACACAATTAAAAGCCTGTAACGCTAACTTTAGATTGTTTTAGAATTGTGAAACTCGTTTTATAGGGACATATTGTGATGATTTTTGAAACCAATAAAACTGCTCTATAAAAATCAACATGAATTCTTCATACAGAGATCTTCTGTAACTCAGCTCACTCTGTTAGTCCATGACACCCAGAGTGCCGTAGAAATCGGCACACAGTTTGAGGCCGTGTTCCTTGACTTCAGGAAGCCGTTCGATACAGTTGCACGTTATCGTTTAACGAACGGAATATGAAATGACCGAGTGTAAGACTAGACTATCTACTTTTGCCGATAGCACTCAACACATCGCTATTAACATAACGCAATCGAGAGGTGCGAAGATAGTTTCTCAAGTACCATAAGGAAGTCTCATAGGACTGTTTCTGTATGCAAGTGTACTTAAATGAACTACTGGATAAGATCGCAAGTTCCATGAGGCTGTTCGTAGGTGATGCGGTGTGTATGAGAAGGTAGCAACGCCAGAAGACTGCAGGAAGACGTGCAAGGAAGTAACCACTGGTGCACCTACGGGCAGCCGACTCTCAACGTAAATAAATGTAACGTACCGTGCGTCAACAAGCGGGGAGGTCCACAACTGTACAATTACACTGTTGGGAACAAATCCATGGGAACAGTGTTTACAGTAAGATACATAGCAATAAGTATGCAGAGTAACCGAAAGCGGAATGAGTGTAGGAAACAAATTGTAGGAAAAGCGGACACTAGACTGAGACTCATTACAAGAATCTGAAGAAAACATAATGCAGCTACCGAAAGAGTCGGTTTGGAAAACACTAGTTCGTATGATTCTTCGTCATTGCTCATCCGTCCAGTTCTCTTGGCAGTCTGGATTAATAGAAGATCGCAGAAGGTCCAGTGAAAGGGGATGGTTTTGTCTGAACGAGTGTATTACGGAGGCGTTCAACAACCTCCATAGTCGGAGGCTACCAGAGGGTCATCGCGCAACGCACAAATGTTTATCACTCAAATTCCGACAAAGTACGTTGCGGGAAAAGTAAGGCAAGATATTATTTCTTCCCACATGTTTCGCGAAATGTCCACAATGAGGAAATACGACAAATTAAATACTTATGCTCACTGAAGTCATTATTCCCTCGCGCCACTCACGAGTGAAACAGGGAATGAAGAAATAGGTAAGTGGTAGAAGATATCAGACGTACCCACCCTCACACTCGGTGAGATTTATTGCAGCGTATAGATCTATCTATAAGTGTATACGTAAATAGTTTTTCAACTGTTTATTTTCAAAAAATGTTTCAGATGGCTCTAAGCACTATCGGACTTAATAGCTGAGGTCATCAGTCCCCTAGACTTTGAACTACTTAAACCTAACTAACCTAAGGACATTACACACATCCATGTACAACACCCTCATTGGCATTGTAGGGAGAAGGAAGTGCTCCTCTGGGCGGTATCACTAACCTGGTGTCTTGCTGCTTCGGTAAGTCCCTCGTAGCAAAGTGGTAGCCATCAGACGCCAGGCTCCATGTAGTTTGTGATCCTTCTGGAGTGTTTAGGGATGCCAGATGTTAATTGTCAACAACGTTTGTGCTATAATTGTTTTAATACAGAAATTTCTTTGTCACACACGTCACAGAATCAGCATCTGCAATATGGCGGCTCAGGACTACGCCGTTATATTCCACCCTTTACACACATTAACACCGTTTTCTGACTTTACATGATGACAGACACTTCCCACGACACGTGGCGTTCTTATAACTAATAACTTCACTTTATATCTTGTTTAACATCTGAAATATGCACTCGTGACCGTTCTTTTAGAGCCGCCCCGGTTACTCGACCGTGCGTTTTGAGTGGCTCCTCGTGACTAACTCTCCCTGTCTTCCCGAAGGAAGAGAGACGACCCCACCTTTCTCTCTCAGCCAATAAAGACACTTCTCTCGTTTCCTACATATAAAACTTCAGCCAATGGGCGTTCAGATCGCTGTTGTTAGGCGGATCTGACGTCACGTTTGCGGACATTGTGACGGAAGTTTGTCTCGGAACACTGTCTCAGACTGTAAGATCCTACTCCCGAATAGTCGGATCTTGTCCCTACTAAGGTTGCGCAACATCGCCTCGTATGATTTCATCACTGATGCTCCTTGCTGACGCTCAACTGTCAAATGTACTTGTAGCCTGGCTGCTACTGAGCATTCCCGTTCCCATAAATGTGCGCAGTACTTGGCTTAAACACGTGAAGGGAATGCATATATGCATTACACATGCCCGAGGCAGGGTTCGAACCTGCGACCGTAGCATCAGCGCGGATCCAGACCGAAGCGCCTAGAACCGCTCGGCCACAGCGGCCTGTTTATTTTCCATTCTTCTGTTTCTGTCGTCAAAATACATTATATCCGCCAAGATACTGTGCAATATACATCAATTTGGATTATCTCCAAATACCTCTCTTTTTAAAATGTAGTACGAAGAGTTTTGCTGTTCGCAGTATAAATAAACTGTCTACCCACGATCAACGATCAACAGGTCTGAAACTGAAAATACAGAAATAGTAGCTTCGTTCCAGTTTCTTTAACTTCTGCCGTAAAGTTTCTGAGGACATAGCAAATGTCTGGTACGCCTTTCTCTCTCCATATGTGACACGTTGGTTTTCGATGAGTCAGCTGAATTCTTCTCATGTACCATCAAGAGTTTCTATTTTTCTTTCCTGATGCAAGGTCTCTACATTATGCTGCAGGAACAATAATTGTAGATGAAAAATAACCCTGTTTTTCAAGTGATAAAAGAGGGACAGAGATAGATCAAATTGTTACTCGCTAATGTGTGTATTCAGTGACGCGTTGACAAACCTCCAACTGGTGCAGTTACATACGCTGCTATCAGGCCTGATCGTCTGGTGGTAAAGTGCGAAAACGAGAAGTCGCTATATCGAATGCCGGTTGAACCACGGGAATCTTTAGTCAAAAGGCGAAACAGTTCATCGCTTCTGGCCGGGGAGCTGGCTACCGTCCGTAAGATAAAATGAAAAATAAAAGAAAATTATTAAAAAAACTGAGTAAAATTTACCTCGGTACACTTTACGCGACGTCATCCGGAGTCCACACAGAACCAACTTCCCTAAAGAAGAAAGACGAGGAAGAAAAAAACTGGTACAGCGCGTGCCTAGAGATCGACAGGTCGCATTGAGGAATCCCGATTGAGAGACGGAAATTTTTGGTCTGATTCTGAACCAGCCTTTTCACCTCTCAACGAGGTGAGGAGTCGGCAGGAACGACACGTCATTCGGATTCCACATTAAACTTTGGGTCTCCTTTCTCTCGGCGCACAGCTGGAGTAAGTTAGGGACACACAAGCAATTGCAGTGGCCTCCAGTTGAAAGACGTGCGCTCAGCTACTGAGCGACATGAAATTATTATCATTATTATTATTATCATTATTATTATAGTGTACGTAAGTGTAGTAACTGTTCCCATAATGTTGATTACGGGCTATCCGTAAATGTATATTCTTTACTTCGCTGATGTTTCTCTGTCACGAAGCCTACTGTAATCAAGGGAAAAGAAGCCGCCCCTACTTCCTTGATGACAAGAAGCGTGGCCGGGGCCAGTGAGAGCACCCCGGGCCAAGATTTAGGGTCACGCACAGGCTTTTATCTGGCCTCGTAAGGAACGGCACACGCGACAGCGGAAAGGGGGCTGGGGGGGGGGGGCTGCTCTACGGTATTCAGTGGGTGCGGAAATACCTGCACGCTCTCGCTTTCCAATTCCTTAACTCGAAGAGCGCGGAAATGCATTTACATAGCTCCTAACTATCTTCCTTTGTCCTCATTGTTTTATTACCCACGTCTCAGACATTTCGTTTGTTCAGTAGTCTCGTCAGAACACTGGCAATAACTAAGCTTCTGCTCTCGGTTGTTGCGCATATCATTGCTTTATACTGAGTATTCAGCAATAACTCGAGCATACTGTTTACAAGGCTCTGTTTCGCATGAAAGTGACGTTACAACTAAAAGTACAACAATATTGTAAGTTAAAGTAAGAGAGTAATGTTTTAAGGACTCCATAGGGCAAAAAACATACGCTGCAACTAAAGCTACAATAGGATTAAAATTTAACGTACGAATATGTCGGTTATATCTGTATACATTTAGCAGTCGGGTACAGTCTTTTGTTGCTGCCTGTTCCACTTCCACGATAGAGTCATCCTGATACAGTGATTAATGCTTTAACTTCGCAATACTGTCGTCCCACCGACGTGTGATGCACAGTAACACAATAATGGAATAAGATTTCGTCTACATTCATACTGTAGACACTTTCTTCTGCTGATTATCGATCTAATGATATTGCTGATATTTACGTTCCTTAACAGGAATCTATAGGTCTTCAAGTGATATTCTAATAGCACAGTATACAGCAGGCAGGCAACTTTCTGATCAGAAGTATTCGAACACCTGTATGTAATACACTACTGTCCATTAAAATTGCTACACGAAGAAGAAGTGCACATGATAAACGGGTATTCATTGGACAAATATATTATGCTAGAACTGATATGTTTTTACATTTTACGCAATTTGGGTTCATAGATCCTGAGAAATCAGTACACAGAACAACCACCTCTGGCCGTAATAACGGCCTTGATGCGCCTGGGCATTGAGTCAAACAGAGCTTGGATGGCGTGTGCAGGTACAGCTGCCTATGCAGCTTCAACACGATACCACAGTTCATCAAGAGTAGTGACTGGCGTATTGTCACGAGGCAGTTGTTCGGCCACCATTGACCAGACGGTTTCAGTTGGTGAGAGATCTGGAGAATGTGCTGGCCAGGGCAACAGTCGAACATTTAATGAATCTAGAAAGGCCCGTACAGGACTTACAACATGCGGTCGCGCATTATCTTGCTGAAATGTAGGGTTTCGCAGGGATCGAATGAAGGGTAGACCAACGGGTCGTAACACATCTGAAATGTAACGTCCACTCTTCAAAGTGCCGTCAATGCGAATAAAAGGTGACTGAGACGAGTATCCAATGGCACCCCATGCCATCACCCCATACCATCACCCAGTATGGTGATGATAAATACATGCTTCCAATGTGCGTTCACCGCGATGTCGCCAAACACGGATGCGACCATCATGATGCTGTAAACAGAACCAGGATTCATCCAAACAAATGACGTTTTGCCGTTAGTGCACCCAGGTTCGTCGTTGAGTACACCATCGCAGGCGCTCCTGTCTGTGATGCAACGTCAAGGGTAACCGCAGCCATGGTCTCGAAGCTGATTGTCCATGCTGCTGCAAACGTCGTAGAACTGTTCGTGCAGATGGTTGTTGTCTTGCAAACGTCCCCATTTGTTGACTCAGTGATCGAGACGTGGCTGCACGATCCGTTAAAGATATGTGGATAAGATGCCGGTCATCTCGACTGCTAGTGATACGAGACCGTTGGGATGGAGCACGGCGTTCCGTATTACCCTCCTGAACATACCGATTCCATATTCTGCTAACAGTCATTGAATCTCTACCACCGCGAACAGCAATGTCGTGATACGATAAACCGCGATCGCGATAGGCCATAATCAAACCTCTATCTAAGTCGTAAATGTGATGGTACGCATTTCTCCTCCTTACACGAGGCATCACAACAACATTTGACCAGGCAACGCCGGTTAAATGATGTTTGTGTATGAGTAATCGGTTCGAAATTTTCCACATGTCAGCATGTTGTAGGTGTCGCCATCGGCGCCAACCTTGTGTGAATGCTCATGACGGTTAAATTTTTTCGTCTGTAGCACGTCATCTTCGTGGTGTAGAAATTTTAATGGCCAGTAGGGTACATAATTGACCCATAGATGTGATTACAGTGGTCCATCTCTGCTCCCACCTCCCCGTATGAAAGGAGGAGAAGAGCATTACAGTGTCAGTAGAGCACCAGTAAAATCAGAATTGGTTGATGAGGACAGCTCGGTGACTTCGAACCTAGATGGACGTCGAACCATTGCATGTCGTCAGTGACACACCAACGCTTCTAAATCTTCTCAAGCCAACGGCTGATGATGCACTTGTGAAGTTCAAACACGCAGGAACAACCGAAACTAAACTAAGAGTACACAGACGTTATGTACTGACGGACAGGCACGGCTGAGCATTGCGAAGCGTGGTTGTAGAGTACAGCATGAAATCAGCGGAAGCAGTCAATCGTGACTTCCAGAGTTGGAGTCCCGTACGTCTCAATCCCGAAATTAAATACAGCAACCAATAACGTAGCGGCCACTGCCGTCACCGTATGAGCGAAACCATAACAACCACAAATGCATAACCCTTTATTAAACGCACACACAAGTAAACTAATAACTGAAATTTATGAGTTAATGAGAAAATTTGTTGGTATAACGAATTTTACAAAAAGTGGAAACATGTTTTATATAAACTAAATTTAATAAAGAATGTATCTGGTTTTAAAAAATTAATAGACAGTGTTGCGAAAACAATCACAAGAAAATAATTCTGGGAGAAATTTCAATTACGTCACTAATTTTTAGGGTTCTGTACTTAAATCGATAAAAACGGAACCCTTGTAGGATCATTTTGCCGTCCGCATGTCTGTCTGTCTGACTGTTGAGACCCTTTTTTCTCAGGAATTGGTAGAGGGGTCAACTTGAAACATGTGCCCAATACGCAGACGTGCAACATGATGGCGATGTGAAAAATTTAAGCTTCCAGGTCAATGCAATCAAAAGATACGCACATTTCTGTCACATATTTCTATACTCGCAAAGTTGCCTATCACAACCGATAGGGTACTTTCCACTTACCTAGAATCACACTCATCTAAACTTATAGGATAGCTCCTATTGAGCTAAAATCGTGAAATTTGACAACACGCGACGTTTCACGGTACAAGTAATGGAAAAAAATTCAGAAATCATTCTTTTGTAACTCTATCACACTTTTTCTTCATTTGTTGCCAGTCCATCTGCCTTTTTGTCAGTGAGTTAAGAAACCTTCCTCTCAGCAACATTAACAGGTGCCAAGTTGAAATTCATGTCAAATACTAAGAGCTAGGTCCCTTGGCGGTGAAAATAATTTCTATTTCCAAGTCGATGCAATCAAAATATACAACCATATATATCACACTTTGATACTTGCAAACTCAGTTATCAAAAGCGATATGTGAACTACCTAAATACGTGTCTTGCCTGGGGGTCTATAGGTAAAAACGCGACCAGGATACTGAGAGTCCGCGGGATCAAATATCGGTCGGACAACGGATTTCCCACTCTTCGTATTAACCTAGCCTCAACCTTTCAATGACGTGGCAAAGTCACCAAAAACAACAAGTTATTCGGATTCCCGTAGGTGCCATTTCCCGGTTAGGTATCTGGCAAGTTGCATAGTGGCGTCCAGTAGAAAGAGTTGCAGAAGGACTTCGAACCACACGAAACTGTTATTATTATCTATTCGGAACCTTCACAGCGCAAGTACTGCTCGAACATGTCCTCTTATTTAGTAGCGATATTCTCACACGTTCTTGTATAGGTGTTGAGCATTTTCAATACGTACTTTCAAGATAGAAAATTAAATACACTATTAAACAGAAGCAACATCATGTTGTTTTCCCAGAAAGAAGAAATCGTATTATAAATTTGAAATAATAACGGGCTTTTTAGATTGATATAACTTTTACTCTCTTACAACATTAAATATTCCGTCGTAACAGGCCTAGGATGGCCGAACGGTACCGACAGGCCGTCGTGTCATCTTCTGCCGATACGCGTTATTGGAGGCGGATATGGAGGGACATGTGGTCAGCACACCGCTCTCCTAGCCACTGTCAGTTTTCATGGCTAGAGCCGGTACTTGGCAGTCAGGTAGCTCCTCCACTGCCCTTCCAAGGGCAGAGTGGAACCCGCTGGCCGGCAGCGTTCGGTAGACGCGGACGGTGACCTATACAAGCCAAGTCCACAGCGCTTAACTTCGGTGATCTGAAGGGAACCGGTGCTATCACTGCAACAAGGACGCTGCCTGCAACACTGAATGATGAATGATAAAAAGTTAGCAGCAGCTATGAAGCATTTCCAGTCTGGGGTCCTGGTATCGACTAATACACTATTGGCCATTGAAATTACTACACCAAGCACAAAAGCAAATGATAGCGGGTATTCATTGGACAAATATGTTATACTAGAACTGACATGTGATTACATTTTCACGCAATCTGCGTGCATAGATCCCGTGAAATCAGTACTCAGGACAACCACCTCTGGCCTTAATAACGGCCTTCATACGCCTGGGCATTGAGTCAAACAGAGCTTGTATGGCGTGTGCAGGTACAGTTGCCCATGCAGCTTCAACAAGAGAAGTGACTGGCATATTGTGACGAGCCAGTTGCTCGGCCACCATTGACCAGACGTTTTCAATTGGTGAGAGATCTGGAGAATGTGCTGGCCAGGGCAGCAGTCGAACATTTTCTGTATCCAGAAAGGGCCGTAAAGCACCTGCGACATGCGGCCGTGAATTATCCTGCTGAAATATAGGGTTTCACAGGGGTTGAACGAAGGGTAGAGCCACTGATCGTAACACATCAGAAATGTAACGTCCACTGTTCAGAGTGCCGTCAATACGGACGTGAGGTGACCGAGACGTGTAACCAATGGCACCCCATACCATCACGCCGGATGATACGCCAGTATGACGATAACGAATACACGCTTCCAATGTGCGTTCACTGCGATGCCCCAAACACGACTGCGACCATCATGATGCTCTAAACAGAACATGGATTCATTCGAAAAATGACGTTTTTCCATTCGTGCACCCAGGTTCGGCGGTCAGTACACCGTCGCAGGCGCTCCTGTCTGTGATGCAGCATCAAGGGTAACCACAGCCATAGTCTCCGAGCTGACAGTCCATGCTGCTGCAAACGTCGTCTAACTGTTCGCGCAGATGGTTGTTGTCTTGCCAACGTCCCCATCTGTTGACTCAGAGATCGAGACGTGGCTGCATGATCCGTTACAGCCATACGGATAAGATACCTGTCATCTCTACTGCTAGTGATACGAGGCCGTTAGAACCCAGCACGGCGTTCCGTATTACCCTCCTGAACCCACCGATTCCATATTCTGATAACAGCCATCGAATTTCGACCAACGCCAGCAGATATGTCGCGATACTATAAACCGGAATCGCGATAGGCTACAATCCGACCTTTATCAAAATCGGAAACGTGATGGTACGCATTTCTCCTCGTTACACAAGGCACCACAACAACGTTTTACCAGGCAACGCCGGTCAACTGCTGTTTGTGTATGAGAAATCGGTTGGAAACTTTCCTCATGTCAGGACGTTGTAGGTGTCACCACCGGCGCCAACCTTCTACATCTACATCTACATCTACATCTACATCCATACTCCGCAAGCCATCTGACGGTGTGTGGCGAAGGGTACCCTGAGTAGCTCTATCGGTTCTCCGTTCTATTCCAGGCTCGTATTGTTCGTGGAAAGAAGGATTGTCGGTATGCTTCTGTGTGGGCTCTAATCTCTCTGATTTTATCCTCATGATCTCTTCGCGAGATATACGTAGGAGGGAGCAATATACTGCTTGACTCTTCGGTGAAGGTATGTTCTCGAAACTTTAACAAAAGCCCGTACCGAGCTACTGAGCGTCTCTCCTGCAGAGTCTTCCACTGGAGTTTATCTATCATCTCCGTAACGCTTTCGCGATTATTAAATGATCCTGTAACGAAGCGCTCTGCTCTCCGTTGGATCTTTTCTATCTCTTCTATCAACCCTATCTGGTACGGATCCCACACTGCTGAGCAGTATATAAGCAGTGGGCGAACAAGCGTACTGTAACCTACTTCCTTCGTTATCGGATTGCATTTCCTTAGGATTCTTGCAATGAGTCTCAGTCTGGCATCTGCTTTATCGACGATCAAATTTATATGATCATTCCATTTTAAATCACTCCTAATGCGTACTCCCAGATAATTTATGGAATTAACTGCTTCCAGTTGCTGATCTGCTATTTTGTAGCTAAATGATAAGGGATCTATCTTGCTATGTATTCGCAGCACATTACACTTGTCTAAATTGAGATTCAACTGCCATTCCCTGAAACATGCGTCAATTCGCTGCAGATCCTCCTGCATTTAAGTACAATTTTCCATTGTTACAACCTCTCGATACACCACAGCATCGTCTGCAAAAAGCCTCAGTGAACTTCCGATGTCATCCACCAGGTCATTTATGTATATTGTGAAAAGCAACGGTCCTATGACACTCCCCTGCGGCACACCTGAAATCACTCTTACTTCGGAAGACTTCTCTCCATTCAGAATGACATGCTGCGTTCTGTTATCTAGGAACTCCTCAATCCAATCACACAATTGGTCTGATATTCCATATGCTCTTACTTTGTTCATTAAACGACTGTGGGGAACTGTATCGAACGCCTTGCGGAAGTCAAGAAACACGGCATCTACCTGCGAACCCGTGTCTATGGCCCTCTGAATCTCGTGGACGAATAGCGCGAGCTGGGTTTCACACGACCGTCTTTTTCGAAACCCATGCTGATTCCTACAGAGTAGATTTCTAGTCTCCATAAAAGTCATTATACTCGAACATAATACGTGTTCCAAAATTCTACAACTGATCGACGTTTGAGATATAGGTCTATAGTTCTGCACATCTGTCCGACGTCCCTTCTTGAAAACGGGGATGACCTGTGCCCTTTTCCAATCCTTTGGAACGCTACGCTCTTCTAGAGACCTACGGTACACAGCTCCAAGAAGGGGGGCAAGTTCCTTCGCGTACTCTGTGTAAAAGCGAACTGGTATCCCATCAGGTCCAGCGGCCTTTCCTCTTTTGAGCGATTTTAATTGTTTCTCTATCCCTCTGTCGTCTATTTCGATATCTACCATTTTGTCATCCGTGCGAAAATCTAGAGAAGGAACTACAGTGCAGTCTTCCTCTGTGAAACAACTTTGGAAAAAGACATTTAGTATTTCGGCCTTCAGTCTGTCATCCTCTGTTTCAGTACCATGTTGGTCACAGAGTGTCTGGACATTTTGTTTTGATCCACCTACCACTTTGACATAAGACCCAAATTTCTTAGGAGTTTCTGCCAAGTCAGTACATAGAATTTTACTTTCGAATTCATTGAACGCCTCTCGCATAGCCCTCCTCACACTACATTTCGTATCGCGTGATTTTTGTTTGTCTGCAAGGCTGTGGTTATGTTTATGTTTGCTGTGAAGTTCCCTTTGCTTCCGCAGCAGTTTTCTAACTGGGTTGTTGTACCACGGTGGCTCTTTTCCATCACTTACGATCTTGCTTGGCACATACTCATCTAACGCATATTGTACGATGGTTTTGAACTTTGTCCACTGATCATCAGCACCATCTGTACTTGAGACAAAACTTTTGTGTTGAGCCGTCAGGTACTCTGTAATCTGCTTTTTTCACTTTTGCTAAACTTTTTTAATATTTCTATTTACGGCTGAAATCATCGATGCAGTAACCGCTTTATGATCGCTGATTCCCTGTTCTGCGTTAACTGTTTCAAATAGTTCGGGTGTGAATGCTCTGAAATGCTAATCATTTGCATATGACAGCATCTTCTTTCTGTCGGTTAATTTTCGCGTCTGTAAGACGTCATCTTCGTGGTGTAGCAATTTTAATGTCCAGTAGCGTACTTCAGTTGCACGTATCGAGTACTGCAGTAGTCTGTTACGTACCTCCTTGCCCCCGGGTGGCCGGCCGCGGTGGCCGTGCGGTTCTAGGCTCTTCAGTCCGGAACCGCCTGACTGCTACGGTCTCAGGTTCGAATCCTGCCTCGGGCATGGATGTGTGTGATGTCCTTAGGTTAGTTAGGTTTAAGTAGTTCTAAGTTCTAGGGGACTGAGGACCTCAGATGTTGAGTCCCCTTGTGCTCAGAGCCATTTGAACCATTTTTTCCCCCCCGGGTACTAGCTCTGACGGGCACAATAGCTGCCTGTCGAACACTCAGGCGCCGACCAGGAATGATGCGTCACAGCCAGCACCCACTTGGTGGAGTGTTTAACACGTTAGCAGCCGCTGTCAGATCGTCCGCGCCCAGTGTCGCCACGGTGGCGTAGCTGCCGCGGGGCGCTTCCGGTGAGGCGCGCGCGCCGGTCCACAGTCGCTTCTTAGCTGCCGGCCAGCCCGCGCCGCGGAATTAATTTGCATGTCTCCCTTACCGGCGTAAAACTTGCCCGCCAGAGTTTTCCAATTAGCCGGACGGTGCGGCGCTCGCTTTAATGCCATTAGGAGCGGCGTTGCTGAGACCGCCGTTTCCCCAGCCAAAGTGTAAAGGGCGGCGGCGGGGTCGGCGCGGGGGCGGCGGCCACCCCACGGCCACTGGCCGTCGTCTCCTAATCCACGGTAATTCCCCTCACCCCTCCAAGCTCCCTAACGGCCAGTTCTTGAAACAGAAACCGATAATTCTGCACGCAGCTGTTCCCTTGCAGACCCTTGGTTTCTGTGTTTGTACACTTTAGTTACGAGCGTTAAGTGAGAGAGGAAACACTGCGCTCCCCTTATTTCCAATCATACTGTACATCAGTTTCAGAGGGAGCATTAGGCAACAATTTGAGTACAACACTGGAAAGGAATACAGTAAAAGACGAATGGACAAATTTGAGAGGAAATAGTGAACGCACCAGAAGCTCAAACAGGTAAAAAGATAAGGTCTAGTAGAAATTCTTGGATAACACACTAGATATTGAACTGAATCCACGAAATAAGAAAATATGAAACTGCAGCAAATGAAACAGGCGAAAGGGAATATAAAGGTTTAAATAATGAGTTTGACAGGACGTGCAAAATGGTTAAGCAGTAATGGTCAGAGGACAAATTAGGGGATTCAGAGGCATGTTTCATTTGGTGAAAGATAGATATCGCCTAAAGTAAAATTGAAAAGGTCTTTGGGGAAAGGAAAGGAAAAACTGCTACATGCCGACCTCGAGGAAGATCACTTTCGATTCAAAATGGTTCAAATGGCTCTGAGCACTATGGGACTCAACTGCTGTGGTTATTAGTCCCCTAGAACTTAGAACTACTTAAACGTAACTAACCTAAGGACATCACACACATCCATGCCCGAGGCAGGATTCGAACCTGCGGCCGTAGCAGTCGCACGGTTCTGGACTGCGCGCCTAGAACCGCGAGATCACCGTGGCCGGCACACTTTCGATTCCCGAGAAATGAACGAACACCGCGAGGCAATACTGATCGCACGACTTATCTTTAAAAAATGGATTTAAGAAAGGTGGACCTATGTTTATAGCGTTTCTAGACTTAGAGAAAGCTTTAAACAATGTTGAATGGAATACTCTCTCTGAAATTCTAAAGCTAGAAGGGCCAAAATACAGGGGGCTAAAGGCTATTTACAACTTGTTCAGAAACCAGGCGGCAGTTACAAGAGTTGAGGGGCATGAGAGGAAAGCAGCGGCTGAGAAGGCAGTGAGACAGGGGGGTAGCCCGTTATTCAATCCGTACATTGAACAAGCAGTAAAGGAAACCAAAGAAAAATTTGCAGTAGAAATTAAATTTCAAGGACAAGAAACAAAAATTTTGAGGTTTGTGATTCATTCAGAGACAGCAGTGGACTTGGAGGAGCAGATGAACGGAATGGAAATGGTCTTGAAAGGAGGATATAAGATGAACATCAAATCAAAGATTATGGAACCTACTCGAATTACATCAACTGATGAGAAGGAAATTAGGTTAGGAGACCAGATACGTAAAGAAGAATATCAGTTTTGCTGCTTGGGCAGCAAAGTAACTGATGATAGCCGAAGTAGAGAGGATATAAAATATAGACTGGCAATGGCAAGAAAAGTATTTTTGAAGAAGAGAACTTTGTTAACATCGAATATAGATTTAAGTGTTAGAAAGTCTTGCTGAAGGTAGTTGTCCGGACTGTAACCACGTATAGAAATGAAATATGGACGATATAACAGTTTACACAAAAAGGAATACAAGCGTTAGAAATGTGGTGCTACACACGAATGCTGAACATTAGATGGACAGATAATTCAACTAATGAGGGAGTACTGAATAGAACTGGGGAGATTTGAAATTTGTGACACAACATGACCAAAAGAAGGGATCGGTTAATAGGATCACCAGTTTAGTATTCAGACCACATGAAACACACATGTCACAGCAAAGGGTGCCCGAACAGTCGCATCAGTACAAATACAGTTGTTTCCCCTTCTAGCCACAGCGCAGGCGTCTTTTCTCGCATAAACGCTCCTAAAGGTTCTGACTGACATCCTGCGATAAAGAGTCCCACGTAATTGGTCGTTTTGTAGAAACTTGACAGGGTTCTTACAGGCCCTGCAGAACGAGTAGGTACGTGCCCCACAGTAGTCTTGATGGCCAGGGCAGTTGCTGTTCACCACAAAGTGCAGTGTGACAGCATTGACGTGCATTGTCCTGCTGAAAAAAGCACGACGCCTTCCTCTCCCAGACATGGCAGTACATGGGGATAACAGCATGCGCAATGTTGCGTGCACTGGTTACTTCACCTTGTAGAAATGCGAAATGTGACCGCGAGTTGTAATTGGTTGTTCCCCTCAGGATGAAGCCTGGGATGGGAGCTACGACTCGTGAGAGAATGCTCGCTCGAACAGACGCTCGAACAAACCGGTCACACGTGTACATCGATCATTTGTATACAGAAAGAACATACACTGGTCGCTGAAGACAACACAACGCATTACACTCTCCCGTCCACTCTTTCACAACCGCAGAGCAGCCATGCTTGGCAGTACAGTGGTGCCAGTGGTAGGCTGGCCAGAGGCTGCGAGCAGACGGTTCCTGATGACACACGATGTGCAACGTGTGCCGGGTTTGGCCCCTCGATCTGGATGATACTCGGCTGGCCTCTGCTGCATGAACAGTAAGTCGGTTCAGACGTGCGTGTGTACTACGCGTCCAGAACCTCGTCTACAGGAGTGGGAATGTTCCACAGACCATTGATGAGGACAACAAGTCACCACCGATACTATATGCCAGACATGCGCAGCAGTCCGTCCACACATCCATCCAGCTTCCCGAGCGCACACAGTGCGACCCCTTTCAAATGGCTGAAGCTTTTCAACAGGAATAAGTACTTCTATCTGATTGTATCTTACGCTGAATCTTGCAAACACTGTTCACCACCAAACTCAGCACAGTGAGACCAGAGGTCCAACAGACAGACCTCCTTAGAGCCATGAGATAGCCGGTGACCTTCAGAAATGAATCACTAACACTACAATTCCTTAGTATGCTCATACTATTTGCAACTTCTGTTGAGGGTATTGCATACCCCATCCCCCCACCCCAAACGGTGTCTTCCTCGCAACTTAACGTAGGTAACCCCAATGTACACTATCCGCCCCAGGCGTTGATGATGTGAGACGAGTGGTCTATCTTAACTTGCACCACATACTTCTCCGACCAGTTTTATTTTGCGCACAGTTTATATAACAGCGGCTGTTTTTCTGATGATGCTGTAAACGTAAACGTGAACTCCGTCCGAAAGCCCTCGCGGACCCAGCGGTACCGACCAGCCGCCGCGTCATCCTCAGCCGACAGGCGTCACCGGATGCGGATATGGAGGGGCATGTGCTCAGCACACCGTTCTCCCGGTCGGACGTCAGTTTCCCAGACCGGAGCCGCTACTTCTCAATGTAGCTCCTCAGTTTTCCTCACAAGGGCTGAGTGCACCTCGCGTGCCAACAGCGCTCGGCAGACCTGATGGTCACCCATCCAAGTGCTAGCCCAGCCGAACAGCGCTTAACTTCGATGATCCGACAGGTGCCGGAGTTAGCACTGCGGCAGGTCTGTTGGCGCTGATGATGCTGAAGTGCATCGGAAAGTATCGTCGTCAAGTGACAGCAGGAGAACAGAGGATGGCGCAGACAGAACTTCTGTTTGGAGTAATGAATGGCAGTTTCTTATAATTGCAGAAAACCCTATGTTTAAGCAGATGATCGTCAGAAAGAATCCTGTCAAGCTCCAATACAATACTGCTGGTGTTTTTCTTCACACTTTCAGATCGATAAAGTGTCCAAGCATAGCGTAGCAAACCGATATGAAATTGAACGATGACGTAAGGTCTTTAGTAGGGAAACCGAATGGTCGACTTCAGCTTACTGGGAGAATTCTAGGAATATGTGGCTCATCTGTAAAGGAGTAAAGGAGACTCTTTACAGGACACTAGTGGGATGCGTTTTTGAGTACTGGTCCAGCGTTTGGGATGCACATCAAACATCGAGAAATATCGCACAACTGCGGCTAGGTTTGTTACCGGTAGGCTAGGTCAACACAAGACTATTACGGAGAATGTTCGTGAACTCACATGGGAATTCTTGGAATGGAAGACAACGTTCGTTTCCACACACACTATAGAGAAAATTTTGAGAACAATTAATTGCGTCTGACTGCAGAACGATTCAACTGTAACAGACGTACAGTTCACATTAGTACAGCGAAGGCTAGGTAAGAGAAATTAAGGCTCTTTTGGACAGGCACAGATACTCCTTTAGCCGTCGCTTAATTTGCAAGTGTAACCTGAAAGGCGATGACTAGCAGTGGTACAAGGTCCCCTCCGCCATACACCGTACGGTGGCGGTAAAAGAGGTGGGAGAAAGCAATTGAAACGCTTGTTCTCCAGAGAGTCGAAAAAGCTCGTTAACTCTAGCGTATTCGATGCCTGTTAGGATAGCTGTATATGCAGCCCCAGTAATGGGCATATCTTTCCCAGAATCATGACAATAGGAGGGCTAGCCTTTGTAGGGTCCGTGCGTAAGAAGGGCAGGCGTAGGAGGGCAGACGATGACGTCAGTATCGATAGGTCGCGCCGATCTTGTTTGCGTTCTTTGTCGGAGAACGCAGGTGGCATTCTCAGAGGCAGCAGAGCTATTATGTTGATGCTAACAAGCGACGATAGAGGTCGCGATTCAGCTTCTACTCGCGTGTTAACGGTGCAACGAAGAGCACGCGCTGTTTTACGGTTCAGGAGCCAATATGTTTATTCATCTCTATGATAGCGTCGTAGCAAATTGATTCTCCTTTCAAAAAAAAAAGTATCCGAGTTTCCGTCCGGTGTCTCCTCGTTAGACTTTGAACTCTTACAGCTACTTTTTTGAATTTCCACTACGTCGCGAAATTTAGTGTTGCGCATCGCTGTATCTTGTTTCCTTGGCATATTAGCTAAAGAATGACTTGTAAAGTAGAAGAATGCTTCCGCATGTCAGTCAAGATTAATTTTCTTTGTTTTGAGCTATTATTTACTACCAGACTCGGTAGACGAAATTTATCTATTAGTAGCATCCAGAGATGTGAAATATACAATGGTCATTCAATAAAAACCCGGAATTTTTTTAAAATTATCTATTCGACAATGTAATACAAAACTTATTTAATTTTCAACGTAAGCTCTCTCAAGATCTATGCGTTTATGCCAGCAATGGACAAGCTTCTCAAGTCCACATGCAAATAATTCTATGTAGCCGTGTGATTAACCAGTTATGCACTGTTATCTGGACATCCTCATCATCAGCGAACCTTGAACTACTAAGAGCTTCTTTCAGTGGGTCAAAAATATGACAGTCCGAAGGTGGCAGATTTGGCAAATTCGCAGGATGGGAGAAGCAGACGAACTTCAGGTCTCCCTACACACCTGCAGCACCTTTCTGTCATGTATAATGTCAAATGTTTTGAAATCCATCTCGCAAACATTTCCTTGAACGAGTACGTCATGAACAATACGGTGGGCTATTTCGATACTAATGTGCATCGTTGGTGCATACGACTCGCTGTAATACCTGATTTCCCGTACCAACTGATCAACTTTGGCAGTGTTCTTCTCTGTTACTACACAAGCAGAGCTCCTCGGGAATCTTCAACACTTGATAAAAAATTCAAATGGCTCTGAGCACTATGGGACTTAACTTCTGAGGTCATCGGTCCCCTATAACTTAGAACTACTTAAACCTAACTAATCTAAGGACATCACACACATCCATGCCCGAGCCCGGATCCGAACCTGCGACCGTAGCGGTCGCGCGGTTCCAGACTGTAGCGCCTAGAACCGCTCGGCCATTTCGGCCGGCACACTTGTTACACCCTATTGGAATTCATCATCCTACTCGTACGCCTGCGTACTGTACTGCCACCACACAGCGAAAATCTATTGGTTTCAAGCCTTCAGCTGACAGAAATCTAACGACGTTCCTCTGCTTCACGTTGCTGCAAATCTGCAAGAGTGCCGCCATCTTGTTTCACTGATTCCCAGCATCCTGTTTGCGAGGCAGGTGTGCCAGCCCCATCTGATAATAGTTCTAGGACAACACCAGAGTATAACACGGAAGCACAAACATTGTCGAAGTTTTGTATTTCTATACAAATTCTCCAGTTATTTATCGAACGGACCTTTTATCGTGTTCGAAGAGAACGTGCACAGTTTTGTACATCTGTGATATTTATTATATCTAGACTGATGTGTAAAAACGCACATTTCGTTCTCAGGGAATTTGATTCTCTTCTAGCTTTTAATACATTCTCTGTCAGAGGGAAATTAATTGGGGACCTTCGCTTTCGAGTCTCGCTGAAAATTGGAGTAATATCTGGCGGGAGCACTTGAGAGTTTTGTGTATTAGAAGCAGTTGCCGTAAATTATGGACCGGCAATTTGTTGATGCAGAGTTGACGCCCAGTACTGTCCCAAACGCGTTCCATCGGATCCAGAGCAAGTGAATCTGACAGCCAAGACATCAACGTGAGTTCACTATAACGCTCCTCAAACCGCCGTAGCATTATTCAGGCTTCTCACACGGATAGTTGTCCTGATGGAAGATGCCATCACCATCGGGGAAGACGTCGGATGTGAAAGGATGTGTGTGGCTGGCAGTGATTTCCACATAGCACACAACTGTTGTGGTGGCTTTGATTACTGCCACATGTCCCATGATGAGGCGTGGGCGTCCAGTACTTTGTGGCCTTCACGTGGTTTCAGTAGTCTTCAGACACTTACTGTAGATGCTCCCAGAAGTAGCACGTGAACAGCAGATCATCTTAGCCGTTTCCGTAAAGCTCCTTTCCAGGCAACCTCCCATACTTGCAACCCGTATCACCATTTTAATTATTCTACATTCGTCTCTGCTTCGCTTATATACTTCCCTTATCGTGTTACATGTCCACAGTGCCACCAGGTGCCATTCAGATTCACGCAGTGGTCAAAATGTGTTGAAGCTCAACAGTATGGACTTTAATGACATTCTTGGCAAATCGGTTCTCCATGCACGACTGTGTTATACACAGTCCACGCACATTAGTTTGACCACCGCCTGTATTCGACATTATACAGGAATAACCACTCACAGACGGGATGTGCCAGAACTTGCAATGGAGGGTATACAAAGTGTGTGGCGAGGACGCAGGAAACATTGTAGTCGTTGTATTGCTGAAAGGGAGCGATTTATCTGACGTTTAAAAGAGCATGGTCATTGGCTTTTGGGCCAAGTGTGGAAGCATTTACCAAACGGCTAAGTTTCTAAACTGCCCGCATGCCACAGTGGTGAAACTGGCGCCTATGCAACTGTGATCAACCACGGGCAACAGATGACGGGAATGAACGATGGCAGCGAAAATGTGTACGGCCAAATGGACGTGCAACTGCTGAGCAACTGTAGGGACTAACAACTGTGTCTTTTCAACGACTGTTCAATGAACGTCGCTGCGCATGCACCGCTGCAGCAGGTGCCTGGTTCACACAGACATACTGACTACTGCTCGTCGCCAGTACCGCAATTGCACGTCTACTGCGTGCCGACGGGTGACCTTGTCAGATGAATCACGCTCCACTGGACTGAAAGCAAACATTCTGCAACAATCTTCGGAAGGATCAAGCTCGGAGGAGCGAGCGTTACGGAATGTTTTTGTGACATTCCCTGGGTTATCACGTCATTATGGAACACTCAGTGGATCAACACAAGTATGCAGTATCCTTGGGGACCATGCCCACCTTTACACATAGTTTCTATTTTTTTCTCGACACGCTAGATTCTACCAACAGGTCAATGTATCGTGTCACACTGGATACATTGTATCTTCGTGGTTTGAAGAGCATCAAGAAAAATGTGGCGTATTCTCCTGGCCACCAAACTCCGCGAATTCAAACCGAACGAGAGTCTATGGGACCAACTCGACCGGACTGTTCGCGCAGTGGATACTCAGCTGAGAAATCCAGAGCAGCTGCCCGCGGCATTGGAGGAGGTCTGGCTTCACATCCCTGTCGGTACCTTCCCAAATATCATTGATTCCCTTCCTGCACGTCTAACAGCGGTCCGCGCTGGAAGAGATGGTTCTGCAGGCTTTTAACTGGTGGTCACTTTAATGTGGCTGGACAATGTTGTTAATAATCTCTGAGCGCTTCAACGACGCAGTAAGAAATATACCTCCCTGATGACGGCCACTTCCTGCAGTAACCGAAACGTTTACCTATAAAAAAAACATGATGACGTTGTGGCACGTGGTCAAGCATTTTTTTTTTTTTAACAGAAGAGAAAGTATCACATGTATGCAGATCTCCAGACCATCACTTTACCCTCGTATCATGTGCATGAGGACTAGGACAGGTAGGGTTTAATACTGCAACAATGTATGAAGTTACCTGCCACCTGCAAGCATAGTTGTGTCTTGTGGGCTTTCTTCACAGCATTCCCCCGTGCAGCAGGTGACAAACTTCAGTTCATTCACACGATACTGCGAAAATGCAATCTGTCTGCAAAGGAGGTTGCTAACAACACATTCGTGCGACCCATCCACAACATAAGGCTGGTGTCTGGGATCCAAACCTAACAGAATTAGCAGAGAATATTGTGTGTTTACAAACATAGGCATTTTCATTTAACACACATGAAAGCGTGCCAGAAATACCCAAAAAACCTAAAAGGGAAGACACTCGACGAGCAAAGAGAGTTATAATCTACTCACAAAGTCTTAGAAACTAGCGCCAATCTTGTACATATTGCTCCCTTATAGGCCGTGAAGACAGCCCGCAATGAGGTGAATAAACAGTAATTCTTACCGTCCCCCACACGCCAATGGAACGGGAATGCAGGTTATATTCTGTTCATCGCACCTTTAACGGAAGGTAAACACTGTGCCGTGTATTTTTACTCCTTTAAATTTACCTTCGTGAATTTTCCATCCCTCGAAACGTAAAACACGTCCTGTCGAGCACATTCGCCTACGATTACTACAGCGCTATCGTGGTGCAGCCTCCCACTAAGCTCATCGCCCCAACGGCAGATTTGAGCTGCAGCAACAGAAAGCTGTCCTTCCAGCCACTGAGGCCGACACCAGGCGATGGATTTTAAGCTACAGCTGCGTCTTAAACGTATCGTAACAGCCGAAGAACTAAATGTCGAATTACCCGAAAAGGTGATTCTTAGAAACGACGAACAGTGGGCAAACACTGTAACTCGAAATTCCATTTAGTACAAAGAGTACAAACAGTGAAGTAGTTCTTGTTGTCGCGGTCTTCACTCTGATGATTGTTTGATGCAGCCCTCCACGCTACTGTATACTGTGGAACCTTCTTCATCCCCTAATATTTACTGCAAGCCCACAGCCTTTTGAACCTGCTTATTGTACTCGTCTCTTAGTATTAACTGTGCAGTCTGAACCTCCTAGACTTCCTTCTATACTACACTGACGATTCCCTGACATCTGAATGAAATAGCGTATGGTGTTTATTCATTGTAAGTGCGCTATTTATAACAAATGGCCTTCGGCCGTTTTCTTAACACACAATACTGTCGTCTTCTCTTCTTGCTACGAGTAGACAGTTTGCCTGTCAATTATTTCTGTTTAAGCACACTTAATAAACTCGACACAGAATTTCTGGTGGCCGGACGGAGTGGCCGAGCGATTCTAGGCACTACAGTCTGGAACCGCGCGACCGCTACGGTCACAGGTTCAAATCCTGCCTCGGGCATGGATGTGTGTGTTGTCCTTATGTTAGTTAGGTTTAAGTAGTTCTAAGTTCTAGGGGACCGATGATCTCAGAAGTTAAGTCCCATAGTACTCAGAGCCATATGAACCTTTTTCTTTATTCTGGTGTCTGCTGTGACTGTTTTATCTGATAACATTTCGAATTCATCAAGTACAATGGGCTTCTCGCTGCTTCTCAACCGTTTTCTGTACTTACGCGGCACTACATTTTCACACCGCACACGAATGACAATGCTACCCGTACACCACTGTCTCACCGAGGAAGCGTCTCTCCAAAGAGATCTAAATAAAAGTTCTAGAAGTGTTAAGCGTTTAACGCAGTGTTTAATGAAAACAGGGAAGACCTTGAACGCTTTAGCATGTTTCATTTTGTCATTCGCTCTCGAATAATACAAAACGTTCTTTTAAATCCCGTTTTATCTTCATGTATATCGGCAACATTCCTTGGATATAGATACTGTGCCTATGTGAGCACTGTAAAATAATCTCAAATAATTTGGGGAACTATTTACATTGTGATTTTCCCGTACACGGCTACTCATAAGTTATAATTAACGTACAGCTTCGCACGGAGGTGCGGTATCAGCCGCACCTATCGTATGTTTGATATGGTAATGTGTTAATGCGGAATTGGTTTACGCTGGATAAAGTTAGTTCCAGTTTTGGCTGCCAGATGCAAATCTGGGGCTGTACAGTATCTCGTCGACATCTTGTGTAAGCGGCGGTTTAATAGTAAAGTCAATAGTATGAATTCGTCACTTGTTTAACTTTTACTGTCCACGTCCCATTCACAACTCATGACATATAGAAACAATTCTATATGTGTTTCTTGCATTCACGGTGCCAAATTTGCACCTGGTGGCCAAAACCGGAATTAACTTTTTCTGGCGTAAATCAGTTTCGGAATAACGCATTAGAATATCTAACCGGTTTCGCTACTATATGATAATTACAGCCTACACTGGACGTCTTTGAGAAGTTGCACTGTAATTACATATACCCAATAGCACCAGTGCTTCGGAAGACGACTGCATGAAAACCACAAAACATATGGAAAACTGACACATATCAGCGGATAGAGCATCTGTCCTAGTGTGGACTCGTAATTGGTATCATAGCATAGTTTCAGAGCGCAGCACTGTCAGGACATGTAGGCAAATAGCTCGCTCCTTATTGTCTCAACGAATCAGTTTGCACCTGGAGCTGGGGTACCAAGTTAACAGATTTTTCAGGCAGCAGCACACATGGCTTCAATGAATTGCACGAACGTATTCGCATTTGAAATGCCAATAAAAAATTTAAAAGTATAGAACTGAGCACTTTTAATTTGGTTAAAAGCTTGCACAGATGGTCTATGCACTGGTACGTGTGTTTTCTCTGTATTTATTGTAGTTTCTCTGTACTCACCTTTGAAACCACACATGTGCTTATGAATACCTATAATTATGTTGTTTTATTTTTGTATATTTTTACCAACTGTGGGAAGTGTGATTCAATAAATGCAAGTAAAAGATCCGGTTTAACTTACGAAGAGCAAAAAATAACACGCACGATAGGAAGTATCCTGTGCCGTGCACGTCACAGTGGTACGGGGGGACGGGCATGGAAGTAGCTGGAACCACGGATCTATGGAGGAAAGGAGCCCTGAATATTGCGCAGTTGCTGGTCGCGCTGACGTCCTCCGATAGGTCAGCAGGTTAGACGAGGCTGCGGCTGTAGCGACGGGCGCACTTGTCGGTAATTCGGCCCGCAATGGGAGCATCGGTTTTTGCGAGCGGGACAGCCGAGGCGCGGCGGCCTCTGGAAGTGACAGCGGTGCCGCCACAAAAGGCCGACGGACAGCTGAATCGCCACAATGGAGCCTAATGGGCCGCTAATTGCCCCGGGCGGCCGACAGCCGGCCTGAAAAGCCGGCAAACTCGGCCTAATCGCAGCCGACTGCTGCTCAATGCGCCGGCAGGTGTCCGCTCCGCTCTACGCAGGCCTCCAGGAAGGGACGGGACGGGACGCCCGGTATGACCGCAGCCAGCGTCGCGCCGTAGGCGGGTGTGGTGGAACACGGACTGCGCGGCTACCACTCTGCGGTGACGTAACGACATCTAACCACACTGTCCCACCTAGGTCAGGTAACAAGCTGCTGAGTGCTTTAATGCTAAGCAATTTATAGTTTTTTATTTGTTCTGAAGGTCATATTCATAATGACCGTAATAATATGAAAAATGTCGTAAGAACAAACATAAAGCACACTCCGCCCTGAGCGCACAAACACACACAAACACACTATTTATATTCCCTGTGGTTACCTCCACTATGCAGCCAACACATATATAGAACACATCTCCTTCCTTCTGTCTGTCTACCTCATCCTCTCACGGCTGTCTATCTGCTTTTCCCCACTCTCTCTGCCTCTTCATCTCATCCTCCCCTCTCTCTATCCATTTCCTCCACGTACTCCCTCTGATGGTATGTTCCTCCCCCCTCTCTCTGACCATAGCCATCTCACACTCTCGCTTTCCAATTCCGCCTGCCCCTCTTCCTTATCCACCTGACCACTACTACTGTTGTTTTCCGTGATATCCCTAAATCACTCCATGCAAATGCCGGGATGGTTCCTCTGAAAGGGCACGGCCGACTTCCTTCCCTTTCCTTCCCTAATCCAAAGAGACCGATGACCTCGCTGTTTGGTCTCTTCCCCCAAAAACCAACCAACCAACTACTACTGTCCACCATCCATCTGCCTCATGCATTTACCCGTCCTCTCTTCTCTCAGTCCATTTTCTCCTCCCTCTCTCTTTCTACCCCCTCTTCTATCCATCTCAGCCTGTCCCCAAACATGCACATCCGCACATGCAACACCAGCAATGGTTCAAATGGCTCTAACCCCTATGGGACTTAATATCTGAGGTCAGCAGTCTCCTAGGCTTAGAACTACTTAAACCTAACTAACCTAAGGGCATCACACACATCCATGCCTGAGGCAGGGTTCAAACCTTCCACCGTAGCACCAGCACAGTTCAGGACTCAAGCCCCTAGAACCACTCGGCCACAGCGGCCAGCTAACACCAGCAATACCTATCACTAAGGAGGCATATACTACACCCACAACATGCCTGTTACGCAGGGCATCTTACACGTCAGTGGTTTGAAAATCATTTATTTGTCACTTATGCACAGGCCTCCATGCAAACCAGGTTGGTAAGGCAGGCCGATTCTGATCCAATGCAACATGTCTGTCATGCAGGGAAGTCTTTATGTTGGGAGTCCCTTAGATATAGGTTGCCCTGCAAAGCAAGTTGATTTTCAGGACGATAGTGTTTCCACGCAACATCCTTCTCACACAGTGCAGCCTATATGCCCAGCCCTGGTGTGTGTGTGTGTGTGTGTGTGTGTGTGTGTGTGTGTGTGTGTGTGTGTCTGTGTGTGTGTGTGTGTGTGTCTGTGTGTGGAATTATGCATATATATGAGAGCTATTTTTTAAATCCATAGGCCAGTTGGTAAAAACGAAACTCTGATATAATCACTTTGCTGTCTACCTGTCCATCTGCCTGTCTGTCTGTAAGGACCCCATTTTCTCAGGAATGTGTACAGGTATCAAGTTGACACTTGTGTCAAATACAGCCACTGCTTAGAATTATGTGAAATTTGAATAGCATGTTATTGACGCAGGAGTCAATGTGGTGGAACAAAAAAGAATAAGTAAAATTTTACCTTTAGACAGTGCTGTAATGGGCTTAACGTAAATGGGGTCAGCTACAACTGATAGGTGAATCGCAACACAAGTTCTATGCTTTGAGTTGCACATTACACCATCTGTACTGTTCAGTGTGCACGACTGCACAAGTTCTGCACTCAACAGGAGCGGCGCAGTTAGTTTGGTAAGCCTGTCACCACAGCAATGTCGTACCACATCGCATGGAAAAACCGGTTTTTTGTTGTCCTGAGGCCAAAAACAGCATAAAAATCTAAATGGCATCTTTTTTCATTGTTCTACAGTCAAAAGCCGCATAAAAAGCAAAATGACATCGGTTTCTAGCTGCCGTGAAATTGGCACTACACGTTGTAGACATGCTCCCAATCGTTTTCTACCACAGCACGTTCCACAACATATCGGTGTGTCTCGGGGTCACGTTCAGAATGTCAGAATGTTTTTCGCAGTGCGTGCCGTCAATTCATCTATGTTCGTAATTGGAGCACTGAACTCAGCTTTCATATAATGCCACAGCCAGAAGTCACACGTATTAAGAGCAGGTGATCTGGGCTGCCTGGCTATATGGAAAAGACTGCAGATAATTCTACCATATCCGAAATGCCTCCGCAGCAACTGCTTCACTGGTGTACAACGGGCGGAGGAGCGCCATCTTGCATAAAAATGATTCTACCCACACGCTGTTGAAGGTTGGAATGACGTTGGTGCGCAAAACATTCTCATAGCGCTTACCAGTAGCGGTACACATAACAGGACTCATCTCCTCCAAAAAATACGTCCTTACGACAACTGATGCCGTCAACATCTATCACAGCGCAGAATGAAGTGGTACTGGTTGATGTAAGTGAGTATTTTCCGTTGTCCATATTCTACAATTCCGCATGTTGAGATGTCCTTGGATATGGAAATGGGTTTCATCTGTCGACAGGGTGTTCCATGGGCATTCATTGTTCACTTCCATGCGAGCATGAAATTTGAGCAAGAAATTTGAGAACGAACGTGTCATGCTGGCAAGTCAGCAGGAAGCAACTCCTGAACATGAGAGATTTTGTGTGGACAGCAATGCAGGATATTTGGTAGGTTTTTACGCATCGCTCTTGAAGTAACGTCCAACGTTCGGTTAATACCCTCTGCACTCCATGCTTGCGCACCACCCCTAGACTGCTCCTTCAATGCTGTGTCACATCCACGACAGACGTCAGATCGGTTGCTTTCCTCCCTCTGCCACACTGCACTTCGAAGAAGCTGTCTTTCCGAATTTTGTAACCAGACTTTTAGCAGGGACTACTGCTGGGCTACTAGCGCATAGTCACCGATCCTGTAAAACAGCTTCACCTGCAGTGTGCGATCCTTCATGGAGAGAGTGTCGGCCAGAAACTGAGAACAGCCATGTGCCGCACATCTGTTGGTGTGCATATCCTGACGTTTATAGAGCCAACTGTTTGTCAAATTTTCTTTCAATTCTTTTTGCTCCCTGGCGATTCTCCCTGCACCAATAATATGCTGTTCAAATTTGACGTCATTTTGAGCAGTGCTTCTCTTTCCACAGCGTAACTGAAAATGTCCCTGGGACACCCTGTACTAATGTCTAAGATCCCATACCGATGTGAAAAACTGAAGTTTGTAAGACACCGCAGTGAAAAGATATGGCCAATTGTGTCACATATCTTGAGACTCGCCGGCCGCTGTGGCCGACTGGTTCACGGCGCTTCATCCCGGAACCGCGCTGCTGCTACGGTCGCAGGTTCGAATCCTACCTCGGGCATGGGTGTGTGTGATTTCCTTAGGTTACTTAGTGTGGTGTCACCGCCAGTCACCACACTTGCTTGGTGGTAGCCTTTAAATCGGCCGCGGTCCGTTAGTATACATCGGACCCGCGACTCGCCACTATCAGTGATTGCAGACCGAGCGCCTCCACACGGCAGGTCTAGTCTAGAGAGACTTCCTAGCACTCGCCCCAGTTGTACAGCCGACTTTGCTAGTGATGGTTCATTGTCTACATACACTCTCATTTGCAGAGACGACAGTTTAGCATAGCCTTCAGCTACGTCATTTGCTACGACCTAGCAAGATGCCATATTCAGTTACAATGTCTTCTGAACAGATAATATTGTGACTCATGTACCGTCAAGAGCGACGTTCATCATTAATGGATTAAAGTTAAGTATCAAACTAACTACGTCCGCTTTCTGAATTCTAATTCCTTCTCATGTTCCAGACCTCACGTCAGTATAGTCCTTCCCTCCTCAAGCCTAGACTGCGTGAGCTAAAACGCGTGCATTTCGGCATCCACTAGTAACACTGTGTTGGCTCTTCTGCCAACACAACTGTTAGGTTTTAGTAGTTCTAAGTCCAGGGGACTGACGATTTCAGATGTTAAGTCCCATAGTGCTTAGAGCCATTTGAACCATTTTTTTTCTTGAGACTCGCCAACTCATCAACGCCTATGGATGAACTATGTAAACACATGCTGTGTCTAGTTGCGTAGCAGTAAAGCGCGTGTCTGGAAACGAGAGGTCATGAGATCAGATCTCGCACGGAAGTCTTTTCAGCCTTCGTTTTAACCTACCCGTCACCTCTCAATGATTTAAGGAATCGCAAGAAACACCACGATATTCAGTAGGTCAGTGACTCGCAAGTCGCTGCTGTGGTGTCCAACAGAAAGATATGTACCAGGTCATTACCCAAAATAAGTAACTATTACTTTTATCAGTTGTACTTATAATTAAGTTTGTACAAAACCTTCAGCGTGCGAGTCCTACACGAATTTGTCGGGTTGCTTTTTCAAAGTGTAGTCGTCGTGAAATGGAAATCACAGCAAAAATAAAGATAAATGTTTTATCTAAACATTTAGCTGTACCTTCCAGCTACACCTCTACACAGTCGCCGCTCTGACATAGACATTTGTCGTAGTGTCGTACCAACTCCCCAACATCCTCGTCACATTAAACAACCGGCCGTGCATTCAGCCAGTTCTCTATAGCGGTCTGCAGCTCACTGTCTGAGCCAAAATGTGGTCTCATTGCCAGCGGTTCATGTGATCAAAGAGATGAAAGGCAGAAGGCACTAAATTCGGGCTGTGTGGTGGGTGATCAACCTTTTCCATTAAAAGCATCTTTGTCGCCGCTCCAATGTACGGCCGAGAATGCTATTTCAATATTTGATGTATAATGTATAGCTAAAAATAGTCCACTTGCGATTTGAATTACCAGTTGTCAAGAACAAGGACCAGGCCTGATGACAACATCCCTCTTCGCTTGTTCCGAATTGATTTTCGTAGCCGCTTCTCTCGAACTGCCTGCAGGCTCTGCTGTTCTGCACACCTTCACGAACTCACTTTACACTCAGAAGTGAAAAATGCTATGTGACGCCATCGACGCGCACACTGGCGACACTGCACGAATCTTCTGCGCAAAGCTTCATCAGATTTTAACTGTAGCATCGAAAGAGTGGAGGAGATAGATAACGTCATGAGAAATAAATTTTGGTAGAGATAAGCTGTTCACCGATGCTTCTTTTGTTATTGATTGTGCTCCTGCGAAATTACAGACCATAGGAAACCTGCTGCGTGTGTATGGAGCGTGTGTTGCTTGTAATCGAATTAATAGCTATGAGTCAAAGTGATTGTGGATTCGCTCTCAAAATATGTTTCTCCTCTTCGAGACAGTCGTTCTTAAGGTTTCCTTGCTGGAATCCACTTTTTCAATTCACTGGCTTAGATAGTATGAACATGCAGCACAACTGGTTAGTAAACCATACTAGTTCGGTGAAATCTCGTCGTCCTGGTGCCGCAGAAATCAATAAAGGTAAATAGCGACGACGGAAAGTGTCAGTGGACATTCTGTCTCTAACAAAAGTTGTTCCCAGAGACATGATCTGTATATCCATAGACATTATGTGCAACGAGTACAGAACACCCTGTATACACCGCCTCACAAAATATTGAACTCAACAGAAGACATGGTCAGATGTCAATGTAACTTTGTACATTTACACACCATCACTGGTCATGTAAATGATTAGGGTTTGAATTATATGTGACAAGTAATACGGCCAACACAGTTCATATTTACTGTTGCCACTGAGCCTGGTATATAAGCGACGTCACATATTGAGTGATCACGGCGACCGACAGTCTTGTGAGACAGTGTTAGCTACATCTACATACATACTCTGCAATCCACCATACGGTGCGTGGCGGAGGGTACCTCGTACCACAACTAGCATCTTCTCTCCCTGTTCCACTCCAAAACAGAACGAGGGAAAAATGACTGCCTATATGCCTCTGTACGAGCCCTAATCTCTCTTATCTTCGCGGTCTTTCCGCGAAATATAAGTTGGCGGCAGTAAAATTTTACTGCAGTCAGCCTCAAATGCTGATTCTCTAAATTTCCTCAGTAGCGATTCACGAAAAGAACGCCTCCTTTCCTCCAGAGGCTCCCAACCAAGTTCCTGAAGCATTTCCGTGACAATCGCGTGATGATAAAACCTACCAGTAACAAATCTAGCAGCCCGTCTCTGAATTGCTTCTATTATCTCTCTCAATCCGACCTGATAGCGATCCCAAACGCTCGAGCAGCACTCAAGAATAGGTCGTATTACTTTTATAAACGGTCTCCTTCACATATGAACCACATCTTCCCAAAATTCTACCAATGAACCGAAGACGACTATCCGCCTTCCCCACAACTGCCATTGATTGCTTGTCCCACTTCATATCGCTCTGCAATGTTACGCCCAAATATTTGATCGACGTGACTGTGTCAGGGGCGCTACATTACTACGGAATTCTTTTTCCTATTCATCTGCATTAATTTACATTTATCTATATTTAGAGTTAGCTGCCATTCTTTACACCAATCACAAATCCCGTCCAAGTCATCTTGTATCCTCCTACAGTCACTCAACGTCGACACCTTCCCGTACATCACAGCAGTGGCTGACATAATTTGAAACGGGTCTCATGATAGGTCCTCATTTGGTCAGGTGGTCGAATCCTGCAGTATCGCCGGCCGGAGTGGCCGAGCAGTTCCTAGACGCTACAGTCTAGAACAGCGAGACCGCTACGGTTGCAGGTTCGAATCCTGCCTCGGGCATGGATGTGTGTGATGTCCTTAGGTTAGTTTGGTTTAAGTATTTCTAATTTCTATGGGACTGATGACCTCAGAAGTTAAGTCCCATAGTGCTCAGAGCCATTTGAACCTGCGGTATCAAGACCTGTGAAGCATTTGGATGTGACAGTGGTCTATGTTGGACAGCATGTGGATGCTAGGGCAGGCTTAGTCTTCGTCAGTGTTCCTATCGACCACGTCTGATGACAACAAGGGAGGATCGACGTATTTTGCTCCCACGTCACATCTGCGCCTGCCGTCAGAGAACAAGTAAAATGCTCTCTGCACTCGTATACGTTGGACAGCATTGGTGTTATGCCGCACCATTGGTTGGAGATCAGAATCAGCCAAACTAGGAATCACTGTCTCACGCAGAGGCTGCCTGAGTCACCACAACACGAACGGCTGCGTTTGCAGTGGTGTCTGCGACTGGAAGGCATGGTCTGCCGAAGAACGAGGTCGCATTGTATTCAGCGATTAACCACTATTCTGCACTCTCTTGTATGACCATTGTCTAAGAATGTGGCGGCCATAAGAGGAGAGATTTCATTCTCCTATTGTCTCGGAGAGGCGCAGTAGTTGTACTCCTGGTCCATGGAGTGGGAATCATTGGGTATTATTTTATCTTCCGACTGTTAGCGATTAAGGCCACTACCATAGCTCACGGACATCATGCGCCCTCACGAGTTGGCTCTAGTTCAGCAGTATCATGTTGTATTTTGTAACGCAACAGTGCCCGTCCACACTTGGAACGTGTCTTATGAAGTGCATGAGTAATGCTGAGCTTGGCTGTGGGGTCTGACGCACGGTTATCCGGGTGGGAAGGAGCGCCGGTCCCGGGCACGAATGCGCCCGGCGGATTTGTGTCGAGGTCCGGTGAGCCGGCCAATCTGTGGGTGGTTTTTAGGCGGTTTTCCATCTGCCTCGGCAAATGCGGGCTGGTTCCCCTTATTCCGCCTCAGCTATACTATGTCGGCGATTGCTGCCCGAACAAGTTATCCACGTACGCGTACACCACAATTACTCTACCACGCAAACATAGAGGTTACACACGTCTGGTGTGAGATGTTCCCTGCGGGGGGGGGGGGGGGGGGGGGAGGAGGGGGTGTCCACCGGGTGCCGAACCACGCAATAACCCTGGGTTCGGTGTGGGGCGGCGGAGAGGTGAAGTGGACTGCGGTAGTCGTCGTGGGTAGCGGACCACTGCGGCTGCGGCGGGGAAGGAGCCTCTCCATCGTTTCTAGGTCCCTGGTTAACATAATATAACACAATGCTGAGCTACTCCCGTGCCGAGCAGCAACCTCAGATCTGCCCCACAGAGCAGGTGCGTGCAATCAGCAGGGACTCCCACTCCGCCCCAAAGCCAGTACCTAGGATATCAAGGACCAGCTACAACAGTTATAGTTCAGCCTGCTTTAGAGGAAGATGCAATGGCTTTATGTTATCCTTCTCAACCGAACCATCCAGGCCAGAGGCGGTACATCGTCATATACACTCCTGGAAATGAGAAAAAGAACATATTGACACCGGTGTGTCAGACCCACCATACTTGCTCCGGACACTGCGAGAGGGCTGTACAAGCAATGATCACACGCACGGCACAGCGGACACACCAGGAACCGCGGTGTTGGCCGTCGAATTTCGCTAGCTGCGCAGCATTTGTGCACCGCCGCCGTCAGTGTCAGCCAGTTTGCCGTGGCATACGGAGCTCCATCGCAGTCTTTAACACTGGTAGCATGCCGCGACAGCGTGGACTTGAACCGTATGTGCAGTTGACGGACTTTGAGCGAGGGCGTATAGTGGGCATGCGGGAGGCCGGGTGGACGTACCGCCGAATTGCTCAACACGTGGGGCGTGAGGTCTCCACAGTACATCGATGTTGTCGCCAGTGGACGGCGGAAGGTGCACCTGCCGTCGACCTGGGGCCGGACCGCAGCGACGCACGGATGCACGCCAAGACAGTAGGATCCTACGCAGTGCCGTAGGGGACCGCACCGCCACTTCCCAGCAAATTAGGGACACTGTTGCTCCTGGGGTATCGGCGAGGACCATTCGCAACCGTCTCCATGAAGCTGGGCTACGGTCCCGCACACCGTTAGGCCGTCTTCCGCTCACGCCCCAACATCGTGCAGCCCGCCTCCAGTGGTGTCGCGACAGGCGTGAATGGAGGGACGAATGGAGACGTGTCGTCTTCAGCGATGAGAGTCGCTTCTGCCTTGGTGCCAATGATGGTCGTATGCGTGTTTGGCGCCGTGCAGGTGAGCGCCACAATCAGGACTGCATACGACCGAGGCACACAGGGCCAACACCCGGCATCATGGTGTGGGGAGCGATCTCCTACACTGGCCGTACACCTCTGGTGATCGTCGAGAGGACACTGAATACTGCACGGTACATCCAAACCGTCATCGAACCCATCGTTCTACCATTCCTAGACCGGCAAGGGAACTTGCTGTTCCAACAGGACAATGCACGTCCGCATGCATCCCGTGCCACCCAACGTGCTCTAGAAGGTGTAAGTCAACTACCCTGGCCAGCAAGATCTCCGGATCTATCCCCCATTGAGCATCTTTGGGACTGGATGAAGCGTCGTCTCACGCGGTCTGCACGTCCAGCACGAACGCTGGTCCAACTGAGGCGCCAGGTGGAAATGGCATGGCAAGCCGTTCCACAGGACTACATCCAGCATCTCTACGATCGTCTCCATGGGAGAATAGCAGCCTGCATTGCTGCGAAAGGTGGATATACACTGTACTAGTGCCGACATTGTGCATGCTCTGTTGCCTGTGTCTATGAGCCTGTGGTTCTGTCAGTGTGATCATGTGATGTATCTGACCCCAGGAATGTGTCAATAAAGTTTCCCCTTCCTGGGACAATGAATTCACTGTGTTCTTATTTCAATTTCCAGGAGTGTAGTAGATAGGTGTGCTCCTACTGACAAGTTCTTTGTAAATTTGACTCGATTTTTTAACCACTGAAATAACATAACATACCGTTTCAAACTATGAAGTTTCATTTCGTTTCGTCCTTTCTTCTTGACTGTTTCACTTTTCCGCCAGTCAATGTATATCGACCAGGGACTCTCAGCCAGGATGTTTTAAGTGAGGTAAAAAATGGTTCAAATGGCTCTGTGCACCATGGGACTTAACATCTGAGGTCATCAGTCCCCTAGAACTTAGCACTACTTAAACCTAGCTAACCTAAAGATATCACAGACATCCATGCGCGAGGCAGGACTCGATCCTGCGACCGTAGCGGTTGCGCTGTTCCACACTGAAGCGCCTAGAAACGCTCTGCCACTTCGGCCGGCGAAGTGACGTAAACTCCAGCTGTAAAAGCATACATTTTATGACTGTTGAAGACATTTCCGCTTTTCTACAGCATGGAAACCTTGTCGTAAAATGTTAGTGAGGAAGTTCATTTATTTTTCTATGGAAGACACTATTAACGTGTATACTTTATCATCCGAATGGCATTTGCCAATCGGCTATGGTAATAGTCACAGACAGACTCTAAGGAAACTTCAACGTCCACTTCTCAAAAAGAAACATGGAAACTTCCAAGAAAGTGCCAGTGGCTGAATATTTGCTGAAATATAGTAACTATATTAACTCAGGGCCCTGAAACTAAACTTTCATTTGAAGAGATTTTTCCTCTTGAAAATGCTTCAAACAGATTTTGCTTAGTGTGTGTTTTAATCTTAGGTAGTATTTTATTGTTATATGCATTCCCTTTACTGCTGCCGTATAAGCCTGTTACCTGTTTATGGAAGTTTAATTTTAGAAGCGTGCTTCTTCAGAATCGAGATTAAGATGTTATTTTGTGTAACTAAGAAGTGATAAATCTACAATAACATGACACATTATTTGGGTAATCTATTCAGTAAGAAAGACGCATACGTTGCAATTGAGGATATCTGTCTTATATCTTAACTACATCGAGCACATACCTTAAAAGTCACTGAAAAGTTTGAAACACTACAGAGTGAGATCTGGAATCGGTACCACACCAGGTTAATGTAAGGCAAAACTGGATGTTACCAGTTTTTGCTGTCTTCACCGACGTCTCCGTAATAAGGAGTGATTCATCTTCTCGGGTCGATCGGCACTCGGCAGGGCACACACTGCAGACGACCCGCAGTCACCCATTACTCATTCCGATGTTTGCTCTGCGCGGCAATCTCGTAGCGACCGCGGTGCGACTGGGTCCCGGACGTTCTCGAGGGCTGCGAGCGGTGTTCGCAATTTGCTGTGGAACGGGCTTCTTGCTACGCCTCACACATTTTGTACATTTCAGATATCTGGTATCACACTGCATTCATGTCTCTCGCTGAGACTTCCGTATTGTTCGTTCTTTGAGGCTAAGGTCACCCAGCAGCAATGAAGTAATTTTGCCAAACTAAGAGGGAAAGGGTTCTATTACCACTGATAGAAGTCAGTACTGATTACCGGCTGCAGCCGACAAAGCGAGATATGGTTACTAATCGCTTAGCTGATCGTCACTCTAAGGCATTACACTGAAAAATCTCAATGTATCTCTCTTACAGAAGATTTGGACGTCAGTGACTACGACAAGATTTTTGGGAGCAGCAATAGTGGTTAAAAAAAACTACCTCGCGCCAGCACAGCATTACACCACAATTTTATAACTGTCACGCTGCCGAGTTTTCGAAACCGAAGCTGACGTCGCGAAGTGACGTCTGCGCAGTGTCTGTCTACTAGGAGATAGCCAGTTCGAACCCTGGTGACGGAAGAAGTTTTCGTCGTTAGTATTTGGCCGGCCAGGGGAGGAGAGGTGGTGGCGTACGGTTCCTCTAACCCGCGCTTTGCACCATTGTCCTGGATTAAATTCAGAACATCTCATTGGGTACCTTTGGATGCGGCTATGCTACTTTGTTGATGATGACCTATCAGCCGTATAACTATATTAAGCTCGGCGAGTCCTACTGGTGCTCTTCAAGACGGGTAGGATGTAGGTGGTCAGGGCTGATTCCAAGATATTTTTCCAGGCAAGCGACTTATCATATGGCGCGACCTCTCCACCCTTGACACCCATGTCCCTCGTATACTTTCGCAAGTGTCAGTTTCAGATGCCAATTCCGATACGCACGGAACACTAATTTTTCACTTTGGCGCTCCTCTCAACCTAGCGCCCAAAGCGGTGGCTTCTGTCGCTAGGGCCTGAAATTTACCCTGATGCCGACATCGAGATTCAGCCTTTCCTTCCCTTCGTCCATACCAATGTAAGGGCAACACTACACTGTACAAGCAGTCATAACCATACCCTAGGCGACACAGATACACTCTTGACATTCCATAACCGGCTGGAGGAAGAAAATGGCAAACCATATCGAATAGGACACTGACAAGAATGGCACTGCGAGGTTCCCCTTATATGTTTCCAGAGTTCATTTCCTTAGAACGGGACTGAACTGACCCGACATGTTAACGTGTATTTTATAGCACACGTACGACGCCACATTTAAATTCACTTGTTGCTGCTATCTGGATGTGAAGTTGTGAATTTAACGTACCATCCTCGAGTAGGAAGAAGATGATTGATTACCCACTCACACTGAAGAGCCAAAGAAACTTGTACACCTGCGTTATGTAGTGCAGTGCTCCCCAAGCACGCAAAAGTACCACAACACGACGTGGCATTGACTTGACTAATGTCTGAACTAGCGCTGGACGGAACTGAGACCATGAATCCTGCAGGGCTGTCCATAAATGTGTAGCAGTACGATGGATGGAGATCCCTTCTGATGGACACGTTGCAAGGCATCCCAGATACGCTTAATAGTGTTCATGCCTCGGGAGTTTGGTGGCCAGCGGAGGTGTTTAAACTCAGAAGAGCGTTCCTGGAGCTACTCTGTAGCAATTCTGGACGTGTGGGGTGTCCCATTGTTCTGCTGGAATTGCCCAAGTCTGTCTGAAGGCCCAGTGGACATGAATGGATGCAGGTGATAAGACAGGATGCTTACGTACGTGTCACCTGTCACAGCCGTATCTAGACTATTAGGGGTACCATATCACTCCAACTGTACACTTCCCACACCATTACAGAGCCTTCACCAGCTTGAACAGCCCCTTGCTGACATGCATGATCCACGAATTCATGAGGTTGTCTGCATACCCGCACACGTCCATCCGCTCGATACGATTTGAAATGAGACTCGTCCGACCAGGCACCGTATTTCCATTCATCAACAGTCCAGTATCGGTGTTGACGGGCCTAGGCTAGGTGTAAAGCTTTGTGTCGTGCAGTCATCAAGGGTACACGAGTGGGCCTTCGGCTCCGAAAGCCCATATCGATGATGTTTCGTTGAATGGTTCGCACGCTGACACTTGTTGATGGCCCACCATTGACATGTGCAGCAGTTTGCGGAATGGTTTCACTTTTGTCGCGTTGAATGCTTATCTTCTTGCAGGATCTTTTTCCGGCCGCAGCAATGTCGGGTATTGATGTTGTACCGGACTTCTGGTATTCACGGTACATTCGTGAAATTGTCGTACAGGAAAAACTCCAATACATCACTGCGTCAGAGGTGTTGTGTCCCATCGCTCGTGAGCTGACTATAACACAACGTTCAAACTCATTCAAATCTTGTTAACCTGCCATTAGTAAGCGATCTGACAACCGTGGCAGACTCTTGTTGTCTTATATAGGCGTTGCCGACTGCAGCGAACTATTTTACCTGTTTAGATAAATCTTTGTAATTGAATACGCATACCTACATTAGTTTCTTTGGTGCTTCAGTGTATCTGAGAGAGACAGAGGAAGGCGGGGTTATGTAGAAGTGGATTGATGTCGAACTTATCCGACTGCGGTAATAATAATATGATTACAGTGGAGTCGTGCCGGACTCTAGACCAATAAAGGCCAGTTCACACTCGTTGTCCGGACATCGCATTCAAATTGTCCGTCACGTTGAGTCAGTTCAAGGTAGGTGTTTTCAACACGTATAGCTGTCATCATCTGTATTTCCGCGGCAGTTGCTGTCTTCGCAAGACGATTCTCAACTTTTTTTCGCGCTCCGTACACATGCACAACGTGGTAGCAGAAATGCTGAAGTTCACGTTTGTAATAAAATGACAGTTACCGGACTCTAAACGTTTGCACCTTGCAGGGATAGCTTACAAATCTGACAAGGAGATAGAAGTGCGAAAAACCCAAAAAAATTGAGTGGGTGTCCGGGAAATGTCTTTACGCGGTACTGAACGGAAATCTGCATTTGATATAATCTTTAGAAAAGACGAAACACCAAGGAGGACAGTGTTGCATGCTACAATCACATCTCCTTGAAACTTTGGTTTGATTAAGTTGCCATTCCAGTGAAAATTGTTATTCAACAGCCCCACAATATCTTTCCCTCCAAAAGTTACTTCTTTTATGTTATCTTGTATTTGGCTTTTAAGAGATAAAGTGCCTTATTTGCACTGGGGGTTAGTTTTGAAAACCAGGTAAGCCTTGAACACTGATGCTTCCAAAACTGATTCACACGCAGTCCACAGAGTTACTCAACAATAAAGAAGCTTGCGACAAACACATTATTAAACAAACAATTCTGATACATGACTTAATATATAAGTCACCGTTGCGGTGCCTGCAGGTTTCAGTTCATTTCATTATGAAACATTACAAGTAACTGGCAACATACAAATATAATAATGTATCTGACAACTTTTTTCATTTCGAATTGCAGCTACATTGCACTACATTCCATTGTAAAACATTAAATACGGTCGAGGGCAAGAAAATTACTGTTCTTATGTCGTACAGTTCAGGCTGCTGCCTCACTTCATCACTTAATCTTTCGTTAGTCGTTATAGAATTTTAAATTTTAGCAAAAGAAATTACGACACGAAACTATTTAAAACAATAAAACTGACGAATAACAATGAAGTAGAATATCAACTGGTATTAAAGACGGAAAGCATGGGGAAAATAAATATGGAGATGAGTGCATATCTGTATATCGTGACGCAATGAGCCTCATGGTCACGTGATCAGAAACGGAAGATGACGTCAGCCATCAAAACCTTGCTCCAGAGAAACCTAGATAAGTAGCGCAATGGTTAGCAACCTGGACTCGTATTCAGGAGGACTACGGTTCAAACGTGCGTCCGGCCACCCAGATTTTGGTTTCCCGTGATTTCCCTAAATCACTTGAGCAAATGCTGGGTTGTTTCCTCGGAAAAGGCAATGCCGATTTCCTTCTCAGTCCTTCCCTAATCTGAACATGTGCTCCGTCTCTAAGGACTTCATTGTCGACGGGACGTTAAACACTAATCTCCTACCGTGCAGTGTGGCGCAGTGGTTAGCACACTGGATTCGCATTCGGACGAAGGACGGTTCAAGCCCGCTTCCGGCTATCCTGATTGCTTTAAAAGGGCACGGCCGACTTCCTTCGTCATCCTTCCCAAATCCGATGCGACATACACTACTGGACATTAAAATTGCTACACCAAGAAGAAATGCAGATGATAAACGGGTATTCATTGGACAAATATATTCTTCTAGAACTGACATTTGATTACACTTTCGCACAATTTGGGTGCATAGACCCTGAGAAATCAGTACCCTGAACAACCACGTCTGGCCGTAATAACGGCCTTTATACGCCTGGGCATTGAGTCAAACAGAGCCTGGATGGTGTGTACAAATACAGCTGCCCATGCAGCTTCAACACGAAACCACACTTCATCAACACCAGTGACTGGCGTACTGTGACGAGCCAGTTGCTCGGCCACCATTGACCACACGTTTCCAAATGGTGAGAGATCTGGAGAATGTGCTGGCCAGGGCAGCAGTCGAACATTTTCTGTATCCAGAAAGGCCCTTACAGGACCTGCAATATGCGGCCGTGCATTATCCTGCTGAAATGTAGGGTTTCGCAGGGATCGAATGAAGGGTAGAGCCGTGGTCGCAACAAATCTGAAATGTAACGTCCACCGTTCAAAGTGCCGTCAATGCGAACAACAGGCGACCGAGACGTGTAACCAATGGCCCCTCATACCATCACGCCGGGTGATACGCCAGTATGGCGATGACGAATACACGCTTCCAATGTGCGTTCACCGCGATGTCACCAAACACGGATGCGACCAGCATGATGCTGTAAACAGAACCTGGATTCATTCGTAAAAAATGACGTTTTGCCATTCGTGCTCACAGGTTCGTCGCCGAATCCACCATCGCAGGCGCTCCTGTCTGTGATGCAGCGTCAAGGATAACGGCAGTCACGGTCTCCGAGCTGATAGTCCATGCTGCTGTAAACATCGTCGAACTATTCGTGCAGATGGCTGTTGTCTTACAAACGTCCCCATATGTTGACTCAGGAAGCGAGACGTGGCTGCACGATTCGTTACAGCCATGCGGATAAGATGCCTGTCATCTCCACTGCTAGTGATACGAGGCCGTTGGGATCCAGCACGGGATTCCGTATTACCCTCCTGAACACACCGGTTCCATATTCCGCTAACACTCATTGGGTCTCGACCAACGCGAGCAGCAATGTCGCGAACGATAAATCGCAATTGCGATAGGCTACAATCCGACCTTTATCAAAGTCGGAAACGTGATGGTACGCATTTCTCCTCCTTACACGAGGCTTCACAACAATGTTTCATCAGGCAACGCCGATCAATGGCTGTTTGTGTATGAGAAATCGGTTGGAAACTTTCCTCATGTCAGCGCGTTGTAGATCTCGCCACCGGCGCCAACCTTGTGTGAATGCTCTGAAAAGCTAATCATTTGCATATCACAGCATCTTCTTCCTGTCGGTTAAATTTCGCGTCTGTAGCACGTCATTTTCGTGGTGTATCAATTTTAATGGCCGGTAGTGTTTTTGGTCCAGTGCTCCATATCAACCAACCAACTCGTCATCCTTTCCTCCCGAGAAACCCTGGCGGTGACGCGACGTGACGGTCATGTGGGTGCCGCCAGCGGAAATGCATTGCGGAATGTTTTGACGTGACTGGCAGCATGAATTGGCGTTAATCCGGTCCTCCGGGTGGAGCAGAGTGAGTGAGGCGGTGATCGCCGACGCCGTGCGGTCTCCAGGCCGCCGGACTGCCGCGGTGAGGCGGCGGCCGCGTCCGCTGGGCCCCGGCGACCTTATCACGGCCGGCGCCGAGCCAACGCGATTACGCTGGCTTGTGGCGCTAACTCGGTTGCGCGGGCGAGCCTCTGGTGCGCCCCTCCAGCTCCCTCAAGTCGGCCCTCCCGGGACGTGACTGCCGGACGCTGCGTCTGTGACGTCGCGGCCCGCGCGTCTCTGCACCCACTACACCACTCGGAAACTCACAAACCGACAAAACAGTAAGGTACCCAGAAGACGTGGTCCAATGTCAATGCAACTACGTACCCGTTCACGCCTTGGATAGTTACGTAAATGATTGGAGGTGTAATTTCTTATGGCAGGTAGGACATGCACCATAGTGCATTACTGTGTTCCGTGTTTAGTGTTTTACCAGGCCCCGTAGGGCATAGACAGCTCATACGCTCAGGGAAGCACATGGACGTGCCACATAATCTCCATCAGGGTTTTCACTATCTCTCGTTGTGCCCTGAAATGAAGAGCATCCTATTCCTTGTCCTTGCCACCCCTTCCACAGTGCTGTTCCAATGCCAAACAAACCTATATATCATCTTCATGCCTACTCCACCCCTGCTCCCATTCACTTGCCTCGTGTTTACATCCTCCCGAGACCACCTACTCCAGTCCAGTCCGAACATCCCAATTAAAGCAGGACTACTTGTGAAAGCAATGATATGATCTACAACCTAAGCTGAAACTACTATGCTGCATTTTAATATCAGTATTTGATTGGCTCTGAAAAGGGGCTCTTTGTGAATATCCACTTGGCTGGCTGGACGAACAGCGCCGTATCGAGATTTGTTGAGCACTGGGATGTGCTGCACTGCATGGAGACGTGACGCCCAGCATATTCTCCATCATGGTTCCGACTAAACACCTCTGAGGATCACAAACGAGGATCGCCGTATTATGCATCAAACACACTGAAACCCCTTCATATCTGTGACTGTCATCCGAGAACAGGTGATACTCTTCCTTCATCATTCTGTGTCATCCAACACCATCGGTCGGAGACTATCAGCAGCCAGACTGGAGAATTTTCACCCTCAAAGTAGTCTACCACTAACACAGCATAAACGGCTGCGTGTAGGATGGTGCTGTGCTCGAGAAACAATAAATTTTTGAGGAACGCCGTCTTGCTGTATTCAGAGATGAATCGCAATTCTGTACTGCTCCGGGTGACCACCGTCGGAGGGAATGGCAGTGCACCTGGAACAGGTCACCGTAAGTAGTGGCAGATACTGATTGACGGACGTCTGACGGCCAATGCATCCTCGTTCGTTACCTCTCATGCTGCAGCATCGTGGCCCATTTTTGGAGAGGATAGTGCTAGTCCGCACATGCCACATTACTCTACTTTGACATACTCCCGTGTGCAGAATGATCCCCAGATCTGTTGGCGGTAGAACATATGTCGGATCAATTTCGTCCTATTGCCTGTATCCAATGCCAGTACGTCAAGGACCAGCTACATTGTTTGTGCGCTAGCTTGCCTCAGGAGAGGATACAATATCTTCGTCTCACCCTTCCAACAGAATAAGTGCATACATCTCGGCCAAGCTGCAACGGCATACTGATAACTGGGAGAATACTGCCAAGTTATTTGTAAATTTGTCTTTTTCTGCTACGCAGTCTATTTAGCAAAGTAACTAAAACCTCGCACGCTAGATAAAAATTGAGTCACCACCACGAGACATAATATACTATCTGATCAAACGTATCCGGACACCTGGCTGCAAATGACATAAAAGATCGTGGCGCCTTCAATCGGTAATGCTGGAATTCAATATGGTGTTGGTCCACCCTTAGCCTTGATGACAGATTCCACCCTCGCAGGCACACGTTCAGTTAGGTGCTGGAAGGTTTCTTGGGGGATGGCAGCCCACTCTTCACGAAGTGCTGCACTGATCAGAGGCATCGATGTCGATCGGTCAGGCCTGGCACGATGTCGTCGTTCCAAGACATCGCAAAGGTGTTCAGTAGGATTCAGGCCAGGACTCTGTGCAGGTTAGTCCATTACAGGGATGTTATTGTCGTGCAATCGCTTCGCCACAGGCGGTGCATTATGAACATGTGCTCGATCGTGTTGAAAGATGTAGTCGCCACCCTCGAAGGTGCTTAAAACATCAATGTAGGCCTGTGCTGTGATAGTACCATGCAAAACAACAAGGGGTCCAAGCCCCCTCCATGAAAAACACGACCACGCCATAACACTATCGCCTCCGAATTTTACTGTTGCCACTATACGCGCTTGCAGATGACATTCACTGGGCGTTCACCGCACCCACACCCTGCCATCGGATCGCCACATTGTGTACCGTGATTCGTCACGTTTTTCCACAGTTCAGTCGTCCAATGTATACACGCTCCTTACACCAAGCGAGGCGTCGTTTGGCATTTATCGGCGTGGTGTGTGGCTTATGAGCAGCCGCTCGACCATGAAATCCAAGTTTTCTCACCTGTGATAGTACTTGCAGTGGATCCTGATGCAGTTTGAAATTCTGGTGTGATGCTCTGGATAGATATCTGCCTATTACACATCACGAACCTCTTCAACTGTCGGCGGTTTCTGTCAGTCAACAGACGAGGTCGGCCTGTACGCTTCTGTGCTGTACGTGTCCCTTGTCTTTTCCACTTCACTACCACATCGTAAACAGTGGACCTAGACATGCTTAGGAGTGTGGAAATCTCGCGTACAGACGTGTGACACAACTGACACCCAATCACCTGTCCACGTTCGAAGTCCGTGAGTTCCGCGGGGCGCCCAAATCTGTTCTCTCACGATGTTTGATGACTACTGAGGTCGCTGATGTGGAGTACCTGGCAGTAGGTGGCAGCACAATGCACCTGATACGCAAAACATATGTTTATGAGGGTGCGGATACTTTTTTTCATAGTGTTGTCCTAATACCATGTAACAACACTTGCAGCATCCTCCCATAACGGCTTCAGTTAAATGAGGAACAAAGCCCACAACTTTCTTCATAAATGCCGTACACATCTGAAGCCACTCATTGAGTTCGAGCTTTCACACTGGAGGGATCTTGATCTCTGTTCCAAGTACTCGCAGACATTTTCTATGAGACAGAGCTAGGATGATTTAGTAGGACTATCGAGGTGTGATAGGCAGCCTGAGTGTTTGTCAAGTCTGTATACCGTGAAACATTGGAGACTTTAGAGGCTTTCAGGGGAAAAATAAACTGCGAATGGAAACACATGTCCGAAACCCTCATCCTGCGAAGCAACATAGCATTGCATTGTTAGCAGACCAGGCCTGTATATGCGTCAACTAGCTAAATCTTCTCTAATCGCGGCAGACAGTCGGGATCAATGGACAACAAACGACATTGCGAAATGTTTTGGTTACAGTCCGACAGCGTACAAACTTACGTTTGCTGTCGAAGAGGTGGCCCAATGTTAGGCGCCGGCGCCTAAAACTATGTAGCGTCGTTGGATGGCGTTTCCAGACACGGCTTCCTATTCTCGATTTGTTCCTCAAGACAGTTTCTACAGCCCTTCGAAATCCGTCGCAGTATTTTTTGAATACCGGGTAGAAGAAAAGGCAACATTTGGTCATCGAGAATTTTGAACTAAACGTCCTGGTTAATATACACGCTATCCTGAACGGGTGGCCCAAATTCGTGATGCGGAAAACATAGCATTAACACAACCAGCCCGAATTACAACTCCACATTATGTGTGTTGAGCGCCCCACTGGACGGTCGTGTGTGCTCTGAAGAAAAGCAAAACCGCGACCCATAGGACTACATTACACGTATCTACTCAGCTACTGTCCGCGTCCAGTGCAATCTACTGGCCACCTGCAGCTTACTGGGCCGCTGTCAGCAATGGTCTTTCGCGAGATAGCCTACTTCGAAAATCCATTGCATGCAGTTCCCTTCCCCACATTCTTCTGACAACGGGTCGAGGTGGACCAACATTTGCTAACAGCAGCAACTCCTAACTGATTTGAAACAGGTTGTCATTGACAAGTGTCGCTACTCATCTGCGGCTACTGACCATTTAAAATGTTTGTACGACCACTGTTCTTGCGAAGCAGGTAACACATCACTGCGTGTGTTAGCACAGTGGACTACCCGCGTTGATACAGCAACAAATCGGCCGACATCATAAACTATATTGTCATGTCATGCCCATACACGGTAGCTCTTTTCTGTCATTCTGTCACGTCTCCTCGTAACTCGTATTGCTCCGCTCATTCAATACAGCCGACTGTTACACATACACCACCTCACTGCGACGACTTACGTGGGCGGTGGAGTGTCACATGGCCGCATGCAACCAGTTATACGACATCTGCAACGCTCCAAAGAGACCTGTGTCCCGCGAATTTCACTCAGTGGTCAGGTAATATCGATCGCCCACAGAGTCACGCTCTGGTAAATGATGTGACGCGGTTGCCAGCTTTCCAGACCCTGAAATCTTTACTTCTCACTCAAGTAGATCCACAATGTGCTGACGTTATCCCATTCCAGTTTCCTGACCGAAGAGATATTCTCGGCCATACCGGGAATCGAACCTGGGTGCCCGTGTAGCTGTTAGACGCGCTGTCTGCTCAGCTGTGGAAACAACCCAGTTATGTAGCACTTGAAGCAAATACACTTGATTCAGGAGCATTTCTTCGTTAATAAACGAAGATTAAAAATTGTGGATGACATATTCATTGTGTTAGACGAAATCGTACTACAGACGCAGACCACTAAAACTGTGGGGCTACTAGAAGAATCTCGTAGCACCATCAGCTGTATTAAATCATTGTACGATAAAGCACGTTGAATATTTAAAAAAAACTGTGCCTTAGAAAGTGAATCAAGAGTTAAAGCTAAACTGCAAACATTACATCGGGAGATGAATATATTTATTATGGAAATCATGTTTGCAGATGATTATTTGTTAACACTTTGAGAAATACGACGGGTATTCAGAAAGTAAGGTCCGATTTGACGTGATATGGAAACCACTGTGAAAATGAAATGGAACTTTCCATTTATGTGTTGGGCAGTGACTTTAGTGTGCCTGTCGAACGCTTCACGTCGCTCTTTGCAGTTCTGAGCGCAAAATGATCACGTGGAAATACCTAAAACAACAGTGTCTCCCGCCAAGTATGGGCATCTGGTGTGAGATTTCGCCTGAAGCTATGCAGCCCACATAACATAAATGTCGTGCGTTTCATTCTTCAAGAAAATTTTTAGCCCCATTCTGCAGGGGCAATAAAGACGTTCCTGCAGCGTTTTCGATGGGACGTGTTTGATCACCTACAATACAGAACTTAACTGGCTTCCTCCGATGTTCGTCTCTGCTCACATGAACCGCTGTCGCCGGTCGCTGTGGGCGAGCGGTGGGCGAGCGGTTCTAGGCGCTTCAGTCTGGAACCACGCGACCGCTACGGTCGCAGGTTGGAATTCTGCCTCAGGCATGGATGTGTGTGATGTTCTAAGGTTAGTTAGGTTTAAGTAGTTCTAAGTTCTGGGGGACTGATGACCTCAGATGTTAAGTCTCATAGTGCTCAGAACCATTTTTTGAACCGCTGGCTACAGAGACAACATTTTGACACCAACAACGAAAGGCAGACCACTGTAGAGAATTGGCGGAAGTCACAGATGGCTGCCTTCTGTGACAAGGGCACTGGAAAGTTTGTACAAAGCCACGACAAATGTCTAAGTCGGGGCGGCGACTATGTAGAGAGACAGCTGGAAGGTGTGGCTAACTGTTGCGAATAAAAATTCCCTGATTTTCACTGTGGTTCCCATTTTGCGACCGATCGAACCTTAATTTTTGAGCAGCCCCCGTAAATTGAATTGTGGAATAAATGTACGGGTGCTGGACACCATTGGAAATACATGCCTGCCGTAAATGCAGATGCTAGACAATCCTGCAAGTTTCTGTGTTATATTTGACCACGAATGGTAACTCTGCAACATCCTCAATATGTTGCGAATATCAATCACGGTCAGAGCAGTGCTCTTCGTAGTTGTGGGTGCGTTATGTCGGAGCTAAGTGAACTCGAAGGCGGGTGCTGGTACAGTGGGTGCTTCCGCAACGAAGGTAGCCGAAGTATTTGCTGTACTAAGAGGCACCGTATGGAAGCTTTATACCGCATACACGAGAAACAAAAAAAATTCATCTTTAAGCCACAAGGCGGACGAAAATGTGTGTTGAGTGATGGTAACAGACCCGCGCTGAAGAGGGTTGTGATGAGAAAGAAGGGGACTACCGCTGCAATAGTCACTACATAATTCAGTGTCGCCCTGGCTAATCTTGTCAGCACCAAAACAAGACGAATGGCGGTCCATGGCAGGGAACTCCAGGGTCCAGATGGAATTCCCAAACCATACATCAGTGAGGTAAATGAAAGTACGTAACATGAGAATGCGGTGCCCAAACCATCAAACCTGGACTGTGGAGTAATGGAAGAAACTAATTGATGGAATGAGTCTTGTTTTACACTGTTCACAAGTTCTGGCCGAGCTTACGTCCCAAGAGTGAAAGTATGGCTGGGGTTCGGTGATGATTTGGGCAGCCATATTATGGTATTCCATGGGCTCGTTGGTTACTTTGCTCTCAGGGATCATGTGACCATATAGGTTGATCAGGTCCATCCCATAGTATAATGTTTGCTCCGCAATAGTGATGTGATGCTGTGTCCCAAGACGAGAGGGTCCCTGTTCATGGATCTCGTGTCGTCCAGGACTGGTTTTGTGAGCACGAGGTGTGAATCGTCGCTTCTCACTTGGCCACCACACTGACCAGCTCTCAGTACAATCGATTTCTGTGGTCTACTTTGGAGAGAAGGGTGGCTGCTCGGCATCTCCCGCCACCATCGCTTGCAGAACTCGACACTATCTTGCATCAACAATGATACAAGATTCCCTTGAAAACCGTTAGTTATCCATTACGAGACGACTGCGGTCGGTTTTGAATGCCAATCGGTTTCTTGCACAGGCATTATGTTGTGTTTTTGGTGTTTCCATATTTTTCTCCAACCTCCCTGTATTTTTTTGACAGACTCTGACGTTTCATTCACTTCTTGTAATGTTTCTAAAGCACGAAAAACAACAAGAAGAAACATAGCCCTTCTTCTACTTCGTATCACACAAAACATCCAATTACAGGTAAAAAAGAAGCCACCTTCAGTAAGCAAACAATTATATTGCGGGCTACGGTACTGGCAGATTGTTTTCAGGAAATACTTAAGAATAATTTTAAAATTCTAGTTTCTCCGACAGAGCATTTCTGTGCTACGTCAGGGCGAATCATATGTTCTATGAATGCGAAAAGAGGAGGAAGTTTAGACTCTTTATTCTGGTTCAAATAGCTCTCAGCACTATGGGACTTAACATCTGAGGTCATCAGTCCCCTAGACTTAGAACTACTTAAACCTAACTAACCTAACGACATGACACACATCCATGCCCCAGGCAGGATTCTAACCTGCGACCGTAGCAGTCGCACCGTTCCGGACTGAAGGGCCTCGAACCTCTCGCCCACAGCGGCCGGCTCTTAATTCTGTGAAGTAGATATTGCCACTGCATACACAGGGAGATCTGCCCCTATCGATTCGTTTTGTGCAAACGACACTTCGTCTACATCGGGAATGTTACCCACTCAGACAACAGCCACATAATCGATATAAGTTCCCACTCAGAGATTTATGCAACTGTTAACAAATGGGAATCAAATATTTACTATCAAAAACAGTCTTAGTCACAAATTATTTATTCCGGTGACCGGAATGAAGATGCCCACAGTTGTGGTCTAAACCGGTCACCGGAATAAATAATTTGTTCCCAAGACTGTTTTTGATAGTAAACATTTGTAACAACTTTGATCACTGTTCACTCCCACAATGTATTCAAAATAAATGGGAATCAGATTGTAAAAAATACAATCGGTGGTTGGTCACCAATTACACAGTACTTTTGGACCAATATATACCTTACTTCTGCCATACTTATCCAAGTGTCTCCAGTCCTTTTTTATGTGATTACCGGTGTGATCATACAGTTTTTGAAAGTCTCTGTAAGTTTATTTCGTTTATAGTATGTAACCTTTCGTAAATGATTCAGAGGTTATGTACAGGAAAGTAGTTATTTCAGCGATTCCCATTGTGATATCTCCTGTTCGTTCCGCTGTTTCCAATGGTGAAACACAAGTAAGGCAACGTTCCTGAACCAAAAGCTATATCCAAAAGCTGTATGACTACACTACCAATTACACAAAGAAACGTTGGAGACACTTGGATACGTATGGCAGCGGTAAGGCATGTCTTGTTCCAAAAATACCGAGTAACTGATGGAAAGTCCTCACCTGGATTTTTACAATGTGACTCCGTTTGCTTACAGTCATCTAAGCCTCTGAGAGGGAACTTACATCGGCTACGTGGCTGTCACCGGTCTGCATATTGTTCCCATTACGGACGTAGTGCGTGTTGCATAAAAGGAAACGTTAGTGGCGGATGTATCAACCTGTATGTTATACTACCTGCAATGCCCTTCTACATCTACATCCATACTCCGCAAGCCACCTGACGGTGTGTGTCGGAGGGTACCCTGAGTACCTCTATCGGTTCTCCCTTCTATTCCAGTCTCGTATTGTACGTGGAAAGAAGGATTGTCGGTATGCTTCTGTGTGGGCTCTAATCTCTCTGATTTTATCCTCATGGTCTCTTCGCGAGATATACGTAGGAGGGAGCAATATACTGCTTGACTCTTCGGTGAAGGTATGTTCTCGAAACTTTAACAAAAGCCCGTACCGAGCTACTGAGCGTCTCTCCTGCAGAGTCTTCCACTGGAGTTTATCTATCATCTCCGTAACGCTTTCGCAATTACTAAATGATCCTGTAACGAAGCGCGCTGCTCTCCGTTGGATCTTCTCTATCTCTTCTATGAACCCTACCTGGTGCGGATCCCACACTGCTGAGCAGTATTCAAGCATTGGGCGAACAAGCGTACTGTAACCTACTTCCTTTGTTGTCGGATTGCATTTCCTTAAGATTCTTCCAATGAATCTCAGTCTGGCATCTGCTTTACCGACGATCAACTTTATATGATCATTCCATTTTAAATCACTCCTAATGAGTACTCCCAGATAATTTATGGAATTAACTACTTCCAGTTGCTGACCTGCTATTTTGTAGCTAAATGATAAGGGACCTATCTTTCTATGTATTCGCATCACATTATACTTGTCTACATTGAGATTCAATTGCCATTCCGTGCACCATGCGTCAATTCGCTGCAGATCCTCCTGCATTTCAGTACAATTTTCCATTGTTGCAACCTCTCGATACACCACAGCATCATCTGCAAAAAGCCTCAGTGAACTTCCGATGTCATCCACCAGGTCATTTATGTATATTGTGAATAGCAACGGTCCTATGACACTCCCCTGGGGCACACCTGAAATCACTCTTACTTCGGAAGACTTCTCTCCATTGAGAATGACATGCTGCGTTCTGTTATCTAGGAACTCCTCAATCCAATCACACAATTGATCTGATAGTCCGTATGCTCTTACTTTGTTCATTAAACGACTGTGGGGAACTGTGTCAAACGCCTTGCGGAAGTCAAGAAACACGGCATCTACCTGTGAACCCGTGTCTAAGGCCCTCTGAGTCTCGTGGACGAATAGCGAGAGCTGGGTTTCACACGACCGTCTTTTTCGAAACCCATGCTGATTCCTACAGATTAGATTTCTAGTCTCCAGAAAAGACATTATACTCGAACATAATACGTGTTCCAAAATTCTACAACGTGGATACTGCCGAAAAGTATTTACTCGAGTCTGTTGCAGATGGATACAAAGAACAGCAAAAAATTTATATCCTTCCACAAGGTTATAGCGAAAGGAACCGCCGAATTTTTGCTGCAAAGACTCGTGTTCTCCGTAAGGCAGCGGCCGACGTCGTGACAGGTTGCTGCTTGCGCGCTCTACCGGTTGCCTAGCGGCGAGCCCCCGCTTACACACGAGTCTCCCACTGCTGCCACGGTTTGTGGGCAGCGCAGCGATTCGCCCTCTGCTTTCAGATACGGTCGCGCTCCGACAGTCGTGCTATTGTTTCCCTCTTGCGGCGGCACTTCTGCGGGTTCTTTCTGCCACTAAGCCCCGCCCTTCGCGGGCCCGGAAGCTCCCAGAAGCCCACCCTCTGCTTCCCTCGTGACGCCCTATCGGGCTCCGGATCGCTGGACCGCTGCTCCACATTCCATAGCCACGCTGAACAAATGAGTGCCAGGCCATGACGCCCGCTCCGAAAAGGCGATTTTTCCGGCCTCTTTACGGCCAGCTGTTAAAAACCGGCTTACGGTCTCAAGTGTACCCAACGCCCCACGCTGCCCATCCGCTCGCACTGTCTGCCGTATCGGGCCATTACACTAATCGGCGTAATTCAGTGCGCCTCGGCGTCAGCTTTTGTCTACGACGCTCAGCAGTGCCTCTGGAGTTCTATCAGCGCTTTTAATTAACCCGTTTGTCTCTCACTTTTAATGGAAACATAATAAAAAGCCTGTCCTGAGGTCCTTCTACTCTAACTACGGACATTAACTTCAGATAACGTATTGTGAGTGCGACCTGTATCCTCCGGCAATAGTCGATACGCATTATCGATTATTGTCTCACAAGATAACCGACAATCATTTTGTTTCAGTGCCCATTACCAGCGGCTCTCGCAATTAATCTGACCGATGTTTACTGAGAACGTATGAACGTTTCAAGGATGATCACTTGACCAACTCAATTAGAGGCAGTCACGTTGAGTGCCAGCAGTCACCCTTATAAAATAGACGACGCGTGAATACACGAGACGCTGAAAACGATCAGGAACCGACCTGACCCATCAACAAATACCGTAGGTCACATCTCATAGAGATTAGTTGGAGCCGGATTCAAGACAGACACTTAATAGACAGACAGAAGCTTTATCATGTCCGTAGAGTCTTCTTCAAAGAAATTTTACAAAGTTCGGGCCTACTGGGCAATCCATTATCTTGCTGAAAGTAGGTAGGTTGTGACACGTGCAGGGTTACCGATAAGTACGTGCCGGCCTGTGTGGCCGGGGGAGGGGTCATTGTAACATCGACAAATGACTGAAGGAAGCGCCTTGTTCCGCAACTGCCGCGGTACCAGTCACACACCTTTGTGCAAAAACTTAAAAATACACCTGTGCGCCGGCCGGCGTGGACGAGCGGTTCTAGGCGCTACAGTCTGGAACCGCGCGACCGCTACGGTCGCAGGTTCGAATCTTGCCTCGGGCATGGGTGTGTGTGATGTCCTTAGCTTAGTTAGGTTTAAGTAGTTCGAAGTTCTAGGGGACTGATGACCTCAGATGTTAAGTCCCATAGTGCTCACAGACATTTGAACCATTTGCTACGTACGTCCGGGACTTCAAGAGTATTACTGTGCGACAACTTCCAAGACATAAAGAAAAAAATTAGCCGAGTGCGAATAGAATTCCCGCACTGAAGGTTCCCTACAAACTTCGTTACACTGAAGCGCCAAACAAACTGGTATCGGCATGCATATTCAAATACAGAGTTTTGCAAACAGGCATAATGTGGCGCTGCGGTCGGTAACGCCTATATAACGCAACAATTGTCTGGCGCAGTTGTCAGATCGGTTACTGCTGCTACAATGGCAGGTTATCAAGATTTAAGTGAGTTTGAACGTGGTGTTATAGACGGCGCACGAGCGATGGGACACAGCATCTCTGAGGTAGCGATGAAGTGGGGATTTTCCCGTACGACCATTTCACGAGTGTTCCATTAATACCAGAAATCCGACAACTTTGGGGCCGGAAAAGGATCCTGCAAGACCGAGACCAACGACGACTAAAGAGAATCGTTCAGCGTGATAGAAGTACAACCCTTCCGCATATTGCTGCAGATTTCAATGCTGGGCCATCAACAAGTGTCAGCGTGCGAGCCGTTCAACGAAACATCATCAATATGGGCTTCCGGAGCAGCTCGTACACCTTTGATGATTGCACACACAAAGCTTTACCCGTCGCCTGTGCCCGTCATTACCGACTCTTGATGTCTGAAATCATGTTGTCTGGTCGGAAGAGTCCATCGAGCTGATGGTCATGTACGGGTATAGAGACAACCTCATCAACCCATGGACCATGAATACCAGCAGGGGACTGTTCAAGCTGGTGGAGGCTCTGTAATGGTGTGGGGCGCTTGCAGTTTGGTTGAGATATATCTCCTGATACGACTCCCCAGACATGAACGTTATTCAACATATCTGGCATGACTTGCAACGTGTTGTTGAGAAGAGATCTCCACCCTGTCGTACTCTTACGGATTTACGGACAGCCCTGCAGGATTAATGGTGTCAGTTCCCTCCACCACTACTTGAGACATTAGTCGAGTCCATGCCACGTCGTGCTGCGGCACTTTTATGTGTTTGCGGGAGACCTACAGGATATTAGGAAGGTGTACCAGTTCCTTTGGCTCTTCAGTGTATTTAGCTGCTCCCTCAGCTTGCTTATTTTTCTGGGATCACTGATCTAGTGGTGTCCAATTTCACCATGTGTTATCTGGAAGGGAGAATTTATTTTAGCATTTTTCAGTGGGTACATCTCTTTGATAACCTGAAGATAAGATAACCTGAAGGATTCAGATTAAAGGATAAAACTAGTCTTCTCATCAAGCCTCCCTTTGTCCAATGTCCTATCCCTTTTCCTACTTGAAATTCGTTGGACAATTTGACACTGTAAGTCAGTGATTTGGTGCCTGATAGCATTCGTATGTTTAGAGATATGTGTCGAAGTGAAAATAAAATTGTGGTGATGTATAAAAATATTGTAATAAGTAAATTCAAGTGACCAGAAAAAATACAAACAAATTTCAAGAACCGTTTTGCAGTTACTTTTCCGTGGGGTATCAAGACTACCTCGAGTTACTAGGTATAAATCTCAAAATGGTAAGCTCAGGAATGTAGGAGCAGATATTGATAGCAATCTCTAGAGGTACTAGAGCCTCACAGACCTGTATCATACATGCAAGAGCCCATTTGGCGTTTCGGTCGTGTATCATGGTGTCGGAATGCGCGACAGCTCTTCACTCATACGCTTTGTTTCCTGTTAATACAGACAATAGGCTTCAATGAGTTCGTAAATAAAATGTACAACAGTTACTCATTATGGAGTTTCCCTTGCTACTCGAAAATTAATTGCTGTTTTGCACCAACTGCAATCGTTATTTGCTGATTCGGTCCCGGGAAAGTAACAAAAGCGACTACAAACAGTCAGTGATTATCAACTCAATGAATCGCGTCGACCCATAGTTTTGTCAACGTCAGACATTATTTGCAAATCAATCGTCACTGAGCAAAAGTGAGCTTCCATTCTGTCAACTCGTTTATTCTTCTTCGGTGTTGCATTTAATAGCTTTCACAGTGTAAACCGGCCAAAATGTGGTGTGTGAGCTCTATCTTATATTTTTTCTAGACGCACTATGAACTGCTCTCTTTACGTAAAAGTACAGGATGTCCACAAACTAATACCTTTACAAGTATACTAGACATTAACAAATGGTTTTGAACACATGATAAGGTAACTCATAAACTTTTGTTTTCTCATTCACACACGTCAATGTATGCACCATCAGTGGCACGGGTTATGTGTATTCGGAAATCTACTTCCGTCCACGTACGATTCGGTATCTGCACGCTGGCGTGTTCAGATGCGTTGCGAATGAGTGACGTAAAGTCCTAAGCTAGATTAATTACACCGCATCTTTTACAACACCCCACAGGAAGACGTCTAGTGGTGTGAGGTCAGCGGTCTGTGGAGGCCATCGAATTGGACTGTCGCATCCAATCCACCTACCCGGAAACTTTTCATATAGAAATTGACGGACATTTAGGGATCAAATGCGTGGTGTCTCATCATGCTGGAATATAACATCAGATTGCAGGTGTTCAAATTGTGGCACAGCGAACACCTGTAACACGTCCAGATAAAGACCACCGTTCACGTCAGACTCCATGAAAAAGACTGGACCAGTGGTGGAATTGTGCGTCAATCCGTACCAAACATTGACCTTGTGACTTTCTCTTTCCATTTCACATACAACGTGAGGATGTTATGAACCTCATGTTCGAACGTTATGACAGTTCAGTTTACGGATACATGAAACGTTGCCTCATCGCAGAAACAAATATTTTCCATAAAGCCATTGCCTGCGTCAGTGTTGCTTGGCATATCCACTGTAAACTGTTCTCCCGGTGGTGTATCCATAGGTTTTAATGCCTGAAGCAGGAGCATCTTGTAGGGATACAAGACATTGTGTGCTGTTGATCGTGTCATTTCTCTATCTCTGGTCGCCGTATGCACCGATTTTGTCGGACTTCTTGCAAACGTCTTCCTGCCCCCATTTGCGTGAAGAACACTGCCTGTTTCCATAGAAGACGTATGCCGAGCCCCGATAGTTGATCGGGATGATTGTTGCCTCCCATATGTTTTCGAAAGTTTCGTTGTACTTATTTATTGGACGTAGTTTTTATGAACCAGGCCATACACTTATCTTTCTTCTTTGGAATCCTCATTTTATCAGATTTTCAAGTTCAATTTTGCGTAAAAACTGCGTCACCTGGAAGGTAAAGACATTTTTGTCTTATCTCATCTCATGTTGGAAACCATTTGTTAATATCTATTGGAGATTTAAAGTTAATAAAGTCTCAAGATAATTTATGGACACCGTATATAACGAAATTAGCAAGTTAGTATGTCTTCACGTGCTAAGAATATTTTGTCCCTTCATGACAGTTTTAAAATCGGTGGTTGAAGAGTGCCTTTTATGTAGACAATCGCTAACTAGATGGTGATTCATTCCAGGAGTGTGATTTGGTCTCTTGAAGACAGTAAATGACTTGTATTACATTATCAATAAAAAAATCAGAAATGTATAAGTGGATTACTTACATTTATCTGTGTAATTCCTTTAGCAAAATCTCGGCATGAATAATAACTTTTAGCAGTACGTAAGTCAAAATACGATTTACAATAAATGATAACTGTATAACAGCATTAGTATCAAATTCATAACATTCTTTACGAGTATTTTGATTGACGCACGAAAAGACAGATGAAACTGCAGTATAGACACAATGAATCAGCTAAAGTCAGTACAAAAAGTAATTGTATATATGTAGAGAAGGATGAATGGCGTAAAATACTGACCAACTGTTGAACAGAATTTTCTGCATTCAGTCAGAAACATTCAGACAATTAGATGGTTCTGCATATTAAATAAACAATAGCTTGGCATTTTACTTTACCTAGTCTATACTCTGGATCTAATCTACTATTTTGTCCAGAGTAGTAAGAGGAAATGGCTTTCTAAGTCAGAAAAGGGGTTATATCGTAGCTAAAGGCTTTCTTTTTCTTGTCCTATACCAGAATACGCTAAAATTTGACGCTGATTGTACATTCGTCAACGAATGCGCGCTGTTTTTAGTTATATAAATAAAGCGTCTGAACTATTAGTGTAGATGATACGTCGTAAATAATACTTTTAATTATTGTCGGCACTGACTAACTTCATCATTGTGGCGAAATGCATCTGTGGAATAGTATTGTGTATGCCTGTATTATCGCAAGTACACTATTTTATTCATGGAAGGGAATTACCGGAAGCAAAGTTTTTCTGTTAAGAAGAAGTCAGATGCACATGTGAGTACTACTTTTTATTTCACGATATGCGATTTAACAAATTCTCATGCAGTTATCTTTAACTAAACATCTGCTGATTACCAATCAGTATTACATCGCTAATTTTCAAATTTATGTCTAGTAATATTCTCTTAAAATAGCTGTACTTGCTGTGGTCTTCGGTGCGAAAACTGGTTTGATGCAGCTCTCAGTGCTACTCTGTCCTGTGCAAGTCTCTTTATCTCTGAATAACTACTGGAACCAAATTCCGTTTGAACCTGCTTTCTGTACTCCAGCCTTAGTCTCGTTCTATAGTTTCTACCCCCTTCCCCCCACTACCACTCCCCCCTCCCAAACCATCATTACCAATATGACGATTCCTTGATGCCTCGGGAAGTGTGCAACCAACCAATCGCATCTTTTAGTCAAGTCGTGCCATAAACTCTTGTTATCTCCAATTCAGTTCAGTACCTCTTCATTACTTAGCTGATCTACCCATATAATGTTCAGCATTCTTATGTAGCACCACAGATCAAAAATTTGCTGTTGTCTTATTTTCTGTGCTTTTAGCTGTCCACATTTCACTTCTATTATAAGACTACAATCCACACAAGTGTTTTCAGAAAATGCTTCCTAAATATCTTAAATTTATATTATACTCCAATAAATGTCCCTTTTTCAGAGGTACTTTCCTTACTATTGCCAATCGGCATTTCATATCCTCTCTACTTCGGTCAATTATTTGGTGCCCGAATAAAAAAACTCTTCAACTACTTTCAATATTTCATTTCACAATCTAGTTACTTCAGCATCATTTCAGTACTCGATTACATTCAGTCATCCCTATTCTATTTTTGCTATTGTTCATCTTATAACTTACAACAACGTTAATTTCGTGCAGCTGATTTTCAAAGACCTTAGCCATCTCTGACAATATTACAATGCAAGCGGAAATCCTTAATCAGATTATTCATTCTCACTGAACTTTAACACTCTTTGCATATTTCTCTTTAGTTTCCTTTACTACTTACTCAATGAACATATTAAATAAGATCGGGTACAGGCCATAGCCCTGTCTCACTCCGTCCTCACCCACAGTTTGACTTTCATACCTTCATTTCTTATAAATTCAGTCTGTTTTCTGTGCAAGTTTCAGTTAACCTTTCCCTTCCTGCATTTTTGATCCCTAATAACTCCACAATATCAACCACTGTACTCAAGTCACATTATCGGAAGCATAAATGCTTAAATATTTCATTCCTTTTGCCTGTTTCATTTGCTATATTTTTATATTTTCTCCTTTTCTATATTACTTTCAGTATTTGATGCGGGAACTAAAGATTTGTTCTGGGTCTTGTCTTATTGCCATTTTCATTCTCTGTGACCTTTAGTAGTCCATGTCTCAAAGCTAAGCTGTCACCTTTTACTGCATTTCCTTCTTCTATCTCAGACCGTTGTTTCTTCACGGTCCCTTTAAATATCTCAACAAACACTACCTACATCAAATAATCTAGTTATCATGTCCTTAATTTATGTCCTCTCTGCAGTTTATTCACGGTTAATATGCAGCTCATAACTAATGAATTATGGTGAGAATCCAAATGTGCTAGTGGAAATGCTCTGCAATTTAAAGTTAGGTTTTGTATCTCAACATTATATATTCTATCTGAAAACGTCCCATGTTTTTGGGTTTCTTCGGCGAAGACAGCCTCTCTTCGGGATGCTTACACCGTGTCAGCAATGATTAAATAATGCTCCGTGAATAATTCTACCAGGCCAATTCACCTTTCATTCCTCTGCCCTAGTGCGTGTTCTCCTATTTTGTTCTGTGTTGATAAACGTGTACTCACTTGACTAGTTGTCCTATTCTTCCTCCCTCCTCACTTTACTTCTAACTATGCCTAACTTCAACCTATTCAGTTCTCTTTGCAATTTGTCTAACCTACCTATCGGTTTCAGGTATCTAACCTTCCGTGCACCGGAAAGTAGGAGGCCAGTTTTGTTTTTCTAGTGACTACATGTGCCTAAGTAGTATGCGGTGTACATCGCGAATGGAGATTTTGATAATTTTATGCAACATACACACAAAAACGTTCCCCTTGAAATACAGATACACAGTAAGCTGGTAAAAGGCTACCGCTCCAGAATCAACGATTACTTGTATAGTTTTGTAAATGAGACAGTTGGAACTTTAATAGTGGCAACTATTTATTTACAGTTCGTACAAAATAGACACGCGTTTCAGAGTTTTACTGGCCTTCAAAGTAGTCACCGTCATTGTGTATAACCCGTTGCCAGCGATGTGGAAGTCGTAGGATAGTCTTAGCAGTGCCAGTTGTGTTGACAGTTCGAGCGGTGCGGTCTTTAGCCAGATGAATTTGTAGCAGTTCTGAAGCGAATGCCGTGAAGGGCTGTCTTCAGTTTATAAATCAAGTTAGAAGGGATTAAGTAAGGGGAGCGCAGTAGGTGGTATAGCATTTAGCAGCCCCATCAGTCAAACAAACCAGTAAGAGCTTGCACTGTACGTGCTTGAGCATTGTCCTGCAAAATGATGCTCAGGTGCTGCAGAAAGTGTCATCACTTCTGTCTCTAAGCTGGTCGTAGGTCGTGTTCCAGAAATGAACAGCATAGAGACAGAAGTGATGACACTTTCTGCCGGACCTGACCATCATTTTGCAGGACAATTCTCAAGCACGTACAGTGCAAGCTGTTACTGATTTGTTTGACTGATAGGGCTGCTAAGTCCTATGCCACCTATTGCACTCCTCGTGCGTTCAAGTCTACTTCTAAACTGAAGGAAACACTTCATGGCATTCGCTTCAGAACTGCTACATATACGTCGGGCAAAAGACCGCGCCGCTCGAACTGTCAACACAACTGGCACTGCTAAGAGCATCCTACGACTTCCACATCGCTGGCAACGGGTTACACACAGTGCTGGTGACTTCTTTGAAGGAAAGTAAAAGTTTGAAACCTGTATCTAATTTGTACGAGCTGTAACTAAATAGTTACCACTATTAAAGTTCAAACCCTCGTATTGAGAGAATGTGTAGTTCGAAATAACCAGAATTGTTCAATCCAACAGTCTTCCAGAGGTTGAGGAAAGGCGTTCATTCAGTATGACGTAGAGTGGTACACTTGCAGCAGATATTCCCTTTTTTAGTATCATGAAGGCCTGATCATGGCAGTCTGCCATTCATCATAACGAAAAGCTGTTGCTTTTATCGGCGGAACATTTGTAGCTGAAGGTATCTTTTTGTTGTTTGGCGTTCAATGTCATGGCTGAGGGAATTACTGCACAAGGCTCGTGTTCCAGGAAACACAGGCAGGCTATACAGACAGACAACAGAAGCTCGGTATCAGTGTTGCCACGCGATGATTCACCTGAAACGTAATACAATATGTTGTCTCTTTTGATGAGTTTTCGATTCGTCCGCTCATTTTCGGTGGTCATCTGCAACGCAAAGATTCCCGTATTGGCTCAAATGGCGTGTTATGTAACTTGCGGTGAGGTATTGACATGATGACGTAATCGCGTCGTACCCGAGTGAGCTCAAAGCCTTCCACGCACGCATTACTCGTAACTGCTCGCTAGCAAGAAGCAGCGAGAAATGACGTCAGCTGCTGACGCGTGACGCACTTAATCCGCACTCCATTCACACTCAATGAACAGCGATGTTGTAGTAAGTATTATTTTTCCCCTTTCATTATTGTGTGTGTGTTGGGGGGGGGGGGGGGGGCAAGCGGAGGTCGTACAGATGAAATTAGAAAAACGCTTGAAATTATACGCAAAGTTTGTTGGAAGTCACTAAGTGCTCGTATTCAAATACTCAATGATTATAGTCTGGATACCTTGCGCCCCGTGTGTTACGATGCCCCAAGGTTTATACACAGTCTCTAACTTTTGGACTTGTCTTACACAATTTATCCTTTAACCTGCAGCTATATCGTTTAAGAGTAGAAAAAATGGTCATTTTGAACTTTTAAATTCAGCCAATAATTATATGACGGGTATTCAGTCATGTGAATCTCCAGGCCAAGCAACAAGTAGTGAGCATCATGTCCATACTACCCGAAGCTGAGATTGTATTGCAACACTGAACTTTATTTTAGTTCCTTCGTACTGGAATCTGAGGTTCTGCACACACTACGTGTGGGAACGTGTTGAAAAGTAATGCCTCAGTATTTTTCACGTGAAACTTTGCTGACATTCAACATCTTTCTTTTTCATGTATACACATTTGCAGCCGTCTGTTCCAACCGCAGAAGAGTTCGAACATACATGGAGAACCCGCTTCTTCAGCATGACAACGCTAGACCACATTCGAGCGCTACGAGGTCTGTAGCAATTCGACGCCTTGGGTTCATTGTCATCGGTCATCTTTCATACAGACCCGACCTGTCCCTATCTGATTTTAAATGTTTCCAAAACTTGAAGAACACTTTCGTGGACTTTACTTTGATAGTGATGAAGCTGTTCGAGCAGAGACGACGTTGCTGCTCCGTGAACAAAATCAAATATTGTTCAAAAATGGTTCAAATGGCTCTGAGCACTATGGGACTCAACTTCTGAGATCATTAGTCCCCTAGAATTTAGAACTAGTTACACCTAACTAACCTAAGGACATCACACACATCCATGCCCGATGCAAGATTCGAACCTGCGACCGTAGTGGTCTCGCGGTTCCAGACTGCAGCGCCTACAACCGCACGGCCACTTAAGCGGCTCAAATATTGTTCATTGTCAGTATCAATAAAGTGATATCTCATTGCAAAAAACGTGCTCGTCACCAGGGTGACTATGTTGAAAAATGAATACGTAGACATGAAGATGTAGAAAGTTATTAACTTTTTAAGAAGGAAGTTCCAAGACTTTTCGCACAAAAAATTCTGAGCCATTGTGTTTCAGCATACCCTCGTAGTACTTTGCATTGCAGTTCCGTCAAAGTTCTGTGCTGAAACTAACGGTACGTTATTCCACTGCGCTGAACCGGTGAAAGTGCAAGTCCTAGAAAATGTGTACCAGCCATAGTAGCCCAAGGATTCGCGGATAAATTTGTTGGTTGCATCTAACAGCAGTCGTAAATAGTTATTACAGTGCCAGATGCCAACATTTCGGCAGCTAAAATAAATTATACGTGCAAATTAGGCGCTGTTGGTCTTCCACTTTTTCCTGGCCTTTATCCCGTATCTTAAAGAGATCGTCATGTAAATTTTCGTATTTGACAATGTTAGTGGTAGAGGATGGCCTGAAGCCTTTCCCTTCCCAGCGGTATGTTTAGAACTTTGATACGCAATCAGTGTACAAATCCATATGATTTTGAAGGACATCATACGTCACTCTGGACGCAGAACCTAACTTGTCAACAACAATGTTTCGCAACGTTATACCAGTCTTCGCAAGGCGGTTATAAAACCTACTCCTAGAAGAGGTATCAACTCACTGCTGTCACCACTCCGCTGGTACGACTTGCAGGAGCCATAAAAATAGACGCCAATGCCTGCAGTCCACACCTACTTGAACACCCCATGAGCCACTGTCCACTGCGTGATGGGGGGGGGGGGGGGATAAATGTCGTGTGATGACCAGGGCCTCCCGTCAGGTAGACAGTTCGCCGGGTGTAAGTCTTTCTATTTGACGCCATTTCGGCGACTTGCGCGTCGGTGGGGATGAAATGATGATTTTTAGGAAAGCGCAACACTCAGTCCCTGAGCGCACTTTTTTAATTTGATAATCTTAGGCGTATATGGTGGAGTTACATGAGAACTGCCTTCACAGTTTCTTTAATTCTATAAACATTTATACAACGGATAGACAGCTGCCGTCGGGAATCGAACCAGGGCCCTTAGGATTGACATTCTGTCGCGCTCGCCACTTTTTTTTTAATCTCATTTTCCTCGTTTTTCGTTCGTTGTATCTGCTCGGGGCGGACGTCGCAGGACACCCGTTTCAGTTCGTCTTTGATCCATTTACTCAGTTTTTTTTTTATTACAGTGGACAGCTAATCCCCTGACCGAACACGTTGAGTTACCGTGCCGGCCACTCGGCTACCAGGGGCGGACACGGAGGGTACATAGTATCACTGTTATTTCTTGTCAATCTTACTATGTCGACGTTCTGAGAGGGCGAACACTGGCTGTGCACATACCTTTCTACGCGGTATAATTTTCTTAGCTATTTCTCACGATCCGAACGTGGGATATAAGTAGGCAAAAGTGGAAAGGGCACACAGTGTTCTTCGAATACAAGTTCTCTAAATTTTTCGAAAAACCGTTTCACAACCATTACACCGTGCTTCTTCCAAGGACTCCTATTTCCCTTTCCCGAATATTCGTGTCAGACTTTCGAATGGACTATACTGACTTTTCCGATCCCAGCAGCTCGTCGCTGAATTCGTTACGTGCACACTGGTGTGCAAAACCTAGCGCGAAATTAACTTTTGCATGGTGTATCAATACCAAGTAAAATAGCTCGATGAAGTTTGGACCATGCACAGGAAGAAACAGCTACAGTATAGCCAGAAGGCAACTGAAACAACTAGGCCATGAAATGGCACCTCTTTAAAGACAATAACTGTATCGAAGTCACCGTCACCGATGAAGCTTCAAATGACATTACAAACGGCGTGTCAATAAGGTGTTTGATCACCATGGCCGGAAGGAGAAGTGCATTCTCTGCAATGGGCTCCCACGATGGCTGCAGGTTTGGTAAGCAGTGCCGTTGTGGGACATTCTGTTCCTCCAGCTACGCTATTAATAACTGCTGGTTGCTTCTTGGTGAATTCGGAAGTGTTTCAACAAGTCAGCCCAAAGCGTCCCAGACGCGCTCGATGGAATTTAAGTCGGCTGAGTGGGCAGGCCTGTCCATTCGCCGAATATCCTCTCGTTCCACGAGCCCCTGGACTGCTAAGCTCGATGCGTCCACGCATCGTCACACCTCGTAATGAACTCAGAACACACCTTAAAAAGACCCACATGGGGAAGGAGTACTGTGTCACAAATCGTAGACCGGTGAGTGAAACGTGTTCAAAGATTTGGCGGTCAGAAAACCCACGCAACATTATGCGTCCCCACACCAGAAAACCAGGACCTCCCAAACGTTGCTTCCGTCTACAGACCAGCAAACCTTTGAACACGGTACATTCGTCGGCTAACGTTACTGCGACACTGTACTCCTTCGCCATGTGCGTTTTTTCAGGGGTGAATTCGGGGGTGACTCCATTTTTGTATTTAGAAATGACTTGGCATGTTCCTCAGCGAAGTATATTTGGACTGTTTGTATTCGTATTATACAGAAGGGTCCAAAAATATGTATCCACTGTTTAAAAGTCCATAACTGGCAAACTAACTAACGGAGTTGTCTCGTCTTTGGTAGTGTAACAGTTTGTAGTTCCGGCAATCGCGACACAAGCGTTGTATTGCGTTGTTTTGCATTGTCATATGACAGTCGCCAGATAGTCAGTGTTTTGTTCTTCGTTGTACCTAGTTACTAGAGTAAATATGGCTGGCGCAAGGCTTACATTCGATGAAAGGAAGTCAGTTTTGAAGTGGTATTTTAAATACGAAAACATTAATGAGGTTCAAGGGCAATAGCGAAATGAGTATCAAACAGAGCCATCGACACGTTTAACGATTCGTCGCATCCCAGAAAAATTTGAGGCCTAAGGCTGTGTTAAAGATGTACACAAACAACGATATGGACGACTTGTAACAGTAACAGCTAACTCCCGTCGTGTGTT